>NC_143017.1:88386859-88986859 GCF_055824585.1 Amblyomma mixtum | reverse complement strand
TCGGGCTTGCTTGTGTCCGGTTTCGGACACGTTGGAGCCCACGCTGGACTCGCACGCTAGAGAACACACTGAGACGCACACATGCGCTTCCGCCGCACGCTTGCAGAGTCCTTGCTGGAAGGAAAGGCGTGTTCACGACGAAAGCCTTTTGCACGTTATTCCTTTCCATTTTTTTTTTCTTTGCACGGTTTTTCGTTTGCGCCTTCGACGAAGCCTCGATGAAGTCCCGACGATGTTGTTGGTTGAACGAGGCCTAATGTTGCAGCACTCCTCGCGCACACACAACGTCCGTTGGTCACGTTTTCGTCTCCTTTGCGGAAGTCGATGCCACACGAGTCGTGAATTGTGAGTTTTTTTGATGGTGGCTGCTTCTTTTTTTTTTCTTTGTCAGGGTGGCTATAATCTTCTTCTCCTTCCGTCGTGGTACTTGCTCGTGTGACCGCGACATGCACTTCTGGGCAAAAGCTATTCCTTGACCGGATCCATTATGGAAGTTGCTGATTCCAGTGATGACTTGCACTTTTTCTAGCTTCTTCGTCTCTGTGAGGCGCGATTTTCGCGAAATTCGTTCGTCTTGTCGTTTCTGTTGCGGTAAATTTCGAAGGGAATCCGGCCTTAGCTCTGCTTTGCCCAGTATGTCGATCACCACGTACGTAGATAAGACAGTCGTTGTTATTCTCATGTTTGTTTGTTTCCCGTAATGGTGTTTTGCTTCACTGGTATGGGACACGCCGCACGAGATAACAGCCGTCCTCCGGCTTCCCGGATGGAGGATATATTGTAAAGTTCTGCTCGTTTTGTTAATTCTAGCCGCGACTAGTAATTGTGAATAAGAAAAGAAAAAGGGTGTTTTTTTTTTTTCGGATAGACGGAAACTGTACGAACTCATCCGGCATTATGCTAGCGGTGTATAAAATAAACCGGCCAATTGTAAATTTCGCTTGGTGGCCCGATATTTCGAACACCTGGTTTGGGTTTGGACTGGAACTGAGCCAGCTGTGACATGTTCTCATCACCCTAGGAGGTCAGAAATTGAGCATCTTGAAGAAATCCAGGCGTCAGGTTGTTACACTCGACACTTGGAGTCTTCCGTAATTATTCATGCCGAATGACAGCTTTGAAGCAAGAGCTAGTACAGAGACTATTAGCTCAACTTACACGAGCTTAACAGCGAATGCATCTTATTTACACTATAATAACTCCAGTCCTTCCTCCGGGTGAGCTATTCGCTTGACACGCCATGTTGGCTACAGCCCAGCTTCCAAACCGCAACCGCAAGCAGCGTGAACATTGAGAAGTGGGAATTCGGGTGTCGGATTTGCGAGCACAATTGCCTAGCTTTTTTTATTTTTTTGAAGCAACTTAAGGCAACGCGGGAGGTTTGGTCGGAGAACAGGCGCCAGATGGTGTTCGTTGCAGCTCGCGTCTGTAGTTAGTTTAGTTAGTTATACGTTTGAGAGGTGGTGAAATATTTATGTACACGGCGGCGGGTGGTTAATCTTTTTTTTTCTTCTTTTCGGGGCCAACTCGCTCGTGCTTTTCGTATTTGGTCGTGGTGTACAAGCGTTTCCTCCGTGAGAAGTGAAAAAGAAGAAGCTCTTTAGCACATGGCAGCCGAAAGCAAGCGAGGGCGGTGGGGCAGAGGGGACATCGGCTCCTGAAAAGGCGGTTAGTGCGGGTTAGCTGTCGGTTAGAGAGGGTTTGGCACTCAGAAGCCAACGCATGTGCGTCAGAGGAACATTCGCTACCCGTCGTCACAAGGAGGGAGTGAGTATTGCAATGTAAACCTGGAGCGGTGCGATGCTGCGATCGCTTTATTAATTATTTTTTAATTTTGAAAATTCATTCGATCCGATATTATAATGGTTTGGAATCGACTACAGTTTGTTCATAATGAGTTGAATACGATCAGAAACTGGACCCTAAGAGTGCAGTTTACTGCGCCGGGCGCTGTCACAATACGCCGATATGATTGCCATTTGTGAGCGGCATTTATGTAGACGAAGAAATTTTACGCAGTGGGGGAGCAACTCCAAAGAGCAGCTTTTACTTTGTTGCTGAGCAAAATTTTGACACCTGTGTGCATATCCGACCACTCCAGAAAGAATTGTTTAGCCCTGAGTGCGCACTAGGTAATGCGCACTGGAGTAGCGAATGACCTTACAGCATGCGGTGCGCAGAAGCACACGCACACGGTATCCTCTGGTCATGCGAGGGCTTCTGGTTCACTTTCGAATCATACCCATTGTAACGGCGCCTTGCATGTGGGAAATTTCAGTAATCGAAGAGGGTGAGGGGATAGTCTTTTCGTACAGACGCGTGTTGAGACCGCGCGCGCGCGATACCTACGTGTTGGAAGGAGCGAACTTAAAGAAAAAAAAAACGTTTATTACTGTAAAACCAAGGCATTAATCCCAGACGAATACCTTAAGAAAAATATATAAAAAAACGAGCGAACGAGCCAACAAACGAGGCGGGTCTGTCGACTGATCTCTTTTTTTTCCTTCACTTCTCATATCCTTTCCCTTCGTTTTTTTTTTTCTTTTTGCTCGTGTTTCTTCCTCTCTGTCTTTGTCTTGCGGGCATGTCGAGAGACGGGAGAGAGAGAAACAGAGAGAGAGAGAGAGTGTAGAGGTGGTGGTGTGGTGTGGAGGGAGGGGGGCGGCAAACAAACGCTGTTATGAGAATGGCAGCAACTGGCCTGCCTACGCCTTGGTTTCGCCGTGCATGTGCGGATGGTGGTCTGGGATCACCTGCGGGATCTGGGGTGGAATGGTGTTGGCCATCTTGTGCTCCTTCTTCCACTTCATGCGCCGGTTCTGGAACCAGATCTTGATCTGCCGCTCCGAGAGGCACAGGGCGTGTGCTATCTCGATGCGCCGCCGCCGAGTCAGGTAGCGGTTGAAGTGGAACTCCTTCTCGAGTTCCAGCGTCTGGTACCGGGTGTAGGACGTCCGCTGCCGCTTGGTCTCACCCATGGCGTTCACGCCGTCTATACGAGAGGTGGAGAGGAGGAACAAGAGAAAAGGAAAATAACATTAGCCTCTTCTCTCTTTTTTTCGTCTCGCGCACTCCAAAAGGAACTGCATGCGGGGGTTCTCATCAAAAAACGCTTTTGTCGGGACTATATGCGCGCTGTGCACTATACATGTGGCGTGCCGAGCTCAGGTGTATACGTGTGTGTGTGTGTGGTCGTCGCCTAATGGTGCTAAATCACAGACCACCGCCAGCTAGCTGGATGAGCGAGCGCGCGTGTCCTTGCAAAAGAAAGCATGCATGTCTTCCTGCGAAAAGAAATCTTCCGCGATGACGTCTGTATTGCTTGTTTATATTTTACTTGTGGCTGACCATTCCGGGTGTGTATAATGCGAAGTTTTCGCCTCTCGCGCAAAGAAGAGAAGAAGAATGGATGCGTACGTGCCCACGTGGTTCTCGCGTTCTAGCAAGTTTATGGAATGCTCAGGAGTAAACATCCGCTTGCTTAACAAGGTAACTAGCTTGCTTAACAGCTTAACAAGATATAAAGTTACAGTACCGCCTCCGCGTTGTCCTTTGAGTAGCTTGCGGTTGCGAAAGCCAGCTGGGTATAGAGCGACGTTCCTAAAAATTGAGAACTCTTTGATGCTTCTTGTGCGTTGCGAAGCGACACACTTTACAGCTTATCTGTGAATGTTATCAGTGTATTCTGTAATAGGCATCCGTTTAAAGCTACAACGCGACGCAGATGTAAGACTTCTGTAACATGCAGGTAAAATCGCCCCTGTGGTAAGGAAGTTAATACGCACACTCTTCCCTCTTTTGCACCCATTTCGGAGTCCCTTTTGTGAAGTTAGGAAGGGTTTCTTGTTCGATATTGTCCAATATGTACACGTCTCTAAGATAGACCTAACCTTGGGTACGCTAACTGACACGTGGAAGGTTGCTGCATTTGAATAAAGCAGCGAAGAAGCAAGCCGGTCCCGTCAGAGTTGCATAAACATCATATATGCGAATATAAACGTGTCTGCAAGTACTACCATGTCGTCGGTTTCGCATGAAGGCCTCCTATAAGGGACTTTCAAACACTATCATCACAAAGAATGATTATATACTCATGATTCAAGCAACCGGCGCCGAGACAAAGGATAATACGACAATGCATGTAAGGCGCATAAGCATCAGTACATGTGTTAGCACATGTAGCATAAGCGTCAGCATACATAAGCACCAGCATAAGCATCAGTATTAGAACGACATAAGCATCCACTGCAAAAAAATGGATGGCAACCTGACTTCAAGAATACCTGCGTATACTCAGAAGAGCAGAAACCAAATAATAAGAGAAATACTTGGAGCTGTGGAAATCAGAAAGCGTGGCGAATCTTGCATTAGTAAACCCTCAGTTTCGTTATCGGCAAAGGATTTGGCATATCTAGGGTTCAGCCGATGAACGCAATACAGCATGTGTCCTCACTGGCTGTGCATGACTGACTGTACTTTCTTTTCTACATGTTTATTTACTGGCCGAAGCTATTTAATCAGTGTAACAACAAATAAGTTGCCAATTGTTAGTAGCACCTTACGTGTGTGTTGTCTATATTATTCTTTGTCTCGGCGCAGGTTGCTAGAATCCTGCCGAATCAACTTGCCTAATAGCACGTTCCATGCCATACATTCAGTAACCCTGAAATCGTGACACCGGCAACGAAATAAGAAATCACATGCAACACTCTGAGGTTCATAACCATGCACAAATAAGTTATGGGAACTGCTGTTACTTATATGTGTTCTCTAAGTTCCTGCTGGGGGGTCACGTGCTCCTTAGATTGGGCACATGGACGAATAAAGAAAGGAATTAAATGTGATCTATATGCATGCGCACATCATTATGCAGCGCACATTTACTGCGCGTACATTTACCGAATGATGCTGAAACTGCGCGTTTTGCGATTCACTTGATGTTATAGTATATGCACCAGCACGGTGGTAAAGTTTTCGCCCAACGCTAATTTTCTGGAACATCACTTGTACATAACGGAAATAAGTTCGATAGTATATACTGCTCGGCGCAAACTTGGTCCTCGAAATGCTTTATTGCCAGAGAACGAATTTATTCACGAGCAAGTATTACGTTGTAGATGGCAGCGAAAAGTGAAGCTGATTAAACACGGGTGGTTTGCGAATCACTAGGAGGAAGGAAAACGATGGTATTTTTCACGCGTTTCTTCTTGCACGGTGCCTGAGCACATCTTCAATTGGCTGTTCTGCTACCGAGGCTTCCTCACATTCCCACGTTTGTTCTAGGGCCTGCGTGATTCAAAATATATTGCTCTTAGAAACAACATGAAGAAAAACACGGATGGGCATTTGACAGACGAATAGCTTTTCATCTCGCTGCAAGGAAACAAAAAGAAAAAAAGAGGAGACTAACTCCGTATGCATTCAGAGAAACCAAGCCCAATGCGCAGCAACACATGGCAGCGAAAAGAGGGCAGAAAAGAGGCGCGCGTCTTTGCTCAGGAAGAAAGCTGTTTACCCTAAGCGCGGCACGCAATTTGTAAATGGCGGAATAAATAAATTATGCGCACGTCAAGGGCGGCCAGAAACGCGGCGCGCGGTGCCGGCGGCGGCGTCGGAGACAATCGCCCGGCCGTAAACAAAAACGGCGCAGGTCGCGACCGTATAAATCTTGAGAAATTAATCTTCGGAAGGAGAGTGTAGCGGCGGCTAGAAAACTTCGCGGCGGCGGAGCCCAGGGGCACAACGCAGGAAGATGAAGGCAGCGCGCAACCCGTGCGCCGCCGCCCGAGCTTCGAGATGCAGAACGGGTAAGGAGGTCAGGAGAGGAGGTCAACGAGGGAGAGGGAACGAACGAGCGAGGCTTCATCGTCTCGCAGTCGCGACGGTGCGACGGAAACCAGCGAATGCAGCGCGCCCATCGTCTCCGTTCTCACTCCGAACATCTTTAGTTCTTTTTGTTTTTCCCTTCGCAATGCTTCTGCATCTGTCTGTGGGAAGACTCCGAGCCCGTCTGGAAGAGCATTCGTCCGCCCTTCGCCTGCACAGCGGTCGGTGTCTTTGCCTGCTTCGTCTGTGCAACAGCAACTCTTTATGCACCTCGCCGTCGGCGCATTTTCGCGTGCACCTACGCTGTAGACGCGCTGCCTTTCGCGGGTTGCTGCACCGCACGAAGGAGCTTCTTCGCGTCACTGGACGGAGCAGCAGCAGCCCGCGGGGGTAGCAGCAGCAGTGGCGAGCACGGTTGGGGGCTGCCCCGACACGGACGCACGCCGCTTCGCTTCGCGCGCTCGCCGGCAGGCTTGCAAGCCTCGCCTTCCTCTCTTGGTCGGACACGCTCGCCTGGCCTAACCTCAGCCCGAGAAAATGAACCCGTAATAATTGCGTGTTCCGCCCTTCTGACCATTCACGAGGGTTGATGCATCGCCGCCGAGAAACCGGTCTCCAGACGAGAGCTTTTTCCTTCGCCCTGCCCGCAGCAGAGGCGCGTTCCGCCCGTTTCTTCTTTTGCTTTTGTACCTATTTGTATTCGTATGGGCCTCTGCTGCTGCGTAGCAGAGAGCTCCGTGCCCTGGGCAGTGGCTGCCGCTGCTGCTTCCACAAGCTTTCCCAACTCACACTCGCCACCTTCCTCCACATCCTCCGTCTATCTCCCTTTCCCGGCGGGAGACAGCCACTGGAGCGTTGCGCGTCGCACTCTCCGGCGTCGTCACTTGCCGGGATCGTTAATAGATCACGAACTCTTCATATCCGAAGGGCCCCGAGGCGAACGGACGGCCCGAAACTCAGCTTCTCGGAATTTCCGGCGGCTTTCATTTAGCCACCGCTAGGTGGCGCGCGCGCACGGGCGCGCGACAGAGTGCGTTGACCGCCTACAGTCCAGCACCGCTGGAGGGAAGGGATGGGGGGAGCAGGGCGGGCTGCAACAAGAAACAAGTTATAAGAGAGCATCCCCCCTCAACGCCCTTCGCACAAGCCCGAGCCACGCAATAATGCGTGCACGGGCGTGATAGAAAGGAGTGGCTTTGCAAGCTAGGCGGCGGCGTCTAGAGAATGCTCCATGCAGGCTGGTCTCAGAACGAATTCTCGGGAGGCGAGTCTTTCATTTTTCTTTTTACTGTATCATACTGATGTCGCGAGAAAATTGCCTCCAGATCGAAGCGAGATCGTACTGGTGGCCTGACGCCGCCGAGCAAAATGATCACGTGGGCCTCGCCCGAACACCATGCACCAACAGTGCCACTGCCTTCCCACGCCCCCTAGCAACGGCGGCGGCGGTCATTTTATAGTCGGCGAAGGCGTATATGCATATTCAATGCGCATCTCATTTCCGAGGACGGCATCGGCGGCGGCGACAAGTCTTGGCAGTGCGAACTCTGGAATGTTTCGTTCTGCTAATTGCCCCGAGCAGTGCGCGCACTGTAATTTGAGACGGCCAGAAAAAAGAGCTCGGAACGCTGGACACGGAGAGAAAACCGCTCTTCGGCACGCATTCACACCGATTCGGCAGGCACGCAAGCCTCGTTTTTACGAGTTCCTAACTGCCCCTTGGCACGTTCGCATGCCTTTCCACGCCACTGCAAAGGCGTGGTTAAGTTTTATCTTATTTTATTTTTGCCTGTCCTGTGCACATGTTTAGGAAGTCCGGAAACCTTTGCCGCGTAGAATTCAGAGGCCAGACACTGTAAGCGCGCAGCGCAGGTTTTTGTTGTGCCTATAGAGAGCCAGGTTCCCTTATTCGAGAGCTGTACGTTAGCTTCTCGAAGTGTACAAGGAATCCACTTCCCAAGCCTCGATCCCGGCTCTTCGTTTAAAGCGTTTCTGACAAAACAGGATTGAAGTACTACATTTCAGAACTGAAACCACAGTTCTTGAGCAAAGGTTCTAGCTCGTGGAAGCGGATTCGAGAAATACAACGATGAAGAGGTGCGAGCCAGTGCATGTAACCAATCAGCGACGTGTGTGCTTGGTTAAAACAATCTCAAAGCTTCGCGCTTGTGGACCACATAAGACCAAACAACCGTCTCTGCCCCTGAGCAGCTCATTTTGTGGCCGATGGAGGCATGCAGGCCAGTAAACCAGCTTTATCGTGCGGCCGACGCTACTCGCAGCATGCGCCGCTAACTCTGTTTACTTAGCGGAGGGTGCTGACTAGCACAATCTGGGTTGAACATTTCCCCTTTTTTTTCACGGATATTACGTTTCAAAAATGGTCCATTTTCTTCTGCATTCCCAGGTTGCTCTCAACCCCGGAAAACATATCATTGATTGTCTATAAACGGTCTTCTAGTTTGCATAATCAAAAACGTGAGTAATGCACTTCCGTATTAAATTCAACTCTATTGTCCCTCAAGAGAACACCCAGCCTGTACGAAGAGCTTATTCGCCTTCGTTGTAATCTGCAATAACTACAACAGCTGTAGCCAGCCTCCTTGACCCGACTTTGTTACGGTAAAAAAGAAGGGGCATTCGGCATCCCGGCATGGCTTATAGCAGTGATTACCGTCTTACAAGTCGCGCCCGGAAAGCGCCGACGTAAGCGAGGCGTAAATGGAGCGAAGCCTTGCACTTCCCGGCGCTCGACAAAAGTGGGCTTCCTCAGCACTGAGCTGAGAAAAAAAGAAAACCAAACCCGCGAAAAGAAGAGCCAGAAGGGAGGACCAAAGCGCGGCTACGTTTTTAGCAGCCGCAGCGCGCCGACTAGACCCTCTAGGCGAGCGCGGGAAAACGCCGGCCCGCGTTGTGAGCGCGGGCCCCGTCCAATCGAGAGCGCCGGCACGGCGGGTGCCCTGACAGGCGGTCGACTGACGCTTGATGAAGATGGACGAGCGGCTGCAGACTCCCGTCCCGTCACCAGTCGCAAACCGGCGCGTAGGCGAGGGCAGAGGAGGCGGCAGCGTGGCGAGCCGGCGCTGTATATGCAGGACAAGAGCATATAGCTGGCTGGATAGCCGGCAAAGACAGCGCAAGCAGAGCAGCGATAACTGAAGGCGCCTCATCCGCGGACGCTGCGGACGCGGCATGCGTAGCAGCAACCCAGGAGCGGCCGGCGAGACGCCTCTTTCAGCGGCGAGAGGAACACACTGCATCTCTGCGGGCTGCCTTCGGGGGAAGCCCCATCGTCTCAGAGCAACCGTGTTAGTGCGTGCGTTGGAAGGCCGCCGCGGCGGCGGCGGCAGCATAACGCACGGGACTGCGTGGAAAATGATCGATCCGGGAGCTGTTTTGGAGCTGCGGTTCAGGAGCGAGGGGAAAGGTAGGGGGATACAGGGAGAGGGGGTTGCTGTTCTCTGTGCGACGGCGGATTGGGCAGCGAGTGGAAGCCCTAGCCCTTCGCGCGTGCGTATGTATGTATGTACGCGGAGAAGAGTGATAAACAGCCGGCGGACACGGTTGCACGGTCTCGCCGAAGCTCTCTGCGTGCTCGTTGCGATTGTTGTGGCGGCGGCAACTGGCGTGGCGCTTTCGCATGCCCAGAGATGGATGGGGCCCTGCACAACGGACAGCAGTGCATCACGCACGCGGCGCCGGTTGCCTGTGCAGCAGCAGCACACGCGCGGCAAACTGATTGGCTGAGTAGCGGTGAAGCGACGAAGGTGCGGTGCCATATGTTTCTTTGTGTTCGCTCGCCACTGACGGCGAACGCGAGTACTATATGCGTGGGGCTCTGAAAGCAGATCGATCGGACGCGACTACCGGTCGAGACTTATTTTGCAGAGCGCGTTCGTATTGGTCGCTCCGCTCTCCGCGGCCACGTAAGTACTCGCGTTGTATTCTTCATTTCCAGACCTCCTACATCCAGGTAACTGTTGGTAAGACATAGTTTTACAATACAACACTGCAGAATACCTGCACGTGACGGGTGTGGCGGTTTCAGTGACACAAGCAACTGTAAGGAAGTATCCTACTAAAAACATGCTTGCTGGTGGTTACAGTTATGAAAACGTCACCAGTAGCACTCGCGACTAGCACATGGGTACGGAGGTTATTTCTGGTGCGCCTCGTTACTTCAAATTTACACGCTTTAGTTTTGCTGCCGGATGATATACACGCAGAATACCTTGCTCGTGCACTGTATTCACTTCGAGACAACGAACGATTCTTGATCAAGAGCTCCTGAAAAAGCGACAAAAACCGTTGCACCCTACACGAACAGCGTCCATACATAAACGTATAATCTCAAAGCGCACGTAGAGGGTGTTCAAGAATATCTGTTCTTTCTTTTTTTTCCCCAGTAGGGAGAAATCCTTTTTTCATCATCTTTTTTCGTTGATGTGGCCGTATGCTCAAACATTACTTTCTATGTAGCTAATCCACATAGAAACCTGTCGCTGTGCACAGCAATGGACAATTTGAGAGTCACTTCGCTGCGCAGGTGAAATACTGTACGTTTCCGTGTGGTCAAACAGGAAGCTGTGTTCGTAAACCTTTAAAACTACATGACTGAAAATAGATTTCATTAGAACACGAGACAATACTGCCAAATAGTTGACTAACTCATCTGTTGAATTACAAGCACGGTACTTTCGACCTATCATAACCTACGCACCAAGAGTTAATGCTTTTAAGCATTATTTTCTTCTGTAAACAATTATAGGCTGAAATGCGCAATTACTTATAAACGCTACTTCCACAGAGCATTTTGTAAAATTGCTGAAAACGTATTGAGTAAGTTATCTTTTTCTTTGTAGTTTTCTGTTAATCTTATTTTTTTTATTGTATTGTATACCACCCTTTTTGCTGTGCGACTTGGAAACTGTTCCATTGTGTTCTTGGTTTTGCATTTGATTCACAACTTTTTAACAGTCCAAAAGGATTAACGTTATGTTTGATAATAAAATAACAATAATAATAAAACGTAAACTTCATTTTTTATCTCCGGTAACACCCGTTGCTTCCCACTACGGAAAAATGGGCGCTTAGCCGTAAGCACATGGGAAGGGACGTTCCTGCAACAAGGCGACGGTCTGCAAAATGAAGTTACTTTCTGTACGCTGTCGTGGTGACAACGAGCACATTATTCATAGGCAGTCGAATGAAATTAGCAAAGAGCCGGTTTACTCCGAGAGAAGGTTTATTCAAGCTCAGGTGTCCGAAAGATGCGCTGCATACTTGATTGATAGGGCTGAACGAAGCGGAAGCAGAGATGACCGACCGCTATTTTTCTCCGTGCCTGGCTTCCCTCAGTGCCTTTCTTAAGCTTATAGTTCGTAACTGTGATTTTATAGGTTCACACTTATGCATAATTTACATTTGGTTAGCATATGCAGCTCACCGGATATCATTACGACGACAAGGTAAAGAACACTCACTTGCGTCTCTATTATATTTTGTGTGCGTGCAATTGAGAAAGCACCGCACTGCATCCGTAGATAAGCAGACCGCAAGGTACGAAAGTGGAACGGGTTTCAGAATGTGAACTGGTCAGAGGTCGACTTCGCTCTATAAGGGCGGCAGTCATTGAGGCCATTCACCACCGTTCGAAACGAAAACCAAACGCGCAACTCGTGGAGGGTCTCCGCGAGAGCGCGCTCTTTAAGAGATACTTCTTTTGTGCATTGAGAAGGGCACACAAAGACCGATTGCGCCGCGTTCGCGCTCGTTATACGCAATTCACCCGCAGACAAAAGAAGAATTGCTAACGCCCCTTGTTCAGCTCCCCACGCTTTGCCTCCGGCCGTTGAAGCCTGCGGTGACGGCCACACCACCCTGGCCCTGCGCTTGCTGCGAGGGCGGCAGGGAGGACTCAGTTTCTGCGCGGGCCCTGAGCGGCACGGCCACACGTAAGCCCGGCGGCGGCAAGCCGGTGAAGAGACCGTGGCCAAACCGGCGCTGTCTCGTTCTCTGTGTGTCACTTCAGCTCCCCTGCGATGCGCGCCCGCGATCCCTCCGCGATGCGCAGCCGTACAAGCAGCTCAGCCTAGCCACCCTCCAACCCGCAGCACCCCCTGGCATCACAGACCCCCGCCACCCACCCTCGAGGCTGGCAAAGGCGAAGTCGCTTGCACGAGCGTCTCGAATTCTGCTTTGTCCGCGGCTCCCAAAAATGTGTCTACCTTGCGGCCTGCAACCACTCTCCCTCCCGCTCACCGAGTTGCTGCTGCTCCAGGCGGCCGACGAGGGACGTCGAGAGAGCGCGCGCGCTGCCTGCCAGTTGTTTATCGCGACCGAGCCACCATTTTTCATTCGCAGAGTCCAGCGCAGCGGCATTGTGATGGATGGTCGCTGCGAGCTCTTTTGAAAGGCAAGTATAAGAAGCGCTCCTGTTCTTTTCTCCCGGTGGCTCTTCTTTTCCCCGCTCTCACTCCAGCCTCTCCGAGACTCCCCCCCACAAACTCTGTACTCTCTCGGAGCAAGAAAACAGCAGGAAAGAAAGCGGGCGATGCTGCCGTCGCCGCCATGCAGCGGGTCTGTGGCTCAGCTTGGAGCGGGCCCGCGGTTTCTGCCCCTGCCGAGAGGACATCCCACTCCGTCTCATGACCCAGGTGTCTCAGTGCGCGGGTATGCAGCGTTCCACCGCTCTTTTCCTCGATGCTTGCCCCAACTCCCTGCAGTGCATGCGCGTGGTGTTCGCTTCCTCTGCTGCAGGCGGCGCGCACCATGCCCACGGTCCCCCGATGTGATACAAGGTGCTCCTGCGTGGACATAATAAATATGAACGGTTCCGAGATGCATTCCTTTCCATAATGGACGTCACTCCCGTCTCTTCTTGGCGTTTTCGCTCGCCTGCGTTGCCAACGGGTCTGCGGGGCGCGATATTTTTTAGGACGGAATTTCTTTTCGACCGTTACGGAAGCTGAGCTCGTGAGGCGCTGTGAACACGCGGTCTTGACAATAAATCTGGACCCCATTAAAGACACGGGCTTTCGCCTCGAGGTTTGTATCGTGGCAGCCTTCCAGAACTGGCGCACGTGGGATGTTAGTCCCAGCGTCAGCTTTTTCCTCGCGGGCCTCGGGCCGTGTTATTTTCGTCTCGGTAAGCTGCCAGCGAGACAAGATCAAGGTATTTGGGATATGAGGAACCGTTTGTTGTTGGCAAGGAAGTTGTACGAAAACAAATTAAAGAGAACGTATTTGCAACAAATATGAAACACTAGGCTCTAGATGTAAACAAGAAAGTAGATGCGCACGTCGGCTTCACACTTGAAGCTAACACAGGGCGGGTAGGTCTCACAAAACTTGTAAAGGCATTAAAAAAGCGAGAAGGCGCTGTTGTGAAGAAGAACCTGTAGCAAGAGCATGGCGATCTAACCTGAAAAGCGGAACGCTTCCATAATGAGTAAAGGGAAACTACTACACGCGGGTAGGTGGAATGTTTGCAGGCTGGTATGAAGGATTGCTTCAAGATTGATTACTGCTTGAAACTAGCTATGGCGTGCGCAGTTTATTTCGTGTGTGTTCTTTCTAGTCCCTGTGTGCTGCTGTATGTCATGTGCTACCAACAAGCCTAAACTTCTAAACTTTATTAGCGCTCGTCTGAGTTCTTTTGTGTGCCTGTGTGCTGTTTCCCTATGTTGTATGTCATGTTCTGCCAACAAGCCCAAACTGCCACTTTATTAGACATTACTAGCGCACGTTATGTTCTTTTTTGTCGCTGTGTGTAGTTGCAGTATTTCGCACGTCATGTGCTACCAGCAAGCCCAAACTGCCACTTTATTAGACTTTATTAGTGCACGTGTATGATCTTTCTTGTCTCTCTGTGCTGTTGCGCTATTTTGTATGTCATGTGCTACCAATAAGCCTAAACTTATTCGACTTTATTAGCGCTCGTGTGTGTTCTTTCTTGTCTCTGCCCGCTGTTGCGCTATTTTGTATACGTCATGTGCCACCAACAAGTCTAAACTTATTAGACTTTATTAGCGCTCTTCTGAGTTCTTTCGTGTCCCTGTGTGCTGTTGCCCTATGTTGTATGTCACTTTCTACCGATAAGCCCAAACTGCCACTTTATTAGACTTTATTAGCGCACGTGTATGATATTTATTGTCTCTCTGTGCTTTTGCGCTATTTTGTACGTCATGTGCTACCAATAAGCCTAAACTTATTCGACTTTCTTAGCGCTCCTGTGTGCTCTCTCTTGTCCCTCTGTGCTGTTGCGCTATTTTGTATGTCATGCGGTACCAACAAGCCCGAACTGCTACTTTATTAGTGTACTTCACATAACTTAATCAGCTTTAAGAGCACATGTACACAGGTATACAGGTATACAGGCATACAGGTCTCCCTGGTCGGCTCTTCCTGCAACTAACAATGTTAAAATGAAGAAAAGAAAAGGTGCCTGAATGCACAGAAGGGCCAGAAGCGTGTCGCACGGTACAATGCAGAGCTCATAAAACCGAGCTGGCAACAATACAGTCTCACTGCCATTGGCCAAGAGCGCAGTGATACAGGAGTCTGCGAATCCTAAAGGACGCGGCTTGCGCGCGCAGCTTCATTCAAAGCGGCACACTTTGCCTTGAAAGCGGCGTTTGCCTTGATTGCGTGTGTGCACAAGCGCGGTTCTGTACAGGCAGCGACGGGCGCTCGCGGGTTCATCCATTCTCCAGGCATTCGCCGCGCAAGATACGCCACGCTGGAACAGTGCATAGCGGCTGCGCATACATTCAAAGAACGGCGGTGTGTGTGCTTGCGCAGCTGCCGTGGGCCTTCCAAAGACGCGAAAACATATGAACGCCTGCGCGCGCCCTGAGAGCTTCTGCACATTGGCTTTGTTCGCGATGCGCCTAAGCTCTCCTGCGTGCACGACAAAAACAGTTTCTTCAATGCTGGCAGTGATTAATGGCCTCGTTCCGTCCGACTGCTCCAGGCGCGCGGCGCGACTACCGCGCGAAGTTGATCTCGAAGAAAGGAGAGACTGTCACTGCATGACGATTCGGGCGACCTGTGTTTATCAGACGCGGTTGTTTTGCTACACGTTATTTTCAGCATGAGGTGCTATATGGCTAAACATCGCTGATTTTAAAATGAGTTAACTGCGCATAGCGAGGCGAAACGAAAGTCGGGCTCTCCTTGTGAAGTAGAAAATGTGTACCGCTGCTCTAGATTCGCATCGGTACAACGTAAGACCCACGGCGTTGACAGATATGTGTTCAGAAGCGGAACCGTTTATCACACGATATTAAAGGAAAAGTTTTCCCACTTCTCAGCACATCGGGTGCATAATATCCAGCCGTGCAAGCACGTGCTTACACTGGTGCGTTAACTTCAAGATTTCGTTGATTCCCGACTGACTGAAACTCAGTTCAATACACTAACCATCTTAGATTTAATATAGGAAGAGCAGATAAACACTAAATACGAAAACAAACAACAAAGCACTAACATGCGGACGCATTCGTCATTTGTTCCCGAGATTACTTATCCTTTGACACCTGGCAGCCATTAGCGCGGCACCGTCCCATGCTGATGCAGTTGTCGTTACATCCTAACTTTTGTTTCTATAACCAGCGATGCGAGAGGGCCCGTTCCGCACATTAACTCCACGACAGTAGAATAAAACAAAAGGCTGAGACACTTCTTACGAAGCGCGCTGAACGTAACACTCCTTTCCCTAATGACCCTTTCTTCTGCGCAGCACAAAAAAAGACTAATAAAAAAGAGGGAAACAGAGGGAGAGAGAGAGAGAGAACAGTAAACTGGAAGCCGCTTCAGATAACCTCTCGAGGGACGTTCGCTCCGGAACAAAGCATGGGCAATTCGGCGCATTCAAAAACGGGCCGCGTAGCAACTTGGATAAGCGTGTATACACCATAACTGTATAGAGGCCGGCAACGCCACACAGGATCGCAGAGTAAAAAGAAACTAACTAAACCGTAACAAAAAGAACAAACAAGAAGGAAGGGGGGGGGGGGGGGGGCGAAAGAAGAGCGGTGATGAGTGTAGGAGGGACGGAGCAGCAATGGTAGAGAGGTGGCGAGGAAGCGAAGTTTCTCGTAGTTTGAGCCACGAACCAACCAACCAGCGAGGTAGTGGGGAGGAGACCGAAGGTCTTGGACGTGAAGCGAAAGGGGGAGGGAGGGGGGGGAAGGCTGCCGAAACTGCGAAGCCGGTCGGAAATGGCTCGTCAGCGAACGCCGAGTCAGGAAGTGTCGGCGCCGGGGCGCCAACGGCTTCCGCCATCGCAGCCGCCTCCGTCGCCTCTTCTCGGCAGCGGCAGTCGCTAGCTAATTACGAGCCAATGCGTTCGCGAGAGAGCCGCGCACTTGTTCCTCCCTCTTGGCTCTGCGGGCGAGGAGGATCGAGCAACAGCGCGCGCTACGAGGGGAAGCCGAGGAACAAACACCAGGCAGAACACACACGCCCCATGAGGGGAAATGCTTGCGACAAACTCCGCGAACCTCTCGTGCAGCACTCTATCCACACGCGCGCTTTATGCTACGTATTTTGCAGGCAGAAGCAGCGTTTTTGAGGCGTCCTAGTTCTCCATCTAGCCTTCTAGCCGGCGCGGACTGCCGCAGCCTTTTACTGGCTCCGGTGCAACATCGCGTCGAGCAAGCGCTCTCGTCTGCGCGTCGTCGAGCCGCCGGCCCTGACGACTGCGGTATACGGCTGATAAACGGAGCGCTTATTCCTTTTGTGCTTTATTGTGAGTCAGCCCTGCCCGCCTGTCGCGCCCCCATAACTCGTTCTTGCCCGCCGGTGAGTGCACCGCTCTGCATTGGAGCGTGGTTTGACGGCGGCGCATGTGTTTGCAGCGCGTACGATGCAGCTGACGTGCGGCGAACGACGGGACTGGCACGCTACGCACGCTGTGAAGCGTCTGGCCACCGAACCAATGTAACAAAGTCGGTACAGTGGTGCCAGTTGAGGTCTGCTCGAGTGGATGCCGTGAATGAGAAGTTTGGAAGAGGAGCGGGGGGGGGGGGGGGGGGGTGTTAACACCGGCTGGATATATAAAGGCACTGATAACAAGCTGCTTTAATTACTCGGTCGAAGGGCTGCCTTTCGTACGCAGAAGCGGAGAGGCTTCTAAATGGACTTGCGAGGTGTTGCGAGCGGTTTGCGAAGAGATAATGGCTGTCAGGAAGAATGACACACTTGCTCGATATTAATGACTGGTTGGACGGCGAGCGCAATACGTCGTTGCGTGTGCTCCTGGGCGTGCGTTTGCGTGCGCGTGTGTGTTATCTACGATAACGTGGGTGCGTGTGCTTTTGTCCCTGCCTTCTTTGTTGGCTTGGTGCTGACAGCAAGGGACCTGCCAACTTCCTGACATGCGAGAAATGGGAGGTGAAACTGTCCTTATCATCGGGCGCATTTGTGGAGAAGTTTCGCAATGATTAGATAGAACTCGAAGAGTGCGAGCAAAGCTCTGATGCACCTCTGTCGCAGGAAAATGCACTATTGTGTGCCTCAAATCCAATTTCTTGAGCTGCTCGCTGCCCTCATTCACAGAGCGGTACTGTAGTAGTAGTAGTAGTAGTAGTAGTAGTAGTAGTAGTAGTAGTAGTAGTAGTAGTAGTAGTAGTAGTAGTAGTAGTAGTGGTGGTGGTTATTTATTGGTACATTTAATATGGAAGGTAAAAGAATGTTTGCTGCCCCGGCATCTGCTATCGCAGCTGGAAGCACCTGAGCTGGGGCAGCGAAATAAAGGATAGCAGGCAGAGTGTAGAAGTGAAAGAAAAGGGGTGAGGGGATAGTGCTATATATGCACACACTTCGTGCACGCAGGGTCTGTGCAAAAAGTATCGGGACTGATTTTTTATATATAGCGAAGGGGACGGGGTGCAGTGTGACTTCCCTAGGCAGGCACGTTGATGGAGGATTCTCGGTGCACGACGCGACCCGGCCCAGTTGCCTCTGAGACTCTGCTGAGCGCATCGCGCCCGGTGTGAGCGGTTGTTTTGTTGCGCCGTCAGGCAGCACAATACAGAGCGCGAGTGAACAGCGATATGCGATCAAGTTTTGCGCGAAACTGAACAGATCCGGGGCTGAAACTCTTGCGAAGACCCGTGAAGCCTACAGGGAGGATGAGGTCGGTCATAAACAGGAGTTTTTGAATTTCAACAGAAACAATGCTGTATTCATTGGCTAGCGCGAAGCGCTTCCATTATAGACCTTGATAACAAAAAGGTAACCATACTTTGCATACCATTCAGCACCTCATAATGCATGCTGAAAATCTTTTAGCGAAGTTAGACATTCCTAAACGACTGCAGACGCCACACACCACACTATTTATTTAATTTCGCATACTTTCCAGGCCCCGAGGCGTTACAGAAATTAGTGGTAAATCTCCCAAAAGTAAACGTTGTGCATGATAAAAATAATGATAAGATTACAAAATCGCAGATAATGCAGCAGTCTTGAAGTCCGTAACGTCAGAGATGGCAGCGATGGAGAGAGGATGCTGGTTCCAGTCAGCGCTAGTTGTCGGAATAAAAGAACTGTGGTGCAGTTTAGTTGTGGAGAACGATATACATCAACTTTTAACATGTGATCCCACGTGTTGAAAAGAACGAAGCGCCAGGAGAAAAATGATCATTTAGGAGACGATTGTTGTGATTATGTTAATAAGCCACAGCCGAAAACATCTCCGGCGCAAAGAAAGCTAGATGCACATGTGTAGCAGGTTTATTCTATCGCAACTGGCTACACAATGTTCTATTGGTATAGTCAATCATAGCGAGAAAAAAAACGATGAAAAAGAAAGTAAGAACAAATCTAAGCAAACAAAATGTTACTTCACGTAGTGCATTGTAGTCATTTGCGTTAAACTGCACAGGGCTGCTCTTAGTTACGGCGGGTGCGAAAGGAATGGTGCGTGTATAACAAAGCATGTTATGGTCTGCGTTTAAGCACATTGCCATTTAATCTGACCACATAGTTTTAAAACAAAAACTAAAGTCGACGTAAAACGCACATCAGCCTATATATACTCTCTCTCTTACCCATCGTCTGGACAAAGAACTGCTTGCTCTGGGTGCGTCTTCCATTCTCGAACAAATTATGTCGAATCTCATTTTGAATGGGAACTTTTTTCTTGTTTTTGAGGAAGCCTTCCTTCGTGTTCTTCCGTAAGAGGCATGTGCCTATACTTAGTAGCCCGACATAAATTATTGTTCGGAATAATGCATTTTAGCATACATGTCGATATATTCCGAGCATTATTATAATATTAGCGTTATTATATACAGCAATTCGCGTGCATATGGACACAAAACGTTATCTGATGCTTTGTTATGCAAACGAGGTTTAACTGTGAGAATGAACGTGAAACACAAGTTATCGAGCTTCGTTTTAACAGTGTTTATGTTCTCAGGTTTACATTGGCCGGCGTAGCTCTCACGCCACACTTCAACACGTTTTATTTACGCAAGAAAAGAAAGCCTGAACACCGAACAGCGAAATTTCCTCTGATTAATGCTTCAAAGAATAGTCTTACTGAGTTTGGTACTGAGCTTAAAAGGAGACCGAGCTGAACTTCCCCTAATTACTGTTCTACTTAAAAAAAAAAGGATTTTCTAGCTCTTTGTGGCCATGTCGACTCTTGTCCAACAACAAAAGACGCAATTAGAGGCCAGAAAATTGGATTTAAGCACCTCCCCCCCCCCCCACCCTCCCCCAACCCCCAGTCAATTCAAGCCCGTGGCGTCCTTTCTTACTAAGAGGACGGGTTGTTGTCGCTCTGAAGTGATTGACGCAATGGCGTAGCTTCTGGCATCCGTGCCCGAAAATTGGCGTCACGCACGTATTTTATATTTACGGAATTGACCGATGATGGCGACACATGTATACAGTTTTTGGGTCTTTTCAGGCTCATACAGGTTACTTTTTAATTTTGAGGTTCCTTTGTGATTAAAACATGGTAACCTGTCGAAACAGGATAATTTATATTTGTCTTTAGTGTCCCTTTAGGTTAGAAAGGTACTTCTGAACGAGTACCATAAGTATTTCCTTGCCACTTCATCTCAGTGCGTCACTGTAGGGAGCGTCGGAGCGTTGTCACGCCAAGGCGTCATCCATCGCTGTCGACAGCGTAACGAGAACAACGCGCGAAAATGCGCCGCCTAGCAGAAACAAGTAACAACTAAGTGCATCTAACGGACTGAATCGACTGGGGAACTGTGTGAACGCCCCCCCCCCCCCCCCCCCCCCCTTCATCGGAAGAACAAGGAGGAAGCCGGGATATATATACGCACCTCCTCATCGCACAACTAACAGCGTGCACATTTTAGGACATCCCGATGGGGCCTGAAAAGGAATGCGGTGACGAAAATAACGACGCGACCCGTGCCTGGCGGGAGTCACGAAGAGAAAGCCCGGCAACATTAGGGGGAGGGGTCACGGTCTCTGACCTGCCTGCCGCTCTCCGGGCTTCGCCTGCTCCTTCACACTGAGCCTCAGGTGATGAAGCATTGGCGGGAAGACGCGCTTTGTGTTGTTTACGCGAGTGCCAGCTAGCGAAGGTTTCTGTGACGTGTGGCTTTCTCGTGACTGAATGTGGTCGCCGGAGAGCAAGGATAAATGTCGCGCCAGTCGTAAGATATAATTATATGGAAGAAGAACATCGCGAAGGCGACGCCTATCTGGAAAAGTTCTTGTTGTGTACCGCGCGCCGTGCACGGTACGACACTTCCAGTTGCCATTATAGAGCCGCTGCCTGCAAAAGCTTGGAGAAAAACAACTTTATAGTGAGTGCATGCCGTTTTCGCGGCGCTCTAATGATGTGCCCGCAAGGACATTTCCTCGACGTTGGCCGCGCCGCCTAAGGCCACGCGTTTTTTTTTCACGACTGTAATTTATTTTTTTTCTTGCGGTCTAGCTATAGCGACTCAAAAGAAGAATGCCCCGTCACCGAATACCAAAGCTTCCAGGAACGCACGCAAGCTGAAGAGATGTCCAGACGCGACCATTCCTCCGCGAGGTTATAGCGGCTTATCTCCTCTGAAGCGGCGACTTCTGTGTACGGTCCGTTGATAATCAGTTTATGAACGGTCCCACACATAGCCTCCTCTATAGCCTCTTACACTGGTGTAAATACTGGTCTTTCACGGCTGAATTATATAAACGGCCGTTACAAATCTGCCCGTAATGGTGGCGGCAGCCAAGTAGCACTGAAACAAGTAATACAAACAAAAACAACGCCGTGCCTCTAAACAAATAAAACGAACCTATCAAGAGAGCAACAGGAATCTCTCCAAGAACAGCACCTCAAAAGTTGCGGCGGCAAGAGGAAGGTAAAGGAAAGAAGAAAAAACACAGCGTTAAAAAAGAAAAATGAAGCCCATTCGCGCGAGCGGTCAAGGTTCAAGGCTGTCGCTCGGCTCAGTGAAGCGGCGGGTAGGCCTGCACGATGCGAATAGAGCGCGATGGGCCAAAGAGCGACGCGCCACTTTCACGATTCCTTATCTCCTTCTCTCTTTCCGGCGCGAGAGGTGCTCTGAAAGCTAATGGCGGCGACCAAGCTATAGGCATTGCAGAGAAGCGCACGTCCGCGTCTGTGAAAAAAATAAAAAAAATGGAGGCGGTGTAGGTTCGCAAAGATGACGATGGAACAGTGACTTTCTTTGCGCCTCGCGCAGTTCCTTTTCTTTTTTATTTATCATCACTTTTGACTGTTCTCACCGTTTCTTTTTTATTATTTTAACTTTTTTTTGCGTCGGCTGTTATCGCTCTTTCGCGCAGAATCAGTGCGCTTGGATATGATACGTTCTCTTCGTTCACCACATCCATAATTTTGCTCTGTTTTTCTTTGCTTCAGGTTAGAAAAGCGGAGTTCGCAAAGCTGTCGGATTGTAACGCACAAGCAGCATGCGAACTGCAGTACTGAAAGCAGCAGGGCTGCAGCGAGTGCTATGAGTCAACTTAGCAAGCTCTCTCTCGTCGACGCGATGCGACGTCCCTGACCACATGTTTCCTCTGCACTTTTCCTTCCTTTTTTGTGAACGTATATGACATGAAATCACTTGGCGCCCGGCCAGCGCTGTCTTGGGATACGTAAAGAAAGAATAGAGAAACTAATTTTCCAGCTGAAATACACAACGGTGAAACCATCGGCGATGCCTCGCCGGCTAAAGTATACGCGCAAAGCACAGCTCTCCCAGAATTGGCGAAGCTGCGTGACGTCATGACTACGAGCATGTATTTGTTAGTTTGGTTTGGCTTGGTTTATGGGGTTTAACGTCCCAATGCGACTAAGGCTATGAGAGACGCCGTAGTGCAGGGCTTCGGAAATTTCGACCACCTGGGGTTCTTTAACGTGCACTGACATCGCACAGTACACGGGCCTCTAGCATTTCGCCTCCAAAGAAATTCAACCGCCGCGGCCGGGATCGAACCCGCGTCTTTCGGGACAGCAGCCGAGCACCATAACGACTGAGCCACCGCGGCGGCATATTTGTGAGTTTAACAACAGAACTAAATACAAATGTTATTATCAGATACTGTATTTAATCACAATGACATTTTCGTGGTTAATGTTCTGTTTATACCTACTCTTTAGCGCTCGGTGTATGTTTGCTCAATGACCTCGCGGGTGCTGATGGGGCAGCTGCCGATCATTTTCGAAGATTTCGATCTCGATTGATTGAGCATCATTGTGTCGAGCGTAATTGAAGTGAGTCGTGCTTGAAAATGACCTTCGAGTGGCATTAGATCCGGACGGAGTGTTCGACCGACATTTAGTCGAGCACATTCCGAAGTTCATGTATTGATGGCGCGTAACCATTTGAGGGAGAGATGCATTCGGTAAAGTACAGGCAGGAAGGTTAACTAGGCTACTTTATACATATATGGGGTGAAGAATGAAAGGACGCGGATATGCATTACCGTCAATGGCCACAACTAGACAGCGGACTAGCTAGACAGAGATCCAACAACGTGCACAGGCAAATATAAGCTGTTCAAGGCCGAAGCGGTCCGAAAAATTTTAATAAACATTGTACGCATTGCATTGTGACAGTTGGGGATAAGAGTTAATGGAGAATACCTAAGTAATCTGCGATTCGCTGATGACATTGCCTTGCTAAGTCACTCAGGACATGAACTGCAACTGATGGTGATGATATTGCCATTCTGAAATATCGCGTTTGTTTCACCTGCTATTCGATTCCTCTAAACCAAATCAGTGTGTAAGTGTATGCACTATACAGCGCCTATGAGAATCTCTCCTGATCTTTATGTTTCTCTTTGACTATCACGATGTCCGCAAGTTATTTTGCTTTCTGCTACTGCTGCTCTTGTTGCAAGCGGGTGACAGCTTTGTCAACATGCTTAAATGCAACGTTTCCTCTCATCCCTCACGTCCTCATGAGTACATGAAGTAAATGAAATTAACTGAATGCCGGTGGTCTGGCAATATATTGTTCTCTCTTAATGGCCAACACCCTTATGTAATGTCCCTACGAGACCATCAAGGGTTAATAAATGATGATGATCCAACATCATCTGCTCATGGGGCGTTGTGGAGCGGCGAGTCAACTGTAGTTCACAAACCCTAGAGGTAAAATAAAATGAACTGAGTTGAACTTTTGACGGAAACGCGTGGTGAATTATCAAGTAACCACTGAGAAAGATTGCACGCGTAATAAGGTTGCTAGCTGGAGGAACTCGCAGTTGTCATAATAGAGGCAGAAATTCAATGAACCAGCAGTAGATCATGATAAAACAGCAATATTTTACCTTACGTGCTAGTAGATGAGGAGCAGCGATAAAGAGAACGAGCCGCATCGCAGCCTTCATTGTATACAGCAGTTTATTGCTCAAGAGTCGCAGCTGCATGCCGCACTTATATTATGCAGCTCGCCAGAATCACCTCTCACCTACGGCTGTCTGCCCAATAGAATTAAGCGCGTCATCCTTAGAGCGCGGAACGCGCATACGGCCTACTCTCGGCGGAAGGGAGAGAGATAGTCTTTCGACAGAGAAGACCAGAAGCACTATAATTGACCCCAACGCTACATGTGGCCAGACCTGTCACTTCTAAAATGGACGACGCGGATGTGAGTGAAGCGCGACTGAGGAGGAATGACAGGCGAGTTAAGAAACAGACTTACTGGGAAAGGTATATTTTATGAATGCTGTAGTCAGTAATGTTCGCTATACCCCGCCAACGTTCGATACAGCAAAGTTAGCTGCAAAAAAGCTCTCTTGAAATAGAAATGCGGAGGGCTCTATACGTTACAACGCATAGCAGAAGGCTGTAGCTGCGTTTTAGTCCGAGATTAGAAAGCCAGTAATATCTGGCTATGTATCGAGATGTGAAACATAACAAGAAGACAGTATCGTACACATATATAACAGGAAAAGAAGATACAGGCATAGACATTTAGGCTCAGTAAGAAAACGCACTACAAGCGAGCAAGTCATCATGTCGTAGCAAGAGTGGTACCACTTGCACGCACCAACGAGACCAACCAACGCAGAAAATTATGGCAAAAAAATAAAGCAAAACGACGGAAACGATTCAAGCAGAACCTGTCTGACGCACAAAAAACACTACATATATGCAAGGTACACGTCTTTAACTATAACAGTTATGGCGGCTAACGCAACGCCATTCGCCATAAACCGCGCCTCTGACCATCCGGTGCTGGCTGGACGGGCACTGCCCTTGGCGCAACGTGCGCTGATCACGCAATCGCAAGTATAGGGGAGAGAGAACTGATCGGGATACTTCGCCCACTGCACGCACCGCTTCCTGGGTGAGGAGCTGCGCAAAGTGGCCACTTTGGGGGCTTCATGCCTTCCATGTCCGGCCCACGCTTAACCGTACACCTATATACTCCGCCTCTGTAATTCCGCGCACACGTGCATGTTGCACCGCGCGCCAGCTCTCGAGACCTCCTTATTCCGGCGAACAATGATGCGGTCTCGCAACGTGACCATCATATACGTGGAGAGACTTGAACCGCTGCGTGAATCTTCAGACTGGAAGAAGCGCGTCAATTCTGAAAACCGCCCTACAGCAAAACTACTGGGAAACGCTGATTGGCTGAACGTGCTTTCGTTCCTGCCCGTGCCGCCGACAAGCGCGCCCTCTGTGTGCACTGCACGAAAGTATACACAAGATCTGCAGTTGCCTTCATTCTACAAGGATCTCTGAGAACATACGATGCGAGCCTGGTGAGTTTGGAACGTATTTCGGGCAACTTTTTTTTTTTTACCGCCAATCGCCGAACGATGGGCGTGGCTGTGTGACCCTGATTCCCTCCCAGCACGCTGATCTTGCGGCGGACGCCAGCCATCCTTTATTTGTATTTTTTTTTTGTCGGCGCACGATCCGCCACAGCGCTGCCAGAGCGCAAGGAAGCGTGCGGGGTACGTGCGGAGTCCGGAACTATAAGTATACGCTGCATGATGACGGAGACCAGAAGTAATTATTGTGTCTGGAACGGTTGAGGAAGATCCCAGATCCCACCGCCAGTCTCGAATAGCACTCGATGCGGCAAGAAGCGCTTTCGGTTTGGGCTGGAGATGGTTAAGCCATCATTTTCGATCGGCTATGCGGCGCCGATCGAGGGTTGCCTTATCGGATGGTCTATCTCGCGCCGTTGCAGGCATCAATTCTCGATCTACAGTAAGCGCTGCTTTCTCGAAGCGTTCGGTGCCTGCTCGGAAGCGCTCTGACCACAGTATCCTGTCGGTCAGCATACGCATCCTTACTTCTACGGCTTGTGCCAGAAGCAAAGCAAAAAGGCAAATAATGTGAAGAAACAAAAACAAAACTATAAACGGTGAAAGAAGCAAAGGGGAAAGAACGGAAGCTGTAGCGTTGCAAAAAAAGAATGAAAATTGGAATAACACTTCAGTGTGGCGAACACTGACATAAGGCCTGCCTCTTTGACGTGGTTTCAAATCGTATGTTATCATTAAATCGAATAATTAGCATTGTCGCCACCAAGCAAAAAATACGCCTCATTAAAACTTGCCCCGAATGCAAAACATGTGAGCTCATTACTGAGGACGTCGGTATTTCCTTCACACGCGTATACGAGATATCATCGGAATATTAATAAGAGCCGATAAGAATTCGGTCGCAATCACGCGCATAGCTCATTCTTCAACGGGCTCGACACATTTCCTCGCTTGTATACCCATGACGCGTATAATAAAGCTCCCCTTTTTTCACCACTGCCTTTGAGTTCGCATGTGACGACGTGTCGCTTGATAAGACAATGACCCGAATTATGGGAGCGTTTTTGCGCAAGTCCATTATTAAGTGAAACCACACCGAGACAAATAGCCACGAATTGACCTCGTAGCTCGTGGTATCTTTCGCTAGCGCGAGATTGGGCCTATACGCAGCGCAAGCGCGACCGGACATGCTCGCGTTTTATCACGAACCGAAAAAATAAAGTAAAAGAAAGACAGAAATAATTATCCTCGCAATTACCCGCAGTTAATTCGCTATCTCTATTTACTTTCCAGGGAAAACAATTTTGCGTAATTGGCCGGCGAGTAGGCGACATGAAGTGCTCGAGATTGCTCCGTCGTGCTTCATAAAGACGCGACGCCGGCCATGCGAGGAAACTGCGTTCGGTTACGAGAGCCACTTCCTCGGCCGGCCGGTGCGCTGAGCGTTCGGAGTTTCCTGCAAGGCCTTCGCCAGGCAGCAAAGACTATCCATTAGCATTTTTTGTTCGTTTATTCATGAAAAAGAAGGCGAAAAGTATCCATAACGCCGTGCGCATTCTCATCATGTAGGCATAAATAGCAACACTTCGCTTATGAGAAGGAAGCGGCTCAAGAATGAATTTCAAGCCGAATATCGCCCGCTGACTTCTTCCTTAAGATAACCCCAACAAAGATGTGTTCTCATTATAAAGCAGAACACTCAACAACTGGGAGCCCTTGAGCAGCGTTCTTGTGTTCTTAAATTTACCCGTCCCTTATTTTCAATAATTGGACAAGAAAACAAACTTGTAATCGCGTAGGTTAAATCGGTTATGGTCTGATACGCGTTTGAATAACCTCGAAGTCGTAGAGAGTTGACTTAGAGCTAAGGCGAATGAAATAATACAGCCAGTGTGTATACTACGTCCGTAGGGGCTTTAGCAACTTAGGCCGAGTTCCATTACTGTAAAAACGCCTTAAAAAGATGGTGCAATTGTTTTCTTGTTAGTCAGTTGCGAACTTTACATTACCACGTATACGCTTTGACGAGCCACACATTTTCGACGTTCTGCCCTGCATCCGAGCAACTTTTCCTTCTTTACAATATTTTTACGTTGTTCTGATTAATGCAATCTAACCGTAGTTAATCAGTAGTCCCAAAAAATGTATTCCAAGCTGGCGCAAACAACAGAAAGTATCAAGCGAGCACGTGTCTTAGGCTTAGGCGTAATAGACATCCGCATTTCGCCTCCCTGAGAGACTCCTTCAGCTCACAATTCAGTTGCATCCCACAGCAGCAGCTTTGCATCCCTGCAATCACACATTGTATCGAATCCACCGCCTTAATTACGCTTGCTACGGAACGTCTTTCGTACTGAAATACTGCGACAAGGGAAAAAAAATTAAAAAAAAAGTGTACGGAAAGAGAAACAAGCCAGGTGTTTCAGTGCTCGGGCGTCTGCAAGCGTTTAGCAGCAGACATCATCGTAACTAATTAAAGAGTCTGCATGCATGCCTTGCCTCAGCAGCAAGAGAATGAAAACGCAGAAAAAAAATGGAAAGTAAAGCGAAATAACGCTTCTTCATTTGCTTTGGAATGCCGCCGTAACTCAGGCATAGGGCGGACACAAAGTATCCCAAAACGCGCTCATCAACTGCGAACACACACGGCGCGATGGCGAACTGCGGACGCAACCACGCGCTCCTATGCATCCGTGCTTATAAGTCCGACTGCGCGGACCTGCTTTTCTTGGGAGGGAGGGAATGAAGGAAGGGCCTGCCGGCGTCTGCTCGCTAATTTATTCACAATTACTGAGCTCATTAGCTTTTTTTTAAAAGAAAGAAAGCGTTTGCTCTCACTCTCTCCGGTCGGCAAGCTCGGTTGCCTGCAGCCTCCTTGATCGCTGCCGACTTAACTATTTGTTCACGCGCATAGCTTCCTCAGGCTGCTTTGGGTTTGTTGTGTTTCGCATGCATCGCCGCCGCCGCCGCCGCAGAGTGCGTGCCACGCGCTGCTCAGTCCCCGGCCGCGGTGCGCGTCAATTAACGATTAAATGTCCCGAAGCGTGGCTTGTCGTCATTAAGGAGCCTCATCTTCTTGGCGTTAAGATAACGCCGTCCTCTTCCCGGTGGAGGAAACATGCGCCCACGCAACAGGGACCCTTCGGTTCCGCCCGACGTGCCGCCGTTGTTATGCCTCTGTTTTGTTTGTTTGTTTATTTGTTTTTGATGAATTATGGCTTTCTGTTTATGGATGCACAGAGCGTGCGTGGTTGGTTATTGTCTAAGGTCCCGCTGCGGACAGTACTCGTTGGATTAATGCGTGCATATGACGACAGGAGCCATGAAGCCGTGAAAGAGCGCCGTGAAGGGGTTTGGTTTGGTTTGGTTTGGTTTGGTTTATTGGGGTTTAACGTTCCAAAGCAACTCAGGCTATGAGGGGCGCTGTAGTGAAGGGCTCCGGAAATTGCGACCACCTGGGGTTCTTTAACGTGCACTGACATCGCACAGTACACGGGCCTCTAGAATTTTGCCTCCATCGAAATTCGGCCGCCGCGGCCGGGATCGAACCCGCGTCTTACGGGACAGCAGCCGAGCACCATAACCACTGAGCACTAAGTATTGTGGTCGTATACACTGCTGGAGATCTGTACGATGAACCCTGCGG
This sequence comes from Amblyomma mixtum, assembly GCF_055824585.1. Taxonomy (NCBI): domain Eukaryota; kingdom Metazoa; phylum Arthropoda; class Arachnida; order Ixodida; family Ixodidae; genus Amblyomma; species Amblyomma mixtum. Next base: position 88,958,142 of record NC_143017.1, on the reverse strand, counting down.
GTTAGTTGAGCGCATTGAGGGCATCAATCGGTAATTCTTACCGGGGAAAAAAACAAACAAACAAGTAGGGGAAGAAAAAAACTAATTCTCAAGCATCTTGCAGCGGTTGAAACTCACATGGCGTCCATATGGACACTCGGCCACCAAAGTTTCACGACCGCGTGCGCCGTATAAATGAAGCCGATAGCTCTATTATTGGCCGCCGGATGGATATTACACTTTCGGAGCTGAAAGTCCAAATCCCGCTCTTATGAGACACACACAATGCAAGACTTGGCCGTGTTCTTCCCGTTTCATTCATTTTTTGCCCTTATATTGAAAACAGTCATTATGCACACACACTTTCGCATCCTCCCCCCCCCCCCCCCCCCCTCCCAGCACGCACACACCCACACACAACCGATATGTGCGCACAGATCACGGCACCATAGAAGGTCCTTGAAAGGCTGGCACGAGGGTTCTCGCCTCACATAAATTTACAGCTTGACGGCTGACTTGAATGGTCAGCTATAGGGCTGGAAGCAAACACTGTGTCCTGAAAATTTTTGAGGGGAGTTGTAGGTCCAAAATTTGCTACAGAATCATAAAAGCATTATTGTACATTACATGCAAAATAATTGTATGTAATAAGACATGCAACGTCGCATACAATATACATACAGCATATACATAGAAATAAATACAATATTACTTTCAGTCAGCTTTTCTGGTCTCACTTAATATTATTATTTCAGCAGTCATTTGGCCAAGCTGGCCATTGCACGCTTGTGTTCATTCGCGACATGCAATAATCTCTTTTTCTTTTTTCCGTTTTCACATTGGCTTCGTCCTTCACATTGCAATAGGTTACGCCTATTGGCTCAACCATGCGACAATGGCAACCACTTTAACCAACCGGCGTCGCCGACTCCTTCAATCCTTTACAACGACTTCTCTCGCACTTTTTACGGCCCAAAAGTATCCGGTCAAATGAACGGGTCTCCTCCCCTCCTCTACTGTATCTTAAGTTAATATCGACTAATTTACCTAAGGTAAAGCATGTCTCTCCGAAGTAATAAAAAGAGCCAAACAAATGTCTAAACGACAGAACTGTGTGTTCCGCAGCTCCCAAACCCGCTGCGACCACGAAGGCAAAAAATGAAGATGAAATCCGATGAGTTTAATTGCACGTGCTTACATCCACACTACTTTTATCCAAATAATACATCGCTAGACATCGCATGTTCAGCCTGAAACACGCTCAGAACTAGAGAAGCGTTTTGCCCTCTGTACGAATACTTACGCAGACGCCGACGTGAATCAACATAATATATGACGTGTCAATACCGCTTCAGCCGCCCAATCACGAACGTGTTTGCAGAGCTTCCCTGTTCGCGGCCTGTCCGCTCGAATTTCGAATAACTGTATTTTCCTCACAATAAAGAATTTTCCTTTTTAGCCTCCCCTTCTTAAAGACCTAATTCTCTCCCTTTCTAAGGTTCACGGGCTTTATTAAGAAAGAACAGCGCTGAAATAGAGGAAATAACGGCATTTACTGAGACATAACGGCTATGTGTAAGCAAAGAAAGCGGGGAAGTAAATATTAAAGGAAATTAGACGCGGAATAAATTTGTGAAAACATTAAATTGCTATGGCGCTGCGCTGGGCGAATATACGAGTAGTGTCTTATACACTCCAGGCAGAAAGGAGTGAAAAGCGAGTAGGTTGTCCTGTAGTGCACTTCTTTTTATAAAAGAGAGTGCGCTAGAAGACAATGTACTTCCTTTTTACTCCGATATGGGCGTATTAATGTTTAGAGCGCGCACAGGCGTAGCCTTCTAAGCATATCTCGCTTGCTTGTTGTGCTCAATCTGACTCGAATTCTCATCTCAGAGAGTTCTAATTGAGTCGCATTCCTTCTCATTGCAGGCAACTGACGTCAACGCTTCGTTATCTTTATGAAGGTCAGAAAACCGGGGCATTTTATTGCAGTAGGCGCCCTTATCTTTCAACAAGAGAGCCGTGTGTCATAACTTTACATCCCCCCCCCCCCCCCCCGCAAAAAATGGAACTTGTCCCACCAAACTGGGAAATCATTAACTTTATATCTACAACACTCAAGTTGTCCTACATTTCAGTGTGCTTCCGCGCTATAACCAACAAGTCCCGGTCGTAAGACTTCAATTTTAGTCTTGCACAAGTATAGCCTTGCATTTTCTCCACCTTCTCGGTAGCAGGTTGCGATAGAGTCACTGGTTGTGTAGCCTGCTATCGGAACAACACACTCTGCACCAGATAGGGAGGTGCAAATGAGCTCACAATCTCACCGCAAAATCGGAGGCGCGACACCACCTGCACCGATCATTGAGGACAGTTAACTGAGCCTGTGCGATCTGTAGCTGAGATCTACCCGATAGTATACAAAGCAATGAGGCCACACACGACGCTCAGTTCCATCGACGACGGTTGGGAATGTCGCCCACAAGGGGCACCTTTCAAGGCTTTGGACTCAAGGCTGCGGATTTTGATACGACTTAAATGTAGGACATAGTATGCGCAGCGCATAAAAAAAAAAAAATGTGCTAGCTGCGATGTTCGTTGGCTACAGTCTCGATTGGTTTGTAACACATCCTATGGGGAGGGCTGTTCGTGATTACAGAATAAAGTCGCAGCGGCGAACGTTTTCAAGGTGGAGCTATAGAGGCCGTGCTCATTCGTGCGAAGTGCAACACTTCGTTTATGCGACCACAAAAGAACCACCTCGAATTGAAGAAAACGAGATGCTTGGTTTTCGTAGCTTCCAAACTATATATATTAAAAACAAAACGTTAGTTCTTGGTAATAAAAGGACGCAGTCCACGAATTAATTTTTTTTTATGTACAAAGCGTGTAACGGGGCTAGGAGGTGGTTTTGCACTTCCGACGAATAGGGATGTTATTTTTGGAGGGTATCGTTATTACCTTGGTGCAGTTGGTATAGGTTAAACATGCACATCTGAGGTCTGCTTTGAGATGATTTTCGAAGATAGCAAGACTACATCATGACAAATACTGGGCGCGAAGAAAAAGAAATATGACGTTAACTGCAAAGAAACTTTTTTTTTGTTTTATTTTCTATTCGAAGCGCTGAAGATATCCTAAGGAATGAATAAAGACAGCACAACACGATTTTTTTCAGTTTATCTGCGAGTGAACCTGGAATACTAAATTTTATTTTACAACTATATGTGACGTCAGTTGCCTTCCTTTTTCTCGCTCTCTCTCTTGTGCCTTTTCCAGTCTTACCACTGCTGCCACGCGAGTGCCGCTGCTTCTATAGGCCACCATGTAAGCTTGTATTTAACAAGCGTTGTGCAATAATATCTGAAAACTTCATCCCGCACAGCTAGTCCACCGAGCAGTCTGTAAAGAACACTGAAACCTGTCCATCTCAGCTACTTTGCGCCGACGTCCCGGCGTTCCTCGAGCACAATCCTGAACACTCATCCTGTACACGAGGGTAAGCTTTCGCAACTTGGAACCAAGCGCCAGGCGGCGCTGCCGTACATGATGTGTACTTAGCAAAGCACGTGGTCTCTCATAACGCACCACGAAAATAAGGAGAGCGCGACCCAAGCGTAATTCCCCGGGGGGTGCTCCATTCATCTTAGCCGAACGCGAAAGGAGAACGGGGGGTTGGGGTGCTCCCCGGAACTTGTTGTAGGCTCTGTCCGCTCTGATGGGGATAAAATGAATTACCGGAGGTCGCGCTCGAGAAATGAGCCGGCGACGCACAATTCGTCTCTAACGGGGAGGAGAGGGGAGACGACGGTGGCGTCTTTTCCGACGACCGACCTCTCGCGCAAACTCGCTCCTTCGCCGCCAAAACTAGCGAGGTCTTTCCTGACCCCCCTCCCCTTGCTCGACCCTGGCTACTTTTCTCCTCTTTGCTTGTCTTGCTGCGCGTCACCGTGAAATATGGCGCACGCGATTAATCTCCCCTCCGCTATTGGTATGCGCAGGATTTCCCTGTGTGTACATAATGAATTCCGCGCGACGGCGGTTTGAGTCGCGGGCCGCCGCGGCGGTGTGCGTGCGCCCGGAGTCCGGTCCCTTTCTATATAACCCTCATACGGAAGCCTATACAGCAAAGGGCGCTTTGAAAAGATCGCCGAGCGAAAGACCCCCCTTAACCATCCTCTCCGCTCCTCCTGCAAGCGAGCATCGTCTCTGTCCTCCTACAACTACTATTCACACAACTTCGGGGAACAACGTCCAGACAGTTGTGTGCATTGCCAGCTCGAACGAGCGAGCTGAGCAAACAGAGGAGTCATATGCAAACCCCCGCCGCCCAGACTCTCCCCATTACAATTCGCACTCGGAGTGTATATATGTCTAGAGAAGGGAAAGAAAGCTTCGCGTATTACAAGAGAGCAGAGCCGCAGAGGCTTTCGAAAATGGAGGCGGGGAGCCACAGGGTTCGGGCGAAGAGTGCTGTTGCTGCGGCGACGGCGGATCTTCGGTCCTCTCCGGCGGCCGTCATTAATTGTGGAGGGGGGATTTCATTAATCAGCTTAAGCGGGACTGGCGCACAAAGGGACGCGGACCTGGGGATGCGGTAGCCGCGGTGAACAATGCCTCCGTCTTCGCCCGAGGCTTCTGCTGCTGCTGCTGCCTCGGCTTTCTCTGACGCTTCTGCTGCGTGCGGTGACAAGTGCAGCGCAGAGAGACCCCCAGCGGTGTGTGTGTGTGCGTTTGTGAGCCGTGCACGGCCGCCACCACAATAGGAGGAGGCTGCCTCTGGGACTTCTTTTCACGAGTGGGTGCGAGCCGGCGTGTCTATAAAGAAGGGCCTTTCGCGGTTTTTACTCCTCCTGTCCGCTAGTTGGGCTTCGTTCGCTTTATTGCCTTTTTTTTTTATTATCTCACTGCTCGCGTCTTTAAACGAAACGCCTTTCTTGTTTCTATGATCCTTCGTTCTATTTCTCCTTGAAGAGTGTTTCATTTTCTCTTTTTTTTTTAATGCAGTGTGTTGCTCCTTTTCATCTGTCGTTCTTTGTGCGCACGTAGTTCATATAGAAGGTCAGCCTAATCTTTCAGAGTTAAGTTTATGGCGGCTTGCCCAAACGCGTACAGGCAAGGGGTGGAAAATTGCCGGGGCTGTGGTTTCGGAGCAAGCTATGCTTAAGAAGCCTGACTATTTCAATATGCAGAGGAACAATATTCTTGGCCACGCTTTGATGACAAAGTACGGCACCGGATGTGCCGATAATTTGGTTCGCGAAAAATATCTACGGCTGCGTCAGCTTCACTGATTTCGTTCTGATACCGCGAGAGCAGTTTGTTTCCTTGCCGTCGCATAATGCCTGGTAGAAAAACTCCCCGACGCTGAAAAACTTTGAGGGGGCACTTTGGTGATCTAAAGTGCGATGATGCCAAAGCCTTTCCCGCAGCGCTCTCCAGCGTCCTTACGCTAGAGAAGGAGAACTGCATATGCCTTGGTAGGAAGTGGGCGTAGCATAGTTTATAGCACGCTCGGCTATGGAACGGAATGATGGTGGTTCGAATGTCGCCCTGCACAAGATTTTAGAATTTTTTTCTGGACTTTCAGTTTGGATGTAAGGGACGGACGGACGGACCGACAGAGTCGTGGCCGCGAGTATGAGCCATTAAAGGCTTTCGCCTTAATACATTTCTCCAATAGTTTAGCACACAATTTTCCGCAAAGTAAACTCAGGCTTAGCGCCAGCGGCGGCAGGTTAGTATAGCCGCACTGCTGCAATCCCAGCCACGGCGGCCACAATTTTGATGGAAGAGAAATGCACAAATGGCCAAGTTCTTCGAACAACATCCACGATGAAAAATCCGCTCAATAAAACTTCGGGCGAGAAAATAAATCTCAAGCCCTGGATTAACACGTCGTACCCATAATGGTCCAATAATAGCCGTTTCAGTGTCTTGTTGAGCTCTTTTCTTCTGATGAAAATGATCAGTTCAAATGCATGCGCTATGAAGTTAAATATTGCGCCAATAACTGCAGAATCGGTACCCAGCGACACATACGTTCCTGGTGGCAATAAAAAAAGGCGCCTGCTCAGATCACAAACAGGCGTAAAGTAGTGTAAGGCCTTAAATATATCCAACGCTCCGCGCACACGAACGGAGAACAAAGCGCGCCGTTTTATGAAGGCAGGAGAGCATTGTTCGAGCAGTCCCAAGACACGCTTAAGGACTCGCGCCGCAGTTTGTTTCAATGAGGACGCCCGCCCGTGCCGAGAAGCCATCCATCGTGATCAGAGACGGCGAGGTTTCTCACATTCCTCAAGCGCCGCCGTCGGCCGCCCCGCGTGGATCACGCGCGTAAACAGAAAACAAAAAGAAAGAAGACAAGAAACAGGACGAGCGAAGCGCGGAGGCTCTCTCTGGAGGAGCGATCTGTGGTTAAATGGAGAGTGCGTCCTTCTTGAGCGAACGCAACGCTCGCTTGCGTGGCCGAGAAAAAGAAAAAAAGAGAAAGGAGACGTGAAAAGAGGAAGATACGGACGGCGGTACAGGGCAGTATAGTGCACAGCCTGCGTTGTTTCAGCGAGCTACACACGAGGATTGCCGAGAGCGAGCGAGCGAGAGCGCGAACGAGCTGGAGAGAGGGGAAGGAGGGTGCGGAGGAGGTCAGCAGTTGAAAGGATGAGGCTCCTGAGGATAAAAGCAGCGCCCAGAGCGGCACACGGAGCCGTTAGCATGATGGGTTCGGCGGATCGAAGCGGCGAATCCACTCTGCAGCTCCCGCTGCTGCTGCCCGCGGTCCCGACCCGAATCGGCCCCGGACCCGGTCTCGCCGCCCCCCCCCCCCCCCCCTTCCCTTTCTCCTTTCCAGCGAAGGCCTCCTCAGCCACTGAGGCCATCCATCAAAAAAGGGCCGGCCGTCCCAGAGGCTCCTTCCTTCCGCCTCTCACGGGGACCGCCGCTTCCGCGACGTTTTTTTTTCCTTTACTCTTTCTCTTTTCCTGCCTAGGTTACGTCTCATCTGGTACGGGTAGAAACGTCCGACGGCCTGCCCCCCCCCCCCCCCCCTTTCCCAACTTCCCCCCTTCCTCAGGCGACAGCAGCAGGAAAAAGAAAGAAGAAAAAGTTGCGTGGCCACGTCCGGACGTCATGGCGCCTTTCGCACGTGGAACGGCATTTCTCGGTTTCTTTTCGGTGACCAAGAGTGGCAGTGAAGACACCTGTCTCGCTGCATATCTGTTGGACAGCGTGCAGTACCGCCTGAGGGTGGTACCTAGCTTTATTAGATATTATAGATATCTGACTATGCAGGACTGTGGTTTCTTTTTTTTTATTTTAGCACGCTGAGTATTTGTTCAGAGAAGAAACACGTGACAGCGAGTAGGTTAGCCGAATGAATGGAGACATGCAGATGACAGTGATTGGAACTCTGCGTGCTCTAACAAGAAAGCTTTTCAGGTTTCTGCAGCGCAAAATGATGAGGACGATATAGAAACGGCTCGACATATGCGCCTGTCGTCATGGGCAACAGCAAACACCCGTCACTGCCAGGTAACACATGCCGTGGTCGGTCGCAGTGGAGGAGAGACCTGTTACATAAAGCGGTGAAATGGGTCTTTGTTTTACGCTGCTGCAAAGGCACACAGGGCATAGAGACCAGGGTAAACGAGCTTATCGTCTTAGGCTTTCTGAGAACGGTATATAGCGGCACTTCACCATCATCATCATAACCAGACTGGACGAAAAAGTTTGCGTTTTTTTAGAGGAATATTGACCTAGTGAGAAATCCACGTTATTGAATGAAGAACGGCTTTGTGACCTCAGGAGACCCAGCTGCTTCCGTCATCATTTACTTTTTGTGCCCGTTAATCACTCGTCCATTGCGTCATACGCAATACCCAATAATCACATGCCTTAGGTAAGGTCGAGCGTCAACCTAATTTTTTTTCCCCCTTCAGGACGGGCCCAGCGCCCCAGCTAAGAGGAAGTGGCGCTTCGCTATATTCATCTGGTATAGAGTAGGCTAAAAGCCTAAGAAGTGAGCCCTCTTCTGCTGAAAGGACGCCTCGATATTCCTGTGTTATTTTTACTGCTGACGTGCTTCCTTGTCATCAGAATTTCATTTACATGTTATCAAAAGTCTGCATGTCAATCACGATGCAACACCTATCACACACGCTCATCGGATTTCCCGTAATAGTCGCCCTAATGCCGTCTACCCCGTGAAAGCCCGCACCGAAATATATTACCAGCCTTTTTTCATCAAAATAGCCCGAGACTAGAATAACCTTCCATCCACAGTGGCTACCAGCATCAACTCGGTCACTTCGAAACCGCCATCGAAGACTGCCATCGAAGGTTATCTGTAATCATGTTAATGCCTCCTTGCTAGGCATGCACCCCTCATGTTATGTCCCTTGTGGACTTTTGAGCAATGAATGAATGAATGAGGAGACAGAAGCCGCTAGCTTCCCGGCTAATCTACTGTGGCCGATCGTTGAAGGTGATCGCGTATTGTCGCAGCGTGAATAGGTGGCTAGTGTGAAGTTTGGGTAGTTGGCCTTCCACGCCTTACAGAAGGTAGCGTACAAACAGAAAGAAGTGACAAAACGAGCGCATAGAGAGCTTACTAAACATGGCGGAATTTTTCCGGTCAGTGGTATCGGTATGGTATAGCATAGATACCGTGCAAGAAAGCTCGCTAAGACCGCCGGCCTCTTATGACCAAAAGCAAGAGATCTAGCCCAGCCTCAGATCTAGTCTCAGAAACTAAAAACTACAGATAACGTATCCAAAAGTTGGGCACTATTTTCTAAAAAAGTCAACACAACAAAACGACCTAAAAGATCGGCACTCAGAAAACAATAACTTCTCTACAAAAACTAATCCAAATGTGTCTAAGATTATAATCAACCTCCTGGCGGGCACGAAACGCTGTGAGCACTCTATTTTTCCACATTTCATTGAAGTGCTGAGGATAGAACGGAATGAAATTAAAGAGTACGTACGGCTTCCCGCATTCCTTAATCACCGATGACTGACCTCAAAGGAATGAATTTTTGCTTCGATATCTCTCGACGAATCCCTGCTGAAGTCTACGCGCAGCGCATCATTATCGCAAGGCTAAAGAAAAAAAAAAGACACTCCGTGCGTCGATGCACGAACCACAAGTGCCATCAGAGCACCATTCCAGCGTCGCATCGTATGCGGCGCCACCCGCAACAACCTCCTCCAGCCAGGCGAGACGAGAAGGAGCTTCGGGCATTCCGGCGTCCACGCCAGGCATGTCAGTCATTCGGCCGCAGCGACGACATTATGCCGGAGCCAAGCGCCATTACACCTCGCCGCCCACAAGCCCGCCACGCTTGACGCCGCCGCGGGAAAGGACCAAGAAGGCAGCCAGGCAGCTCGCGCTCTGCCGAGAGAGATCGTTGGCCCTGGAGGCGAGCAAGTCCTCGCCGTGATCGTGGCAGAGCGAGAGAAAAACAAAAAAAGAAAAGAAGAAGGAAGAAAGAGAGGAGACATCCTTCGCGAAGTCATGAGCTGCCCGGAATGCGCGCATAGCACACAGCGCATGCAGGGCGAGCGGCAGCAGCAGCGCAGGCGGAAGCCACGCTGTCGCCAAGGGGGTTTGGCCGGCCGCCGCCGCTCAGGCGCGCCTGCTGAGCTGCCCAGCGGCGCTCGCGCCGAGCACCGCCACTGCAGCGGCAGTCGGCCCATCCTTCTCCCTCGCGGCGTCGCACCCCCTTGATGCGCTGCTTATAAAAGGGCCCCTAATGCTCGCGCGCGGACCTCTTGATTAATTTATCAGCTCTCTCTCCCGCTCTCGTGTCCGCTCGGCCGTTCTTGTTCTTGCTATATAACGTTGCTGACGGCGTCGTCGATGGGCTCGGGGAGAAGGGGGTTGCGTGGCTATCAGGGGCTCCGGCGCCTCGGTGATCGTTCTGCGCCTCTCTCGACTCGCTGTATGGTGAAGGGGGTACAGAGAGAGTCAGGGCCCAGACGAAGACGTATGAATGCTCGCGAGATGCCATTACTGTGGTTTCTGGATATGAAGCAGTGGCCTATACATGTACACGGTGACCGGCGTGGAATGCTGGTGAAGCAAGGTTCGGATTCGTTTGCCTTCCCCTGACAGACTGGCCAAGGTATTTAGTTATTTAGTTCAAAAATGAGTGGCAGCACGTTTCTGCTGCTAGGGAGGCCCAGAAGCACGGACATGAGTTTTCCACGAGTGCTTTTGCTAAGTGAGATCGCAGCGAACCAAATTGAACATTATATAGGGACTCGATGATGTCGATAAAGCACGCAGTCGCAAGGAGCAAAATGAAAGACTGTGTGCCGTTCAGTGCAGCAAGTCACGTTCTGTAAAAATAAATCGACAGAGGTAAACGTGTGTTCTGCCTTTCAACGCATAATGTCAAAACCTCGTGGCTATTGCATCAGAATCGCACTTACAACACTACACCCGGAAAGCGAACGGCGTTTTAAAAGCTCTGTAGAGAGAGAGAGAGAGCGGCTTGGAACGTGCTACGGACAGCCGAGCAGCGAGCCGCGCCGCTTAACGGAATCCCGCGGAAAAGACACGCCTACGCGAGTTAACGTATTATGCAAATCCTCCTTTATGGCGCCATTAACGCCGGCGGGCGACACCACTTAAGGAGCCGGCGGCGGCCGAGGCACGGCGGCGGCGCTGTCCGCGGAAAGCGCGAAGGTTCTCGCCGCGATATAAAGCCTTACTTTCCCGACTTCCCCCTCTCCCTCTTTCTCGCATCATCCGGCGTCGTGCCCCGCCACTTCAAGACGTGCTCGCATCTTGAGGGGTGGGCACTTGCACGCGCCCGGGTTTCCAAGCGAAGATATCTCGCGACGGCGTATTTATATCTCGGGCCAATTCTTCCTTAACGCGTGCTCTTCTTGAGATAGAGTATGAGGGCGTTTATATACGGCACCTCGAATGCAGGAGGAGGGCAAGACATGCCTTGAACCAGGAGATAAACTATTACGTAAGAGTGCGCCAGTTCCGCCTATCATGGTCACGAAGACGCGGCTAATGAACAGCGCTTAATGCATGAGAGTAAGAGGCAGGCTTAGGCCGGTACTAACCCTGCTGGATTAGCAGGGAGTTACAAGCGCCATCTCCCGAGGTGGTGAAAATGTGCTAACATGAACATTTCCAACAGGACTGACGAAAATTTAGAAAAGCTATTTCGTTGGTGGGAACTAAACTAAGGAATAAAATGGATGTTGTATGCAGGTGACGCCCTTAAACAGGGTGTGATTTCTAATAAGAAGAGGCGGTACCTGTGGACTGAAATATTTCTAGACGTCGATCTTATGGTGTCTGTTGAACAAGCAGGATTCGTAAACAATAATAAAAAAAGTTGGGGCAGTCTAAATGTCTGGAGAACGGCGTACGTGATGGGCCCGATTTTATTCATCGGGAGAACGTTTACTGCGTTGACATCACGTGTTTATTCTGTGTTCAGAGAATGGGAAGTGCAACCCGGGTAAGTATGCCGTGACGTGCTCAGGAGGCGGTTCTAGGTCAAGGTCAACCTGCCCCCTTAATCTGGCACTTTAATCTCGGGGCAAATTAAATGGCTGTCTTGCGTGTAGTCATAACAATTATCTTTATTTATTATTCATCGCATAGATGACAGCCAAATTGATGAACTGTCAGACGAACCAGTGGTTGTAGTGGGCGATTCTCAATAAAACTTCGGTCAGGGAAGCCAATTTGAAGAAAACTGCATTGAGGCTCCATATTCGAAGACACACTGCGTTCTTAATACCAGGATGAATACAGGACGAACGGTTCTCTCTACAGCAGTACCACGGTTGCTTGATGCGCTGCATCTACCGGCCGCGGCAGTGCTAACGCCTGGTCATATCCTGCGCCGACTCATGCAAACTTTCTTGACTCTCTCGTACCAGGCTTTTGCTCTGACCGATCCTTTCCCCATATATTATTAGCGATGCGTCCAGAAATTATAGGCATTTGGCCTGCTTTAATCCTGCGCGCTCCTTATAAGCACACCAACGTTTTTCCTCTCTCATAATCGGCGTTAACTTGCGTTGGCTTTCAACGATGAAATACTGACAGAGCAAATCCCACACATGTGCTGACATTAAATGGGTTTTTAACCCTGCAAAGACGCAGCAATAACCATATCGGAAAAAGTTCTCAATTTCAGTTATTCCGTTCCCCACTCCTGCATTGCAGAAATGCGAAGAAAGAAACTTGTCGCTTTAGAATTAAAAAAGAATAGTGTCGTGTATTTAAAATTAGGAGGTTAGGCTGATTTCTGAACGTCTAAGCTTGTATATGCTCCTATTCACGGATACCCCGGCACATCCGATAAATCAGTAAAAAAATCATTTAGTCATCTAGTCATAGAGAAGTGCTAAAATTCTAGATTGATCTGCCGACAAAGTGTTAGCTTTTTGCAAAGAGTAGTCTTACAGCGGGTCTTCTGCAACTTTGGCCGTTAACGCCCTAACTTTGGTTTGCTAAGTATTTACGGCAACGCCGTTCGTGCAACATTATGAGGATATGATGAACTAGTGCGCGAGTAAACGAGAACAAGCAATATATTTACAAGATGCACAGGGCACGCTTCGTCTTACAGGGTTGGCTGCGGCGGTAGAATGTTATACGTTGTCTACCCTTTCATTGGGTGTCGCGTTTGCCAGCGGCAATTCATCTCGTGGGTAGGTTCTAGCACCTTGCACTTCTCTCAGCTGCAAGTCCGAACTTCAGACTGTGAACACTGTGAACACAAGCTTGACACGAAACAAGTGACGTCCTGCAAATACTAGGTGAAGCCTCGAACACAAAGAAAGAAAGAGCGGATGCGGAGAACGAAGCAAACATAACATACCATCAAAAACTGAAGGGACATAAAGAAAAGGACGAAGCCAGAGAAGAAAAACGGGGAAAAGGCGAACAGGGAGTAGAGAGAAAAAGGATGGCGAGCAATCAGAGCTTCGCCACAGCTCCTTGGGCGCACGCTCAAGGCAGAAGAAGCGAGGCGTTTCGCGTACGGGCCGCCGAGGTTCCGCGCGTGGAGTAGCAGCAGTAGCAGACCGCTTGCGCCGGCGAGCAGGTGCTGAAACGCCGGTTGAGAAAACGGATGGACGCGGCGGCCGCTCCCCGCGCTACTCCATTAGTCGTCCTCCTGAGGATGGCCTCTCCCTGCCTTCTCTCCCTTTTCGGGCTCGGGAATCGGGCGCGCGCTCGCGCCGAAAAAGACAAAGCAGCAGCCGTGGCTACGCCTAGGGAGCATCGCAAAACAGTGCCGTTGCTCCACCGCCGACGCTACGCTACGGAGGCAGCACAGCCGTCGTAGTAAAAGAAAGGAGGGGGAGGGAAGTGCAAGGGAAGGGGGCCCAAGCAAAGGGAGGAGTCCCTGATTGATTGCCCGCCGCTGGCCTCCGCGCCGTCTCGCTGGCCTCGCGCGCTCGAGACGGCGCGAAGGCTGCTTACTCTCCTCCCTCCCCCAATTCGCCCCCCCCCCCCCCACCTCCTTCCATCCCTATAGCGCGCTGCTGCTGCGTCGCTCCGACGCCCGAGCAGTCTCTGCTTCAAACCTCGTTGCTTTCTAGCGACGCGCGCCGACGCTTAACTGCGCCTACTGCGCGCCGCTGGCACCACTGACGCTGCTGCTGCCGCCGTCGTGTGTGTGTCACATCCCGTGGGGGAGAAGGAGGTGGGAGGCTTTCCTCATGAGCGCTCGCTCAGCAGCCCGCCGATCGGCCGTGGTAATGGAAGTCACCGGCCGATCCCTTATATTCCCGCTCTCCTCAGGTGCGGAGGAGCGGTATACAGCTTAGTTTGAGGAGGGGAAACCCATATTGATCGAGAGGGCGCGTGTAGGAGACAGCGACAATGCCTGGATGTTTTTTCGCGGCTTGGTTTATTTGTTCCGCCTTTTGGATTTCTCTGCTTCCCTCTTTGACGCTGGCAGTGAAAAAGGCCCGCCGCTCTTTAGTTGATCGATCTCGGGAGTCATCCATCACGATGTTGTTTTAAACGCGTCGCGCTCCCGCAAGAGGAGTTCCAAGGAACGCCCAGCTTTTGGAGACAAAAAAAATCCTCATAGAGCTGAAAATTTCTCAACGACGCTTACGCCTAGCGGCCCGAGGCAGAATTTTAAGCGTATTCAAGCTGCTCCAAGTATAAGCTTTAGTTTTAAAAATCACTCGGGCGCTCTCCGGCATTTTCGAATTACCGTCGCTGGATCGTCAACTTTGCACGCCATGACCATATCGGCAAAGAGAGAGCGAAGACCGTGTCATGAAGGCAGTGGCCACTCTTCGCTGTATTCACGTCGCATTTATGGCTGCATTATCTGCCTGCTTCGAGCAGCTCGTTCATTATGCTCCATGAAGCAAACCTGGACTGTTTGACAAGGAGCGCCGCACAGTACTTGAAAACCACTCCCCTCTTGCAACCGCACACGCATCAACGGTTATCTGCATTTAATGGCAATGACTGCATTGCATTTGCTCTCACGTGATTTTCACGCAATGCAGCTCACACGAATCAATAACTAAGAGGCACCTGTAGCGCAGTTGCTTGGTCTTGTGGAGCAAGCATACATGTCCGAAGGGCCAGAAAGATGTTGACAAGTAAGGAGAACGCACAAGAGGGCGTGCCTAGATTATTCAGCATTTACTCGCGCACTGTAACGCCTTAACCCAGACCCGAAAGGGCTGATTACTAATACGTGAGTTCAACTTCTAAAGAGTGTTCATAATGAAACTAAGGCGGTGCGGAAATAAATGAGCAGCCCACAGCGAGAAGTGTCTAGCCTAATTATGTACATGTTTCATGAAAATAATAGCTTTATGCGGACTGAATATTTTCATCTAAACACGGAAGCTGAACATTGCAGTGACGTTCGGTCTTGTTACTAACCTTTGGGGTTTGCCTGACAACATCCCAGAAAGTCGTACTAAAAAAGACGCCTATTCAGTCGGTTTAAGCAACTAAGAAAGGGAACAAACTCTATAGTGTACATGTGCTACACCTACGCAAATGCCTTTTTCTTTTTGTTCTTATTAAGAGCCGATTTGAGGATATGTTGCAAGGCATGCATCTGGTGCCAGAGCCGGCACACCCCGTGTCCCCCAACGTAACGAATGCGTAGTGAAAAATGAAATATGAGGAAACGAAATGCCAGGACTCTGAATCGGTCTCTTACAGCTTGTGTCAAAAGCGGCGCGCCCTTGTTGCCCCCCTTTGAGAATAAAGTTAGGTAGTACGCACACGAGAGAACCGGCAACGACGGAGCAAGGCGGGCAGGGGCAGGCGCGGGCGATATATGTTTCTGCGCAGCCGCATCGATTAAAATCTCAGCCACGTTACACAGCCGGCTCCGCTTCGAGCGCAACCGCAAAGATCCGGAGCCGCCGCGTTGCGTATCGGGACGCCGAGTGGGTGACATTTTCGGGCTCCCGTCCAACGCAGCGGGAAGCGGACCAGAGTGGCATTAATTAAACGGCCGTCGGAGGGTACGCACGCGGAGCCGCGAGCGACGGAATCCATGCCTCCCCCTTCCCCCCTCTCCCTTTCCCCTTTCGCCCTTTTCTCGCACGCTGCGCTTATCGCACTCGGCGATGATTCAGCGACCGGCAAAACGATGTCGAACGCGCCGCGGATTTCGCCTTCCCCCTCCAGACAGAGTAGCCAGGGTGAAGAAGGCTTCCCATTTTTTAATCGCGTTACGTTTTCAGCGGCGTTGCATGCATGCTGCCGGAAAAAAAGGATCGTTATGATCGGGGAGAACGTTGTTCCGTGCGGCTGGGTACATTGTCTGCGCCGCTCAATGGGGAAAGAATATTACAGAGAGATGGCTTTTTCGTTAGGCATTGTTCTAGCAGCGCTGTATCGGTGCAGCATACGTATATACGACATGCAGACGCCGAAATGCGATCATACCAAAACGTGAGAAACACAAGAAGATAGAAGATACCATTTTCTTGTTCACTGAGTTGTGTATAGAGGAGGGAGCGCCGAGTAAAACAAGGAAGCGTAAGGCGAACTTAGCTAAATGAAGATTTCTAACTCAAGCAGCGGATATGCCATCCTTTCCTCTTTACAGATATTATGAGCCAGCTTTGAAGAGACTCATGAACATTCCAGGTGACAAGAAGGCCTATAATGCCCCAGTTAGCTCTGTTGTTGATTTAGGCAGTAAGCCTAACTTCATTTTAAGTCAATGCATGGGCAGTACAATGCTAGACCGAGCACCCGCGTTGAAATCCATAGCTTTCCAAAAAATTATCCGCACAGTTATTACTAAGCCATGTTCCGGAGTGGATATACTGAACGTTACTTGAGAATTCGTTCATTAAAATTGCGCAATACTTTCCGTCACTCCATGTGTGTGGCATCAGTGACATTTCTTAGTACATGAAAAGAGAACTATTTCATGTCACACGGTGTCATACAACCCATGGCTCACCGCCCCTCGAGCCGTATTTTGCGTAGAATGGGAACAATTCCTCATAGTTTATGAAAAAATATATATATACTCCTTCATTTGTAGACGATTTGCGTGTTTCTATCACATAACTAATATCATTTTATTCCTATTTATATCTAATCGGTCCTATCGCTCTGTAATCCCTTACTTTTCATTGATAACCATGACAGTCCTGAAAAACAACAGCCGGATTTCTTGTCTTGTCAAAGCCCTGTTGCTCCAATTTGTATTCATGCATCATCTTTTCTCTCATCGCACTCGAAGTTCTTGCGTTGAAAACAGCGCGCGCCACTTAGCGTCTTCGCTCGAGCCAAACGGCAAAGGCACACGTCGGAGCTGCTCAGTGCAACCAAAAACCCCGTAACGACGCGGCAGAGCGGTCCTCCCAAATTTGTCCTCCCGACCCAGGCGGGCTCTCCGAGGCTGTGGGTGTTCCGATAGCTGTATATATAACAAGCGACGAGCAGCTTCACTCATTCGGAAACGGAAAACACGGACAGAGAGAGAGGGCAGGTTGCATCACTGAAGCCACGTAACACGGGCGACGTATAGAAGGAGGGGGGGGGGGGGGGAACGAAAACACTCGTGTGTTTGGAAAGGACTGCAAGGGCGCCTGAGGGGCTGGCTCTGGAGCTGAGATCATCAATACGCATCACTCCGTCGTCCGACTCTCGGAATCAAAGTGCACGAGTCGGGAAAGCGGCGGAACTCAAAACACACGAGGTGGGGGGAGCAGGGATATTTCCAGTTGTTGCGGGGAGACGCCCTGTCGGGATGGAAAGATGGAAGCGAGTGAGGCATTGCGGCCGGAGTAAAAAGGACGGGCCAGGGGGGAGACGAGTAGTGAAGGCTGTTCGGTGAGACAAATGAAAAAAAGAATGCTGCCCGAAGCCCAGCAGAATCGGTGCCGAGAGTATAGGGAAACGATTCGTGCGCCATTTTTTTTCTTTTTTACCGAAAGCTCCGTAGCCGTTCTTGTATGGCTCATTTTGAGAGTTAACATCCCAATGCGAAGGCTCCTTCATAATCTTTACGCCATTTCTATTTTTTTTTGTTTTACTAGTGCGACGCTAAGTCGACAACCGACACGTGCAGGTTACACACAGCTAAGAGGGGGAGGCACAACATTCAGTGGCAGCAGCACCACTGGCGGGCGTCTCCACTGGGACGTATACTCTACTACACCCCGCACGCCATGCTTCGAGCGACTGGACATTTATACTTATTTCAGCGTTCGCCAGCGCAGCCCCGCCGCCGCCTCTGCTGTTGTCGTTCCCCTGATGCGGATCGCTCTAAGCACAAGCAGAAACCGAGCCAGACAACCAGCTATCAGGGAGGAGGTGGAGAGAGTGCGGGGCGTTTATAAGTATGTATCCATAAAACAGAAGGATAAAACGGCGACGGGGCCTCGCCCGCGCCACTGCCGCGGACGCAGTTTTGCTCGCGGGCAGGCACTCAGGACGGAGAGACAGCACGCGTCGAAATCTGATTTGAAAACGTGGGAAAAAAGAATCGCTAAGCAAAGATAAAAGAAGTGCCTCTATTCTTCCCCCCACCCCTGCCTCCCCCGCTTCCTCTTCCCTCTCCCACCACCCGTTCTTCAACCAAGCGCGGCCGCCGGCACTGTCTGGAGGCGCCCGGCTCGGCGCGAGTGATGTGTAGCAGTAGTTGCGCGCGCTCCATTTCGGGGAGGGGGGATGCTGGTTTGCCGCTGCGGAGAATCCGTGTTTAGTGGCCAGACCACTGTAGGCTATCCGTGCGAGATACGCCGCTGCCATGATGCGCCAGATTACGGCAATTAACGTGTATAATTTAACTAGTCCTTTGACGATTACGGTAATAATGACACCACATTATAAGGCGGAGTTAAGCTCCTGCGATTCTATGCATGCGCTGCGTATTGAAGTACTTTCTGCAGAAAAGAAAAGAAACTGGTAAGTACTGAACGTAAACAAGCTGGAATACTAGTCACTGTGCCCTATTTCAAGGGCCTCCCGTGTGGAAAAAGAAAGAAAAAAGGGGAGGGGAATGCTTAATTCCGCCTCGATGCGGTATTTTTTATGTGATAGTATTATTCAGCCTCTCGTCGTTTCACAGAGGTGTTTCTTCCCTCAAAAGTGAGCGAAATGCAAGTGTTTCGAAGGTAAAATCAGTGTAAGGAAGGCAGGTGTACAGTACATACCGATACGCCAATTTATACCGCATAAGCTGAGTTTTTAAAAACTGTGTATAAATAAGCGGCATGCGAAGCTTCTGACAGAAAGGTGTCGCATTAAAAAGAATTCAATATCATGTTTGCAGTCACAGTGGCATGGTGCGAGTAAGAAACCACAAGATTCTGCTTTTCGATCGTTCTTCGCTACGAGTGGGTTTTAAATCATAGAGCTGTGGAAACTAAATTTATTGTAGCGTGTTCATGTGTTTTGAAGTAACTCTTGAGCTGGCTTTGAGTGTCCGATTTGCAAGAGCTGAGCTGCCGGCGCTGACTCGATGAATTCTACATAGTTATGGCTTATACCTTTATTTCGTAAAACCTACGAAATACTGTTTATCATAATCAAAACAAACCCGTCATTTCCCTATTCTTGTCTGCTCAGTATCTTTTACACCAGTGTAGTTTTCAATGAGGCTGACAATTCAGAAACACTGCGAAACTTTTACTAAAAAAGGATTCCATCTACGGAACACATGTCGTTTTCTTACAGAATGTTTACCAAATTAATTGATAAGGCATATATTGCGCAGAGCGCGCAGCTTTCGTACCATAGTATTGCCACGAGCATTTTAATCCGGCCTAACTGCGTGGATAACTGTTTGCACACTACCTGTTTCTGACCATCGACAGGAAATACAACTAAAAGCTGAGAAGACAAAACAAAACCAGAATCTATTCACTGTACAGGTAATAACTGAAGACAAAGCGGCTAACAAACACCGAATAAGATAAACGCATTTATAATTCGCACTCCCTCAGCGCTGCTCTCTTTGTTAAGTATTTATGAAGTTTCATAAAGAACTGTACATGACCAGGCAGAAAATCACTGCCTACGTCTTCGCAGTTACTATCCAGAATAAAAGTAATTGTCGAGAAAGAGAACAGTGATTAAAAAGAGAAATCAATACAATAGGCCACACACACACACACACACACACACACACACAGAGTGAAGAAATACACGAGCCAGAAAACAATACAAATAGGGCCCACGGGAAAAGTTTGCAAACATACACGCTCAGCTTACGTAAAGGCGCGGCCATAAGTAAACGGGGCACGCTATTGCGTTCTAAGTGCAACCACGCTTTCTCCATTGGTAATGAAGAAGCGTTGTTTGTCTACAAGACAGTCCACCAACCTCCTCTACCAGCATGCGCATACCACTGCTGGAAATTTCAATTAGGTGACGCGTGAAAAATATTCGAAGACAGTTGCGTGCTCCGTTTACTTTTGTCCGCGCGTGTACATTCCTCTGAAGAACAGTGCACGGGCCAAGAAAAAAAAATAGTGTGTTCCAAGGAGCGGGTTTGAATGTAATACTGTTTTGAGGTGCTGGAAGCAACTTTCTTTCGATTCAGAAACATCAAAAAGTGCAACTGCGTCAAGCAGGCCATATCTCGCACATTTTTTTCAAAAGCCAGCCAGTATTAAGCAGGTGCACATAAGGCCAATGAAGTTGAGATGCGGCGGGTTTATGCAGACGCACAACGCCATCGACGACAAGGCAAGGTAGCTATTGCACTGCGCATGAGAGTCCCAAGGTTAAATGCCTGTTCCTGGTTCAATAATAATAAAAAAAAGCTGTATCAAGCGCAGTTGCTGCGTTGTCGAAAATAAGAGAACGTCAGCTACGGCACGCACCAGGAGGGGCGGGGAAGCCAGCGTCGGCGACTGCATTATGGGTTGAGCTTGCGAAGCTCCGCCCACCGCGCAGTTGCACCAGCCTTCGCGGTATGGTGACACAGCGAGTTTACGTGGCCGCTAACCTGTTATTTGGCATCTATTTATTCTTCTATACTGCCGCCAAACGAGCCTTGCACCAGGCGAGGGGCGGGAAAAGTTTGCGATAAGAATTTTACAACTAGAAGACAAACAGCAGAAGATTGGACAGCCGTCGCCGTAGAGCTCAGTTGGTCTACAGCGCACCGGACGCGAAATTCGGAGGTCGTGGGTTCAGATCCCTTCAGCGCATGTGAATGTTTTTTCTTCTTCTTTATAATCTGTTAACTTTAAACTAATTCGCCTATTAACCTCCAACTGATGAACATCACAAATTAAGAAAAAAAAAAATCCCCTATGCACGTTGGTTTCGATTACTGTTGGCTTCCGTCCTGCATCGCTAAGAGCAGCCATATACGAGCAAGAAGAAAAAGGATCTGCTATGATCTATATTTTGTTTCGAAATCATGTCGGTACTCTCTTGATTACTGTTCGAAAAAACAAACAAAAGAAAACTAGTGTGACGAAATATGCAATAGTTGGCAAAAACAAGGCCATTTCTCGTTAGGTAGTGTACATGAAAATGTTACAGCGACTACAAAGCTTGTATAGTCCACGCTGCTTTCGCTGAGAAACTATTTGTGAAACACACGCCTTTACGAATACGTTGAGCAGAGAGAGATGTTAGTGGAATTTGCTGGTTGCTTTCGAGTCGACTTAATGCCAGGCCGCGGGGCACACATACCCTCGCATAGCACGTCTAGAACTCCCAGAAAACGTGAGATAGCAAGTATTTAGCAGTCAACAAAAATATAAATGATTACATACATGGTTCTACACTCCTAATGCCGTTTTTCAGGCAGCTTTTATGTCACGTTAATCGTTACAGCGAGAAACGTCTACACTCTGCGTCCTGTTTCTTTAACAAGCGGTTTTTTAAGCACATGTCTTTTACTGTTGTAATCATGCAGACAAGCTCGAAACAAGAGGGCTAGAGCATCACGGCTGATTATTGGCACATCCTTATATATCGCCTAGACTGTCTCAAATCTTGAAAGTTGCCCGAGCGCAGCATTTCAAGCGACAACCTGTTCCTTTCGCAAATTATCAACGGTTACTGCACTCAATGTGATTAATACTCAATGCCCGTGCTCCGAAACAGCAATCTACATAATGAAAACAAACGCAAAGTAAACAAAGGCGTGTTTGCAGCAGTAAACTCGTTTTCGCATTGAGCGGCTTCAACAAGTATCAGTGAAGAAAAAAAAATGGAATTAACGCACAGTGAATAACAAACCAATCAGCGAGAAAAACCTACAGAAAGAAAAAGAGAGAGAGAGAGAGAGAGAGTTCTGCAGCGTATCTTGAAAGAACCGCTTCCCCTCGCACAAATTGTGATTATACTCTGTTCACGACATGCGTTGTATATAGTGAGTGTCCTGAAACCGCCCCGACGAGGGAAACCACTACGGCCGCGGCCCCCACACTGCGCGTCGTTAATATGATGGCCGATAAGGGAGACCTGGTTAGGCCACACACGTTTCAGCCGTTGGTAGGCAAAAATCAACACTGAGCTGCGTTTCTCTACACGAAGGCGATAGCTGAGCTATTGAGATACCGTCCAACACCAGAAACGTTTTTGTTGTACTCTCAGCGGCAGCTTTGCTACTGCGCACACAACTCGGTATACCCCTCTTCACCCTTACGGACACGCCAAATTTCCACCGACAACATAGAGCGTACAGTCCATGTCATCATGAAAGCTCTTGGAACGTAGGAGCAGAATATTATAACTATGCCATTTTAACCCTAGTTTTCACCTGTCATCACTTGCTGAAGTGTCTCCACGCCTGCGATAACTCCGGGGTCACCTTTTAGGTGCGGCGGATAATAGCAATTGAACAGAATTAAACGAAAATAAATGTTATACGATGCAACCCCAGGTACATTTTGTCATACCAACACCGCTGGCAACGGTGCGGAAGGCATAGATTTGCTTCGGATTCAAAAAGCTGCTTATGTGCAACCTGTGATTGGTCGGCACTTTGCCTGTCGCGTTGCCGGCTTGTTGTGATTGGCTGGTGGGCGGACGTGGACAGCCACTTACGGCTCGTTTTTCCTTAAGAGAGGATTTAGTGATTGCGGCCAGTAGTCAGTAAACGACAACTTCAATTTCCACAACACTGCACGGTTTTCAGTAAGCCTAAAAGGGTTAATGACGTTACTCCCTTTGTACATCTTTTAAGAAGGCGAATATTATTTACAAACTCAGCACCCTTTTCATTTTGTATTACATGCCATTGAAGAAATACACTGCAGCGAACTTGCTTACTTCAGTTCTCGGTATTATATTTTTAGTGCGTTCTTTTCACCTGCTACATACTTGCAGGCAGTAACGGGCAGCACCTTTACACGCGCTAGGGGGTCTATCTCATTATGCGACACCGTGTATTATGAACGTAGCAGGCCTTACTATACGTCACCTTCCTGCTTTTGAGCCACCAATCTTCCAATAGCTTTTTGTGTACTTCCACCACAGATTCGTTCACACGAGCATTGTTATCTCTAAACCCAAAAGCCGCAGGGAGGATGACTGCGCCTGCAAAACATCCGGATGGACACCGCCATATTCTAGTATCGGATGTTCAATTGTTTCGACAGATTTACTGCACACTGCGCACCGGATGATGAATAGGAGCTCAGCTTATAGGTGATATGATTCCATAAAACAATTGAACACTTCATCCAGTTCTGGTTGGCAACAGCGTACAAGGAACAACTGGCGAGCCGGTAAGCATACCAGGAAACTGAACACTGACAGACACAGTACTAGGTCGTATGCCCAATCCAAATTGAGCACATAAACTGCCCCAGTTTGGAAGGTAGACAGGCCTGTGCATTCGCCGTAGCGGCCTACAAATCACAGCCAATGCTTTGGCAGCAACATCTTCTTCGCATCCGCTTTCTGCCTTCCAACCTCAGTTCAGTTCAATGTTTGTTTTCTCGACATCGCCACCATTGATTCCAGCATATTTGGCTTCTTTGTGCTGCTTATGACAGAAACGAACAAATTTTGCTAATCCCTTTTCTGTCTGTTAAGACAGAAAAACTCATAGACTAAGACAAATTTAATTTCAGTTCTTTTACACATTATCATCTCCTACTTCTCTTCTGCAGCTGCTGGCAACTTGTCGTCTAAGTGGGCGCTATAACACCAAGGTTGCTAAATCTTCCCTTGTTTATTACCATCACCCAATAATTGGTGATACGTGTTGGTATGTTTATCAGAAATAATTCCGAGGTGGTAGCAAAGTGCCACCTTATTAAAGTTTCTTCACACTCCAACAAAGGTCGCCGATTAAGCGAGTCTACATGCGTGTGCTGAGATGTTTTACATGACTCCAAAAGGCTACAGAGAACAAAGAATGCCTGATCTGAGAATGCGCAGGTCCTGCTCACTACTTCCTTTGACGTTGTCGGGCACTTACTCAAAAGCCCTGCTACCATCATGTGCCACAGATAAGGGCCCGCAGTATGCACCGTCTCCTCACAGTTTTTTTCTCAACTGGATCGCGTATCAAAAGAGCCCACGCTGTGAGCGTGCTTTCTCGGCAGTGTAAACACGCGTCGGAGATGCCTGAGCGCAGTGTGCAGAAAGTCTACGAGGCGACGCCTTTGGCCGCATCTTCCACGAATCTCCCCTCCAGACTGCAGCTGATAGCAGCGAGGCAACGGCAACGCTCCCGGGCTCGCACCGGCTCTTGGCATGCGAGCCAAGCGCTCGAGCTCAGCCCGCTTCTTACGTGCAGCACTGGCAGAAGTCAAGGGTACGCCACTTGCTTAAGTTCCGTAACACAGTAGCGTCGGCCACCTTAAATAAAGAGTTTTTCAGGGCAGACCTGAAGGCTGCGGTAGCAGCCATATGAGTTCTGCGTTTGCGGTGCCTTGTTGAGCAGGGAACAGATGCATGCAACCAAACAACGAAACAAACTTCACATCACACGAATGTTCTATGTCTTCCACCGTTTTCATGGTTGGACATGCCACGACTATAGCTTTAGCTGCACTGCACGCAACTGCTACTGAGCCGGAGTTATAGGCTTGCTGGGGCCTCGGGCCGGTTGGTCGCCAGTGGCGAGGGGAGTAGACAGGGTTTCTGCAAGGTCTTATACACCCACGGAAGATACGCCGCAGTCAAACAGTGTCCCATTGAAGCCGGCCTGCTGGAACTCGTTATTAGGGACCCATCAAGATACGACGTCGTCCCCCACCTCGGCCTGCCTATCCCCTCCCTCTTCCACCCTCCTCATCCTTCTTCCTCCGCTTCGAGTTTCGCCCCTGCCCGGCTCGCAGCGAACCCTGGTGGTAGCAGCTTCAGTGACACACACGCACACCGGCAGCATCGATCATTAGGCGCGGCGCATCATCAGTCAGCGGAAAAGGGGGGACCGACGCCACCTATGTTCGGGCTACGCTCGCCCGGGCAGCTTCCACTGCGGCTGCCTAGCCACACACACACACACGCGCACGAGCGCACGGACCCTCACATGAACACACACGTACATACATCCATGGACTGAGGAAAGACACACTAAGCCTATATATATATACATATACGTATAGACATGGGCCTGAGGTCCCTTCCGTGGATTCCTGCGGGCTGTTCGTGGAAACTTCCTGCGGGTGTGCGCTGGAAATGCGCCCGCCGCGCTTGGCCGCGTATTATTAGGTGGATTCCGGCCAATATCTTCGGAAGCATCGATTGGACATAATGGTTTTTTGCGCGGTGTAATTTATGACGCTCGCACCCCCGTCTCGCGAACTCCGACGACGGGGTCTCGGAGCTCGCGCGCGCCGACAAAAGGACCAGCTCGGAACCTCCCTGCCCTTCCCCCTTCTCCTCTCCCTCCTGTCTCTTACTCTGTAGGTTTCCCTCTTACAGCAGCGTGTGCATAGTGCTCGCGCGTTACGTGTAGGTCTGTTGGCTATGCAGCTGGCGTACAGCTCGAGTTGACCAGGAAAACAAGCCGTAACATACACGCTGATAAGAAAGGGAGCATGATGAATGACGTCCTGCACAAGCACTTAAGAAAAACACACACTTCAAATGGTTCCTTCACGGTAAAAGCTATACGCTTGCTTCTCCAAATAAACGGCTGTAGGAGCTTGAAACTCTTTAAGTATCGCTTCATAAATACGATCCTCGAGCTAAGCAGTCTGGTGTCCACTGCCTTTTCCCACTGGTCAGGAGAGCAAGAGTACATACTGCGTAGTCCTAGGTTACAGTTTGGCACCGCCAGCACTGATGCAGTTTGTGAGCTTGAATCTTTGCGGAATTTTGTGTGTAGAGAACGTCTGCAGGGTGACGCCGGAAGGGGCATCAGACAAGCAATGTAAATAACAGCGTACCTTATTTCACTGCATAAAACTGCGCTGACAGGCAAAGTATCTTAAAGGGTGTTTTTCAATCTCAGTGTTTTAAGGTCACGTTACTAAAGATTGACACAATTACGCGACACTAGCACTTTTATCTTGAGTAAACGCAGTGACTTCTTGTTTTTCTTCTTCCAGAGGTGGATGGGGGGTCGTCTTAAAGCAAGGCGCGTAATTTTATCGCGCCTTCGTCTTGCATGACAAGATCCAAAGGTGTTGGCAAGGAACAAAGCTGAGCTAACACTCACACAATCACAAAAATCGACGTTTCGCGACCACTTGTCGCAGCAGAATTTGAAGAACAAAACCATGGCCTGCAGTTTTTTAAAGGAACCAGTTCTGAAAATCTGCCTCGCTGTGAATCAATGCTGAGAGCAATCCTCAAGCTTTCACAGTTGTTGAGCACTTTTTAAGGCGGCTTATATACCTTCTTGGGCGCAGTTCAAGGTTAAAACCAGCCTTTAGCGAAAATTCAAGGTAATCAGAAAAAGTTTTTTCAACTAATAAGGATCCGGTCTCCTCCAAACAGCTGCCTCCGGTGCAAAACATCATATTCCTGCGCGTAGCCTGTAGACAGCACGATTATTTTCTGATTTCCTTTTTATTTTTACACACACGTTTATTTACAATAGACTGATACTTTTTACATGCTCCAACCACCCCACAGCGGGCGTGTTTATTATCGCTTGCTAAAACAGGTGTATACCTTAGTATACACATTTTAATTTCTACTGCTAACCATTATAGTATGGCAATCCGGTGCAAGAACCTTTTCAGGCAACTTTGTCCAATACATAAGCCGCTCTCCTGTTGAACGGCAAGGCCTCCGGTCCAATAAGGTGTCGTCTTTGGGTGCGTGCATAATATTACAGTTAGCTAGGACGCTCTAAGCTTTCGGTGCTCGCAGACTATATATTTATCTTTGTAAAGAATTTTATTATGTCATATTACTATCACCACCTATCCGTTGCGCTCACACAGAAAGTTGTGTGAAGGCAGCGCGCCCGGGTCGTTCAACGGAACGGCGTGACGGCGATTGGTTAGCAGTGGAGGCGTGTCTCGGTTCAACCAATCATGGCTCTGCATATTGTATTGCGGGCAGTGCCAAGTTTGTTCCTTTAAAATCCCAAGCAAGATTCTTGGAAAGTCATCCACTATCGTCGTTAGATAAAAATTCAGGCCTGCACTTCTTAGTCAAAGAAATCTCAAAAAGAGGTTCCTGTATGTATAGCACGCATCAGAACTGGGCTAAACATTCATTATTTGATAAGTCGACGCAGAAATAGTTGCTCGCCAATAGCTTCGATCGTCTGGACATTATCTCTGCTGCATATTTATTGATTGGGTGGGATAAAATAAGCTCTGAAACTTGAAAACCGGTAGCCTTCATGGCAAACAAGTGACAGGTGCAGAATTAGAGAATATTTTATGAGTTTGTAATTGGCTGCGTTCCAGTGGTCGAATTCACTCGTTTGGAGATTATTTCTGCTACCACACATTTTTCTTTTTTCGTGTGTGTTCCGAAAAACAGCGTTCTAACACAAGACAGAGGAGAGAGGGGACAGGACGCTGTGCAACGTCAGAATCTTCTGCCACGTTTACACCTTGTGTGTTTGTTTACCTTCCCTTTCTTGTACGAACGGGATGCATATTATTGACGAACGTGCAATAAAATATGGTTGTTAGTCAGTGTCGTGTCTGCTGTCAGGGCTGTTTTAACCCCACAAGATCATGCACCAAACAGCCTAACTTTTTTACTTGTTAGACCACATATTTTATACTGTTCGTAACAAAACTGAAAAATTTGCTGCGCACTCAATTTCAAGGAAAACGGGAGAAAGGTGCAGAATTTGAATATTTTTGTTGTGTTTGTAACCGGCACAGTTTCAGTGGTCAAATTTATTTCGTTATTCGCGAGCAAGGGCAGTAGACATTACACGAAAATTTGATATTGCCGGCACACACGTAACACGTGCACGTAATGAAAATTTTACTTCCTCACGCAGCTCTGTAGTGTACTTCAGTAATTGCTACATTCCCCAATCCGCGTGATTGGTAACGCACTGCTAGCTGCTACATGGCACAAAAAGCATGACACAATCGAAAGGAAATAATATGCTCATAGACTTTGTAAGTGAACGTAGTAACGTGTTTACACCATGCTTACTCCATTTAGAGGACTGACTGACGTTGCTGACGTCTTATACATATTACAAATCGACGTTCAGAACCTCATCTCGACAACACATCTGAGGCCAACGTATTAAAAACTCTACGGTTAGTCTTACTTCGAATGACTTGGCTTCATGTCAATGGATATGCTGGGAATGTTTGTCGGAGACTTTTGATTAAAAGTAAGGATATTTAGGGTAATATGTTAGGTTAAAAAGAGTGGCCGAAAAAAATACCTTTGAGGACGCCAGAGAACATAATGATACAATAATCCAACTCTAAGTGCACAATTTACCCTACGCGGCACTAAAACATCCAAACCCCTCATTTCGGCGTTGGAATTAGCAGTGTCAGTGGATGAAACGATGGTTTTCCGATACTGAGCCCCCGTTCCTTCAAACATGGGTCTGAAGCTCTGTTCTACCCACTCGGATCCGTGAGGAGGTTTTCTCAAGTGCTTTGTGAGGCTTTTTAAACAGCATTGTTATTGCCGAGTTAAACTGGTCGCCTTTGCACGTAGCAGCAAACCCTCACACGCCACATATCTGTGTAAAAACATGGTCGCCAGAGACAAGCAGCCCGATTGGAGCAACGAAGTTGTTCGAGTTTGCAGCATAAATCGATATGTCTCTAGCACGAACACGTCGTGGATGCATGCGTTTCATAGCACACGGCTGACCGTCGTCGCGAACACGCGGAATAAAATAACACCTAAGCCGCCCGTCAATCTCTAACGTAAATCGCCATCCCCATGTGCACGTGGTTCGCACGCGCGATAACTAACTTCGTGACAAAACTACCAGTCAGTCAGTCAGTCAGGCTCATTTCCAAGACATTATTACCTTCGCAAGATTTTTTTGAAGAAAGAATAATCCGTTAGGAATTATTTTGTTGCCCACACAACCACTCTACGTAACGATAAGGAGAAAGGTATGTCTTAGTTAACTCTGAAGCTTTCATGATCTTCACTGGTTTGACCAAAGTTATCAAATTGGCGAAGCAAATGCTTCACGAACGATGTGAGTAGAGAGCCGCATTCTCTTCCAGCTTGTACGCGTTCTGCCATTTTTTTCTTTTTCGCACGCAGCGAGTCGAAACTCTCCGTGGACAGCTTAATGCGCTCGAGAGCGGTAAAAGAGCGCTTTGCGCGCGGCAGCGTGACGTGACAACATTTATCTCTCCTCGTGCACATGTTGTAGCGAGCAAAAACACGGCCTACAATGTCGCTTCGACTGTCGCTGGCAGCGTTTCCTCGCAACGCAAACGGCCCACACATACACGCAGGTGGCAAAATGCGCGCGATTAAATCCCCCGTCGCAACGCCTATATTCCCCGCATCCGGCTTTGGGTTCGAAGGCACGTGGACAGAGTTCCGAACACCTGATCACCGCAGATGCCGTCAAGAGCGCAGCAGCAGAGCCCGAGCCTCGAAAGCGAGAGGGCAGGCACCGAAGGAGGAGCAGCAGCAGCGCTCTCGGTAGCGGAGGGACCGAAGGCCGTAAATTTGTTCGGGCCGTTAAAACTGCCACGAGCGCGGTCGGGATTGGGTCGCGCCCCGGTCATTGAGAAACTCCGCTGTGCGGCAGCTAAACGCGGCGCCAGATCTCGCCCTCCGCGAATGGCCATTGGGTTGTTTCGTTTTATGGGCTCCCTCGAGCACGCCGGGACCACTCGAGACGCGCCCCGCGGGCACGGTGCTGACAGGATTACGAGCCGCGCGGACCTCTCAAGAGCCGCGAGGGGAGGAGACGACGATATTTACGAGCGCCGGGCGAGCGGCCCGTTCTCGCGCGGCCCGGCAACGCCTCCGCGTGGTCGCGCGCGCGTGCGCTGCGGCCGCGTGTTTACTACCGCCGTCGCGTGTGGCAGCTACTCACTCTGGCCGACGTGGACTTTTCGCATCCAGGGGTAGATCTGCGGCGGGTTTGCGGGGTAAGCGGGCTTCTGCTGCGACGACTGCTGCTGTTGCTGCGGTTGCGCCCCGGCCGTCGGCGTGGCCTGCGCCGCTGCGGCGGCGGCACTTCTCGGCGGGCTGTGCGGCGGGCCCTGCGCGGGCTGTCCCGGCGACGGCGACGAGCCGCGGGTCTCGGGGCTCGACGGCGACTGGGTGCTGGAAGCGCTCAGGTCCTGCGGCGAGGCGGCCGTCGACTCGGGCGCCGCGTACTTGCAGCTGGCCGCCGACGGCGTGGGCGTTCGCGGACTCGGGTGGCCGGCGCCGCCGGGGAGCCGTTGCGCGCAGCCGGGAAAGCCGCCGTGCTCGGCCGCCGCGCCGCCGTTCTGCAGGTGCGCCGCCGGCTGACTGTACGGTCCGCCGTAGGGCTGCACGGGCGACGCCGGTCCGCTGTAGCAGCCGGTGGCGGCGTACGGTTGCACCTGCGGCGTGTAGTAGTCCGATTCCTGGCCTCGCTGCTGGCCGTAGCAGGAGGCCAGCGAGTTGACGAACTGGTACGAACTCATCGGTGTCGCAACTCAGGGCCCGCCTGGGGGCGCCATGGGCGCAAACGCAGAGCAGCACACGAGAACACACAAACTGGCAGGAGCACACGATGCCGACCGAACTCCACCCGATCAAGCCTCAGGGCACGACTGTGCCGCCGGCCCACGGCCGCTCGCCTGTTATACGTGGAGGGGGGGTCTGGAGGGGGGCAGCCCTGGCCACAGCGCCCTCTGCACCTTTTCGCCGAGGGAGAGAGCTCCAGCGGGGTCCTCCGCCGCCGCTGCTGCTGCTTGTCGCTCACTGCTACGTCGCTGCCGCGCGCCCCATGATCGATTCCCTTCTGGGCGAATGAGACGCCAAGAACATTTCCCTCCTAGCCCTGAGACCGCATTATAATTTCTTCCAGCGGCAATTAATATCTGCCAGCTCTCTCTCCGGTCCCCCTCTCTCCTTGCGCGACCGGGCGTCCGCCGTCGAGAGTAGTCCGGCTACGCGCGCCGCAGGCCGGGCCGCCTCCTCGCCGACGGCGCGCGACGCGGCCTCCGCTGCGGAGCCTGGAGCCGGGCGCGAGGAGGACGGCCTCCTCGCCCGCGCGAGAGGATTTTCCACCCTCGTTCCCGGCTGCCCTGGCCACCCCTACCGCCTGACGTAATCGGCACGTGATCAAGACGCTCCGCCTCGACGGGCGCACGCATGCGCACGGCCTTCGCGGATCGAGCGCGCCGCGAAACAAGGTTTATTTTGCGCGCCGCCGACGGAAGTGAATGGGGCCGGAAGTCGCTCTAGTTTAGTAGCGCTCCGACGGTCGCCGGTGTTGCATCACAGGCGTCGGGGACACCCTCGGTGCTCCCGGCGTCTGACACGTTACCCGTCCGTACTCGCTGGGGCGCAAACAGGTCGGGATCGAATTCATTTCTTGGCACGCGATTTTCATTTCTTTCCGGCCGGATAAGAGAGCACTCAGGACACGAGGTAGGATTTTCGTTTCGTTTCAACCGGTTTCCATTTTTGTTCACAAATCCGGAACGCTTGTCCTCAAAAATTGCTGATTTTTGCCGATGCCATAACGTGTTTATCCGCTGAATGAAGAACTTCGTCTCATAATTCGAAGGTCAGGATAAAGAATCGTTTTCTTATGTGAAATAAAACTGCATTTCTCTCTGCTGTTGACTTCGTGAGCTGTCTTTCTCGCGCTGTTCCGTGGCCCCGATTGAATATTTTAGATGCGCTTTGTTCAGTAGACTTGCGATTTGAGTTAACCTTGAGCGTAATTACTTTACTCTTTTAATAAATAAAATGAGGGCCTTGTCACTTTACACACAACGTGCTAGAAATCATTTTCCATGCACCGCTGAGTTGTTTTGACCATTATTTGGTGAGATTTTTAATTTGATTGCCGTATGCTGCTGAATAACTTGTTGCAAGTACTATTTCTGGCGTCAATATTCCTGGCGTCAATATTCCTTTGAAGTTAAAGAATAATGTTAATAAAAACGAACACAAGGAGAGATGTTCAAGCAAGTTTTATTTCAACGTAATCGTCCGCAGCAATGCTGCGCTCCGCGACTCACCCTAGGAGAGAGACCACGCGGCGAGCCACGCCGCAGGCTCGCAACGGCCGCGCGGTTCAAAAGAGGGCGCCAAAACACGACGCCGCGCGGCTCGAGGACGCCATAAATCTCGGGAAGCGTGCGGCTCGGAAGGTGCCGCCTCCGGCAATGCCGGCGGCTCTGTGCGTGTCGCCGGCGTCTGTCGGCGGCGTTAACAGCCGTTACGACGCTCTGACACCTTTTGTCCTACATCGGGAAGGTGCGAAGACACAGCCGAATGCGGAACGCAGGTAAATCGTTTCCCTTTGCCGTCGTTCGCCGCCGCTCTTTGTCGCTACGCCGGCGCTCGATGGAGGCCGCCATGACTGCTTGAAGCGGCAATGTAAACAAAGATGGCGCCGCCCATGCTTGCCATAGGTGCCGGCCGCTGGTTCGGCCCGCGCGTTTTGACGCTGTTGGCGCGCTGCATGCGTGGAATCTGGTAAGGCGTTGAGTGTCCGACGCAAAAGATTCTTGAGCCGCAATACAGTTTGTGTTGCCGTTCCCTGTGGCTTCCTTCTCTTCATCAATTTTGATTTCCGAGCGAGCGTGCTCATTTAAAAACGGCAGGCTGGTAAGCAACGGTTTTACCAAGTTATCTGTTGATGCCGCCTGTTCACAGGTACTTACCTTTTGTTTTATTTTTCTGTCACACTGCTTAGTACATTTATTTATTACATTTTTGCGCAATAAGGGCGTCGCACTGTTCGCTTGGATAGTTGAGCACCGTGTATTCGCTTCTTATTAACAGCTGATACGTCGAATGGCGTTGCTCTTCACAGCCACTCGTCAACGTACGCTCACGGTGCTGGCTAATTTTTCTTGCGATTGTAAGCTGATAAAACTGTTGTATGTATGGGTGTATTATGCCGAAATGTTGTAATGTAAAGCAGTGTGTAACTCAGGGCTACAGATTAATTGGTACGATGTGTGGTGACGTGATGAGTGAATAAAGAGGGCGTTTGTGTATTGTTTTGTCAAAGACAGGCGGTGACCGCTCAGCCAAGTGCACAGCTGCTGAACGCTTTTGCTTGCTGAGCGTGACCGACGGTCATGCTCTATATACGCTTTTCCTTCGTCAGGGCGTTTTGGTTGTCAATGAGCCTGTTCCCTCCCATTCTTGAATACTTAGTACCTAGTGTTTGAAATTAATCGTAATGGGAGGAGCCAGGGATATTCGTACCTTATTTGGCTGCACGCTTACATCTTTTAGCGGCTGTATGTATAGTGATAACCAGATAGCAGACCGCCTTGCTAACCACAACATAGAATTGCTTGAGTGTGACACTTCAGCATGGAAAAGTTTTAAAGTGCGCCGTTCGGGCTGTTCCCTCCTTATTAGGGCGCCATTTATGCATGCTTAGTGTTGCCGTTTTCATATGATGAACAGATACTGCTTGTTATCCCAATACTGTGCTAGTGCGAGCTGAACGGCCTCAACCAGTGAACTGTGAAGTAGACGGGAGAGTTCGACGCGTCACGTGGCAGGTACTCACAGCTGCAGGTCTTAGATTGCAAGTAGACAATGTGTGAAACTTAATTATGCATCCACTGCTAGAGTGCTGCATCAAAGTATACCGCCCGAGGGGTCTGCTTATGAGGCCTGCTGTATGCCTCGTTATGCATCCTCAGCGAACGTATCGAAAGAATAATGACTTTACGTCTTCAAACCTTCCCAAGCTTCGGACTGCTACATGTGCTCTAGGGAGCCCCGGTAAACAGCTTAGAAGAAAACCCATTGGGCTGTACACTTTTGACGGGGGCTGTACGTATAAAATGTATAGCAGTATTATGTCAAATTACAGCACCCCTATGAGTGCAAGATCTTGTGATTTAATCACATCTGGATACTGTGTCTCCACAGTGCGTGAACGCACTGTGATGTACTAAGCGGTGAGGGTTCCCGTTGATTCACCGCGTGAACTAACAAATAAATGGATCGTTCTACTTTTCATCGAATAAATGATGCAAGAGTTGCTGCTAGGTTCAAGATAATACTTCGTACACTATACTGGTGCTGCTGAAAAAGCAAACACAGCATATGATGGTTTTATCACGAAGAAAGAAATGCAACGCCAGGGAAACGAGCTGTACTGTAAGCAGCAAATGAAACGTGAGCGACACCGTTGAATGAAATGCACGCACGAACATATTAGCTCTTGGCGTGGAAATACGACCAATGTTGATTTACTCTTCCAAGGTACAATCTTCGCGCCTTTGAAGTGCTTTTGATCTGCGCTAGTATTAAACTCCCCCCGGCTAAGATCTCATTTTGCTGTTCGTGTTTCAACTGTCTTGTTCGAGTTTCGTTTGTTACTGATAGTGCATGAACGCCAAAGCGTGATATACGTGCCACGGTTAACTCTCGAACTTATTAGTGGGCTTGAACTTAAACGTGCAGCTTGCACAGACCCTGATATTCTTGTTTTCTCCTTTTCCACTACAGCCATCCTGCTTGCTTTTTCCTGTTTGAAAAATCCTTATGGGACGGAAACACGTACACGCCTATAAGTACAGTCTTTGTCAAAAGTAACCAGGCTGCATGGTTTGCTTCTAGCTCGTATATGGAGCCCTTACAGCTTCCCTGAAGCTGAAAGGGTCGTTAAAGGTAAGGACTGGGGGCCTTCTTACCTTCCAACACCTTTCGATCTTGAGGAAAGCCACAAGGGCTCCACTATACAAGCTAGAAGCAAACTATGCAGCCTGGTTACTTTTGACAAAGACTGTACATGTTGAAGCAATACGATAGGGAACACACTGATAAGCATTGTCTAGGCGGCCCGAAGTGAATAATATACTTTTTCTCCTTTGTAAGTAGTTTTGCCTAGGTGCACGATAAATTAAGTCACTTTTGAAGTCGATTCAGAAGCAAAAATTAAATTGGCGTTCGCACTGCGAACTACGTTATCACTTGATATTCTTTATTTGTTAATATAGCTATAATCAGAGAAATTTCTCAGCCGTTGCATGTTTATCTTCGTTAAAAAAACAACAGTACAGAGCTTCGTAGCTAACTTATTGCATAAGAGTTCTTTTATATCGACTTACTGACTTTCTAACTGAGTAGTCAAAAGTTGTTTCAAATGTTTATGTTCAGATGCAAAGGGACAGCACTAATTTAAGTCCTCTATATGTCAATCCCATGGCAAATCCAATGTCATTTCTTCATCGTTTTTTCTGTCACGCGGCAGAAATTTAATTTCATTCGCCATCCAATAAGTTTGGAAACTCATTCGTACCCACTTGTGGCTTGAATGTGTTGCTTCTAGAGCCACAACACTACACACAGTAATGTAAAATTATGCCCAAAATCAGAGAGACGCGATGACGTCACGTCACGAGTACCGACTTCTTTGCTGCGTTTCGGTATACAAATTGATGAACTTATCTCTTCTTGTCCGGTGTAAAAATAGCGCTGCTTAAATGTCTATTTTCTCCTGGAAAATGAGCTATGTCACATAGCGGTCGTTTACGTGCCCGGAATCTAGTACCATTCATTTTTTTTTTTTTTTTACCATTCGACAGTCGCCGTGTCACCCTGTTCGGTGTCGTTTGGAACTCTTGTCAGCGAACTATTTTCTGAGTCTTGATAGCTTTTTCCCGTGATTTTAATAAAACTGCCGTAACCTCTCTTTTTGCGAGCATTGAAGAATGTTTTGAGCGCAATTATGGATGCGTAAAAGTGCTGAGTTATAATTGTCATGACATTTCAGATGACATTTCAGATGACACGGTTCACATTGTCCTTTCCTCCATTCACCTATTACATTACCTTTTGTCATGACGAAGCACTGGGAGGAAAACGGGAAGTTTGGCGAGTGTAAATCAATGGAAATGACGTTGAAGTTGACATGTGTCAGGGTGATAAGTGGAGTGGGCACACAATTAATTACGGGTAATTGAAGTGCATGCATTATTGAAAGTGCAGCAGGTTGTCACAATGAGCATTGGTAACGCAGGGTCCGAACCGAACAAATATTTTTTAGCGGCACCAATGTTTATTTTGCCGCTAATCGTTATAGCGCTGCCGTGTTATCTCATAGTGAGAAGTTGCCCATGCGCAGTGATTTACTTTGAGAATAAGCGATTTCGTAAAATGAGGCATGGAGATACATTTTACCTTATAAGAAGCTGCACACCATGCAATGGAAAATGCTCGAAATATATATGTCTAGCGTGGTAGTAACAAGCTAAACAAATGCCTTGAATTTTGTTTTGCCTAAAAACTGTGCAACTTGAATGGAGATCTTTGCTTTGCTTTATGAGCACCAACGGTAATCCTGCCTTCGAATTGCATGCCCTGCCAAAGCCCGTTTCTTCCTCTTGATTTCGACTCAGGCTATGAGGGATGCCGTAGTAAAAGGGTCCGGAAATTTCGACCACCTGGGCTCCTTTAACGTCCACTGACATCACACTGTACATGGGCCTCTAGATTTTCGCCTCCATCGAAATTCGACCGCCACGACCGGGATGGAACCAGCTTCTTAAATACTGAGATGTGTATATGTAGTGTGCTAGTAATTCGCTAAGCAAGTGCCATGGCTTCTGCGTGAAGTAGATCAAGCAAAGTAAAATCTAAGCAATAGAGAACGGGAAAAAAATGCCACTAAACACGATGCGAGATCTCATCAGGCAATTATTTAGTCCTCTAAATAATTGCGTGATGAATAAGCGTAATTAACTACTGCATTAGCGCATTTTATTATGTTTTAATTAAATATCGATTTATTTACTCTGATCATACCTCCTTTTATCTCAATCAACCATGTCGGTTTTTCAAATTTGGCGCCGTGATTGCTTTCCCTTCCACTTACTATATCCCCGTCCAGCCTATTCAACCGTCCAGTGGTTTTTGCTGATAATTAACTAATTAATCTATGTCAATGAAACTTTTTGTTCACTCATCACTCATCAAATATATTTCAATTCATTTCAGACTTTATTTTCTCTCATTTGCCTATTTTTGCACTATTTTGCCGTCCACGGCTGTTTTCCCGTCCACTCACTATACCGACGTCCGCATTATTTCGACGTGTTTTCGACATTTTGGCTCTAATTAATGAACTAATCATCCTAGCGACCTAATAATTTTTGTTGCGCAGCCTCCTCACATCATACTCTTTCGATTACAACCACTCGTTTGACGGTACAGCCTTTGTCAAAAGTTTAGAGCCCAGGGGGTTTGCTTCTGGGCTGCATTGCTTTGCTTGTAATGCGGCCTCAGCGTCCCAAATCTCCTGAAGGTAAGAAGATTTTTGGTCCTGCTCCCTCCGATGCGTAGGACTTCCACAAGTGCTGCGGGAGCGCCACAATAGTGCTTAGAAGCAAACCCCGTGGGCTCTAAACTTTTGACAAAGGCTGTACCTCTTCTGAGAACGTCACAACTGCTGCGGACACGTTTTGGTGGCATGACCCCGCCGACATAGCCTAGAAATGCCTTCGCATTAATCAAGAAGGACGACTGCATCAAAGTTCAAAGCAGTTGCCAGGCTTTCGAGTTTCGAAGGACTGATGCAAATCGACAGCGACAGCTGCATTGTTCGCCCTTCTCTTATAGGCGACGGTCCTGCGGCGGCCATCTTGAAACAAGACCAGGCCCACCTGAATCACAAAATCTCACCTGGCACATTTTCGAGATCACTAGCTGGATAACCTGCATAACATTGGACAGCAGATATACCCGGTGTAGAACGTGTTATGTTACCGCATACTCTGGCATTGTTTTCTCTGGGGAAGTATCACGGTGCTCTCCCCACCATGGTACTTTCTTAACGTCAGCGATAAAATAAATTGGTAAATTGGTTTTTGAGGAAAGGAAATGGCGCAGTATCTGTCTCACGTATCTCGGCGGACACCTGAACCGCGCCGTAAGGGAAGGGAGGTAGGAATGAAAGAAGAAAGAGAGAAAGAGGTGCCGTAGTGGAGGTCTCCCTTCACACTTTTCGTGCGCTGGCACATGTAGTGGCCATTCCCGGCATTTAGCCATTGTGTGTTTGTCAGAAGCCGATTTTGTGGCAAGCTGCTCACCTGTCCACCGAATCAGGCGGCAGCTCAATTAATCGCGAGAGGCTGCCCGGGAAAAGAAACCTGGATCGCACCCTAACACAAGCAACCGAAATCCCACCGATGGCAATGCCTGCCGTAGAAGGGCAGTTGCACATCGCTTGACCGCTGCACCTCTGCTAGTGGTCGGAAGACTCCCAGGGATCTTTGAAAGC
Source organism: Amblyomma mixtum (assembly GCF_055824585.1). Classification (NCBI taxonomy): domain Eukaryota; kingdom Metazoa; phylum Arthropoda; class Arachnida; order Ixodida; family Ixodidae; genus Amblyomma; species Amblyomma mixtum. The sequence goes on along the minus strand of NC_143017.1, from coordinate 88,919,905 downwards.
AGAGAATGACCAATTCCATATACTATGTAGGCATTAACCCATTATCGTTATTCGAACAACTGCCATCCGTGAACACTGGATCTGAATACCGGAACCTAAGTGAAAACTGAACTGATAACGCACCTAATTCGCATTTGTCCGAACTGCGCAAATCGGCCATCGTTTGTTAATCGCAAATTTGAGCGGGAGTGAAGCTTTTTCCTCTATACTTTCCATATCCTATTAGACAAGAAAACGTGTTTTTAGCATTTGTTTACGTTAACTTATTAATTAGTGTCAATACAAAATAAGATGTCATTTGATATTTGTTAGATTACGTTCACGAACACAGGCGTTGCATTTTTATTTTTTTATATATACCATAACTAGCTTTCCCTTTTGCATAACCCTCGAGGAAAGTGAATTCGGCTATGAGAAAAAAAAAACATCGCCATTTCGCTCGCCTAACCTTACTTCACAAACTGTATCACCATCCCACCCTCCACGACGACTTCTTTTTGCCACACCCTGCAGTCTTTCCTCGCCGCGACCACGATAACAAAATAAAACGCATCACATGCCGTTCATTACTCTACGCGAAATCATTCATTCCTCGCACTATAATAGATTGGAATAACTTGCCATCACACATAGCTACTCAGGTTAACCTACAATCGTTTCAGCAAACCATGGACTAACAGATTTGGTATTTTTGTTGTATTATGTGCATTTACTGAGTATTTTATTCTGCGTTGTTTGTTGTGTTATTTGTGTACATTACTAGTTTTAATTCGTTATTACGTGTATTTTGTTTCAAATGCCTGTGCCATATTTTTATGCTTGTATCACCCCCCCCCCCCCCCCCCCCTATGTAATACCCTCGCACGAGGGCCCTTAGGGGTATTGTAAATAAATAAAATAAATACACATTGGAGGCGATCGTCAATGTATGCTTTGCATATAAAACGGCCAGTTTCTAGCATTCCTTTTCCAAATTTTTGAAGACAGTCCATTGACTGTCCATAGACTTCTGTCTATAAAGTCTATAGACTCTCTATAGACAAATCCTAGAGGCAATAGGCAATAGAAATGCTATAGACAGTCTATATGCAATCTGTAGATTTATGGCCATACACTTTTATAGACTTTTGTAGACAGTCTATAGACTATGATTAGGCAAAAAGAAATATCTATAGGCAATTAGGTCTAAAGAAGTCTATAGACTGTCTATAGACCATTCTTCTATAAGCTGATCAGCTTCAACTGCTTGTGCTGGAGTATAGAACGAAGTTCATCTGTGCAGTCTTCATTCCCAGGCAGTTCCTGCTATATCGCCACCACCGCTGTAATCGATGATCAACAAACGTGCCGATCGATCGACCAAACCGTTCCGCAGTATATAAGTAAACAATTTTTGGCAGTGTGTTTAAGCGCTTAATTCACTCCCGATAGAGAGAAAGCACGTGGCAATGATGCTTGCAGCCGTGAGAAATACAGTTAATCTCTGCACATGAAGGGTTCGAACCCAGCGCCTCTCGCATTCAGTGCGGGTGCTGTACCACCAGGCCGCCATAAATGTAAAAGTATAGAAGCGAAGAGAGCGGCTGTAGACGCTGGAAGGTTTGTTTTAACAGGAGATAGTAAAAATCCTCGCTGATTGTCTACTACGTAAGTTTAGCTGACAAAATGCACTGCGTATAGTAGATACCGGTGCCAAAAAAAAAAAAAAAAACATCTCAACGAGCCTCCGTAAGCTCTCTTGCGTCTTCCGCGAGAACCATTTCATGTACTTTTAAAATTAGTTCGGATTTAGCATCTGATATTCTTTAAAGTGTGTGTTACAGGCTGTCTACGAATTTGAGTGAAATTCTCCTCGGCAAATAATGCAGTAACGAAAGTCAGTGCGCGAGGCCTACCATATTTTATGTTCTCGGTTTTTAACGGGCGAGCAAGTAGTGCCCTGGCTTTCAGCTTGTAGATGATTTACTCAAAAAATGAAAGACGTAAAACAAAACGCCTTTTCTGGAACGCTACAATTCAAAACAACTTGATGGGCGAGTCGGTTTCTGCATTCAGAGCGACAGACGGGACGAGAGCGACAACACAGCGCTTTGTTGTGTGCTTCCTTCTTTGTCCCGTCTGTGGCTCAAGCTGATGGACAGAGCTCGCAAGAAGGCAAGGGCCACTGGGGCCCTGGTCTGAGGGCCCTACCTTCGCCGGGAGAATCCCTTTGCGGGAATAAAGTTTCTCACTCACTCACCCGCGCTGCAACCATGGCCTACCATTCAAAAGAGTTATTCAAAATAAAAACACCAAAGTCATTTCAGTATGATGCTTCAAATAGTGACGGCGGCTATGCAGTTCACAATATCGCCTACACAGTTCAAAAAAGGAAAAGACGATTCGAAAGGCACAACCTTCGAGTGGTTTGTGGAAATGCTAAATCATTTTATGGAGCGACGAAATCTGTACATCGAGGCACACGCAGAAGCTATAAATAGTTACGTATACATATCAAATCTCGAACTCTACGTCGATGCTAGAAGTCGCAGACGCCTGGCAATACGCCACTGGGTGGGCTAAGTCTTTCGAAGTCACGCTCTCCCCGGTATCTATAGGAACAAAGGTAGCAAAAGCGGCCTGTACGTTGAGCGTTCGTCCTTGCTTGTTCGTCAGCGCAACTTCGCTCACTGCAAGAAAGACCAGTTTTAACCTTACCTTGAACACAACGATTCGTGCATGAACACTTACATAATATTTTTCTTTCGACACCACACAAACACCACCGCGAACACACACAGGAACCTACATATAGGACATTCAAAGCGGCTTACGATCGCGGGCGCACTCGTCTCACGTCCGACTGGGCCGAAGTCGTCACCGGCAGCACCTCTGCGAACACAGACACACAGCACACTGCCGTAGCTTAGCAGCGCCGGCACTGAACAGCACGGCCTCTCTGGAGGGGGCGCTTCTGCTGCGGATGTCTTTCCTCGCGTTTGCTGCTCGAGGACCACCACCAGGCGTTTGCCGTCGCCGTCTTCTCTGGTTTCTGCGCTTTCGAGCATCTCCCCTTTTTCAGCAATTAGGCACGCAAAGAGCTTGGAGGCGGCCACAGCCCCCCGAAGAAGGCCGCCGCGCCCCGTCCTGGGAATCGCTCGGAAGGGGTGACTCCCAGGGGGGTCATCTTCAGCGGGGCTCGGAGCGGGGGGGCCCCCTTAAATGGGTCACTAAATGGCGCGACGAATCCGGACTTCTTTGTTGCCACGCGGATCCAAGACGCCGAAAAGGGTCTCTCCCATCTTCCCATCGCCGTCGCTTTGCGGCGGCCCCCGCTCGGAGGTAATGGTTCCCCAAGACGAGCTCGGGTCGCAAGACAATGGTCGTCGAGTGTCATAAGACCATCAGCGGCGCGCACATGAAGGAAGGGGGCCCGAAGAAAAACGGTCCTCGTGCCACTCTCAAGAAGGCACCCATCGCGACGGCGGCGGCCACCTGACGACTTGGAGGCGCCCCGTCGACGGCTTTGCGAGTCTTGGCGATGGCCACATGTGCGAACCCTCGTTCTTCTTCCTGCTTTTGGTGCACGCTAGGGCCTTTGTGGTCGAGCGGCAGATATGAAAAATCGTCCTGCGACGGAGGGTGCCGAGCGTTTTACGGCGCCCCCACGGAGGACAGTGCGTCGTCACCCTGCCGCTTTTGGGACGACTAAGGACCCTGAAAACGTCCAGAGCAGAGGCGCTGTGTAGGCCTCAGCCCTTCCTTTGCAGAGGCGCACTTTGTGGGCCCGAAGCGAGGAAGATGGGACGGGGCAATAAATTAGCGGACCTCGAGCTGTCAACTCTTGCGGTCGGTCTTCTTCGACCTGAGCCTGCCTGGGCGATCTTCGCAGCTGGATTTTTCTTTTTCCAGTGTCCTTCCGTTTAACGTGCAAAACATCTTGTTGCACGCAGATTTGGCATACCTATCTTTTCGCTGACTTGGCTTTCCCTGAGGCATCCATTCTGTACTCTCCTTTCATGAGCCTGCTACCATTTGCTGCGTTTGTTTGGAACAGTACTCTTGGGCGTTAGCCTATGCTTTCTTAACGTTGTTTTCTCTTTCTCCAAGTCACTCAGTGTAGATGAAGGAACAATGTGCTGCTGTGGAAATGAAGAGTTTACATCAAAGTCCAGGGGGAAAAAAAAATGAATGTGCTAGTTTGGCTTTGCTGTTTTTCTCTTTGCATGTTTAGAACGGGTTCACAACGCAACTAAGTTCCGCTTCAATTTTTTGTTTCTTCGGTAGTTCTACTACGATGGCATCGCGTTTGTACTTTGCCCGCCAGCGGTGCGCGGTGCATTACACAACACTACTTCTACTGCGACACTCTGCGTCGCCACATCGGCTACTCAATAAGAGCATGCCGCGTGAAACACATTGGACGTGATAAGCGATGATGACAATGTACACTGACTCGAGACGAACACACACCGACTCACTCACACGCACTTTGCAGTCCATTCAGTGCACAGCGTCTGGCGACGGCCGTCTCCTTCTCAGCTGTAGACCACACTGTCCAGCATGGTGGCACCGAGCCCCTTAGAGTCGTGAAGCACGCTGACCAGTTCGTTGCCGGGCTTTGGGACGAGCAGGCCTCCTTGAAGCTTGTTCTCCTTCTTGGCCTTCATGCGGCGGTTCTGGAACCAGATCTTGATCTGGCGCTCGGTCAGCCCCAGGGCGTGCGCGATCTCTATCCTCCGCCGCCGGGTAAGGTAGCGGTTGAAGTGGAACTCCTTCTCCAGCTCCAAGGTCTGGTACCGGGTGTAGGTCTGCCTCGTCCTCTTCGGTCCTTGCGAGGAATCTGTATTCAAAAAGACAGCGGTATTGTGCTTAGCGGCAAAATTAAATGAAACGAACACTGAGGACTGATTGAAGATGGTCTACATCGAGTGATTACCACGTTGTAATGACAAAGGGCCTCATCTCGCTCAAGCCGAAACTCTTATGCGCTAGAAGATGCCAAAAACGAGATCCAGGTGTCGCCACCATAGTTGGCAAGCAGATTACGATGACGTCAATACTTTCTTAGCGGATCTTTGAGGCTATAGAGGACAAAGCTGTTCACATCCAACAAGCAGTCACCGTTACCATAATTGTTTCAGCGTCATCATCGAAGTCGTGAGTTTTGAACAGATTGGCGATGAAAAATATTCCTCTTTCAACTTCAAGTTTCTCAGCAATAAATATCTGTTCTACAGCCGAATGGACGTCAGCGCTGCAGAAAAAAGCCAAACATTCAGATTTTACTAACTACAAAAACTGAGTTGCGTTATATTCGGTCCCGTTAAGCCGCTTTGTAATAAAGTGTTTATGAGATGTCGTCATAACCATCGTTTTGATGCAAATGCGCTACGTAACTTTTCAAGAGGGTCTGAATTTCCTTCCAGGTCTGTTGCTTCGTCACTGACTGCTTCACTACAACGCGGATTTAATCTCTAGCGACATTCGTCAGCGGCGTTGCTGCATTATCATGTGCGTTCATCCGGGCAGAAAATGGGCTCGGAAATCTGAGAATGCGTGCGTGCTGAGGGTTACTGTCAGCGTTATAAATACACATAATATCGACAGTTTCATGACTTTACATATATACATAATGCCAGATTTAAGCAATAAACCAAAGGAAGGGGAGAAAAACTGTCTTCCGGCGCTGTTCGAAATTGATAAAAATTATTAGGAGTAGATAAAATGTACAGAAAACAGTCGCTTTGATCGTATATTAGTTTTTCAATGCAGAGATCGGACCATCGCGTTTCTAGTACTGAGAGGGTGTAAAAGGGCTGAAGGCACTATTAGCCAAAAGGACGTGGAAGTCTGAGCCGAGGCTGACCATAATACAAACAGAGCTCTGCAGATCTAACTGAATTTATCTTTCAGTTTAGCAGAATTTAGCCTCGTTAACGTAAAGCTAGTTCTCTTCGTTTATTTAACGATTCAGCACAAACGTCTTTTTTTTAATAGTGACATAAGGAGCGATGGCACTACAACAATTGTGCTTGTGTAGTAAAGAAAAAGCGAGACATCTGTGTTCTTTTCAGCAAAGCCTTTATAAAAATGGTCTATGGACTGTCTATAGACTTCTTATAGACTCTATTGCCTTCCTGTAGAGATTTATTTCTGTCTATTCAGTCTATAGACCGGCTATAGACCAAAGTCGACTAAAATGTATGGCCATAAATCTATAGATTGTCTATAGACTTCAACAAAACTTGTTGCTGGGCTAACTGGTAGGACGAACACAGAGGAAGGAAACGACACACACGGAACGCTCCGTGTGTGTCGTTTCCTTTCTCTGTGTTCGTCTTTTGCGCTAAACCAAGTTTCAGCTATGTCTATAGACTGTCTATAGAATTTGTATCGCCTACAGACTGTTCTCTAGGATTTGTCTATAGAGAGTCTATAGATTTTATAGACAGAAGTCTATGGACAGTCTATAGACTGTGTAAGAAAAATTTTTGTAAGGGAGGGCGCCAGCATAACTAATCCTGGCAGGCTCCTGTATTCCCTTACAAAATGTTCACTAGGCAGTTAATGGACTGTGAATGGGCTATCCGTAAAAAAATACATGGACGTGTGGGAGATCTGCGCGAGGAAAGCAATACTGACAAAACATGAACACGCCTGGCTGCATTTTTTACTTTACCTGCCTTTTTCCTCAAACTGAGCGAGCGTTGTGCACAAAAAAAATGAACCTTGACCACTGAGATCAAAAGTAAAAACTACAAATTTTAGAACGGCTACAGATAGTGAAGATATACGTCTCGAATGTCTTGTGATCTCCAGTGCTCCGTAATTTTTTATATAGTCCCGCTCAGATGACCATCCCAGTCGCTGATATTTGTTTGATTTTTTTATTTGTTTATTTCACTTGGCACAAACCCAAAAACATCGCAAGATTTTCCTCGGGGTTTACACATCGGAATAGTGCTTTAGCATTAAAAGAGTAGAAACAAGCCCAGGAAATCTGGACAAGCGCTTCTAGTTAGTACCGCTACAACCACGTGCTGCATGGCGCTGAAAATTAAAGAATACCGCGGGAAATTTGAATGTTCAGTACACGCCTGAATTGAATGTTCCTGTGCCCGTCAAAAACTGTTCAGTGCGAGAGCAGGACGCATTTTACAGGTGACATTCTGCAACGCTTGATAAGAGTAAATAACCAGTAGTCAACATCTTTGTGCACCATTTCTCGGGAGGGTTTTGTTTTCTCTAAATTACAAATGAAAATATCGCCAGTCAGTTACGCGGCGTTCGCTATTGGCGGCCGACAGATGGCCCCAGTTTGCGAGGGCCCAGAAAAGATGGGCCTCATGTGCAGATGAAATTAGAGAGAAAAAAAAAAAGAATCGCTTCATGCCTAAACTAGGCATGCATATATCTATCACCTGCCATCACTCCCATTTTGTGGCAAAGTGTTACCTCACTCATGCTCTGCGACCATTGGGAAGGGGGGGGGGGGGGGGGGGGGGGTTAAAACACGTACAGTCTTTGTCAAAAGTAACCAGGCTCCATGGTTTGCTTCTTATTCCTATAACAGAGCCCCCACGGCTTCCCTAAAGATCAAAAAGTTCTTCGAAGATTAGAATAGGGGTTATGCTTACCATACAGAGATTTAGAGCTTGAGGGCTGGCATAATAGCTTTAATGTACAACTGAGAAGAAAAACGTGCAGCCTGGTTACTTTTTACAAAGACTGTACGTTTCTTGCCTAAGCTGCATAACCTCAAGCGCGACTGCAATATGCAGTGTGAGCGCGGTTTAGCAACGCTTGTCGTGGGTTTTGTCATCTTTACTGCAGGAAACAATTGACTTGAGACTTCTTGCAGACGTCGCATGTTGTTAGCCGAAAGCGTCGACTGCACAGACAGAGGTCGATATGTCAATAATCTGTCTCTGTCGCATTGTGGTGACCAAGCATCTTGATTTGAGTCATGCTTAAAGTCCGAGAGTGAAAAAAGCTGAGCAATGTCGCTTCATTTCCTTAAGCCCGGATGCCTATAATAGAAAGATAATGCGAAATTGTGTAATGGTAACCATTATTTTAATCAGCTCCACTACCAATCTCGCAAACAGGAGCGTAATTTTTTTTTCGCCCCAAGACTTCATTAACCAATGCTACAGTGAGCGAACGTTCAGTATGAGCCGAACAAGGCAACAACAACAAATAAAAAATCTGAGAACCGCTGAAAACATGACGCGAAAACCGATAGCACATGTAACAGTAAAACAACTGCACTATGCACACTACATGAGTCACATGACTACCAACGGTGACTCAATTTTAGCTGCTTCGCACTGAGAGATTTTGTTTAAAGTGGTGGCTGGCTGGCTTGATGAAAACTCGATTTTTTTTTATCAATAAAAAGCATTAAGTTAAGTCCCACTTAATCAGCTGGACCTTTACTTTCCTTCAACTGGTGGTAACGGGAATGTTATTGGAGATTTTTACCATAATGAAAGGATCTTAACGCCAAGACTGTACTACACACAAGAAAGAAGACGACACGTACAGTACGTCTTGGCGCTAAAATACTTTTATTATGTCTTAGAACGAGAGAGTCCAGCCTATAACTCTTTTGAAGAGATTTTGCCTCTAATGATAATTTTCTGCATCATTGTAAACTATTCTGGTTAGAGTCGTAAGAAAATAAGTTACACGATTTCGAAGTTCTTCTAGCCCGACTTGAAGACCGATTGCGAAAATTTGACGTTATGCGCGTCAGAGTTAACAATGAGAAGACAATGCATTATTGGGCAATAAACTAACTGCTCTGAGGCTCATCTGATTTTGATGAAGTCAACTGTGTTCTACCTCGTTACATCTACAGACAGAAGTAAAAGATTAGCCCACAGTAATCAATCATTAACGGAGGGGAAGATACCGAAGTGCAAATGGAGTAAAGCCATAAAAATGCCAAATGTCAAATCAGCCATAATTACCTCGCGTTTTTTTTTTTCTCGCACCATCCAACACACGCCGAAAGCTCAAAATGTTCTTACGGTTCAGAGCACTACCAAAATAAGTCTTAATTCTTAAAAAAAAAAGAGGAAAGAATAAAAGAAAAAGAAGTCACTGCTCACTATAGCCTTGGCCACTCCCCCGTAGTGGGTATGTGCCATTCTACTTGAGGCCAACCAACCAACCTTGGCAAACCATTCTCCACAACGTAAAGCGCGTAAGCATGAGTGCATCAGCGGTCAGCCGCGGCTTGCCTGAGTACGACTTCATCCACGGGTAGAAGTTCTCCGTCTTGCTCGGCGACTGCGCGTTGGCGGGAGACCCCTGGCGCTCGTTCGCGGAAACCGGCTCGGCGCTGCCGGCGCTCCCCGCGTAGCTCTCGGGCGTCCCCGGACCGTTGCCTTCGGGCTGCGAACCCGCACCGTTGCTGCCGGGCGTCGCGGCCACGGGGCTCGAGGCCGCCGAGCTCTGGCCCAAGAACTGCGGCTGCTGCTGCTGCTGGGCCTGCTGCTGCTGCTGCTTGGCGAGGGCAGCGAACGGCGAGACGCTGGCCTGCTTGCCGTACTCCTTGGAGGCGACGGCCGCGGCCGACGTCGGAGCCACGTGGGACTCCGGGGGCGGCGGCGGCGGAGGCCTGGCCGGAACGGCGGCCGAGTAGTAAGGCCCGACACTGGGCGGCTCGTAACACGCACTCCCAGGCTGTTGCTGGTGCTGTTGCTGGAGCACGGCGTGGTGGTGGTGGTGAGAGGGCAGGCCCAGAGGAGACTGGTGGTGAGCGTGGTGCGGCAGGTGGTGGTGAGCGTGCGGCGACGCCGGGTGCTGGTGGGCATCGTACGCGAGTCCCTTGGGCGTCGCGTCGAAGCGGCCCGAGTACGGGTAGCGTCCGGCAGCGGCGGCTCCGAACGCGGCCGACGCAGCCGCGTACTGGTGGGCGCCCGCAGCGTCGACGTAGCCGCCCGCCGGCGGTGCGGCGGAGTACTTGGAAGGCGCGTACAGGTGCGGGTCCTGGGCGCCGGTGGGCCAGCCCGTGGCGCCCGGCCCCAGGTTGCCGAAGTACGAGGTCATGACGAGCCTCCGAGCGCCAGCATCACGGCGCCGTCAAGCGGGTCGTCGGTGCCTGGACTGCGGGTCTCCTGCTGTCCGGAGAGGGGAGCCCACACCGGCCGGACACTGGGGAAACAATAGCGAGGCGAGAGCCGGCTCCTAAGGTGCCCGTCGGCCGGGGCAAATTAGCGCGCCTCGGTAATCATAGGTAGCCCGTCACGTGACCTGACCGTCGGCGGCCAATGGGCGGCTCGTCCGTCCCGAGCGGTCGGCCGCACGTCAGCCTGCCGAAGAACCTGGCAGCTGAAATGCTTATGATGAGATATGGATTAGAAGTCGGAAGAGGGGAACCTCACGTGTCCATTACGAGGCGGAGAAGGGGGGTGGCGGCTTGCCCCGCTCCCTTCTCTTGCCTTTTTTCCTCCTCGACTGTCTGCTGGCCGCGCGGCCTCACGTTCGGGGCTCGGAGAGAAGAATACACCTTTGGGGCGCTCGGGACCCCCGCTGACCAATCAGCGTGCGCGACGCTGGTCAGCGGGCAGGCCGTCGCGCGGCGCGCATGCCAACCGGCCCGAGGGCCCACTGATTTGCGGCGCGCGACCACGTCAGGAACCATGATGGACCCTGACGAGGCTGAGCTGTGACGAGTGACCGGCTGTACGGGAGAGACGAGGCCACGCGCGCTCCTCGCCTGAGCTTTTCCTCTCCCTCTCATTTCTTGAGCGCTTTCTGACGTAAAAATGACGAAACATCACTCGGACATTCGCTGCATTCGACGCTGGTTCCTTTCTTATTTTTTTTTAATTTTTTTCTCTTTAACTTATCGCCGTCATTTCTCATTAGAGAGCCGTAAGCCGAGTCTGGCTGTAGACAGTGACAAGAAACACGTACCCACTCTCGCGCCGTACTTTCAAAACCGCAAGTAAGAATCGTTGGCACATTTCTTTGTGATCACCTTAATTCACCTCATGGTGCCTGAGGAGAATTTGCAGCTGCAAAATTTGAGCTGTAAGCTCTCCGTGTCTAAGACATGAAGAAGCAGCAAGATTGGGGGATTCCCCTAAACAATTGACCAAACACAGTTCCCACTTCGAGTTATTGATCAATTCGCTCTCGTCCTACCATAAGCTTGCCGTCCTGGTTAGCTCAATTGGTAGAGCGACTGCTCCGGTGTAGCGGTGGTCCTGGGTTCGAACCCCGGACCAGGACGAATTTTTCTTTAACTACGAAGTTTCTGAGAAAGCTGTATAGCTTTCCTTTGTAGCCGTATGGCTGCGCTCGGGTGGATGCCAATGAGTAATTACTCCCTTATTACAAATCTACTCCACCTTGGGGGATTCCCCTAAACAATTGACCAAGCAGCAAGATGTATCCTTTGATTACTGCATTGCTAGCTTTAATGAGGCGGTACGTTCGTTGTGCAGAGTTTGAACGACAAATATAGTCTCTAGCACCCAGAGAGGTGACCTTTCCTTCCTTTTTTGAGCTGGCAGGTAGAAGCCTCTCTAGTCCTGCGCCTTCGTCTGTGCAGCGGAATCTTCAAAGTGCGTCGTTCTAGCCAGACGCTCCGCGGGAAACCCGACAACGAGCGCGGACGAATGAGTCGGCAGACTGACTCGCCTATCGCCGCAGGCCCCAGCAGACACGCCGCCGCTGAGGGGAGAGGGCTCTCTCCTCTCTAACGTATTGGGTTACGTCTGTTATGCGCTCAATACATCACGGCCGGAAACACCTTTCGCGCCGGTGTCCGGTTGCTCGTGCGTAATCGTTTCTATTCGCACGGAAATTGCTTCGCTGCACCTCCTGGAACGGCGGCCCGGGTAGCGGCGGTTTCGCGTTCTGTTGATGCAAATTGCTTGGCTGGTTTCCTTTCTTTTATTCTCTGATCGCTCAAATAGTTGCTTTTGCGAACAAGAACTCTTGTGTCTTCGTTTGAGTTTAGCTTTTAAACGGGCAACATTTGTGGCCATCATGGTTATGTTTGAACATGTGCGGCGGGAGCGGATAAAGGGGCTACAGTTCTGACTACAATAATCAAATGGCCACGCGTCTTATCTTTACGTCCTCGTATCTCGTAGATTCTGAAATTAATTATGAGCCTTTTAGTGACATTTTTCTTCGCAGTAGCTTCCCGCTTTGGTTATGGACGCAGAATCGCGAGACCTTCAATAAAAGCTACGATCGTTCTTCTTTTTATTTTTAATTGAGAAACAACTTCGAAGACGCTGCGAAGAACAGCTTTGAGAACATTAAATATATCGGCTGGAAGCCCGAGGTATTTACAGTTACTTTCCAATCTCGACGTACATTTAAATCTCGGGCATTTCGACATCCGCTTATACGCTTCATCAAATCCTCCCCGTAGTCTAAAGATGAACACGCAGTACAAAACAAAGTCCAGCAGTGCCTATGCTCACCTCTGTCGACGTCGTCCTCAACGCCGTCGCTCTCCGAGAAATGGCATCCGGTTCGGCGCAGCAGTCCTTCAGCCCCCGTAGCTCTCTAATACCTGAGCTCCGTCGACCGCGGGAGAGCGAGTCTGGCGAGCACCGTGTGCGTGAGCCAACTCTTCCGAGGCCTTTGCCGCCGCCGCCACCGCCGCGCGCGTGGCAGCCACCGTGGATTCACCAGGGGCAGGAGGACCCGGGCTCTAAATTTAGCGTCGAACGACGACAGATGTGTGGGTCGCTCCCTCCGCTTTTCTTCATTTCCAAAGCGTTTTTGTCGCCGCGGCCGCCGTTTGACTGCCCCTCCGCTCTCACCGGCAACGTGTAGCGTGAGGCTCGCGCCTGAACGCCTCGCACGAACCCGGTGTGTCCCGCCTTTCCTTCTCTTTTCCTTCTCTCTCTTTATCGGTGCCTACCAAAAGCTAACACCGTCGCGCACGCGAACGGTTTGTGCTGGCACACACTGACCGCACACTCACACACACAAACTCACAAACGCGCACAGACACACACGCAGCAGTAGGAGCAGAAGCCCCGGAGAGATCAGCCAATGACCGAAGACCGTCGGTGGCAGCAGGAGCGGCACCCGCACACACAACAATCGGTCAGCGGAAGAGGTGAGCGGTCACTACCTCGCCTCCGTCCCTCCCGAAGCGGGGTGCGGACCGCGACACACGCACGCACAATAATCACGCTCCCTGGGCACACATCGCGGCGGGGGATCCGCTACGATTGTTGGCGCGGCGCTCGCCCTTCCGGCCGCCGCCCGCGCGCCCTCCGAAAAATCCCCGGGGGGTCCTCCTTCGGCGCGCTCGTCGGGCCGTCCCGTCCGCGCTGCCGCCGTCAGGAGTCCGTCAGAGAGAAACGTCCCGCCACGGCAGCGCCGTCGGCAACGGAGTCGAGGAGGCCGCGAGGCGCTGCGCTGCCGGTGTTGGTGCGCGCGCGCGATGGAGCCGTCTAATCCAGGTGCGACAGGCAGCCGTCAAGATGACGGCGGGGGTATCGCGGCGCCGGCAGCGTCAAGGGAACAAGTCCGAAGAGTGAGAGAAGAGAGCTCGTCCCTCCGGTTCAGCCGTCGCCTCGGCGTGCGTCTGGCTGACGGACGACCCCGGGACACCGTATACGCGCAGAAAGAGTGTTCCCGCGTTTACGTAAGTCACCAAGTGACCTGCCTGGCAGAGGAGCTGGCTGTGAGGAGGGGGGGAGGGGGGGGGGGGGTGCTGTGTGTGTTTTCTTTTGCGCGGGGCCGGCGCCGCCGTAGCCGTGGCGGCAGCAGCGCGCGTATAATATCGTCGAGGTGCGGGGGACGGCCGTGGGGGAGGGGGAAGGGACGGCCGGTGAGGGCGATGCCGACCCCCTTGCGGTGGTCCGCCTCGCGCGGCGTTCATTTCGATGCGCCGCCGTGCCTACCTTTCCTTCCCCCACGCTCTCCCCGCGCCAGCGGACATCAAGAGCGCTGGAACAGGAAAGCTGCAGCCTCCACGAAGGTCCCCGTGCGGCCGCTCATTGGCCAGCAGGTGGGCCCCTTGCATGCGCCGCTCTTGTTTTCCTGGCCCGGCTTGGGTAGCGTCCCACCTGTGTGTGCGAGCCCCCGGATCGTCTATCCGCGTGCGTGCCTTCCCTGAGCCGGCGACGGAGCCAGGCGCAACGTCACGCGGCTGCCCGCACAACGGCCCTCTCTCTCGAAGCGGGACAGCGCTGAATGCGGAGCCGAGGTTGCTCGCTTCAACGCGATTCACTGGGGGCCATGTAGCTTTTGAATTAAGGCAACAGAAAGAAGAAGCTGCTTGTGGCGGCGAAGAGTTAAAAAAAGAAGAGCCAGATTTCTGACGCACGCCGCCAGAAAACTTAAAATGATGTGCATGCGAAGAAAACTTCCAAATCCGGAAGGACTACGGAGCATACACACAAGTAAATAGCCGGGTGAACATCGCCAGTGTCATTAAAGGAAAGTTATGGCACAGTCCTGCTGGCCTAATGCAGCTTAGCGTGATCACAACCACTCAAGCGTCACGCCAGACGCGCTCTGGCTATTAAGAGAGTAGAAAGGCTTTCTTTAACTAGTGCTGCGTCTTGGAAGAGTGCTAGGGCACGTCACAACAACGGGACAGGCTTCCCAGAAAAGCCGTGACTCCAGGGAAGTTATGACTGGTTGACAAGGAAATGAGCCAAACTTTGGCCATTTATTCGTTTGTCTGTTAACTGAAACGGGCCTCAGTGTGGTATCCACGACGATCGTTGAAAACAGAGGCTGCTTTCCACATGACTACCAGAAAAAAATGTCAGCGCTAAAATGAGAGCTATTCTTAACTAACCCGGCGCTCTTTTTTCCTTCTATCAAGCTGCGCCAGTCGAGGAGCCGGACACGGGTGTTCAAGGCCCGTAAACTTTCTCGTTTAACTGGAGGGGAGCGCCAAGGCACGCGCCGACACCCAGTCGTCGACGGGACGGCCCGACCCGGGCGCTTCCGCAGTGTGTGCGTGGCGTGACATTTATGGTCGCGTTAACACATACGGTGCTCGACACAGAGAGAGACCGCCAGCAGCGGCTGTAACAAGTGTGTCAACCGAGTTTATGTGCCTGAAGATAAAGGGGACGGCGAGGGTGACAAGTGCACGCCCGCTCACACAGGGCTTCTTTCTTTCTTTCTGAGCCCACAAAGGC
Source organism: Amblyomma mixtum (assembly GCF_055824585.1). Taxonomy (NCBI): domain Eukaryota; kingdom Metazoa; phylum Arthropoda; class Arachnida; order Ixodida; family Ixodidae; genus Amblyomma; species Amblyomma mixtum. The sequence continues at coordinate 88,904,774 of NC_143017.1, read as the reverse complement.
AAGGCCAATTGCCTTTTTCCAACACCCACCCCCATCTTACGTCCCACCTCTGTGTGTGCGTCTGTGTGCGTGTCGTTCGTTTCTTCTGGCGAAGCCGCAGCGAGCGACAAAACGGGCTGATTTCTTGCCCAAGCGGCACGCCTCCCAGCCTTCTTTGCCCTTGCGCGCCTGTGCATTGCAACGGCGGCGGGGGTCCGCGCGGTTCCGTAATATATGGCCGCGGCGAAGGTCTGTTAAGCTCACTTTACCTCGCAGCCACTTGAACGCGGGAAAGGGGGATAGGGAGGGAGCGTGTGAGGACTCCTGGGTGGGGGAGAGCGCGCGAGACTCGCACCAGAGATGTGAGACGGCGCGAGAAGTTCGAGATGAGGGCGGGAGTCCGCCGAGGTGGCGAAGTGCTTCCGAAGCAAACAGTCCAGAAAGAAAGAGGCTGGCTGTGTCGGCGGTGGCGATAAGCTTTGTGTGTGTCCCGCCTCGGTCGGGCTATTGGCGCGTGTTGCAGAGCGCGCCTTCTAGAGAAGGAAGGAGGTCGTGTAAAAAGTTAAGCGGAAGAAGCGCGGGGGGTCACAGCTCTTACGCGCTGCAGCGCGACTCGTAAAACTGCTACAAATCGGTCGTCGTCTAGTGTGCTTTGGTGGGCAAATAAATTTCGGCTGCGCCGCCCGCCTTCCTATACTCCGTCCTGGGCCGGGGTCGCTCCTCAGACCGCAATTTATGGGGTGCAGTAAAATTCGACTCCCCGTCGGGACTCGTCGACAGGTGGGTGGGAAAAGAGACGCCACTTCGTTATCTACGAGTGTAGTTCCCCCCTGCACCTTCTCCATTGCTACGTACGCATGGGTGTGTTGTTTGTATTACAGGATGCCTCGAGCTACTGGGAGGCTTCTTATGAGCCCGCATCTTATACTGCGGCGTCGTTTAGGCTAATAGGCGATTTGCTTGGACCGCGAATGTGTGATCTCACGTGACTTCTTCTTATCTCCCACATAGCCCCTTACCCGGTACCTTATATCTGTATAGTATAAACGAGGTCAAGTGCATTCCGCATGGCTTTGTTTGCTCTCAATAAATAGCCTATAATGTATATTGACTATCGCATTGGCGCCCTGTTATCGTAGACCGTTCTGTGGAGCTTTTAGAAAGCCAAGAATAAAACCTGGACGTCGGATAGTTTTTCTTTTTTTTTTATCGAAGAAACAACGTGAAAACGTTTAGGCGTTTTAAATATCGGCTTCTGGATGTAAAACGCCTTCAAAATATCAGGACGCTTCTAACGTGAGCGCATCTACTACTCGAATTGTGTCTTCATGTATCGTATAGTTCAGTTTCTTACGTTGCTGGTGCCGTACGTACCTGCGGACGATTTTAACCGCTCAGAAACAAATCTGCTCTTCGCCGCTCTAATTACCGTCGGTCGGCGCAGTCACGTACTCGGAGTGTCGCGAGGTTGGGTCGTCCGCGGTGTCCCCTCCCCTCCGCTGTTGCCACTTTCATTTTGCACGGCAGGGGGAAGACTCGCCGACACGCTCGCGTCATAAGCAGCGCGGCCCGAGTTTGCGACAACGGGGGCAAAATTATTGGACGACCGCCGCTGACCAATGGGAGCCTCTGTTTCCGCGGCGCCCATGGGAACGGAACGGCCCGGATCAAGTCGTGATGTAAAGGATAAAAAGAAAAGAGAGGGAAAGAAGAAGAAGAAGAAAAAAAACGATCGGCGGCCAGATTTTCGCCGGGAGTGCCTCCTCGCCCCGTTGGCGAAGCGAGGGTGATAGCTACCTATTCTGAGGCCCCCCGGCGTTATACCTGGATGCCTCTGGCGCCGGGCCTGTTTCGCCCTTGTCTCTGGGCTTCCTTCTCTCCGGGCCATTAAGAGCTACCTCGTAAGCTGGCGGCCTCTACGAACGGTATTTGGAGCTACAGGCGCTTCTTTTGGTACACAATCGTCGGATGCAGTATAGGCGGGAATAGGCGTTTCCTATAAACAAAGGTCCTGAAATCTACGATCACCTTTGCGGCGCTACAATCGACGTGTCAGGAAAGCTGGATATTATTTTGTTCTTCGACTTGTTTCAGTCCAGCGTCAACTTTTTGTAGTTCACGTTCATAAAAGCATCGTTAAACATGCGTACTTACCTTCCGCCAGTTTCTCTGCCGAGGTCTTGATTAGTGCGCTGTGGATCGGATAGACGGAATACTGAAAGACAGTTTGCTCTCTGTGATGTATACGCCGAATGCGGTGCCCAAGTCTGTGAGGAATTGTTGTCGATGAGGATGCTTTCCTTGTGAACGAGCGTCGTCTCTGAAGCTCATGCAGGGAGAGCTGTCAGATAGTTTACTTCCCTGCTTCGTTACTCTCCAGTCACAGCGGGTTCAGCATCTCAGGGATGACGTGCACGATAACAGAATATCCATCCTAGGCCAATTCACTGAATATAAATTTGCGTTTGTTGGCGGTTTCACTGCTACAGGGAAAAAGAAAACAAGTAACGGTTGTGGCCGTGCGTGAACTTCAGTTTGCTTCAAAAGGTTAATTTGGGGTGCAACTATCTGTGTACGAGTCGCAAGTGGACGTCTTTGTAATTTCATCCGTAATAGCAGTGAAAACAGCTTTTCATCATCTCCAAATGCTTGCCGCAGTTTCTTTTAAATACCAAAGATGGTTCCTCGTATAGTGTAAATCAGCGCAATATTGGGTCATTAAAGAGCTTAATTTTTGCTTACTTGTTTAGCTGTGAATAAAGTTCCCGGCGGTAAACCTCAGGCCCCATTGTTATGGGGCTTGCAGTATGTAGGCATTTTGTCTTTGCGGGAAACTCGGCGTACCAACGCAATTGGCTGCGTCACCAGTGTTCTCAGCATTTGGCAGCGCACTAATTATATGAACTGGGAACAAAACTGAACGTTATCATTTTTTCACGACCGGTCCTCGTTGCTTTAGTGTTGGCCATTCCCCGCGTTTCGCTGTTGTGTGTTTGTTTGCCTGTGTGTCTGTCTGAAGCCGGTTTTGTGGCAGGCTGAGCACCTGCCCACCACTATAGGTGGGCAACCTGTCCACTATTCGGTGGGTATATACACATATATATGGCAACCTGCCTATCGTGTAAGGTAGCAGCTCAATTAATAGCGAGAAGCTGCTCGGGATGAGCAATCTGGATCGCAGTTCAACCCAAGCAACCCAAGTCCACCGAAGCCGGCCCCTGCCATAGAAGGGCAGTGGCGCATCCCTCTTAGCATAGTTTAAATTTTTGTCGGAGTTTAAGCGCCTGCAAGCCTTCAGCTTTCAAAACAAATTATCTCGCGAATATAAACGGCTTCTTTGTAACAAATAAAGAACAAGGGGAAACAAATATCAATTTCCAAGGAGACGTTTGAATCTCCTTATACTCATGTTACACTTTGTTCTTATCTCCCAAAATTAAACGTTAGTTGACTTGAATGAACGGCAGCAGCCATGTTTTTTCCACTTGTTGCTCCGAGGTAGATCTGCGGATTCCATAAATGTTTCAGCTGGATCTATACCGACCTGTGTTCAACGTGCCGCCCAGTTTCCTCCATTCTCTGCAGTTTAAAAAGCGTGAATGTTCATTGATCCATGGGCGCCAACTTCCAGAGCTCGATGGCGGCTTCGCGCCAGCATTACTGCATGCATGGACGCCCTGAGCACCCACACTGATCTGGTCAGAGGAGTCATCAAGTGGCTTGCCGCAGGGACGGCCTGCCACGCGCCGAAGAGGGACCAAGGGTGCGATAGGGAGGAGGGGGGGAGGGGGGGGGGTGGGGTTCGGTCGAGACGTCCCTCATTGGCGCGTCCCCTGGACGTTTATTTGTGTTTAAAGGCAGAGACCCCGGCCGGACGGACGGCGGGCGCCTTGTTTCGTCCGCCTCTTGCGAGCGGCTCAGCTCGCCGCCGGGGTGATTAATGAGGCACCTCGCTGAGTCACCTCGCGTCTGACCAGAGGGATTTCGGTCGCGCCTCGCATCGCGGAGCGCGCACGATAAAGGCTCCACAGTAGCGCCGCTTCTGCTCACTGACTGACCAGTCGCAGGGGCATTGGCAGAGCGCGCGCGGATGAGTCTTTGTGCTGCTGCTATTGCCTCCTGCGTCCCGCCGACGTTGTGGCTCCTTGCCCGCGCTTGCTGCTCATTGCGACCTCCTGCCCCAACCTCCGGGGCCGCCAAACTTCCCCTCACACGTCTCCCCTCCGTCTGGTTCGAGTCCAGCTCGAAGCCCGTTGTTTGTTTCCCCGGGGCAATAAATTGTACCTTTGTGATCGAGTCGCCCGAGGCAGGCTTGGGGGAGGCATCGCAGGGAGACACCGCTGGTATCCACTGGGGCAGTGGGCAGCAGCTTGGCTCAAAGTTCGGGGGTCCACCAGCCAGGAAATGAGCGGCTGCTAGCTGCGGCACGCGTCGCCTGCATCCGCCCGTGAAGGCGCGACTTCGAGGCGACTCGGGGTTAGGAGGGAGGGGGGGGGGGGGGGTTGTGATTGGTAAACAAGCAAACAACGCGTTCCCTGCTGCTGCTGATGCGACGTGCGTCGTTTGGTGTTTGCGCACTGTGGCGAATTATGGGTGACGCGTGGCCTGCTGCTTGCGCCCTCGCGGGAGGCGATAAAGGCACTGGGTGCTGCTATTACCAGAGGCAGGACCTTCGTATTACAGAAGTATGAGGGCCCCTATCGCGGCGTACAGATGGTCCGGGAGGCGATAGTGGTCCGCTTATGACCCCTTGTAATCAGCTCTGTAAGCCGCGCTAAACGAAGATTTACTCCCTCTGTGGCTTCCCAGTGGTAAAGGATTGCTCTTTTGCTGAGCAGGATATAGAGGGCCTAAATTATGCAACGCGTTCGAGAATCAGGGCTCGACCGGTTTTGGCAACATGGTCCAATGTCATCTACGCTGTACATGGGCGGTAGCTCTAAACAGGCGGAAATCGATGGTAATTATGGCGCATTAACTGCGACCTTCCCAGAGGGCGACATTTTATAACGAAATGTCTTTTCTTTTTTCAGTAAGAACCTTGCGTCTGTGGTCGTTTATGGACTGATTTAGGAAGTGTTGATGGTATTCATGTAAATGGCTCCGGGCACTGCCAATAAGGTTCTTGTCTCTGCTGCCGTCATTTCGTCAACAAATTGCTTACGTTGCCTAAGTTATCAGAAATAGTTCCGAAATGTCAATGCTGCCAAGCGCTTCTTGCCTTCGGTATTCCGCGGTTTGCTTGGGCATATTTATACAACTGCTGCCTAGGTTCATTAGCTGAATAACAGTTTAGTACTTGTCCGTTAGCAATACTGCAACGCAGTAAAGCAGATTAACACAACTCACATAATACTGTAAAAGTTGGTATACTGTTATTCATTAAAGAAATGCTGATCGAAGTGGACAGCGCATACCTTTTTTTAGGAAAAGAGGTTATCAGGATCGGCACCTCGGGAGACTCAGCATGTATGCTATAGGAGCGGATCTAAAAAGCTTTGGTTTAGTGGCGGAGCGTGACGGGTTAATCAGGGCAGCCTAGGTGGGTGACAAAACAAAGCAAGAGCTTGCTCGAAAGCGTCTATTTTCGCAGCTCTTCGAGTTTGCATATGAAGACTGGTTCCTTCCGCTCTTATGGCAACAGTTCAGCCCGAAGCAACCGCCAGATGCATCACGCGTACTAACCTGCAGGGTCAAAGACACCATCGTGCGAAACGGGCGCGGTTTCCGTCCTTCGGTGACCATTGTCACCTCCTTCACCTGGGCTGCGGGAATATAAATCTCTTCACGGTGCGGAGGTGCCTCCAAAACCGCGCCAGTTGGTGTGCGGGAGGCATGTGCGGCAGCGGTGGGGCGGGGGGGGGGGGGGGGGGGGTGCAGAAGGAGTGAAAAATGTCCCAGTGCCGCTGCTCACAATCCTGTCCGTCCTCCCACCCCCACAAGAAAGGAGTCCACAATCCCTGCCATATTATACAGACGAGGCATATTTCTCCAGCCGGCTTACACCAGGCGCGGGGGGAAGGAGTATGCGTGCGGGATATATGAATACGAGTTGGTATACGTATGCGTATGGTTTATACTGGGGTGTCGTCGAAAACTTCCGTTCTTAGGCGAATGCGCCCGAAATATGAAAACTACAAAACGCGAACCAACGTTGGACGCGGCTATGGCATGTGTGCGAGCGTCGCCCTGTATAAAGGGGGTGTGCATGGCAAGAAAGGCAACAATGTTTGTGCTCCGGAGCTACTTTCTGTAGAAAAGGTAGAAAAAGAAAGAAAAATGAAAAAGGAGGAGACCGGGTGAGCTCCGGCGCATTCGGTGACCGCGACCGCCTACGCGCCCCAACCTGGCATCTGCGGGAGGTTGGGGTTCTGCTCGGCGCTCTCCGGTCCTCGCGCGCATTGAGCCGCGTGGGCGGCTGCTAGAAACGTGGCGTGGACGCGTGACGAAAGCGATGCGTTCTGCCTTATCGCCCGCTCGGTCGACTCTGTTGCCGGTTGCCTTCGCTCGCGACAGCCGTCTTGTCGTCTTCATCTGGACTCGGCTTCTGGCGATATGTGTGCCAAGGCGGCACAGATGCCGCGAACCCCCGTGGGTCACACCCACGGTTCCCGCGGACCGACCAGCGGTTGTGAACGTGACACAAGTGCGAGTCGAGTGATTGCCAAGTCCAGGTGGGTGTGCGCGTTATCTTTCGCCACGCTGTGCCGGGGAGATCTGTCCAGGTGCTTTCTCGAAGGGGAACGCGTGATTCGACTCCTTCCATAGGGCCGCCTAGATGGGCTTTGAGCGTGCGACGGTCGGGCATGTGTGAAACGCTTCACTTTGTGGTGGACATGGCTTTCGAGTTGTCCAGCGTTTCTTATATGCTGTTCTTAGTGCTAAGCGGAATACTGACAATCTTGATTCACTTAATGGTAAACAGTAAGCTCCTTGTATTCTATCCTTGATCTAGAAATTGCATAATGTCTTCAGACACATGATACCAAGATGCTGCTGTGATAGGAGTTCTTTTTTCTCTGCCACCGTACCTGGCCTTTTGTTATAATCTGTACTTGGGTGTCATATGTGCGCTTGAAGAGGTTGCCTCTAATACAAGCGCTGGCGTGATGAGCTGTGGAATCACATCTTTATTTGCTACCCCACAGCTTCCCTTTTCAGGCTACTATGTTTCTTGGGTGATGTTCGGCGTTTCGGTGGAGGCGAAATGCAAATACGCCTACGATGTCTTGCGTACCCTACGTGCAGCCTTCGGACGTTAAACCGAACATGCCATATACCATTCGATGTAATATGCACCATAGGGTTGTAGTGTGACCCTGGATTTAAAGTGTTTCTGGCTCTGTCAGTCTTGAGAAACCCTGTCTAGGTAAGCGCGAAAATTCTGCCTCATCCAATGTGCCGCGTGTGTAGCTAATACTACTTTCCCATTATTAATAAATACCCTTCTACTGTCCGCCGACTGGAAAATCTGTCGTGGAAAAGCGACCGTTAAAGGGGCCCAGAAACACAATCTTAGTTGACTGTTTTGCCTGTTGATCGCATACAGTGAATTACAATGGTGCTGTTAGCATCGGTAATACCTCGTATATTCCGTTTTTTAATATTTTAATGTCCTCCCAAAAACAAATTCATAGCTCTGATGGTGTCCCCACACAGTGGCGGGTTTTAGCAGCGGATATGACATCACCTGGCGCGAGCTGATGATTGGACAAACAGTAAATATACTGCAAATTGTGTGAATAAATAGAGGCACATTTTGTCACCTGTCGGTGTTTTATATTAGATCGACAAAAACAACTTGTTCGTCTTAGATAAAAGCCCTGCATAGCAAGTGAAATAAAAATACACCACCGGGGGCTCCGGCATGGAAACGACGCTGCCAGTCTCAGCAAGAACGAGTTACAGAGAGCAGGCAACCATGGAGTGCAAACTTCCGCGACGTGCTCTGGTAGGCTGTTTTGATTGGTTGCGCCAGGTGCCGTCATTGGGAGAGCGAAATAGGAGTGGGAAGCCCCGCCAAAATCGAGTTGAGGGCAGCGTTTTGTTTGCTTGTATGTTGAAATTTCTTCATTGAATAACTCCCGTTCCTGTGCATCGATTCCTGTCATTCTTTTTAGGTCAGCATCTGTGTGACATAAAGAATCCACCTGAAGTATAGCCGGTATCCCCCCAAGCAGTGTATCGCAGCCCCTTTAATGAAGAGGATATTCTCATGCTCATTTCCTTTTGCTGTTCTCTCGTGGGCTACTTTGTCTCCTGGTGTGGTTGTGACAACAAAGAGGAGGCTCGAAAAATGTCATTTAAATCTTGTGATGCATTATGACCCCTACAGACACCTCCCTTAATATTTCGGTCAGCACCCTTCTCCCCAGAAAAAAAAAAAAAAACCTGATAGCGCTAAGGGTTTAACTCAACGGAAAATCCGGCGTCATCGGCGGCTAGGGGCAGCTAGATGGCAGGTGTGGTACATAGGTCACGTGACCTAGTGATGTCATCTCAATTTGCCTAACAGGTTCTGAGCACCTGCCCATCATGGCCGGTGGCACTCATATAATGACAGGTCGCTAGAGGTTGCTCGGAAAGAGAAACCTGGGTTCACAAGCCCCACGGGTGGCAGCAGCTGTCATCGCAGGGCAGTGGCGCATCACTTAACCACTGCGCATCGCTTAACCACGCTTAATCTGCGCATCGCCTGACCACACTTGGGCACTGCGCCACATGAATGAAAAGTAGAGAATGACCAACCCTGCACATAAGCATTAACCATTGGAGCGCGATCGCGTCGTGCAATTACAGTGAAGCTTAAGTGTCGTCTCCAGCTTTTTCGCCGTTTGCATTGTTTTCTAGATGCTCATTAATTTCCCTCACGGAATCGTTTATTTTTATTAGCTTCTAGCTGATGCCCTCACGAAGTATATATATCAAGTGCTGGGGAAACGCTGCCCGTAAATTCAGTAGTTTATTTATTTATTTACAATACCCTTACACACCAATTCAAGGGTATTACATAAGGGGGTTGGGGGGGGGGGTGCGTTGATACACTCACACTCAATAGACGCAGCGTACTTTGCAGCTCGTTTCAGAGCTGAATAGCTAAAATCAGAGGCGAGAATTGGAACACGCGTTAGTCCATGCAATGCAGCAGATAATACTTTGAATGGGTGATCAGTGCGTTGAGTGATATGGGAAGCTAGGTGAACCGGTTCGAGCCAGAAAGTAGGAGTTCTGTGGTAGTTTGAAGAAGTACTGAAGTAAAGCAACGCATCTGAGATGTTGAAGTATTTGGAGGTCCAAAGAGTTTTTGAGCGAATCGCACGATTCCCTAATGCTTCCAGAGACTGTGTTAAATAAGCCTGATGTGGATTCAAAATAATGCAGGCGTACGCCAACTGCGGCCTGAGTAGAGTTCTGTACATCAGCAGCTTTGTATCAGACGCATCCATGTAGATTTTTCGAATTACTCCAATGTTTTACTCGCCTTGCTGGGGATGCCTTCTATGTGCTGGTTCCATATATGGTTAGTTGAGATGATGACACAGAGGTACGTAAACTGGTTTGTCCGCTCAGTGGGAGCAATGTTGAAGAAAAAAGATAACCTGGAGCGTCCTGTAGTAAATGTCATTGCCTTGGTTTTGTTAACGTAATCTGCATGAACCACACGTCATACCACGATGATAACGCATTCAAATGCTCCTGCAGAATAAGATAATCATGAGGTTCATTAATCCGACTATAAATGATACATTCTTGTGCATAAAGACGAAGTTTTATCGAGATGTGATGGGGGAGTTTAATAGAATTAACCTAAGACAAATCCCTGAGGAACTCCAGATTTAGCTGATGTAGCGGATGAAGCATTGTCTAATATGACAAGCTGTAATCCGCCTAATAGAAACATTCTGGATCCAACTCACAATACTTTCATGGATTAAAAATTTGAAGTTTCACATGTAGGCGGTGATGAGGAAACTGGTCGAGTGCTTTCGAAAAATCGTTGCAAAATGCATTAATTTGACCTAATAAGTGAATAACTGAGCGAATGTTAGTGATCAGTTCGGAAAGATGGCCTTCACATGATTTCCCTCTCTGAAAGCCATGGTGGTTAATAAGAAGGAGATTGTTATTTTTTAAGTGTTGCATAATATTAGTGCACAGAATGTGTTCAAGAATTTTGCGTGGTATTGACGTTAATGATATTGGTCTGCAGTCACAACTGCAATCGCTATCGCCGCGAATTTGTGGATGGGGGAAAACGTGCCCGTATTTCTAATGATATGGTAGGGTACTCACTCTATACGTTTCTGAAATAGCTTACAAAAAAAAAGGATGAATGTGGAGCAGTAATTTTTGTAATTTAGTGAATGTATACCGTCAGGACCAGGACTCGATTTGTTAGGGAGACGCTGAATGGCTTTTAAAACTCCCTCTGTAGAGGTTCGGCATACTAGTACGCTCAGGAGGAGCGAGATATATGACGGGGGTATGTTCCTTTCAGTAGCAAATACGCTGCCAAATGTCATTTGGGTTCGTTTGCAGTTTTCTGTAGGGACAGCAGGCGGTCTGCGTCCTGTGGATTAGGCTAGACTTGCAGGGCTGACTATTACCCAGAAGTGTTTAGGATTAGTTTTTAGCGGTGTGGTAAGGACGTTTTTTTTTTTCCTTACTATTAAACATTTCAAGTGACGGGTAACCAAGGGTTCAAACTGGAGCAAATAAGGTGTTTCCGGATGATGATAGCCCTTGCGCGCAGAACTGCGTCCTTAAATATTGGCCAATTTTCCTCAACAGAACGAGCTTTAAAGACATGCTGTAGAGGTGACAAATAGTCTTTAAGGAACATATGGATTGCGGACATATTTCGTTTAGAATAGTCGTAAATATTTTTGGCTCGGTTATTTTATTGTGGAAACTGACTCTAATCTTTCTAACTAAACTTAGTTAACTTGTAGGTCTGTCACTCATATCTTCGAGAACATTGGTAGTGTCGGGATGGGTGGTGCATACAATATAAAAAATGGCAGTCCCACATGTGGATTCTTTTAAGACCTGCTGAAATGAAAACAAGTTCAGTCTGAAGAAAATTGAGGCATTCCTATTTGATTGATCGAGCAAGAGCTGAACATAGAATTATTGTTCCAATTGATTCCTGGGTAGTTGATCTCCTGTTAAAATTGTAGGGACGCCGGGGAACTTGTTTCGATTGCTTTAATTCGAAGGAGAAGGATGGAACAAAATCAGAATCATGGAGTGCAGCACGATAACAGGCACTGATAGAACGGAGGAATGTGATGGCATTGAACATACCTTCATCCAGCAGGTAAATGGAGGAAGACAGGAAGTTTCAATGGAGGAATTAAACTAAATTAGTTGTACTGCTTACTGAATAATTTCTCGGTTCCTTAGTTGCTTGGTAACACTGATGAAACAGAAGTAATTTTTATCTGCCGTATTCTTTAATGACAGCGCCAGAAATTCCGTACTCCGCTAAGCTCGATTGTAAATATGTACCCTGAGTTTTTGAGTGGTCTGACATAAGGCATGTATCTTGACGCGTGTACAAACCGTCGAAACGGTCCCTGTCTTGTAACTGCCTCTTTAAACACGTTTCGCTTGTGCTCCTTTAGCATCTGATAGAAACGTTGAGTTCCAGTTTGAAACCTCACGTGTTTCGTTTCCTACTCGTCCTCTCCAGCACGGAGCCAGTGGCGACTTCATAATGAGGTCCATTCAACACGTTTACGGCGAGTATACGTAAGGCGCATGTTGGAAGCATACGCTTACTGTCCGATTTCGCGTAAAGCGACATAATGAAGAGAACCACCGCAGGCTCTTGCATCGAATAGGAATGGCTTGGCATGTATAAAGGATGATACAAGTTCTTTATTAGAGCAGCGCACTTCCCCACATACACCTTTCACATGACCGCGTACATTCAACTTTGTAAAGGGACTCACCGCTCCCGGCTTCCTTTCAAAGAATCCCTTTATTCCAGTACTTCCAGTTTCAATCTTTCGCCACCTTCATTGTTCGGGACTCCCGTTGCGGTTTCTATACTCGTCATAGTTTTTCTTTAAACATACCGCCCGCAGTTGTCCAGCGTTGTATGAAGGGAGACTGGACGCTTACCAAGCGTGAACCCGGGGGTGAATGTGCTGGACAAAAATGAAAGAAAAAAAATAAGAAAAAAAGGGGGGGGGGGTGAGAGAACATGGCTCAGTATACATGAAGAAATTTACCACGTATGAACATTCATTCACGAACCGTCCGTCTCAAACGGTTTTCAGCGGTAACGTGTTCAACTGAAACGGCACACAGCAGAAGTGGCGAGTTTACAAGAAACCAGACATATAGGAACGAAAGCCTTGCACGTGCACCTAATAGTCAGGAATTGTTATTGCCGGTACTAGGGCGACCGTCCGCCCCTTCAACAAGAAGGTCGGGTTTAAATCTCTCGAGAAATTACAAGAACCTCAAGGGAAGTTTTACGAATTATTCTTCAAGTTACTCATGCTTCACGACTCTTCTTTTTCTTTCTTTCTTTCTTTCTTTCTTTCTTTCTTTCTTTCTTTCTTTCTTTCTTTCTTTCTTTCTTTCTTTCTTTCTTTCTTTATTTCTTTCTTTCTTTCTTTCTTTCTTCCTTTCTTTCTTTCTTTCTTTCTTTCTTCCTTTCTTTCTTTCTCTCTTTCTTTTTTTTTGAACAAGTTGGCTCACTTGCAGCCAAAAAGGAATATTACCGAAAATGAAGTAGCGACATCTAGTGCCTGTCACCTTTTCGAACGAATTGCGGTCATCAAATGTTTCGCTTATACATTCCTAACCTGATTTATTTGCATACGCAGTCTTCAAGGCCTCGCTGTATACTTTGATCTGTTGTATACTTTCTGAGGGAGCTTTTTAAGCATGAAATGCTTTTAGCCCCCGTTGTCGGCAGTGTGGTGACGTCACGCCGAGACCGAGAGCCATCATCCGGGCACTGAAATCCAGTCATCCGGGCACTGAAATCCAGTCATCCGGGCACTGAAATCCAGTCATCCGGGTACTGAAATCCAGTCATCCGGGCACTGAATTCCAGTCATCCGGGCACTGAAATCCACTCATCCGGGCACTGAATTCCAGTCATCCGGGCTCTGAAACGAGAACATCCGGGCACCGTACGAGACTTAACGAGATTTAACGAGACTCTCTAAGCCCTCCTACGCGACCGGCATGCAAGCGCCGGTTGGTCTCCAAACGAGACAAAAAATAACTGCTGCCAGTGCCTTCTCAATGTTTATCAAGATATCAGTGGAGCTGTGGGTTTGATAATGCACGGAATTATAATTTCCGATTTCTAATAACGCGTGCAAAAAGCACATAAATGCCACGTTACACTTCGTTGTCATACGTGATCTCTTAGGGGCTTCGCGCATCGAAGCAAAGCCGCGCAGGCGCACAGGGGCCCGGGGGAGAAGCGCTGCGTTCAAAGGGCAAGGCATCGCGCCGAACGGTGCGGTTCGGGTGTCCACCGAGATGGCAGAGAATTACTGCGCCATTTCCTTTCCTCAAAAAACCTTGCGGTCAAATGGCAAGGCATCGCACTGAACGGGTGGTGGCGTTCCTCCCTTCCTGTACGGTGCGGTTCGGGTGTCCACCGAGATGACATTAGGCCCGTAAACATTTCATGCTTACTCTACTCTCGTTTACGGGAGAGGCAGAGATTTTTTTTTCTGAACTATATGTGCCATTTACATTAATACAGTTGCAGATAATTATTTCTCTTTGTAAAAAAATTATGCATGAATATCTAGCTATCCACACTCGCTTTCTCTTTTTCTGTACTTTGTTGCTACTGCTTTTTCCTTGTAGATATGGGTTGTAGCTCCTTTGTCAAGATATTCCCCTGAAGTCACGCATGGTTTTAAACATAGGACTCTGCAATTGTATTCTCTTGCTGTTTTGGGCTTCTACAAGCCGGTTGAAGGCTGACAGCAGCGGGGCATCATATGCAGTGTTTTGAATGTGCTTATCATAAGTGAAAGTTAGTTTCTATTACATACTGCATAAACACACATCTTCAGTAACATCGTGCAGCAGGAAACTAGAAGCCTTGCTTGGTTTCACGCAAGTGACTTATTTTTGGCGTAATGGTAAGCACCGGAACCGTTAGTGTTACTGCGAAGCAATGCTCCTTCTGCTTTAATGATGAACAAACGCACTTTTTTAATGCTTAATCCCTGTTTAGTCTCCAGTTCTCGTTCTATCACTTGCTGGTTTGCGGTGGGATCCTTCATTTGCTCTTGTAAAGATTTACTGTGTCTGAACAAAATTTGTTCTGTTGCCATGAACACAGAGTTGGTCGTTCGGAGTGCAGGACCTCGTCTATCAATGGGCCTTGGCTTTTGAGGAAAACTGCTGTTTGCGCTGAGAACGATTGCACTTTAGTTTTGCTGACAATGTTTGCTTCACTATCTGCATGATCATCTTTTCTTTTTTGCAATTTTCGAAATCCAGCATTGCGGCAATTTAGGAGTAGCATCCGTGTCTCATATTCATGTCTGTGCTATCCCGAAAAGTCGATGGTGGTGGAAAGCGCACTTCCCTTGCGCGTTCTCCGTTTTGCTAAAGAAATCTCCATGTATGCAGTAGTGGAGAAACACTGGCACAAAAGGAGAGGGAGAAAACTGAAAAGAATGAGATGACAGCATTGTTGAGCTGGGTGTTCTCCAGCGTCTGGACAGGAAACGAGCGCCATCTCGCGAGGACGTCTTGAACCTGCATGCTTTCCTGGGTTCGTGTTGCGACTAACTACTCCTTTTAAGACACACAGGTGCTGCTCTTCACCCATTAAGCTAATTTGTATCGCGATATTCAAAGAAAGAATACTGGGCACCTTTCTGGCATGCTTTGAGGAAACTCGACTTGTTCCTCAATTATAGTCCACACCATTTCGTATATACGTCTTCACTTGTTCCACAAGTGACGACATAAGAGAAGATTGGTGGTCGTAGAAATAACAGCAATATATAATAATGAACGCTGTGCCACTCACGCTTATCGCTTCCGCATTTTATGTTACGAAGAAGCTTGTCATTGCCATGTATCCAGGCTGCAAGATATAATATCGCTGACACTCAGCCCATTGCTTTTCATGCATGATAAGGGAATTCACGGTGGGGCAGCATGGGACCGAACAGGTGACCTCCAGATCGCAATGACTACTTTTTACCGATTAAGTTAGCAGGCTTTTTTGTGAGGTGTTTTTGTCACCCGTCGTAGCATAAGGAAACCACAACAGCAGCGAGCAGAAACGGCTTTAAGTTAGTGCTGACCATAGTGTGGACATTTGAGCTGCGAGCTGAGAGCGATGTTAAAATACTTTCACGTTGGCAAGGTCACCCGTATGTCGGTAAGTGGTCATATTGCAGCTCCAGGCAGCTATTAGTAGCTACCAGTGGCAACACGAATTCGACAGTGTATTTTGTCGCTATAGTAAGGCTTGTTGACAGAATGAGAAGCAACCAAACATACGAAGCAGAAAGGTGTGACGTTTCGCATGAAAAAAAAAAAAATGACTACCATGGGCGCGATGAGCACGCTACTCTATGAGCACATTTGGTATGTAGATCTCTAGTTGCTATGTTTCGAGAGCTGATGCTTGTTCGTGTATAAGATCTCTCTTAGATCCCTCAAGAGATCTAAGATCTAAGATCCCTCTTGTTCAGACATGTGACAAGTTTCCCTGATTTATACTGCTTGAGTTTCAGCTAACGGTGTGAATTTTCAGACATTTTATAAGCTTCCTAGTCTAAAGCTGTCGAAATGGAATTGTCTACGGAAATGTCGAAGCTTTGGCTATCTCTTCCTCACTTCCATCTCTCGCATAAAGCTGAATCGGTTGACTGTGGTTCCTCGGTATATTTGCCCCTTTCTTCAAGACGGCAAGCCTCGAGAGGAGGCTCTGCACACGGGCTCCGTTTGTTCTCTGTTACACTTCAAACACGGGTAAACAAACAAAGCGGCTTCCTTTGCTTACGTAACGCCTTCTCTTCTGCATCCCCTGCGAGCTAAGGTAGAAAGATGACAGCCTGAATTTCTACGCTCTGAAACAACTATTATTCTACGCGCTTGGGGCATAGAAGGAAAGGTGAAGGAGGGAAGGGGGAGCACCTTCAATCGTAAACAATGCTTGAGGGCCGCGAGCTTCTTTCCTCAGCGGAGGCAAGCTCAGGGACGCTGGCTTTGTCTATGTATCTGCCTGGGCCCGCGATGAAAGCCATCCCGATGCTTGATGACATTTGACCGTGAGGGGGACGGAGTCTTGGCGAAAAGAGGAATGCCGGAATTTCGACCCATTAGACACGTAGTGTCCATTAGCGCGAGCGTGGACTAAGTGAGTGTGTGCGCCGCGGTGGTTTTCCTCGAGGCCCCGCAGCGCGCGGTGTGCCGTAGTGCATCGCTGCCTCGCGCTGGCGTTGGAGTAGCTTATACGCGTTTGTATATACGGGGTGTTCTTTACTTGCAGGCTCTCGCACTTTTACAGCGGTCGCTGGGTACTTAGGTGTCAACAACTTCTTAATGAATCGCCAAGGGAATGTTAAGTACTGCCGGACCTTGCGAACGTATAGAAATACCAGGGTGAAGAAAGAACTAGAAAGAAATCATAAAAAAAGGAAGCAGTGCTCTGAAGTTTAGGGGCATGGTGGTCTTCCTCTATTTTTTTTTTCTCATCATATATTTTTTTTTTTTTGCATTGACCCAGATAATTTTCGTTCCATTTTCTTGGTTCGTTTTTGTTCCTATACATATATCTACATATTTTTTTCGGTTATAATCAAGGTTCACACAACTTTCATGGATCTGCGCTCGCCTTTAAAGGAGGCGTGTTAGCACTTTACTACAGGCGCAGTTCACATTAAAAAAAGAACACGTTTTTAAACCTACACAGAGAATTCTTCTAAAATTATGTTATATTTTAGTAGATTTCACATGCCTAAGTGCCACTGTGGGTTATGTGAGGCACACTGTAGAAATAGCTCAAAGCTTCTGATTATATTCGTTCGCCTGAGATTCTGTGATGCTCACTGAAATCTCTGCACGGGCGCTCTTGCAGTTAACTTCCCCACGGAACGTGACCGCCGGAGCCGGGATCCAAGCCACAAATTCGTTCTCAGTAGCCGAATTCATGCTGCACCGCTGTGTGTCAGGAGTGGTTTCCATCGATTATTTGTCAGTACAGCGACGTTTTATTCCACGCTGTCGCAGGTATTACTCGCAAGCTTGAAAGTGCGAGAGGCCTCGAGCTCAGTATTTCAAAGAAATTGCACTTATTGGAACCATTATTTTGCAGAGCAGAGTTTCCTTTATTTGAAGTTTGCAGGGCATATGTGCATGTCCGGGCCGAGGTCTGTGAAAACAACGACTGTTCCGGGTGTTTTTAAAGGAAGCGTCCGTATATACTATACATATGTCGTGAATTTGCCGTTAGGATTTGAACTTGTAACAGCCCTCGCTGTCAACTTCGCGACGCTTCGGCCTGCAGTGAGATCCTGAAAGGAACTCGGAATCGAACAGAGCTCGTGTAACCATTACGCTTTGTCGGACTCAGACAATGCGTCCCGACCGGTCAGTTACGTTTGCCCAGTGGCCGCCTCCCTCCTTCTTCAGTTTGTCTCTTTTTCCCCCCTCGATGGGCGTCGCTTTTCGCTATTGTAGCCTGCACGAGACGCTTCTGTACCACGACCCACATCTGCGGCGGTCAGATCTGCGCCGTCGTTCTGTGGGAGGCGACGCTCTATACTTACCCTCGACCATGGTCAGCAACTAACGGACGGACAGCAGCCGTCGCGCATTTGTCACGCGAGACGGCGCCGTATGAGCTGCCTGCACTGAAAATGCGCACACGCGCGATAGCAATCGCACGGGCACGCGCCCGTATACTCGCGAACGGACAGTCAGTCAGCCACGAGGTGTCTGGCTATGTGGGGCTGCAGTGCAGTTCGTGGAAAACGGCGCCGCGCCGTGGGCCACACTTGGGGCAGCCACGGATATAGGCGGCTGGACGTGCTTGTTTTGGACTTATCTTTCCAGCGTATCTCAGTCTCCCTTGAGCGTGCACAGGAGGCGTTGTATTTACACGACGGCGTTTCTGTTTGACCAGTGCCAGCACTTTTCCTGGCGAGAGAAAGAAAGAGCGGCGCCAACTGGTCTCACTAACCGCTCTTTTGGTGAAGCGTATATGTCTGCCTCTCTTGTCCTTCAATGGTCATCACGCTGAACGACTCCCGAGGCCACGTTTCGAGCGTTATCGTTAAAGCTAGTCGTGCCAGTGGTTTAGCTATAGTATACGGCTCAGCCAGTTCAGTAATGCGTTCACCGTCAGTTTGTGGAGGTGTACCCTGTGCGCGATTTTATGCAGTTCTGTAAGTAACCTGCAAGTTGGCAACGTTTGAATGAGTGACTCGCAGTTCGTGTGTGCAGCTGCATTTTCCGCTGTATTTTTATAGACTAGTGGCTATGGAGGCAATGTGCGTGTTCGTCTAGTCCAGGGGTTCTCAAACTATTTTGCTTGGAGGAACCCCAAAAGCCTTCAATAAGTTTCAGGGAACCCCCCCCCCCCCCCCTCGCCCCCCGCTTTCACTTACCAGCAATGTTGTCGAGTGCATTTTTGCAAAGGGAAAGTTGCAGAGGTTAAATTTTATTGCACAGATTAATACAAATAATAATGTGATGTGTGATGGGTGGTACTGCTTCCCTTTTAAGAGCAAGTCAAAGCGTGGCTCAGTAGCACTCAGAGCCAGTCTCATATCAGCTGCCGGGTCACAGCCGGTGAGGGTTCTCGCGGAACACAAGAAGACAGCCCGCGGAACCCAGTTTGAGAACCCCTGGTCTAGTCGATCGGCAGCAAAAGTTTACGGAATGTGCATGTGCAGAAAAAAGAAATTACTCTCCAACAGCCACGCGAGTTAATTTCGCGATATCCCCATGCTTCGCAGCAATTACCAGGTGATTGGGTCACTAGGTATAGCACTGCAATAATTTCTTCCTGAGAGCACGCATCCTCTAAACTTATTCTGGCGACAGTATACGTTGCAGCACGGTTAAGTGTGCAGGATTAATTCGCTGCCGATAAACGCGACCAAGCAGGGGCGGGGGGGATTACACAACCGGTTCTAGGAATAGCAGAAAGGATTTACTGGTAGTAGAGTTCGCAGAACGAGATAGTTTAATGGATCACGAATACTTTTGCCGCAAAAGGAAAAACCGCAAGTGGACTTCGAAGGGTCCGAACGGGTGAGATATAAAATGAAGTAGACTTCTTATTACCGGCTTATCCTGGCATAGTGTAGGATGCGGAAGTGCTCGGCAAAATGAGATGTTGTGATCATAGAATGATGAGCTCCCGAATTAGCCTTAATTTGAACAGGGCAAGATCGATGATGTAATCAGGCAACGCAGAACTGTGAGTCTAAGAATCAATGTGCAGTAAATAAAAGCAATTTTCGACACTTTCTGAAGGGAACAGCAGTGTACGATAAGCATGCGAAGTGTTGGAAGTGGTAAAGGAATACTTCTACTGAGGGCAGATAGGGATCGCATATCCGGACTACGCAAATGAAATAATTAGGAGAATAAGAATGGGGTGAGTGCATCTGGCAGGTAAACTGTTTTGGTAAACTGGTGATGAAGAATCAGTTTACGAATATCCCTGATGAGGAATGCACGTAACAGCTGTATCTTGCCGGTACTCTCCAATGGGGCAGAAACGTGAAGGCTAACGAAAAGTGTTGAACTCAAATTGAGGACGACGGAGCGAGCTATGGAAAGGAAAGTGACAGGTGTAAGGTTAAGTTACAGGAAGAGGGCAGAGTGGGTCGGAGAAAACTCTAGTTAATGACATTCTGGTCGAAATCAGGTAGAAGAAACAGGCATGTACAGGGCATGTAATGCGAAGGCATTACATGCCCGATTACTGATGGTCGTTAAAGGGCCACTGACCAGTGTCCGGACATTTTTGAAAAACAAGCCCACTGCATAGATGAGGCATCGAAGATAACCTCTGCAAAATACTAGAACCATGCGTGCCCCGAAAAGCTGCAAAAATTCAAATCAAAGCCCGCTCGTTCTTTCCTTCAACAAAAACGTCCCCGCCCCACTACTCTGAACCCCCTTGACGTCATGGGGGTTACTTTCGCTAAAGGCACTCCATTGGTGCATCGTTCTTACTGACGGGAGAAGGTTGGGCGTAGCCTTGGCGTCGCGTCGTCTGCTCAACGCTTTCCGCAGCGCCTTCTGTTTTGCCACATGCTGTGGGAATCCTGGCTTTCCGCCGTTGCCTCTGCGCGGCTGTGCCGGCTTCCCGCGTTGTTTCTCCTCTTTCCCTAGCTCCCGCCTCAGGCGGTGGAGAGGCGGCTAGGTGACTTATCACTGTCATTTGGCCACAGCTCCGCCCCGGCTCCCCAACGGCCTTTGCCATTGGCGCCTTTTGGCGGGAATTCGGGACCCGCTTTGGGCGGCCGCGCACCGCGCGACCGTCCGAGCGGGGCCCGGAGAGGGACCCCTCCGAGACAGCGTAAGGTGCGTACGCTACTGTTTTGTCCGTGCCGGCCTTTGCCGTTCGGACCAGTGCATACTCGAGCTCGCCCGCACGTGTCCTCTGACCTGCAGCGGCTCGAGCCTGCCCAGCGGGGTCCAGCGACCTCCGACAGGCGTACCTTGCGTTGATTGCCCACTCTCTCTCGCAACCGGCCCAACGGTCGACACGAGAGAGAGATCACAGCACTGCCGCGGGGACATTCTCCTGCAGCGGCGTGCTAGCGGCGCGCATTGCTCGAGTCGCTTCGTGCGCGCAGCGGAGCCTTGCTCCTCGCGCGCCCCCGGGACGGGGTGACGATTGAGTGTGTGTGTACTGCTGAAGGACGACGTGAATAAACGTCTCCTTGGTGAACTTGGAGGCCTATTTCTTTGCGGCGAATCGCTCTCCTCCCAGCGGAGGTTGAGTGCACTGCATCGGTGTCCCAGTGTGTGTATGGTGACGGCTGATCGGGGCCCTTGGCTCGCGCGAAGCTCGAACCCGCGGTGGTTGGTGGCCTGTGTCCACTTAGAAACCCACAATGCCTACAAACCCGCATGAAGGAACAACAACAACAACAAAAAAACTGTGGAGGGAGCGTACGGCGACAACCTTGAACCCTAGCCAAAAAAGTAAAAAACAGTAAAACTGAGTGAGTTGGAAGGAGAGGAGGCTCGCTCCGAGAGGGATAGAGAGTGTTTTCGACCAGAGGGTGGTCATGGGCCCTTTAAGGGTAAGGAAATGGATTCCAAGAGAAGGCAAGCGTAGCGAGACGCGACAGAAAGTCGGGTGGGCAGATGGGATAGACAAGTTAGCGGGGATAAGGCGGCCACAGCTAGCATAGCGCTAGCGGAGGGATATGGGAGAGGCGCTCATCTTGCAGTGGACGTAGTTAGGCTGATGATGATTCAAGCCGGCACATCGATGGCTCTTCGCACGCCGGCGATGCCATCCTACTCCAGATTGTCTGCGTCCGCATTTCGAGCGATGGACCTCTATTCGGGCTGCGACTCAAGCAAATAAACAAGCTGCGCGTGCTCGCTGCCCTTTGGATGGGTACTCTTGGCAATGGCCCGAGGACCTTTAGGAAAAAGCTACGCACCTTACTGCTGGACCTTACGTCCGTTTCCAGCTCGCGAATTCGATTCGAAACAACACCCAGTTCGTCACTGAGGCGGTCCATTGACAGCGCGGAGCCGAAAGGATAAGAGCGAACGGGAGGACGGGAGGGTGCGTGTCTGACGGGAGTTCTTGGAGGAGCTTCCATTTAAAGGAGGACCGGTTACGCGACTATCCCGTTCAGCTCATAAAAACCCGCAGAGCTTTTCTAAACTAAATAGATGCAGCGGCCGCGCACTCCAGTCGCTCCCAGAAGTAAAATCGCTGCAAGCTTTAGTGCCTTGGAGCCAAGCTTTCCTTACAACCTTCACCTAAATCCCCTGAGAAAAGGAGAAAGAAAGAGCATAGGAATGTCGACTTTCACACCAGAAGCCGTCCCGGGCTCGTTCCTGCTTGTTAATGCGGTATGGCTCCGCAACAACCGGAATGTGAAAAGGGCCACTTTAGTGAGCATTGCTGAAGAAGTTGGTCCAGACGTTTGTCCACAGTCTTGCAGATAGAGCGTGAAGATAGACAGTGGAGGAACCTTCGTCAAGAACCGGATTCACCTGGGACCAATGACTGCGCAACGTCAGTTATATCGCACCCTTACAAAATGTTCCTTGCACTCTATAGACAGTGAACTGATTTATGGCCATACATATTTACAGCACTTTTGTCTACAGACAGTCTATGGTCTATATATGAATAAACAAAATGAAGTATACGTAGAAAGGTAGTGGAGTCTATAATAAGTCCATGGAAGGTCTCTACAAATTTTTTTTAAAGGATAGATGACGCCCTGAATGATATTCCTATGATTAAAAGAGTTTGCATGCTCAGCTTTTTATATCTTGTTCAATTGTGTGTTGTGCATGCATGGAGCAGGATTATCGGTTCTCTTCTTATCATGCATCTATTCGTTATCTCCGCACCTTCCTACAGCCCAGCAGCTCGCGCCATCTATGTCACAAAAACTCAACCTTGAGCCCAGTTTAGACTCAGTCTTACTGTTGTCGACTGGGCCAGTCCGTGCCGAACTCCCGCCGACCAAATGAGCGTTCAATGGAATGGACATGCCTCTTTATACTCTTCTTTCGCCACTGTTTCTCAAGTTCATCAGTCCCTGGGGAATGCAGCGGCAACCATCCTAGGCAAGCAAACGCGCGGCATTATCGCCTTGGAAGGTGGGCGTGCCATTTCCTTACAGTATAAAGCGCGCCAATCAAAGAAAAACGCATCGCGCTCCTTCCTCGCACCTCTTCCCTTTGGCGCATCGTCGACGCCACCACCGGAGTCCGGCCGCGCAGTCATCGCGATCGGGGGTCCGCTCTGTATTGATCAGGCTCCTCCGGCTAATCGCTAATGCATTACGGAATTGCTCTTAAGCTGTTCCCCATCGGAGGAGGCGAGAATCGCTCCCCTGAAAGGTATCCCGGGAAGATGGATGGCGCTGTAAGGCGCCGCCAAGCCCTGGGCCCCGCGGCAAGTGCGCCGGCACTCTCAGTCGATCGTCCCGCTGCCTGCTGGGGAGCGCCCTGGGCGCCCGCGAGAGCGCATCGCATTGTGTACTGCGGGGCTGCACGGAGAAGAGGCGACGCCGAGAAGTGACAGCTATTCGCTGACTCGAGTGGGTTTCTGCGCACGTGTGGACCAGGGAACTGCGGTGCTTGGTACGCCAAGAATGTCCATATACAGGCCGCAGCTCGCACCTTGTCATGGCGACATCATAGAACTCGCCCTCAGGAACGAATGAATGCGCTGTTGTCTGGGCAGCTCTGCTTTCTTCTTGTACAGGCGCGGCCATAAGTAAACGGAGCACGCTGCTGCGTTCGGAGCGCAATCACACTTTCTCCACTGGTAATGAAGAAGCGTTGTTTGTCTACAAGAAAGCCCACCAACCTCCTCTACCAGCATGCGCGTACCACTGCTGGAAGTTTCAATTAGGTGACGCGTGAAAAATATTCGAAGACAGTTGCGTGCTCCGTTTACTTTTGTCCGCGCCTGTACTTCTCTTTTTCTGGCTGGAAGTGTCCCGTTTCTGCAGCATAGATGGTGATGGTGAATGACACACGTACTACTATAGAGCAAAATTAGTGTTCACCACACGCTGTTGCATGCCTGGCTGCATTCGCGACGTCTCTGGGTGTTTCTTTTTTTTTTTTCGATTGAGGAGAAGGACGGATTGAAACAAGCAAACTTGCGTGCCTCTGATAGAAATGCTCTCCGCCTATGCTGTCTCGAATGCAGGCGCTGCCAGAAAGCGGCGCGGCAATAAAGCCGAACCAAAGCTTGATAGTTTGGTTTATGGGGATTTAACGTGCCAAAGCGACTCAGACTATGAGGGACGCCGTAGTGAAGGTCTCCGGAAATTTCGACCACCTGGGGTTCTTTAACGTGCGCTGACATTGCACAGTACGCGGGCCTCTGGAATTTTGCCTCCACAGAAATTCGGCCGCCGCGGCCGGGATCGAACCCGCGTCCTTCGAGTCAGCAGCCTAGTGTCATAACCATTGAGCCACGTACCATGGCTGCGTAACCAAAGCTTGAGTGGTATACTCCACTTATGGTCCTGACTGTATATATATCACGGTTAACGGCGGGAAAAGAGGTGAGAGGCAGCTGGAGGGATTCATATCCGTCCCTATCTGCGGATTATATCAGTAGGTCACTGAGTCGGACGCAGTGAACGGCAAAGACATGCTTCTGTTGTTATACTATACTGTAAGCAGAGCCGCGTAGATAGGAGACTAGGTGATCCAAGTTATCAAGGTGAGCTCGGAGGAAGTTGTAGACGTAGCTGATAGCCGCCATAGCAGGTAGCGCCATCTATCGTCTGGACTGAGGACTCATATGCGATCTACAGATGTCTGCAGAAAAAAATAGCAGGCAGTTTAGCATGGCTAAGACTATAGTTACCGACTATAGTTATAGACTACAGTTATAGTAGCACTATAGTTACGGTGAGCGCTTAAGGTCCTTACGTGCTAAAGGCCTTTTGTCGTGTTCG
The DNA here is from genome assembly GCF_055824585.1 of Amblyomma mixtum. Classification (NCBI taxonomy): domain Eukaryota; kingdom Metazoa; phylum Arthropoda; class Arachnida; order Ixodida; family Ixodidae; genus Amblyomma; species Amblyomma mixtum. The sequence goes on along the minus strand of NC_143017.1, from coordinate 88,880,136 downwards.
TTGACCAATTGCGACGCAAGACTTAAAGGCTTTTATCGTAAAGGCCTTGTACCTAACGTACATCACCTAGAAGGTATATACCATGAAGGCCTGCCTGGCGCAAAGCAGGCTTCAGAGACATACGTATGTATGCCCGAAATCGGAAAATGCGCCATGGAAGTGCTGCCGCACTAAAAATTAAAGGTTAAGACCAGACATATCTTAAAAATCGTCTATTATATACATGGCCACGTCTACTGCACGCGTACTTGGTCGCGTATAAAGTCGGGCAGGTTGTCAAGTTATCCATATGAACCACGATAGAATACATATATGGGCAACCGAGGGAATGGGTTTGTGCAGCAGTTGCACTCAGCCTTTCTGTATTCGCAACTTTATTTTTAGCTTGTCGCTCGCCGTTGGGAACTCATAGCAAAAAGGTGAATATAGAGCCTGGGAAAACAGTATAAGGCAATTTTGTTTTAAAAAAAACGTACCAACAGCGATAACACACATCAAAATTTGTTTCAGTAATTGCAGCCCCAAAGTTGAATGTAAAATAAAGCAAATGCCAAAAATATATTTGTTTCAAGAAGTAAAAGTTTTAGTTAGTGAGCAAACAAGCAGTACAACCAGACGTTTCGAATACCCTTAGCAACATACCCTTACAAAAATGGGCGTTGAGTTTCTGGTGTCATGTTCATTCATTCCTTGTGACACATTAGAAAGTCACCACGAAGTCAGGTATTCATGTCTTTCGACAATAAAAACTCAGCAGAGACTCTTTGGCGTTAAAACAGAAGATTTCCTGATGTCATCGGCCATCAGACACTCAAGTGACTTTTCTCGCCGTTAACCCCCATGCAGAAATATGCCACAACAGATTCAGATGTTATTTCACACGAATTTCTCTCATGCCATTGCCTTTGTGGTACGCACAAAGGCATGCATGAAATAAATGCAGCAAGCGCCGGAGGCACTAAGAGAGAAGGGGGTGCGTGGGGGGGGGGGGGGGGTGCTATAATTTACGCTTTTATGACTGTGTCGGCGCTCTAGAAAGAGAGAGGTTGTTTACTGGTCAGTGAAGGTTTTTTTGACAAAAAAAAAAACATGCTTGTCGACAGCTATTGAAACATTACACGGAAAATTCGATTTTTTTTGCTCTTTAGTGTCCAGATTAGTGGACGTTACCTGTGATCATTATTCAATGCGATGAACGTACCGCGCGGTGGCGTTAATACGAGTGACCAAAAAACGTGCTACCCGCAAGGGTGAAAGGAAGAACTTTTCTTTTTGTCTGCAAAGTGCAAAATATAGGCTTGAAGACACTGATGCAGCGACGAACAACTTAATATCAAAGGCTGGCTCAGTCGCAGGCTCCATATAGTGCGTCACGTCGAAAGCGTAAGCGCGCGCTGTTTTCAATATAACTCCGAGCTGTGCAGAAAGTAACGCAACAAGAAAAAAAAAACAAGTGACAAGTATGCGATGTACCAGTGTACAAGATAAAAAAAGAAGACAGCGCAGTCTCTCGATCTTCAGTCACCTCCTCATGTGTGTTTACAACATTCAAACGTTTAGCTGGATTAGAAAGATGTGAGTCGCTAACATGCTCGCAGGTTTTGAAGCTACCTAGCGCATATTCGAGTAATTTGTGCCCCGGAGTGCAGTTTTGCACAACGCTGTGGTCTGTACCAAGGATTAGGAGCGCTAAGACAGTAAAACGGACAGCTGTCGCTCTGAGACTTGTAGTTTCCCAAGCGGTTTGATACGGCCAATGCGCTGTATGTCAAGGCTCAGAATACGTTGGCACTTCCAACAGTCCTGAAAGGTCCTTCTGAACAACGTTGTTGTCCCGTGCGAGTACGTAGATGCTCGCAATGGAAAGAACAAGAAACAACTGTGGCTGCTCATATCACGCCACATAAGCTGATTAGTTAACGTCTGGTGGCGTGACTGTAGACTACAGTCAGTAATTCAGGATATAGTCGGTCCCCACCAGACGTGTGGGATCAAGGGACGCTCTATTGTTTCCAATATTCATAAAGCGAGGTGTGTGCTGGAATGTTGTGATTACACAAATAGCTGTGTAGCCCTCCTTCAGCTAGATCTTGAGAAGGCATTCGATTGTGTTTCGCACGATATCCTGTTCTGCATACTCGACCATGTGAATTTAGGGTCCATTATTTGTGAGGGAGTGGCCTTGGCGTACCGGAGCTGCACGACAAGATTAATTGCAAATAAGAGTTTGGGGGCCCCCATTAGCCTGCAGCGTTCGGTGCGCCAGGGTTGTCCCCTCAGCCCTCTTCTATTCTGCATTTACATTGAAGCGTTGTGTTTGAATATCATGGAAAGTGAAAAAATTCGAGGATTCCAGCTACAGGCAGGAGAAGTTAAGCTGCTGGCTTATGCGGATGATGTCGCGGTGTTCACAGTGAACCGGGAAGGTATAACCGAGGCCGTGGCATGCGTAAAAGAATTCACCAAGATCACCGGTAGTAAAGTGAATTGGTCAAAGTCCCTGGGGCTTTGGCACGGAGAATGGCCAACGAAGCCCGGCAATTTTGCAAACGTGTCCTGGGTGACGACCCCAGTAAAGTACTTAGGCGTTCCACTGGATGGTTATCGCGATAGCGATTCGTACTGGAAAGCACAGACGCAAGCCACGCGTGAAAAGGTGGAAAGGTGGAAAGGGCGACACCTTTCAATTTTCGCAAGGGCCACAGTGTGCAATCTGTTTTTTATGTCTAGGCTGTGGTACGTGATGCAAGTGTTGCATTGTGCAAGGATGCACGTACAGAGACTGCACCGGATCTTTGCCGTTTTTGTGTGGGCTGCGGACTGGGAACGCTGTAGCCGGACCAATTTGTTTAGGCGGGTGAAGGATGGAGGCCTGAGTCTGGGACACTTATTTCTGCGGCAGATTGTAAGCAGATTTTGTTTTGTGCGCGATGTAAGCGATCCGTTTTTGCGCACTGTGTGCCAATTAAGGCTCGGAAATGCACTGCCGGACTTTGTTGTCACAACCGAAAGTTTCTCGGGACGTATTTTTGGTTACTTTAGAGAGGTTGTCGTGAGTGTTCGATTCCTGTCTGTTCGATTTTCGTATGAATATTTATCTTCTGTTAGCAGGAAGAAGTTGTATAAAGATTTGTGCGATGTAGTTCTTCCACAACCTATGTACAGGGCCTTATACAATGGAGGCCAGGGACGCGACGTACTTAAGCGTGTGAAGGCGATGCAGGTGCCGCCAAGTGCAAAAACTTTTTTCTTTAAATTACATACCGGAACACTACCAGTAAAGGAATTCTTGGAAAGGAAGCAGTTATTTCTACCTTGGGGATCACATTGTTTAATTTGTAAACAACCAGAAACAATAGACCACGTTTTTTTGCACTGTTGAGAGGGGGTATACTTTTGGGACATTTTGCAACGGACTTTAAAAAAGGAATTTCCGCTCGATGCTCATGGTATTCGGTACTTGCCTGTAGTGAGTGAGGATGGGACACCATTCGACCTCGTTATGCTAATGGGCCTCCATTGTATTTGGCGCTCCAGAATGGCAGGATATCATTGCGATCCTGATGCACGGCCAGCACGGATCTATTTTCGGGAGTGCATGCATAAGTATATTGAAGTTCAGAAACTTGCTCCTGAAGCTCCCGAGTGGCTCGAAAGAGTCGAGCCTTTGGTGATGCTTAAGGAGTTTTAATATGATGAAGCCACGCACCCCCGGGCGGATAGTGTTGTTAATTATTGCTCATTGCGCTCTGTAAGTGTATTTGTGTACTGTGGTTCTTGCCGAAGTCAGGCAATAAATAAAAAAATAAAAGAAAGGTGGCGTGGTGTAGTGGTTAGCGTGGTAAGATGGGGAGTCTGAGGTCAGCGGTTCGAATCCTCGTGAAGGTCGGCAGTTTTATTTAACTTTTTTTTTGCTTTTGCTCCACTTTTTTTATTTTGGCTCTTATTTTGCATTAGTGATCCCCATATTTGGATCAGGTTTTGCAACGGCAGGTAGGACACGAGAGAGTCAAGAAAAAATCATCAGAAAAGCATACATTAAGAACACACTAGAACCACGGTGGCCAATTTGTTTTAGAAAGCCATTAGGAATTCATTAGGAAAATCACCAGAAAGTCATGAGAAAGGCATAAGATCCTAATGTCAAAAGTCACTAGACTTTCTTAAGAAAGTCATTAGATTTTTTCTTAAGGGTATATCACACTCATATCTTTTGTTAAGGTATTAGGATCTTTTGTAGCAGCAAAATCGCGGCCCGTAGTTTGAGCGCAGAGCAAGTTGAGCGGCCAAGAAGCTTCAAGAGACGTCTTGGCCGCACAGCTGAGTCTGCACGCTACAGGCCATGGGCCCCGATGTTACCGCTACACTTTTTTTTTTTTTACCACTCTAAAGCCGATGAAACCGTCGCTCGCTATTTTTACCGTTATTTTTATTATTTCAGTAAAGAACGCATTTCATTATAGTGCTACTTGGCATCATTGACCTTGAAGAACTTAACTAGAGCCCGTAGGAACGCTGCGACCCGCTCGCCACCCAAAATCCGCACTACAGAGATGAACGTCCTTAGCAGTGCGCGAGACCATTTTCTAGGCGTATTACCTCCGGGAAGCGTGGAAGTGGGCAACTGCAGTGCGTCATCGCTCCTCGCGACACTGACCTGAAACGACGCGCCGGTGAAAAGAGACGGAAGGTGATGTGAGCCCCCGAGAACCGGGGCAGTGCTTTTTTATTCTTTTTTAGCTCTTGATGCGTATCTCCTTGCCGCTTACCGTCCAGAACGATACTTTGTAACGATCCGACTCTTCCCATGGAGGAGAGAGGCGCGTAAACAGGAAAAAAAAAAAAAAACACGAGGAAGGAAAAAGGTGCGGACCGCGAGGAGAGCACGCCCCTCCCCCCCCCCCCCCTCTCCCACCCCCCCTTCGTGAGTAAACAATGTGCAGCGGAGAGGCCGTGAGGCCAAGAAACTGTTCTTTTGTATGTGCGTGTCTGCCAGTTTGTCACTTCGCTGTTTGAATTTTCACGTCCATTCGGCTTGTGGCCGTGGATGGAAGCTGCGCCTCTTTCCTCTGAAAACCAAGTTTCGAATTCCAGCGTGCTTTGCGCCTCGCTAGCGTGACCTCAGTGCATATCCTGTGCGTACGGAAATTTCTCCATATTGGAGGTGTACGCATTAATAGGCATCGCGTTGCCCGTATTCTCTATTTACGTTGCTGTATGCAGTACCATGTATAGGCCGCACTTGTACTGTGTGGTTTGAATAACGCCAGCGGCCGCTGTTGAACCAGTGACGTCATCTGGCACATGTCGAATAGCGAAGATGCATAACAGTTTTCATCCGGATATTATGTGTGCAACAGGCCCTGGCTGACGCGTTTTTTTTTTTTATTCACGAATGATGATGCGGCCGTTTAACAACCTTGCTGTTCCGAATGGACGCATAGATTTCGACCTTCCGTGTGAAAAACGTGAAAAATAGCTCAAAGAGGACACGAAGGGCCGATAGGGCGAAGCAAGCAAGCGCTGACCTTTCGTCATAAACGTGCACCAACTCACCCAACTTTCGGTGTTCGTCATTCACGTTTCATGTCCCCGCTTTCTCCCCACTGTGTGCACGCAAAGAATGCATATACATGTCATGAGCGTAATAGAAAACTTTTGTGACTATATTATAAGCAATCGTGAGCTTTCTCAGCTTCCTCAGAATGTTTTCAGTGGAAAAGAAAAATTCATTCTGGTACGAGGAGTAAAGGTGTAAATACTGGCCGCAGGTATATCATTAATAATGACTACTCGCTTAATTGAAATGTATTTTGAACTTGGTGGATTCCCTTGAACACAGTGTACAAATTCGCGGCTTAAGTTTACTGGACATCAGGCTGATCACAAACTGTAAAGCGCTCTCTGCCTCACACACACGCCGCGTAAACCATGCAAGAAGGCACACAGTGCAACATACATGTACATGCATTTCACGTTCCACGTGAAAGCGGACTCTGCGGGCATGCCCCTCACGCGCTTCGTATTCCATGTTTCGCGACTTGAACGTCAGCGTTTCGTGATAAAGCTTCCTTTCGCCATCGTGGCTCACCTTTGTTCAATCTGTGAACGTCAACGAAAAAATAACATAGAAAGAAAACGCATACAGTCGATTCGTTCATGCGCTCTCCCCTTAGAAAAGTTTTCGGAGCCAGTGGAATGTACAGAACTGAGCGCGGGTGGGGGGCATCGTGTGAGGAAGAAGTTTCTGCTTGCTCGCTTTCTTTTTTGCTTTTGTGCGCACGCCAAAAGAGAGAGAATGCGGCGACCGCAGCCTCGGTGTCGCTGGAAGAGTGACAAGCAGGCACACCGTTTGTGCGTGCGTGTGCGCGCGCGTATACGCGTCGCGCCCTGCAGCAAAAATACCGCGGGCGGCGGCGACTGCCGAACAAAGACGGGAAAAGAAGCGCGGCCCTACATGAGCGCGATGGGAGAGGAGAGGAACGTCCCGGAGTTATTCTCCAGCTTCCCGCGGCAGCGAGCCGCTCACGTTCTCTCCTCTCAGCGTCAGCGCGCTCTGTCCGTGCGTGCCCGCCAGACCGCCGGCGGCCTGCACAGACAGCAGCGCACAGACACACGCACTCACGCTCGCGCACTTCGCGTGTATCTCCCGCTGCCGGGCGCGAAGTAACGCAAGAGCGGAGGGACGCGACGTTGGCCGACAGACACGGTTGGTGGCGGCGGCCACAGCGGCGACAGCAGAGCGGGGGCGGCTTCCAACTGAACGGGCGAGCGGGCGCTGCTGCTATGGCAGCAGCGACGAACACATCGCACGAAAACAGCAAGCGTAGCAAGCAAGCAGCGCGCGTACCGCAGCCGCACAACCACCACCGTCGCCGGCGGCATTCCATCCCGGGCCGAGGCTATTCGTTTTCCGCCGCTGTTGCCGTCGCCCGGCGCGCTTCTCGGCGCTGCAAACATTCGAGGTATGTATATGCCGTATCGATTTGTTGATATCCGAACCCAGTCCCGGAAAAGCCGCCGTTTGTTCTCTACGTTTCATTAAAATAGCTTTCCCGTACATCCCCGCAACCCCTCCCATCCGCTTCCTTTCTTTCCCCGTGTCGCGGCCAATTTCGGAATGTCTCCCTTCGCCTCCCTCGTCTTCCCCGGCGTTTCTTCTTTTTCCCCATTCCTCTCCTCTCATCGTCGGAGGCTGTCGCGCAACCAGGCGTCACCACCCTTTCCCTTCCTTGCGTCGCCACCACTCTTTGCACGTTTCCTTTTTTTCCCCTCAGTTTTTTAGTTCAGCTAAAAGTGCGACGAAGGTGCACCGACTTGCTCTGGGCGAGCTTCAGGGAGGTTCTCTTGTCCCGTCTTCAGCCTTCCATTCGAAGAGGGAGAGCCGCTCCCCTCCCTATTTTTTTGCTTTGCGTTTGTCTGTCAGTCCTTTCACGCGTGCGGTGGTTCCCCGTTTTATCTGATCTGTTTCTCCTTCCTTCATCATCTGGCGAGGTTTATTTTACTCTCAGTGCGCTTTCCTCTTTTTCCTTTTTTGCTAAGCTTTCTTTATATCTCCCTTATTCCGTATATCTCTCCCCTTTTAATTCGCAACCTTTTGTTTCCTTTTACGTCCCCTCGTTCCTCTTTCGTCGGATCCTTTTAATCGTATCCCTCTACCCGAGGTTCCTTACCGCTGCTTATTATCGTCGCTTTTCCCTATCTTGCTTCTCCCTACTTTATTTCTTTACCCTCCTTTCGGCCCCTTCCAGCGCAGCGGGTTTAGGAAGATCGCTGTTGTGTTCGCTATTCTTCCGTAGCCGGTTCGTTTTCCTCGCGCACCTTTTCGTCTTCTCGTTCCTCGGGAGGGTAGGGAAGAGAAACCTAAAAGACAGAAGTAATGCATGTAAGTAGCGAGACGAAACGAGTTGTAAGGTTTGCGGAGATTGCTGCGCGCTCCGTACACGCGGTAGCGACCCACTGTTCTTGACAGATGAAACGCGCGTGCGAGCGCGCGGAACTTTCAGTCGGTCTGGTTTCTTCGTTACACGTCCCCCTCTCCCAGTTCTTCCTAGGCCTCCTTCTCCCCCCCCCCCCCCCCCCCCCCCGCTCTCTTCCTTCACCGACCGCCGGTGTTGTTCTGCGGGCGGGTTGTTTCAGTTTTCGAGACGCTGCGCGCATTCTTGTTCGCTCCCATGCATAGGTTTGACATGTGATATATAGCCGGCTGCATTTTACGCGGCAGCATTCTATCGTTGCCTTGCTTTCCCCCCGCTGTTTCTTTCTTTTGCGGTGTGTACAATGATTTAGCTTCGTTTGCGGAATGTGCTCGCTTCTTGTCGTACGGGAGTGAACTTCCTTGCTTTTTTTTGTTGTTGCTGTTACCCTCAGCGCTTGAGGCTTGCATACCAGTTGTGGCTTGTCACTACCAGTCACTACGCGTACCTTTACGTTCCTGTTCGTCGGTATCAGTGAGCGGCTTCTGTGGGCTGCCTCTATCATACTGCCGCAGAATTGTGCATTAAGATACGAACAGGTGAAGACGTCTTTGCCAAACGAAAACAAACAACGGGGTTTGGTTCTTAGTCGTGTAGCGTAGCATTTATGGCATCCCTTAAATCTGTTTCAGGTAAGGGTAACCCTTGTCTCCACCTTGCGAGACGTTTTCAGCCGTAGGGGTGCTGTAAGCACTCCACTACATACGGCTGAGAAGCTGATCGCGGTGCCTGGTTACTCGTTGGCAAAGACGTTGCATACCTGATGACACCAGCTTACGAAAGTGTTGTCTGCGCATCAGAAAGCACTGAACTGAGTGAGGAATATGAAATCTACAGGGCGAACGTCTCCCTGGTGTCATCGGCTGCTTTCATGGCCGATGGCATCGTGATGGTGTTAGAACATCACGTTGAAGAGTAGCGCCGATACCTGCAGTATGCGAACATTTATTTAGACAGTATCATGTTGTGATGATTTCACTAGTGGCATGCAGCTGCAAGCTTTGTGTAGCATTGCTTGATGTAGACAGCTATTCCCGCGTTTCCGTTTCTCTGGTCCCTTTTGTTGTCGAGGCTTTTGTGTACGCGTTATGTTCAACGTAAGAAATTCGCTGTTATAATGTCGCCGCAGCTGGCACAGGCTAGAGTTGATTGGAGAGATATGGGAGAGCTCAATGCAATCAAGGCGGAAGGCTGGGCTAGTTGGCGGGTCATCATTAATTAAAATACTAGCGCGAAAAACTAGGACACAGACATAGAAGAAGACAGGACAAAGAAGAAGACAGGAATCCTTGTCTCCAGTCTCCTTCTATGTCTGTGCCGTAGTTTTTTGCGCTAGCCTTTTAATTAATGATATGGGAGAGTCCTTTGTCCTGCAGTGGGCGTAGTCAGGCTGATGATGATGACCACATACCATCTGGAAGTATGCTTAATGGTTGTATTGCGTAATGGGTAAAAACATGACATGTACGCGTAAGTGTGCCATATATGTCAAGATGTGGATGGCTTAAATGCATGGCTGTGATCACAGGTTACTTAGTTCAGCACCAATGTGTGTTGTCAGTTCAGGTACAATAATGCACTCATGAGGAACAAAACGACTAGGTACCGTCTTCCTTCCAATGTGGACCTGTATTTTAACCCGACATGATTTTATCGTGCATACGTTGTTCTTAATTAATTGATGGTGTCCTCACGGCGTTGTCAGACCATTAGGTGGCGTCTAGCTTATACATTAAGGAAACGTGGTTAGCACTGCTACAGCTCATGCACAGTTTGAGAGGCCTGCTCAGTATATACAAATAAATATTTTTCGTCACGTGTGTATGATTTGCGTTCATATAACATTTCGCGGCCTGTGCAGCTTCAGCATTGTCAGTAGAGCATCGCAAGGCAAAAAAAAAGAAAATAAAATCCCAGTAAAAAGAACTGTGCTGTCGAGGACTCCGAAATCATATTCTCCACCATGTGCACATGTTATCTATACCACGCACAGCAGTATCAGAACATTGGCGTTTTTCAATCATCATCATCGGCGGCAGCAGCAGAACAACTACGTCCACTACAGGACAACCCTGTGATGATGATGATGATGTCCTCAGGCTTAAAGCCTGTGTCACTGATCACCCCTCAACATCGTCTTCCTCGACCGGCTGTCGAGTCTGAAGGTTTAGATGATGATTTTTTTTTTTTGTAGAAACACACCAGTGTATGTTTGTGCGTTTAAAATTCTTTCCCGAAGTACTTGATGATGATGTACCCACACATTTTCAGCCATCGCATAGCGCAAACGTTCAGATTTTTGCTCCTGCTGTAATAACCGTGTTGTCTCTCACGTGTCAGATAAAGCTGGCTGATTCTGTGATATGTAAAGCACAGCCCTCACCAGCATGCTCAGCACTAACAGCATTTTCCTGCCTTTAAACTCATGCTATAGCTTCTTTTTCCCTGCATGAACAAGGCCGTTAGCTTGACCGGCGCCCTTTTTCTTTCCTGCGACTTGTATAAGCTGTGCGTGAACTTTCGAAATGCGCCATGCACGATGTCCAGAAGACACGAAACGTAAATTTCCTTTCTCCTCGGACCGTTTTCCTAACTTGGCAGAAATCGCGTCATAAATGTGATGACGTGACATATGCAGTGCTCTGCGATACAAAAGACACTGCGTTCTTTCTCATTCCTTACGCCTGATGGAGCTGCCTGCGCACATTCTCTAATGGACCGGACGGACCACATATATCGCCTGACTATAACTTAACTATTAGCCAAAATGTTAGCCAGAGCCTCTGTCGTTCTCAAAGTCTGCCTGTAACCTCTGGTGAGTTTAAGTAATGACGCATACATGCAGTTTCAGCCTTTTCCGCAATACACACCCTATTTCCTGTAAAAGGTATCGCTTGTACGGGGTAACAGCCGACATTGCTTGCGAATTTAGTACCGCTATCTCTACCAGATGGCATGCATCTCGTCGACATCCGTATTAATTCCTTTCTTAGAATATTTTTGCTCGTGGAGGCGTAATAGTCACGAGCTCATTGTTACCCTTCACTTATGGAGCCTTGTAGTGTTTTCTGTCAATCTTCGTCTCTTCTTTGTGCGCGGGAATCATTTGGTATGTCTAACCGACTAGCCCACCAGTTCGTCCTGAACTAAACATGAGGTCACAGTCGCAGTTTATGGTTGACCGAAATGGGCCACGTGGTATAAACTGCTCCACATAATCTTAACGGCGAACTGTTAGTCCGTGAGTTGGGTAAAGTGGGCTAGCTTTATGTAGCTGACCTCTTCAAGCAGTAATGACTGTAATGACTAGTGCTTGTGGCAACGCAGTAGGACGCGAAAGGAATATAACTGCTGTAAGGGCTCTGTATAGAAGGCTAAAATAGTGCCGCAATACGGCCGTACAGAACCCACCTAGCTGCTCTTCAAAACTCTTTTTTCCCTGCATGTATTAACATGTATTAATGGCCTTGCGGAATACATTGTCACAGCTCGAAATGTCAAAGAGTTTGAGAGCCTTTTGGAATTGTATTACAGGCAACGGGGGAATTGACAATCGATCATGCTGCTGTTATGATTTCCCTCATCTTTGTTAGTGATTTACATGTACTTTGTTGGTGCTGCCTTTTCTCTTCCTCTCACTGCTGGTCCTGTGTTCGTACTTTGATAATGTATTTGGTGTCTTGTCGGTGCCTGAGGTTTTTGTTCCTCGAAAACTAAAAGAAAAACTTCTCCTTTAATGGCCCTCAAGTGAGGGCTACAGTATTCGCAAATAAATATGAGTGCTGCACAATTATTAGTCTTCTTTGGCTCAGAATGTTCTCCTCGCAACCTGTATGCACCTACGCCGTTTCAAGTCGCATGCGACGGCGGCACAGTCTTCTCCGGCTCTCGATGTGCGCATCCACGTATGCGCACTGCGGCCGTTGTGCCATTGGCTTGAATTATTATTCGTACACTTATCCCTGCTCCCGCCTGAGCCGCGGCGGCGACCATTCGCGGCGTCGGCGCCGAGAGGGCGCTCCGGTTTTCTTGAAGCGTTACGTCCCCTCCCGGGCCTCAGCAGAGCGGCTGAAGCGAGCGGTGGGTATACACCGGGAGACACGCGCATGATGAATGGCTGTTCGAAACGTTTCCCGGGCCGGCTCTCGCCGATGATAAAAGGACTCGGCCGGCGGGCGAGGGGGCGAGCAGCAGCGAGGAGAAGGGGAGCGACTGCCCTGGAAAATGTTGCACACGGGTGGAATAATAAAAAAAAAAGAAAGAAAAGGCTGTCGGAGGAGCAAAAAAAAAAAAGACATACGAAAGTGGGGGCCTCGTGAAGAGGACACAAAGCTTTGCAAGCCACGGTGGCAGGAACCAGCGGCGGCAGTCGCGGGAAAGAACCCCACGCTGCAAACTGTGGTGGTGGCGGTAGTGGTGAAGCGTCCCCGTCCCTTTCCCGTGCCCTCCTCCTCTTCGGTCACCTGGTGTCGAAGCTCCCTGACGAACGTTGGAGCCGCGGTGGCAGCTTCAGCAAGAGAAGCGGCGCAGTTATACCCTGTGGCACCAGTGGCCACCGCACTCACTCGGGCCCCGCAAATCCCTCCTCCAAACAAGATGCATCAATGTTCAACAGGCGGGCGAGCGTGAAAAAATGAACACGAAGCGGCGGATAACGAAGAAAAGGAGAGAAAAAAGGAAAAAAAGAGCGAGGAGAGGCAGAGGCGAAAAAGCGAGTGCATTCCCATCAACGCGGCCTTCTTTCACTGACGCCTCCTTTGTTATCTGTCTCTCTCTCTCTCGCTTTTATCTAGATCACGAATTTTGTGTCTGACTCGGTTGCCTCTTTGACGTGAGCGCAGCCCGAAACGACAGAGTGTACGGCGGCTGAAGCTAGTCAGGGGATGCGGTGAGGGAGGGGAGAAGAGCCAGGCTCTTATGAAAACCGCGAAGCAGGATTATGCTAACTGGCATTGTCGACGTATGGCTGCTAGGGCTATACGCCGGAGGACTGGGGCTACAGGGCTGGCAATCGAAAGGCCCCCGAGATCCTCTCGACCCGCGGCTGGCGCTCGGGCTAGAGAAGAACGCTGTGTCTGTGTGTGGACCTTGCGCAAACATGGCTCGCCAGATCCGCGCTGACGGATTGCGCCGCCGGGAGAGCGGTTCGAGCCCGGCGGCGGCGCCGCCGGCTTCGGACGTGTTTGCCCAAGTCGCGCGCCGCCTGAGTGTTGCAGAAAAAATGAGGTGGGGATGCTGAGGCGAGATCTTTTGCGTTTTTCTGTTGCTGCTGCGCCAGCGAGGTTCGTTGCGGTCAGCTGTGGAAACGGTCGCGCGCCCGTGGCGATGATGCCTCCACAAACACACGATCTAACAAGGTCAAGGCCCCCTCCGCCCGCTCCGCAGCACCCCGACCTCCTCTGCTGCGTCCAGCGCGCTTTTTGATCCTGACGAGGAGAGGTCGGTGCTCGTTAGTTTGAGACAACCAGCAAGGCAATGGTTTTCGCACACAATTCTTTGTCTGTTCATTATGGTGCATTTTTGCCACTTCGTCGGCATCGCCTTTGACTTCAAAGTTATAGTGCAATACCGGAGCTAGAGACAGGTATTGTATAGCCACGGCATCAAGCGGCCGTGGTATAGCTATCCGTCGTGACGTCGCAGATGCCAGGCACGAATAACATGGTAGTACGAATGAACTGGAAATAAGAGCCTTTACAAAATACAGCGCCTGGTTGGACTGTGAAAGTCAGGGATTCGCCGTCACTATATATGTGCCAGCAGAATTCAGAGAAGTGGCGAAAGCCTAAACAACGTGAAGGCTAGTGAAAGTCAGGGATTCGCCGTCACTATATATGTGGCAGCAGAATTCAGAGAAGTGGCGAAAGCCTAAACAACGTGGAGGCTAATGATGAGGAGAGCTCCTTTCGTCCTCCTCTATGTGGTGGAGCTTAGGGTATTTGCTGCACTTAAGATTAGCATATAGAAAAAGCGAATTTGCGTTTTCTGCAGATGGCGGCGGAGCAATGCAGCCCTTTTGAAGAAAGAAAAAAAAAACTGCTCAGCCATGATTGATTTCCAAGGCATTCCTGACTTCGGGGCTTTAAGGCTTGGAGACTGGAGAAAGGAGTTAGAGTGTTCTTACGTATATTAAACGGCAGAATCATGGGTGTCTGTGCCAGAATAGTTGCCGTCGCCAAGGAAAATAAACAATATTGAGAAAGCATGTCTACATACAGTGGGGTTGGAAGCTAGTCAGCGTTCACGGGAATCCTATTAAGGATCTTGTCGTTACCACGGGAAGCAGTTCTGGAGAGTCTTAATTCACGGTTTTTGTTTGTTTCGCCGCTTCAAGCGAGAGAGGGAAAGAAAGCGAATGTATTTCTTGCAGAAAAATTCAGCTATTTAGAAATCATTTCTAAAACCAAGGGTTTATGGGAATTCCTCAAGGTGGAGTGCGTTTCTACAGCTTCCCTGTGTATAGCTGACGCTTGGGTGGCTGCTGTAATGAGTAACAGTACGAGCGAGCTATAAGGTCAAGCTGAAATTGAAGGGGAAATTCACTGTGCACGCTTCGCCGGTGTCCAAGCACGCTTCTTGGAACAGCAAGAACCAATGTATGCCTTTCATGTCTTCCACAAAAGCAAAGGGCACGACGCGCCGGGAAAGTTGCAAGGAAAAAATTATGCCCGTTCTGCATATTCTTGCTTTTGCTTCGCGCATATGGTGAGTCTGTAAAGGTGACTTGAATGTTTATGATGGTGATGGACTTTTATGGCGCCAGGATAGCTTTGGCTAAAGAGCGCCATGGTACAAGGTATTTTCGCCCACGCAAGGTGTGCTCCAAGACCCATGTCCCAAGCACTTCACCCCGAAGAAGCCGAGCACGAGGCCAGGAGAAAACTTAAATCCATTGTATCGCCGGTGTGTACCCGGGAGCACTGGGGATCGAACACCGCGGAACTTCCTGGCGTGAGGTGGATGCTCAAACCCCTGGGCCGCATCAAGCACAGTGAATGTCTCAGACAAGGTGGACATCTGCAAATGTGGAAATTATAAAAAGCTAAGTACACTGAAATTTACTGCAACGAAGTTAGAGAAGGTGGGCTCTCGTTAACGTTTATTTACTCCAATTTATTCTTATCTGTTTTAATGGTACAGTGCAGTACCATGAACTGGACGCGCTTTTCAAGATCTCCGCAGGCGACTCATGGGAGGAACGTCGAGTAACTATTTCGACTGCTCATTCGGCACGCGCACCCCATACCAGCTTCTCAGCAGTCCCCCTGTTTTGAATAAAAAATAACTCCTACCTCCTTCTCGGCTATAATTAAGGGAGAAAGACTATTGTTTTTGCCATGTCATAAGGTTTTTATCTGGTAAGTACACAAAGTCTGCTACCGTTTAATGTGAAGTAGGTATCAAACTGTGTTTTCCTGCCCTGGTTCAGTCCTTCATCCTTGCAAGGCCTAGAATCGCAGCCGCCGGACTCATCATTCTTCCATCTACGCTTGGAAATAGTGCCGGGCAAACCCTTTACAGACATGGCCACAGCTGCAACCCTTGATCAGAGGGTACGTTCGGTTGGGGTGGGACGCATCGCTAATTCACCGGGGCTGACGCATTGAGCGCAGGGCGCACAGGCAAGCCTTTGCGACTGCGGGAGCAGTACACGCTGCAGACCTCACACGTGTGTGGTACGTCTCGCGGCCATCAGTTCCTCAGAGAATCGTGGCTTACAAGAGGCCTTGTTTCCCGCAAGAGGCTTGGTAGCGAGGAATAGCGAGGAAAGGAGAGAACAGCCACTTCCTTCTCTTCTCATCTCCCTCTTTCGGGGCCCCCATGGCGGGGCCTGTTTTCTTTCGGCGAGCGACGGACGGATGTGGACCTGGCGCTACTACTAGCCTCGAAGGGGAGCCACGCAGGAGGGGACTACTGCAGCAGCAGGCCAGGAACAGGAGAGTCGAGAGCCAGGAAGAATGGGTCCGCTCTCTTTCCCCCTTCTGGTCGCCATTCCCGTCGGTCGGCCGTGGCGGCGGCGTGTACTGTACCACCACACAGGAGCAGCAGCAGCAGCCCGCCTGTGCATGGACGCGGTGCCAGAGCAGCGGTGGGTGTAGCGGCGAGGCCGACCCACCTCTTCTTGTCTGCAGCCGCGGGGTTGGGAGCGACGGCATCCGTCCAGTCCATTGGCCCATTCATCATCGCGAGACGCGCGAGCGGGGAGCAATTCATCCTGCCGGTGTGGGGCGAGGACGCGCGCAGCTGCTGATGCGCCTTCTTCGGCGGCGGCGGCCAGAATGGCTGGCATGCCTTGCGTGGGCTCTCCCTGCCGCATTCTGCGCTGCTTGCTGCTGCTTGGCTAGCCCGCGTCCTTCTTCCTCCCTCTCTGGGGATTATCATAATTATCGGTGAGCGGCGGCGGGGAAAAACGCCGCTTGATGCCAGACAGGCAGGCCCTGTACGCGAGGATGATGAGCGCATGCTCGCGGCTTTCAAGAGGACGCGCTGTTTCTGCATGCACGATGAGTGCGCTAATGATGGGGCGCTTTCTTTGTTTACCGCGAAGCGCTCACCTTCTCTCCGCAACTTCCAGTCCCCCCCCCCCTTTCCCCCCTTGTGATTCTCCCGCGAACATTCCTCCTTCCACCGTCTCGAAACTCCCTGGTCTCGTCACCTGAGCCACGCCGATCGAAGCTTTCGGAGAAAGCCCCCGTGGTTTCCCTGGTCGTGAAACATGGTGCCTGGGGAGTAGTGACAGCTAAACACAAAATGACCCTAACATGAGGAATCATTACTGGAGACGTGTGAGGGGAGCTCGCTAGAGGAATCCTTATGACTCGCTGGATGCCGGTCATGAGAAAGGAAGGCGGGATCGGAAGGCGTGGATGCGTGCGCTCGGAACACCTGCGCGGTTCGTTTACAGCTCTTGTCTATGGCTGCATGAATGCTCATATTTCCACAGCGTCTTGAGCACCGTGGTCATGGGCTACGCGAAGTGTCCCCCGTCGGCCTTCTTGAACGCGTATAGGCCACAGGCGCCTCCCTGAGGAGAGTGCAGGTGAAAGAAAAAGGAAACAGGTTCGGAGGCCCGAACAAGATTGATGTCGCTCGCGACCATTGCCACCCTGTGCGTATAGCTCTGGTCGGCAGCACGCCCGGGGTCCGTGGCGCGTGGCCCGCTCTTGGCCGAAGGAAGTCGGCGGAGCGCGCTCGGGACGATGCGTCTGGGCGCGCAGACAAAGGCCGCGCAGGACGGAGCCGACGGTGGCGAGGAAAACACGTACCCCCGGGGGAAAAAGCGTGCCCGCCGCGGCTGCTGCCAGCCAGCCAGCGAGCTAGCAGTGGACCCCAAAAGAAGCGTCGTCGGCGACATCGAAGGAAAACATCCGTTGCTATGACAACCTCGAAGACTAATCGATTTCGAGGTGGGGCGGGGGGAAAATTATTATGATTGTGTTGAAGGCCCTTTTCTTCTTCGCGCGCTTTCCGTCTCGTTTTTGGCCCCGTATTTCTATCTTTTTTTTTTTTGTTCCTTTCAGCTCTCTCTTCGCCTTTCAGCCGGGGATGAAATGGTGGCGCCGCTGGAAAGAGCACGTGGACACCCAAACACAGAGTGAAGCGCCCAGAGAAGAAGGAATGAGCGAAAAAGCGGAAAATAAAGAACGGAAAGCAGTGAGAACAAGTGAAAGAGATGGCGAGCAACCCAGGATTTCAGCAACACAGGCACATCCGAAGGTTGTTCTCTTTTTTTTTTTACTTTCTTTCTTTCTGTCTTTCCTCGCACTGGCTTCGTCGAAGGGCTCGACGGGGCTGAAGCTAAACAACAGGAAAACTTGGACGAGTGTCTCTTTCAAATAAAGTTTTCTTTCGATCGGGGCCTTTATCGCTGTTTACGAGTTTTATACGGGCTTGTCTTTTTTGATGGAATGCGCTTCCCTTTGCCCGGACGCCTTCGCTTTACTCCGGTGCCTCTTTTTCATTTTGCTGCCCTCCGCTGGCTTTTCATTCAGTGACTCGACGGTCGGAACTTTTGGGGCGTTGGATCGCGGCGCGCGGTGTCGCAAAACTCGGGTTTGCTTGACGCTGCTCTTGCTGTTTATATACCCGCGTCGTTCAAGCGTTCATCCCGCGTGCGCCTGGGGCGAAGGCCGTGTGAGGTTCCGCCGCTGCTGCTGCGATTAGCGCGGCGTTAATGGAAAACGCTCTTTGTAACGCGGTGTAATTTGTTTTCTCACGAGTTATAGAGAGATACATTGATTGCCTTTCTTTATTCGGGTTTTCCAGTGCCGCCAGGTCGCTGACGCCTCGCTGCAAGAGTGCCTCAATGCGTGAATTTATGTATTCTGTTTGTTTGTAGTTTGCGTTGAAGGAATTCTCAGGTCAGGGTTTGCGTAAATCTATTAACTGTACTTGAATATTTTACGTCCGTGTTCAGTTCCATTGGGAACGTGCTGACTCGTGGCACTGGCCATTGCCAAACAAGGTTATTAACTGCAAAAAAAAAGAAGAAGAAAAATAAAATAAATAAGAAGAACGGTTTTCAAGAATTAACGGAGCGTGGAAAAAGTGCAGGAGAAGCGAAGACTGTATCAGCATCTGCTGTTCAGTACACGAATGCGAAGCCAGAAAAATTGCCTGCAAAAATTGTAAATGTGAATTCGTGCATTAAATGTTTTTGTTTTTGTGTGTGTGTGTGTGTGTGTGTGTGTGTGTGTGTGTGTGTGTGTGTGTGTGTGTGTGTGTGTGTGTGTGTGTGTGTGTGTGTGTGTGACGAATTTATTTCTCCGCCCATTTAATTTGTGATCGATTTCAAACGAACGCACTGATCGAGCTTTGCGTACTAGGAATAATAAACACGGAATTTCTGTTTAATTCAGAGCATCTGCAGATCAGTACAGCCCGACTACAAGCTACACCGCTCAGTATCCGAACGTCAGACCTATGTTCTTCAAGGTATATTTCCCTTGCTGAAAAGAGTATACGATTACATTGTCTCCCTGCTGTAGGATGAGCGATATAACCCATATGACGACGAAATGGAAGCTGACCAAGCTATGTATGGGGTGCGGGTGCAGGAACCATCAATGTCCATACCACCGCACAGACTCGACCGTACTGCTCGAGTATGCAGGCAGCCCAAAAAGGCTCCTCCGCGGCGTCATTGGCTCGGCAGATTCTTCGTGACTAATGCTTTGTGTGGCACCCAGTGAGGAGAGGCACCCTGGGATCCGCCGCTACGCGGGGGGGGCGCTCCTGTTGCTCGGCTGACCCTCCTCGGACCTCGCTGACCAATCACCGTGCCAATACCTACGTCGTTAGTCAGCGTGGAGCCTTCCACACCGGCTTCGACACTCGACGCACTTCTGGGCATAGCAGAGACCGTGTGGGTGTCCGCATGCCGATCAGAGAGAGAGAGAGCGCTGATGCCTGCTCGGCCTTATTGACTGTCGTTCCTTGACATCGACAGGCCCGTTGGGGCTGTGACGGGCCACATTATGGGGTGCTAAGCGTGTGACGCGGGAAGAATGCACTTACCAGGAGGTGACCGATGGCTTCAATTACTGCGATTCGGTGTGCCTGATAAACTCTGGGCGCTGTTAGAGGCACGATGTTCGTTCGGGCACAGAGCTGCCGTAGGCGTCCCATTTTGGGTTGTTCCTCACTGGTGGACATCTGAAGCGTGTGAATTGTTATTCTGATGTCATCTGTCGCTTGTGCTAGAGGCCCATTACGCTGCAGTACTGCAGCGACGAAACACACATAAACATGAAGGATAGCGCGAAGTGCTCACTATCAACCGAGTAATTTTTTGTGCATGCACAAAATATAGGCTAAAAGCGTTGCTTGCTCACTACAAGTATGCATGGGGCAAAAACGAATGAGAAACAATTCTTCAATCTTTTCTTCAATAAGAAATTGTTTGCATTCATTAATTTTCGGTGTGATCAAGGTGTATATATATTATCAGAGTACGATGTGCTATGTGTCTGTAATCTATGTGTGTGTGTGTTTGCAATTACATGAGTTTTGCAGAGTGCCGAGATGTGCATTTAGCGTTTCTTTTTTTTTTTCCCCCTTAAATTCTACTAAGTGTTATCTAATTCCGTATATATATGTTCACTTTTATATGTTGAAATATTTATATGTTCAAATGTGTTTTTGTAATTGAGAGCCGTTTCTCTGTCTATCTTTTCCTTTTATTAAGTGTGCACTGAAATGCCAAATTGTGCTACCTGGGGCAGGAGCCTCTGTCAGGCTATGAGCCTTTAGCTCCTGCTCCTTTTTTCTCTGTTGTGAGAAAATTAAAAATGAAAGAAAGAAAGAAAGAAAGAAAGAAAGAAGGAAGGAAGGAAGGAAAGGAAGAAAGAAAGAAAGAAAGAAAGAAAGAAAGAAAGAAAGAAAGAAAGAAAGAAAGAAAGAAAGAAAGAAAGAAAGAAAGAAAGAAAGAAAGAAAGAAAGAAAGAAAGAAAGAAAGAATTAAAGAAAGAAAGAAATACACGTTAAATACATTTGAACCTCAGTATAACGAAGTTGAAGGTACTTATTAGAGAGAGGGTGCGGTAGATGGTCCTTGGCGATCACAAAATGAACAAGGGAGGGGAAAACCTCAAGTTGCTAGAGCCAACGTTTCGACAAGGGGACTTGTCGAAACGTTGGCTCTAGCAACCTGAGGTTTTCCCCTCCCTTGAAGGTACTTAGTTATATCTGTAGCTTCGTTATAGCCCGTGCTGACAAGCTTTCAAGGGGAATCATCATTCCTTAGTTATGTTCATTATTTCGTTATAAACCTCTTCCTTATAACGAGGTTCGACGAAAGGGGATCGTAGAGACAAAGCGGTTGTGTTGAGATAGCCAAACTCAGCGTCCGGCAGCAACAAAGGCAGCTTCTCACGCGTTCATGAGCGGACTTTCTGTATGCCTCCATAATCTCTGGGGCTGTCTTGTCTGTGCTTCCAAAGAAGATGCGCTTTGCGTAACGTCGTTGTGCGCCTCTGACTTATCATGTTCGAACAAGTGCGTCTGTGGGCCGCCGTAAGGTGACCTTTTATGTCCTCGAATGCGCACATGTGCACTGGCACAACGTCCAGTCTGTCCCTTGTAATTTAGCCCGCATTTCAAAGCAATAGAATAAACTATCCCGCGAACACAAGGCACAAACCGAGCGAAGTGGTTCACACGAACCCATTACCTTTTTCAATTGCAGTGTCAGATCTGTCAATGGCAGCACAAGCTCTCTCTATCCTGTTTTGTGCTGAAAACACAACGCCAAGGTCATAGCAGAGTCCTACAATGGCTTGTCATAGTTTAGAGCAATCTTCTTAAGTCTGTAGGATAAAACATGGACAGAAAGAATAGAACCAATCTTTCTACTGCACTGATCCCCTACTTTAGATGGCATTGCCCCTATAACGTTTTATTTTTCCTCGTCTAGGATCCTCTGTGAAGTCGCTGCCAACACGGTGTCTGAAAACCCTGTTCCTTTCTTTTTTTTCTGGCCACCTGTTCTGAGAAAGCCATCTGCGTCTGTCGGAAAGTGGACTTGAGAAGTGCCGGATTCAGTGTACTAAACGCAACGCCATCCTTAATTGAACCCACTTTCTTGCTCAAGCGGCAGTGGCATAAACAACATCAGTGTAAGTAATTGTACTGCACAGTTGAATGGTGCTCTTGGGGTATACGTCTCTCGGTACAGATGTAGAGCGTGAGTTACAAGGCCGCGCATTTATCTGCTGAAGTGTTCTGCACGTGCCTTCTAAACAGCTACATACTGTCAGGGTTGTTCAGGCAGCAAAGTAAGCGGTACAGAATACCAGCTGAGCGATGCGTGCTGTCGGTACCAGTTATCATGTGTGGAGTCATATAACTCAACTTTGTAGACAATCCTCTATAGGGGAGACTTTGTTGCTGTGATATTGAGAGATGGTTATTTGTTTGTAGCATCAGAGTAGTACGTTTTGTAAGAGTAAGTTTTGTTCACAATCATTCTGTTTCTGCTTCCACTCCTGCTTGGGCCTCACGGCCTGCAGTGTCTTAAATAAATCAAATAAAATAAATAAATTACCAAATAGACGCAAAGAGTCGAGAACACACACTGCAGATCTGCTCTTTTGTCTGTGTTGATGTACTGCAGGGAGGACGTGACCTGATTTTCGCTTCTGTTAAATTTAGTTCTCAGCATACTAGCCCAATGTGCAAATACTATACGAAAATTTTGGTTTGGTTTTGTTTATAGGTGTTTAACGTCCCAAAACGACTCGGGCCATGAGGGACGCCGTAGTGAAGGGCTCCGGAAGTTTCGACCATCTGGGGTTCTTTAACGTGCACTGACATCGCACAGTACACGGGCCTCTAGAATTTCGCCTCCATCGAAATTCAGCTGCCGCGGCCGGGATCGAACCCGCGTCTTTCGGGTCAGCAGTCGAGCGCCGTAACCACTCAGGCACCGCGGCGGCTTTATGCGAAACTTTTGAGATGCGGCAAGTAACTTCAGTTCTACTTCGACCCCACCTAAAAAAACATCTCGGGATTGAAGTTCTCAATGAGCCCGCCCTGTTTGGCATAGTTTTCCAACTTCCGTCAAAGTCAGAGTCGCCACGCACAGGGCCCACACCGTTAGCGATCAGCGGATAGCTCGGTGGCTCTCGCAGCTTCGATCTGCACGCCGTCGCAGGCCCCGGAGGAAGCGCGAAGGAGTGCGTAGAGGGTGAGGAGGGGCGGTCGCGCTTCGGAAGCTGACCCCGCACGGAGCGACGATGGGGCCGAGAGACGCCTACCAGAAAAGCGCGCGGGACGCAACGGCCCATTGATCGGTGTGCGGGGGGGAGCGCAAACTCCTGAATAGCCTCTAAGGTGCCTTCATTAAGGGAATCCCTTCTTCGGTCGAGGTTGGCGCGCGAGGCGCACAGCTCAATCCGTCTCTCCCCATCTGAATCTGTCACGCGGAGGATAAAGCAGCCGCCGCGCGGACCACTTCCATTACCGGTCGTCCCCAAATTAATGCCGCCGGGCTCTCCATGCATCCCCGACCTGCAGCCGCGTCGTGTCTGTATACCTTCCACCCGCAGGCTGTGCCCGGGGCGTATTTAACCGTACACGGGCCTGCCCGAAAGCAGTCCTGCGTATAGGCCGAATAGCGCGAGCAGCTTGCAGCGGCGGCGTACCCTTCTCCATTGGGATGCCGTTCGAACCGGACGGCTGCCCTCGATAAAGCCTGTGCGCTCTCTTGGAGATGAATCGCAGACTCGTCACGTGAGGCGTAACACCGCGTTTGAACGGCGTGGCTTGGGTAGGCTGCTTTGAAATGTCGCGGCCTGGTGTCTCTTGTATACTCGAAAGCATTGTGTGTAAGCATATTCAATGAATAGGTTTCTTTCGCTCTAAAGACTTGATGGAAAATGGCTCAGCTGTTGGATTGAGAGGTTTGCGTTTGAATTTCCGTTCTGCGGTGTCCTACGCGGTACGAGCGAAGTTCGTAGCAACTGAAAGGACAACGTAGTCTTTTTTTTCTTTTGCACTCATTTCGAAGTGCAAGTGATGCAATGACACTGCGGCACTTACACATCGTACTGCTGCATGTCGAGCGTGGTTCATAATCATAATCAGCAAATTGTTCTCCAGCGATGCATGCAGCCCAAGCATGTAGCATGCATGAATGCAATTTTTTTGCCTTATTATTGCCTATAGGTTTTATTGGCCCTTAAAACCAATAAAACCGATAGGCAATAATAAGGCAAAATATAGGTTCATTAAAATTGTCCGAAAATAAAACATACCTTTCCAGAAGCTGAGTGCTGTATATAGTATAAACAAGGACTTCCGTATTCATCTGCGCAGAATGTCGCCAGAGCAGTTCTTCAGTATTTGAATACTCTAAATGCTCGCATATGGTCGCCCGTGAGATGGTCTGTTTTTAATATTTCCTCAGTGGCCTGTACTTTCCACCACACGTGCGGAGCGACCCAAAAAGTGCTGTGCTTCGTTAATTTTCATGCCTTTTCTTTTTTTCTCTCTCTCTTTTTGTCTGTCTTCCACTGCACGAAAGGGGACGGTGCAGTAGAGGAGGGAGGACCGCATTTGCAGGAATAACGCACATTACTCTTACACGTCGAAGGATTTCCTGTTTGCCAAAGCTCGGACGAGACCTTGCCTTTATTGTTCCGACAAGCTGTGCTACTTCGCACGGCATCGGTGACAACGAAGAGTTATTATTGCGAAAGCAATACTACGCTCATGAACGGCCTTTCGCGTATTGTTCTGTGCGTCTATGGGCAAATGTATACGTCACTGCGAAGAAGTAGCTGGGTACATGCGGGATGACGAATTAATAGGTAACTACTACTACACTTCTTTGTCAGTGTCTTCGTGTTATGAAAATCGAATAATAATTAGGCAGCAGAGATGTGCTAAAATGATGCTGAGGCTTTACAGGTAGCCAAATGAATCCCGTTTGTTTCGTTCGAACAAGTATGGTAGAATGGCATTGGCTTGAATATCTATTCAGTCAAACTCCTGCTGCATTGTCTCGAACTCGTTGATTCACTCATGTCTATTGAACAACCTGAGTAAAATAGACTCGACTACGCCAGCCACAGAAGAGAACAGAGGTCACCGAAGCCCGCATGCGACGACGGCGGAAATACGTACAGGAAGTAAAGAGGAAGAGAAACGGACTCTGCTTCCGTTTAGTTTCCTTTCTCCCGGCGAACGGAAGGAAGTGCATCACTTTCGGAGCTGGCCAATACCTTCCCTCTGCTCATCCTTCGTTACGCGTCGTGTACACACACGTACGCACACGCACGCACACCCATCGACGCTTGTTGGCGCTCGGGGTCTCCGGCGCGACCCTCGACCATGAAGCCTTTGTGCTCATAGTCTGTCTGTTTGTGTCTGCGCGCGTTTCATGCTTCATATCGAGGAATTATTGATTTCCGATGCGAATCGGATTGGTTCGGTGCCCAACTCTCGGCGCATCTCCTTCTCTCTCACTCTCTCTCTCTCTTCCCTCCTCCTCCTCCCCCTCTCTGTCGGCGCGCCGGGTGGCGTGTTTATTTTTCAGCGCAAGCCCAGCCAGGCCACTGCTCATTGGCTCGCTGAACTGTGCACGTCACTTCCGCTCCAATTAGTACGCAAGCATTAAAAGTAAATGGCTGTTCTAAAGAACTATCTACGGAAACGTTTCATATGCATGTAAAATATAATGAATCTTTGAGAAACTAGATTTGAACGTTTTGGTCACGTGACTAGATTGCAATCACGTGACATGACGTCACTTTTGTCAACAGTCAAAATGGCCGCTTTAAAGGTCGTCGCGGCTGGTCGCGGTGTCTTCGGGCAGTTGTAAGCAAGTGATTCCAAGACCAGTGCAAGCCGCCTAGTTGGATCCAGGATACTTGCCCCTGAATGGTTAAAGTGCGCCGATTCCAAGGTGCTATGTAAGCTGCGCGGTTGGATGCTAGATATGCGTATTGCATTGGTTTTCGAACCGACGTAGGACCTATGCGGTGGCGATGTCACGAAGCGTTTGCGGCCGTGTTGCAAGCGTTTCTAATTCCTGTGAGGATCACCACGGACAGCGACGAGTAACAGCTGCTCACCTTAGAGAAAGGAGGCTGCTCATGGTGAATTTCCTGTGCGTGCATAAGCTACACAGCACAGTGGCAGTGTCCGAGAATGACTGTCAGCAGGGAGGAAGCCTGTTTACATATTACAGTGACAACTACTGTGCACTGCTAGGGAAACGCTCGTCCCATCCTGTCTCTTCTCTCCTGATCGTCCTTTTTGCGCCTTCCCTTCGCCAGTATTTTTTTTTCTATCAAAAATGCAAAATCACTGCTGTGTGCTATTTTGAATCGCTCACTAATAATTTAAAATATATAACCTTGCTATTTGAAAAATGTGATTTTGTAATTATGACGGTTGTTAGCAGCTTGTACTGCAGCCTGGCTTGTTCCACTCAGTGTGTTCGGCCCGATAGAGGATTCGTGTGCACAGTGTGCAAGTTAGCCTGAATGCAACTACTGTGCGCATATATTTATTTATTTGGAACACTGCCAGCCTCTGGCTAAAACTTTAGCAGAGGGGCATTACATGTATCATAGTAAAGGATAGCATTTCTAAAAGCGGCTGTGCAAACGACATATTTATACGCCGTGATATTGCTCGAAATAGAGGAAAGTTCTCGATGACCACATTATGCATAATAGAGCATTTTATTGGTTTGCCCAAGTGAACGAGTCAGTAGGCACTTTATTAGATCAATTTATTTTGATATTTATTATACCTCAATGGTCCTAAGTAGCAATACCTGAGCGGTGAACTTTGACATGATGAGGCAAGTAGGAGCTTGATGAGTTCGCAATGTACTAATAAGGGAATAATTACTCATTAGTATCCAAGCGCAGCCATGCAGCTGCAAAGAAAAGCTTTGTAGCTCTTTTTGTAGCCGTATGGCCGTGCTGGGGTGGATGCCAATGAGTAATGACTACCTTATTAGAAATCATTTCAACTTTGAGGGAGTCGCCTAAAATATTTGACTAACACCGCTCCCATTTCGAGCTCACCCCATCATATGCTAGCCATACAGTTCGCGCACTTGGTAGGGCAACTGCCCCGGTGAGGCAGTATTCCCGGGTTCGAACCCTAGACTAGGGTAACTTTTCCTCTAAATACAAAGTTTATGTGGAACCTGAGTAGCTTTCTTTTGTAGCCGTATGGCTACGGTTGGGTGGGTGAAAATGAACAATTACTTCCTTATTGCAAACGTTCTCCACACTGGGGGATCCCTCAAAAATATTGAACTTACATTGTCATTAACTGCATGGATTTCTACAGTGACCAGTTCGAAGGACAATAGGTTAGTAAGCGTAGCCTTGCGAGATGGAAGACCATTCTAGCCTTTCGTGGCAAAAACAAAATTGAATCTTGAAATGCAATGGCATAAGCTAAGGGAGGGACAGTGCTTGTGCAGCTAGTGCAGAAGGAACCATGAGCAGGAAAAGATTAGTTGGTTATGTGACAGTAAAGAGCAAAAAAAACCCGCAGTTTCTGCATGAGACAAAGAAATTAGAAGATTCATATTTAGTGCTGTGACGCTGGAGCTTCTACAATAGTCTGAGAGAATAAAACAAGCAGCTCAGTTCTGAATTCATCCCAGGATCTGAGAAAAATTAGATTTGTGCCATGTGGCATAACAATATTCTGCTGATGCTGCACAGGAGATTTGAATGCAAGCAACATGGAAGACGGTGACACTAAGGACATGCTATGGTGTAAATATCCTGGGCTGTGGGTAGTTGTATAAGGAAGGATTGTTAGGTGAGACCATGTTACACTGTCAGCGAGTTCGAGTATCCACTGAGATATGTGACATTTACTACGTCATTTCCGTTCCTCAAAAACCAATTTTTTTTTTCAGTATGCAGTGAATATGTCTTTCTCAGTAAGGCCTTATAAGTAGGCAAGATGTAGTTATCCTGAAAGTAAAAAACGTTGGTGCATTCTTAATAACATTAGCAAACAGGCTAGTCGAGATCATCCGAAATATTGTTCTGAGAATTGAAATACTGTTATTGATTGCAGAGGGCAGACTCCATTGTTGTCAATGAAGGCATGTTAGGAAACACTGAAAGGAAGGTCATATTGTATTTAATAAAACCTCGGGCCCAAGGGCAATGCCTTGGGGACGCCCGAGATTGCAGGAAAAAAGCAGGACGCGTAAGAATTAGTATGGGAATTCTGTCGACGGCTGGCTGTTAAAGCTTGGAATCAGTTTAGAGCAATTGGATCCAAGTTATAGCATGAGAAAATACACCTTATTTATATGAATGAGGGATTTTATCACACGCTCTTTCAAAGCCCAGAAAAAAAGCGTTAAGGGGGATGTTGCCGTTCAGGGAGAATGAGAGCAAGTTGGCTATCGCAGGAACGCTTTCTAAAGCCTTGCCAATTTGGATGAAACAACTTAATCGGCCAAAACATTATAGCACCACAAGAGTATAAAATATGTTTACAATTGGGTGCACATGCCAACGGCACAAATAGGGTCATAGGTGCTGAATGATGACTGGCAAGACACATACAGGGGCCAAGCTATGATGAGACATGCAGAAGATATATGTACACACTGTGTCCTGTCCTGCTGTTGCATTCTCCAGGTTTCACAGGGCTTAAGTGTGCTGTCGGGTGAACTGCTGGAAAGACAGCATGTCGACGAGCTACTAATGGCGAGAATGACAGAACAAGAATTTCTACTGGGTGCGGCGGTGGTGGTGTTCTTTCCTGTTGTCTTTGTTCCTTGCAGTTTCACTAGCTCCACAGGCCTTGTTCTCCTATCCGCTGTTTCAAAGTGGTGTCAGGTAAAGCCAACTGTTATTCTACACCCACCAAACTGCTGTGCCATACAACATTCTTTTAATCAGCTTTCATAATTTGCAATGGCAAATTTACTTCATAAGTCGTCTAGGCAAATAACACAGCTGAATAACTTTTGTCATCATCAGGACTAAAAATAACTATAATTTCATTTATAAGGTCATGCCTCGTTAATACAGACCCCATTATTATGGATTCAAATTATGGACAGTATTTCTGGGGGTAAAACTTTTTCAATGCACTCACACCTCGATAACATGGAAACTCGCTCATAACACAGTGGACAGAGTGAAAATGAATACAGCCCTTTGTCGCATAATTGTGCAGAGTGCAAAGACTGTTAAGACTTCTTGAATTTGAGTAGATAAGTCAAGCACAGCCTGAATCATATGCTTTTGTTACACACTGTAATTGCCATCATACTGCTTGTCGCACTGTGTGCAGAGAGTTTTGTGTTAACCCATGAACTGCCAGGCCCAGCAACTCCTCCTGCTCACACACTTTCTGGATGCCAAAGCACTTCTTTTTCTGGTGTCAAAAGCATTGTCAGTGCTCGGCGACTCACATCATGGCTCAGATTACTCAAGGCACAAAATAAATTAAGCTGCTTAACAATAAAGAACAGAGTCGCAAGCTTACATTATAACCTTTCCGCAGCCCACAATGCTATAGCACTTTTTAAACGGAGTGCACCATGTTGTCACAACCTAAACCGAGAACTACTACTCTGGCTCAGCCCACCATCATGCAGAGAAGTTTGTGATGTCGCCAATTCTAAACGCAAATATTTTTGCAGACATAGGTCCACATAGCAGGCAGGAAATAAAAAAAATCGACGCTCCACAAGAGACCACTGCACTACACACCGATGTTTTCGCACGTCGTAACCCGAGCATCCGTAATCACACAATGTACTGTATGAAGCAGCAACACGCCGAAGAATGGCGACGCTGTGGTTGTCGCGGAAGAAAACAGTTCGACGGCTGCGCAGCCAAGATCGCGTCACGTCGCACACAGCAGTTTCGAAGCACAGTATCCACAGGAAGCGCGATCAAAATCGGTGATAGATACGTAACAGAAACAACGTCGTATAACAACGCTCGCTTCGGTCGCAATCACTGCAACCAGTACGATTAGCTGCTCAACGCCAAGTTCATATCAGCATTCGGAAAACACTGCGTGCGTAGTGAGCCTTCGCACGTGCGTATTTCTCTGCCTCGGCGGAGAAGCACTAGCTCCGACCGCAACCACTTTCACTTCTCGGACACTGTCACTGTGCTGTGTAGCTTATGCACGCACAGGAAATTCACCATGAGCAGCCTCCTTTCTCTAAGGTGAGCAGCTGTTACTCGTCGCTGTCCGTGGTGATCCTCACAGGAATTAGAAACGCTTGCAACACGGCCGCAAACGCTTCGTGACATCGCCACCGCATAGGTCCTACGTCGGTTCGAAAACCAATGCAATACGCATATCTAGCATCCAACCGCGCGGCTTACATAGCACCTTGGAATCGGCGCACTTTAACCATTCAGAGGCAAGTATCCTGGATCCAACTAGGCGGCTTGCATTGGTCTTGGAATTACTTGCTTACAACTGCCCGAAGACACCGTGACTGCCGCGACCAGCCGCAACGACCTTTCAAGCGGCCATTTTGACTGTTGACAAAAGTGACGTCATGTCACGTGATCACACTCTTGGGCGTCGTCTGCATGCCGCCCGCCACCACTAGTCACGTGACCAAACTAAACTTTGAAATTTAGTTTCTCAAAGATTCATTATATTTTGTATGCATATGAAAGGTTTGTATAGATACTTCTTTAGAACAGCCATTTACTTTTAGTGCTTGCGTACTAATTAAAGCGGAAGTGACGTGAACAGTAGAGCGACCCAATGAGCAGTGGCCTGGCTGGGCTTGCGCTGAAAAAAAAACACGCCGCCGGGTGCCCCTCTATGTATGTACATGCCGGGCGGCCACAGCGCGGGGCCAGGGCCCGAAGGCCAGGTCGTTCAAGGGGAATTAACGCACGTCGGGCGGACGCCGGGGGACGTGGCGCGGGCGGCCGGAGTGGAAGCGGAGCCCCCAGAAAGACAAAGAGTCGGTTCGCCGGACTGGAGCGGATATTGGTTTATAACGTGATTCGTCTCCCACGCCGATGGCCAGACCCCGTCGCCGCCGGCCGCGCCGAAGCCGGCTGGCCCCGCGCTCTTCCGCGTCTGCCCCTGCAAACCAGCTGGACAGTTGGCTTTCGCAATGTGGGGTATATGTGGATGTAGCGCTCTCGTTGACCCTTTGAAGTACCGCGGAATTCGGGCTTTGGGTGTGGTGACTTATAGAGTGGGTTGAGGTTTGTACTCTTGCGACGAGTACAGGTCGAGGCAACACGAAAGAAAGCGGAATCCCGGTCAACGCAGTTTTCAACGGGAAGTTGTTTATACACGTAATTTTTCTCACATCGTAAGACTGCGCCTCACCAATCAATATATATCCACTGGTCCCCACTCGACACGCTTCTACTTCTCTGGTATTGTCAAAAATGCACCCGATTGGTTTCGTATGACGACATTAACTCCTTGGTGCCACCGCATGACAAATTTTTAAAAGCAAGATTTTGCTTTTATGTTCGCAACAGTATCTTACAATTCCACATTTATCTCACAATTAAAAGTGATGCATAAGAGTGCTGGTCTTGATTAGCATGCAGTCACCAGCCAGTCGAGTGAGCAGCCTACTCTTGCTTTTTTTTTTCTCGAATGTTTTTCCTCCAGAGTGTGCGTTTTGAAGCCTTTTCAAGCTCGTGGGTTGGTGGACTTTTATGTGGCACGGCAACGCTATCACGCAAGAATCGCGTCACTAAAAGGCACGATGCAATGGATCGAGGGCTTCGGATTAAATTCTTCTGAGCTGAGATTTCGGCCCCCATTAATGATAGCAGTCCACATTAAAGAACCCAAGTGTTTTTGTTTTTTTTTTCAGTGTGCAGCGAAATGTGAGTACACAAGTGTTTTTGCGTTGCAACTGGAAGTGAATAAGCGTTATCGGGTCGATGGCTAAAATTATGCGTGGGAAGAGGACGCATATCACCTAAAACTTGTTGTTCGTATGCACAAGCTCTGTCGTCTTTAAAATCCAGAAAAGACAGCATATTTAAAAAGTAATACTGGGTTATGAAGAAGCTATCTTATAGCCTTGATTTTTCCAGTTGTTCTTATGAATAAGCCAAGGTAAGATATGACTGTCATGGATCAGTCTTGTGATACAAAAAGCATCATTCAGGCAACGAAGCCACTACAGCATCGAGAGCAGAATATCGACCTGCTTTTCAATGAACAGCTGTTGCCTCATTAGCTAAAAGAAAAAGAAAAGGGCATGTTAAAAATGCAGACAAAAGGGGTATTTGTGGAATTAGGGTATCTGTTTTATGATATCCGCAAACAAATCCCAAGAATTTAGCCTACCTGTAGATATGAAAGGGTTAAAAAAATAATTTCCTCGACACTGAGGTATCCTGAGCGACTCCTATGTGATGGATTACCTGAAAAATTTACACACAGAAAACCAAGGTATTGTTCAACGGTCTTGCAAGTGAACAGCAGTTCACAGCTGGTAGCGAGATGATGGAAGCGGTAAGAGAATACGTCTACTTAGGGCATGTAGTGACTGCTGATCCGGATCATGAGAGGGAAATTACTAGAATAGGGTGGAGCGCATAAGACAGGCTCTCTCAGATGATGAAGGGCAGTTTACCAATATCCCTCAAGAGAAAAGTATTCAACAGCTGTATCTTGCCGGTATTGGGTCAGAAACATGGAAGCTAACGAAAAAGGGTCCAGCTTAAGCAAAGGACAAGGCAGCGAGCTATGGAAAGAAAAATGATAGGAGTAACGTTAAGAGACCGGAAGCGGGCAGAGTGGGTGAGGGAACAAGCGTGGGTTAATGATATCATCTTCGAAAAACGTAGCGCGAAACACAAGACACAGGTATGCTGAAGACAGGACACGAGCGCTCGTGTCCTGTCTTCACCTTACCTGTGTCTTGTGTTTCGCGCTACGTTTTTCGAAGATGCAAGTGCTCCGACTAGCCCAGTTTAGCTTACTTGTTAATGATATCCTAGTCGAAGTCAAGAGGAAGAAATGGGCTTGGGAAGTGCATGTAATGCGAAGGCAAGGTAACCACTGGTTCTTAAGGGTAACGTAATGTATTCTAAGAGTAGGCAAGCGTAGCAGCGGGCGGCAGAAAGTTACGTGGGCGGACGAGATTAAGAAGTTTGCGGGAATCCGGTGGCCGCAGCTGGCAAAAGACAGGGTTAATTGGAAAGACATTGGAAAGGCCTTTGCCCTGCAGTGGACGTACTCTGACTGATGCTGATGATGACCTGAACGTCTAGACGTCCCCTATACCATCTGGCTTATATGATCTAACTTTTTCGGTCGCGAACGCGCTCTGACAGACACGGGAACGTAAAGTGGGTTTGCTAGCGTGAAGCTGTTGCGATAGGATACACAATATAGCTCGAGATGAACTGATTTGCTTTCCTGTTCTCCGGGCTACAGTGTTCGTGAGCTGCCCAGTCATTCAAAACTGTGCATGCCGATATCGAAAAGCTTTCTTCCGTTATGTGACTTACAGGCCATGGGGGCACAGAGCACAGCGATACTGCAAGCTTTCATAATTAGAAGCGCATGCAGTTGCTGTGATAGCTCCACCGGCAAACGTTGTGCTTTGTACAGACTACGGTGTGTCCGGAGCATCGTACACAAATGTCACAACGGACTCTGATTTGAAGGGTTTCTATTGATAATTCACCTTAACGGATTACTGGCTGTCGCGCTCTATCTGCTGCAGAACGCGAGTTAATAACTGACAGGTGTTTGAGTGCCTTGCCGAGCTGTGGGTTTGATTCCGGTATTGGAGACGACCGAATTTGCTTAAGGCGAAATGTATATTCGCCTATTCACTAAGAATTCGGAGCTCGTTAGAAAACAACAGCTACAACAACAAAAGTTTCCGAAGCTAATCAGCAGCCCTGTACAAGATTCATTTCACAGGTGTGTACGGCTGGGCAAAGAATGAGTGGAAGGCTGTAGGCACATCAGAAGCCGTTAATTTTGTTTCCTTCCAGAAAGTCGCCTAATATCTCGCTAACATATACATATAATAACATATAATATAACTACAAGCTATAGGATCGACATTTACGGGAGTACCACACATGCGGCCATTTGATTCGTGTGAAATTACACACCACTGCTGTGTTTCCTGCTCTTAGGGCATTCACGTTACCGTCCGCAAGTGTGGACATGATGGCTAAACAATCGCCTGCAAGTGGTACGTAGCCTTTCTCTGTCTCTCCCCACCCCCCTCTGCCCCATACTCCTTCCCCCCACTCCATACGCACACAAAAATTAAAGCAACCACCACCACCGCAAAAGCGTTACCGTAAAGCATACCCGCCGAAGAAGACGACGGAGGGCAGTCGTTAGCCAACAGGGTCGCATAAATTATGAGCGAATAAGTACGGCCAAGGCCTCCGCCTCACGCGAGCCGGGGGGCGCGTGTGGCAAACTCTCTGTGTGCACAGTGTTCGCAGGCCGTCCACGCGCGCGACACTTGTTTTTCTTGAAGGACTTCGCGGGCTTCGAAGTGCAAATTTACCAAATCCAGAGACAAAGAAAAAGAACCAAAGCGCCACAGGGAGGGGAAAGAGAGGAGGCGATTTTGCGGCAAGAGAAAAACAAGGCCTCTAACACACGACCGACTGCTTTCAGCGGCGACGACGGCGATGTATAAAGCGCGATTAGCATAATAATTACGCCGGAGAGGCAAGTATGATAATTGATCACTGTCGCAGCATCCCCGTAGAGGCTCGCGCGTGCTCGCGTCCCATTAGGCGCCTTTCCTGCACGGCCAAGGCGCGCGCTCCTTCCGCGAGCGTAGTCGGGGCGTTCCTCTTATTTTTCCTTAATTTTGCCCTTTCGTCAGTCCCTCTTTTGCCCCTCTATAGCCCGCGCTCACTCGCATCGCTCCTTACTCAAACATCCCCTCGTTAAAGTATTGCCGCCCTGGCGTCGTCACAGGAAGCAGCATGAAACGACGAAGACCTGTTCTTTGTTTTTGTTTTTCTTACTCTCCGCTGGCCGCGCCAGTCCTCTCTCTCTCTCTACATGAGTGCTCGAGTCTGTCGTTTTCGTTTTTTTCTCTTTGAACTCTTTCCGAGCGAACAGGCGTCATCCTTGTATACACCGCGCAGCATATGCAGGGCGCGCACGTTTTCCACATGTGAGGTATGCAGTGGAGCTTCGTACGCACATGCTATGCCCAAGCCTGAGTTGCGTGTGTCTGTGCGCGCCCCGTAACAAATGTATTTTTAATCAAAGCCTTCCCCCCACGCAAACCCCTTCTTTTCAGCTTGCATCGTGGCGCTGCGGCGTCCCTCTTTTCCAGTCATTCTGTATTGCACTTTCTTTCTCTTATTTCTCCGGTCGCTTCGCTCACGGCAGCGCTTCGAAAACTTGTCAGGCTCCCCCGCGTTTTGTCTTTTCTTTGTTTTGGTACCGACTTCCTTTCGCCCTCCCATCCTCTGCATGCATGCTACAGCGCCTGTGTCCTCTCGTCACCATCTTGCATTCATTTCTTTATTTATTTTTTGCTTTCAAATGCCTCGTCGAACAGACACCGTTTATGCGGCACGTTGGGAGACTAATGAGTTGTGTGTCTGCGCTAAGAAAAGCAAGTTTGAAATCCTCCTCACCTCACCTCTCCCCTCCCCCTTTCGTTGTCCAGACTGGAGAGCTCCTGAGAACAAACGCTGCTCCTTGCTGTGAGCTAGCGGAAGGTTGGCAAGGCAGGGGGTGAGTGAGTTTTATGCGGACGGGAGATATAACGGGACCAAGGAGGAAGGAGATCGGCGCGAGTGTGGAAGAGGAAGTAGAGAGAGGATGAGGGGGAAGAGAAGGCAGCACCTTGGCCGGAGTCAAGGCCGCTCGAGCACGTAACTCTCTTAATGAAAATAAACTGCGCGGAACGAACCAAGGCGCGCGCGCGCCTATATGGCTCCTCGTCTTATGCGCCGCGCGCTGTTATGTTGTTATACGTGCGATGTAAACGAGGTCTTTCAACGCTCTTGCATGCGCGCGCTCGTCTAAGTGTGAGAATCGCGAGCGTAACAAGGGCGGGGGAAAAAGAATAAAAAACGGGGAAATAAAGAGAAAGTGCAATCTCTGAGAAGTTGCGAGGGTATTATACACCGTGCGAAGAAACGCAAACGGCAACAAGTGGTCAAGAGCGGGGTTATGTACGCGGCAGGGCTCGAAGGGAGCGCGATTAAACCGACGCGAGTAAGATAAGCAAAAGAGCGAGCGTAATCGGCGGGAAAATTTATGGCATATTGTATGAGAACGCGCCTCGCAAGCTCGCGCGTGGCACCGCGCGGTGTTGAGGAAACGCGTCGTGGGATGGCTGCTGCGTTCGGCGCGCGCGGGCTCGTCGGCGCGGTCTTCGCTTTTATTGGTCGCCCCCCTCCCCCCTCACTCTTCTGCGGACGACTTATTCGGCAGACCGGCCGCTATTTGCATACAGCGCGCGGTTTTCCGTGTGTTGTAAGTTTAATCTCTTTGTTTGTTGTCCGAGACGGCTGGTTATTTCATAGTTTTGCGTTGTTTCTCCCCCCCCCCCCCCCCCCCCCCCCCTCTTGGAAAAAAAATAGCAAAGAAGCATGCCTGCGTTTTCAGCACATATACCTGTACATTATAAGCGCAAGAAGGGTCACGTGACGGTTACCGTGTGGGGTTGTGGGAGGAGGCGCTCTCTTGCTAAATAGTCAAACTGCGAACTGAAGTTGTGTATGAATATTTTGTACGATATTGCGGCCTGAATAATTGTTTTGTGGTCGTGTTTAGCGTGGGATGACTGACCGCACTCGTATTCATCACGCTCATTTGCATCCCAGCACTAATGAGCTTCTCTCGATTCAATATTTGTCATCTCGTACGTTACCTCACTGTATTGTCATAATTTC
Source organism: Amblyomma mixtum (assembly GCF_055824585.1). Lineage (NCBI taxonomy): Eukaryota > Metazoa > Arthropoda > Arachnida > Ixodida > Ixodidae > Amblyomma > Amblyomma mixtum. The sequence continues at coordinate 88,843,793 of NC_143017.1, read as the reverse complement.
GTTTTTGTCTTTTAATATATACTTTGTAACAATGAAATAGGTATCCTTGGCGGTTTTGATAAACCGGCGTTTTTTCTGCTTTTTTGTTGCACGTGATTACATAATCAAGAAGGCTGAGCTACAGTTGACAACGAAAATATTATGACAACTACACAGCGTGCTGAAATTAATCGTTTCGTGTTTACGTTAGCTATACCACTCAAATGCGTTAAAACGTAGAGTTGTCTTACGTCGTACCGCACTATGGAGCTTACGCTAAGCTTCGAATTACATGTAGACCAAATATTCAGTGAACGGCAGTTTCTGTTATGTTTTCTATCCGCAAAAGAGGGTTATGGCCCCCTTAGTTGCCGCCTTTTTCTTACGGGATACTCTATATAGTTCTTGTATTCTTAGACTGGGAAACAGCCGTATTACATCGAGTTAGCCGAGCCGGCACCTGTAGCAAGTCATGTTCCTCTTCCGGGAAAGCACTCCATATGGTTTCTCCATACACTCTGCCTGTATTCTCCTGTTTTGAGAGCGTGTCGGGTTACACAAGATCGGAACTGAAAGCGCTCACTCTTAAACGCAACGGCGTCCCAGGAACCATGTCGTGACCTTGAGGACCGCCACACCGTAAGGTCCCCTTGTACAAAGGCCAGACAAAGCCGCTTTCAGTACAGGCTTGCGACACGAACACGAGCACGCCTAGTTTCTCACCACCCATAAATATCGTATACACACGCGTCTACCTGCGCGAGATTCTAAACCTTCATGCTCTTGCGGCTTCTTGTCTCGCAGGTATTTTTTTTTATACGAACCAACACTTTGCATTCTTGTCCCTACTTCAGGTATCGTGTGCATTCATGCGCTTGCGACCGACATCGATGTGCACGCGCTTATAAAACGTCGTGCATAATTGATTTGTTCCGCGAAGCAGGTCGCCCGCCTTGTGTAGCGCTTTGTGATCGTCACGGGTCGACGTTCTACAATGAGCGCGCTCGATTTACAGCCTCTCCCGTTTCGGCTTGCGCACAAAGGCTAATCGAGCTTGTCTGATAAGGGGCTTCTCAAGACATCTTTGCTACAGGGAGGGTCCCCTGATCTAAGTCTAATACCTTCCACCTTTCGCACCTTCCGATTTTTGATCTTTTTTTTTTTTGTCAGCCAAATCCATGCACCCTTTTCTTGTTCTCGCTGCATCGGCGGGCTACGTCACCTAACCGTTACTCGCGTAAGCTCGACCGTTATTTTGTCTTTCTTGTTAGTTTTTTCTGGCGCATACACGTCGTGTAGGCTTCCTTTTACCTCGTCGCAGAAGTCTGAAGCGTACGGCTGAAGTACGAACTATGCACACAGGAGCACGCTTATGTGAAAGCTTGCTCAATCTCCAAACACCCGGAGAGGCAAAAAACGACCCCCCTCCCCTGCTCGCACGATCGGATGCTGGATGATCGGTGCAGAAGAAATACCTACAAACTAACGGAGTAAGAAGCGCAAAGATACTGAGTGTTGTAAGGAAGAGGGGTTTGGTTTGAGCTTGTGAGCTTTGCGTCGATCGTATACATATGCCTACATGTACCGTTTGCCGTGATGCGGCGCAGTTTTGTCGATGCACGCTCCTACAGCCTAGCCAAAGGCGTCCAGCTCGGGACGCTTTTTTCCGCTTGCATGGGAAACAGGTAAAGGTTGAGGTGAGAGGTTTTAGGGGCCGGGTCGTCGATACGCTGAAAGGAAAGAAGGGGGAAGACAGAAATGTCGGGAGCCTCTCCAACCAGCACCTCCGAGGAGACGTACAGGGAGGGAGGGGAGGAGCGGTGGCGGCGGAAGAGAGATAGAAAGGAAGAAGAGGGAGCCAGGGGTTGGATTATTCATAGTTTGCCGCAACATCAGTCAAAGAGCTCGAGCACAATCGGCGACCCGCTCCCTCGATATATTCGGCCCTCTTGTGAAGGAAGTCTGCGTGGAGCAGTTCAGGTCTCTTTGGGTCATGTCGCTATCGGTGTCACGTTTTCAATTCGCAGAGTTTTTGAGGGCCGCGTGTTCACGGAAGCTGAAGAAAACGCAGAGGAACGGAAGAACTCTGGAGACACCTTGGAAAATAAAAATAAGAACGTAAAAAAAAAAAATCGGGGCATAGCGCAAGTTGGAGGGGGTGGGGGGATGCGGAGGTGAAAGTAAGGTAACTTCGTGGCTTGGTTTTCACGCCGAAAAATCCCGAGCACCTTACATGCATCTGCGCGTTATGTATACATATTTCGCACCCGCCGTCCCCTCGTCCTTCCCTCTTTTTACGGGGGCTGTAAACTAAACGGTGTCTGGTTTCGCTCGCCTCCATTGTGGATCGCTGGCTATTCGACAGCGCTCATATTTTTCTCGTGGGGCTCTGAAGTAATGTGGGTTGGTAATGGGAGCTCGAATTACTATCCGCTTTGCTCGCCGACACAGTACGAGGTTGTAGTGTGCGGGGACCTCTGGGCAGTTATGTTCTTCGCCTAAAAAAAAAAAACAACCAAACCGGATAGATGGTTCTTTGCGCTTTCTTCGTACCCAAGATTCCTTATACATTTAGTGAGATAGCGATAGGAAATAATGGAGCACGCTGTGGTTTAGTTTACGAATGCCCGACGTTAGAAGTTTATAAGCTACAAGTTATGACTGTTCACGTAAAAAATAAGGGACATGTTGCTCTTCGTTTGGTTTTAAGAAGTCAAACACCTAAGCGTAGGGTGTCGCGTTTTTGTGTAATATATTGCTGCGTGTTGATTGGCCGCTTTCAACGTCAGCGATCAGTCATTCGGAATGCCTTGCTGTATAGGTGTCGGAACGTCAGCATCAAAAGGGAAGATTTTGTAACGTGTAGGTATATAAATCCTGGCGTGGTTCATTGCAACTTCGAAAGCGATAACGGACTGCATTTGTATTTGTTCCCCTGAACGAATTATTTTGATCTTTTACATCCGCACACCATTTGCTGCCAATAGCACCTCGCTCTAATCAGAATAAGGCTTCGCAAAGATGACACATTTGACGGGACAGCGATCACAAGCGCTTTAACCTTCATCTCGTCCTGTATATTGTCTACAATGGGCCGTATTATAACCATTTATGCAGAACAAACTAGCCCTGCAAAATAGCTTAATAAGTACGTCTTGAGGCATACAGTGAAAACTCTATGCCGTCATCGTGTACATGCAGCCTATGCAGTGCCCCCTCCCCCGTTCAGCACTCATAGAAGGTTAGCGAATATACATCAAGCGCCGACCCTCCGCTGTAATAAAACCCTGCTAATTTGCATTTCACAGCACCGGAGAAGATGTTCGAATTAACCGAATGTCGAATTATCAAAGAACCCCCGCCCTACACCCTAAAATATGCCAATAAATTAAGAAACGATAAGGGGCCCCACATCAACATATAATTTTTCTCGCAAAAATCTGACATCGTTAACCGCTTTGTGTGAGAAACTTTCGTGCCGAGCTGAGCTCTTCTTTGCAGTTCCGCCTATATGGAGAACATGTTCTGTGTGCCCACGCTGTCTGTCAAACAAGCCAACACATAAGTTTTCTATGACACTGAAGGCATCAACAGCCTCCCCATGCGCACCCCTTCCCCCCCCACACATACAAAAAAAAAAAAAGAAAAAGAAGAAAGTAATAATAACTATAAAAAACATCCTGCGTACAAGCACACAACGCAGCGTAAACCGATCTCAGGCTCCTAGTTAGCGCGAAGAACACAGGCAGCGCGGTCCGTGATGCGTACGCTACGAAAACAAAAAGGATAACGCGGCAGAGTATAGCAAAAAAAAAATAAAAAAATATCCTGTCATGACTACTGGACTGATGATTGCGATGAGCACAGCGCCTTTAAATTCGCGTTGGACGCAGCGCCTCACGCGTCATAGTGCATGGCCAGGCTTCTTAGTCGCTCACTAACGACCATCAGCACCAAAAATGCGCATTCTATGCACTTGCGAGCTACGCCTGTCCGCAATAACCAAGAAGCAGCGAAAATTCTCCGAATTAAAGAGTTTCACCCCATAGAAGAGCGCATACGTTTGACGAGACCGAGCAGGGTGTCCGGATTATCCAGTTTCCCGAATTAATGTAGGTCTAATTAACAAGGCTTTAATGTATTCGGAAATCAAGATACGAGTCGCCACGGTGGCTCAGTGGTTATGGCGCCCGGCTGCTGACCCGAAAGACGCGGGTTCGGTCCCCGCCTTGGCGGTCAAAAGCTGGAGGCGAAATTATAGAGGCCTAAGAACCCCGGATGGTCGAAATTTCCGGAGCCCTTCACTGGGGCGTCCCTCATAGCCTGAGTCGCTTTGGGACGTTAAGCCCCCACAAAACCAAACCAACAATTAAAATACGTTCCTCGACCACCTGGGGTTCTTTAACGTGCACTTTAACGAACAGTGACGTTTTATAGTGACTTCAATTTTCTGTTACTCTCCTTTCTCTTTCTTTTTTTTATCCCCTCACCCCCTTCCCCCCGTGTAGGGTAGCAAACCGATTATTATTTCGGTTAACCTCCCTGCCTTTCCTCTTCTATATCCTCCTCCTCCTCCTCCTGACATCGAACCCCAGGTGGTCGAGGAATGCATTTTCATCGTTGGTTTGGTTTTGTGGGGGCACTACGGCGTCCCTCATATAGCCTGAGTTGCTTTGGCACGTTAACCCCCAATGAACCGAAACCAATAAAATACGTTCCGGCTCCGTTACGCTGCCGTAGAATTAACAACGCAAGGATCCTGTCAATTGTTAGCGAGTGTTGGCGCTTAATGTGTTTGCGCCATAATTATTTCCGACCGGAGGGTTTCCGCCAAACCCCTGATTTCGTTATGACGTGCTGTCTTAATAGGCTTAATCAGGCACTCTTTTATTTTTTTCGACAAGTTGCCACGTGGCATAAGATCACTCAGGCGCTCACTGCTGGAACTTACATGCTCAATTAGTGTCCTTGCATGCGTCAGTAGCGCCTCAAGCGTGCATGTATACCTCAGCACGCACGCAAGTCACCTTCAAATTAGGAATTCAGGCACGCGTTAGTTGGCATTCACCTTTTTCCTGGGCCACGCACGCGAAGAGTTTTCCAAGTTGGGCAGAGCGTCTGTTATCGTCAGGAAACAGATACGCACATGCCAGGCAGCTTTGTTCGAGGCGTGCAAATGCCAAAGGAAAAAGGCTGGAAGAACAAAAACAAACAAAAAATGGTGCACTTGGCGCACACGGCGTTCGGTGTTTTGAGCAAGTCACCATGAGCGTTTCAAAAGCGATTATTATTATTTGCTCGTTGTCTTGCGTCGCCCAAGCATCGCACGCGTTTTAGCTTCTCATCCTTGCGTTTCTTTTTTTCTTTCCCCCTCATTCTGTATTTCTTCGTTCCTTCCAGGACTGCCTCGGAATGAAGTGGATGCTAGCAGCTGGTCTGCCCCGCGTCAGCAGCAGTGCTCGGAGGAGACTGGGCGCCACCGCCCTTCCACTAGCTGCCTCCATGTCCGCCCGGGGTGTGAGAACGGGCCCTTTATAAAGCCATTTGGGCTTGCACTCACTGAGCACTTTTTAATGAGAGACCCCGCGGATTTCTTCTTGTCGTGGAGAGAGGGGACGTCTTGGCCCAAACAAAAGATGCTTTCCGGGCGAACTTCGAGCTGGGCCGAAAAGCATAAGTAAAAAGTAAGTAAAAGGGTGCGACGGGGTGTGGGACGTGGAAGAGAAAACCGTAGGAAAGATGCGCGCCTCAAGGCTCCGTGGTGTTTTTACACGAGTGCTCAACCAAGGCATGCATGCATGTGCGGGACCTTGCGACAACACATCGGGCCACTTATATGCGGTGCATATATGCAGAGTGCACGGGGTATGCAGGCAAGTCTATGCCAGGCTCCACGGCAAGCGACTCGGGTGGAGTTTGGTGGAGCGCTTGAAGTCTTTTTCTACGGCCGCATATATTGATGCTTGCAACTGTGTGAGAGTTTCTTGAGCGAGCATTGTAGGTGTTTGGTCTAACGCTGAGCACACCCTATTTCAAGTTGGGCGCGCAGTTCCCCAAGAAAGGACGTTACCCAAAAAGGTTTGCTCAGTGGCACTTCTAGGCGCTATAATGGATATAAATTTGTGAACAGGTCAAACATGCAGGCAATGAAGTCTGCGTCCAAACTTCCCTTGTATGCGTTTTTGCATTTTTCTGATTAAGGCGCACAAACTGATTAAGGCGCACAAACTCATCCCGCGCAAATTAGCGCTCACCCTGCGCTCTCTGCCGAAGCAAATTTCTTCTTTTATTCGTGCTAATTTACACACAGTATCATTTCCGCTTCATTTTGTGTTTGTGTGAGTGGTGATGGTGGGAGGGGGGGGGGGGGGGGGGGGGGGATGCTCTACGGATAGCCCCATGTTGCAGAACGTTTGACTATCCTTCACAGAGCGAAGCTTTCGCGAATTATTCTGTTCATTCCTCGAGGCGTATATCTCAGGTATCTTTGCCTTTGCAACGTCCTATGAATCCATGCTGAAAACGCAGCACGAAGAGACATCCTATTGTGCGACATACCACTGTTGCGTAGGCCCAGAATTAGAGCAGTGTAACGCGACACACCCGCTTGCCCAATAATGCGCTTTGTAGAACCTGCACAGTGGTCGCGCACGAAAGCCAAAGTGCCTGAACTGTCGTACTATCTCCACAGTGTTCACGGGCGAAAACCAGAGCGCCTGATCTTGCGAAGCTTGGCAAGAGTCTTAACAGCCTTCACGTACGTAAGCCAGAGTGCCTGAAGAAGATAAGAATATGCACAACGCGCATCCAAGCCACAGTGCCTGAAGTGGCAAAGAATCTCCACAGCTTTCGCTGCAGCCGAAGTATTACCAGAATTTCGTTCAAAGTTCTTCAGGATGTACACCTCCCATGTGTGTACATAGGAGATAGTTTTTTTTTTTTCTGTTTGTTCTCTTTCTGGGACTCCGCACGTGTCTGGAATTCGCGGCTGGGTCGCGGAGCGCCGTTCGCATTGTCCCACGGCCGCCGCCTCAGCAGCAGCAGCAGGGATGGACAACGAACAGATCACGCAGTTTCCGTGATCTTGGTCGACGTCGCCGCCTTGCTCGGGGCCTCAAGCCTCCGCACGCAGAGAAGGCAGGCGGCCCCGTGTGGTGGTGTCCTCCGATGCGAAGCGAACGCATCGGTCATCTTTTTGTTGCGGAATGCTGCGCTGCGCGATCGTGACGGGTCGATTAGGGGTCGCCACGCCGTCGCCGCCGACGCCGCCTTCCTCTCTCGATCCCTTCTCTTCAGAGTGCGCCTCCTCCCACTTTTGTTTTCATTTTTCTTGTTTTTTTCTTCTTTTCCTTCTTCGTGACACCGCAGATCCCCGAACGAAGGTCGCTGCTGTCGCTGTGTGTTCGACTGTGACAGCCGCTCGCGTCCTTTCAGTGACCTCCACGGCGTCACTTTTGGAGGCTCGTGTGCAAAGATTACATATATAGCGCTCGCTAATGCGTGCTTACCTTTTCGTTCTCCCCTTATAGGCGTGAACCTGGGTTACCTCCATGGCAACCGGTTGAAAGCTGTTTGCGCTTCAGTCTGGTACTCCGCGCTGTTTATTTTGAAATCCATCATTTGAAGTTGTCAGGATTACGTATGTCTGCGGGTAACACCAGGACACAATTGAGTTCCAGTCATGACTTTCAAAGACTTTGTTTGAGGCCGAAGCAGCATGCTGTAAACTTTTTCTTTGCTTTTACAGCGTATACGACTGCGTGAGGGAGTTTCCGCGGAGTAAATGACGCCTCCATGGTTGTAATGTACCGCAGCCGAGGACTGCCTATGGGATATATCGAGACTGTGTGATCTGTGGTCATGTGTGACCCACTAGGGTTTGAACATTGGAACGTTCTCGTCGCGTATGTGATACAATTACAGTATAGCCCAATTAAAACGGCCGCAGTTATAACGAACGCTCGCCTATTACGAATGAGTGTGGTGCTATACCGTCAAATTATGTATTAGAGCAATGGCACTGCATCTCAGATACAACGAACGACCGTGACAGCTCAACTCGGTTAGAGAGAACGAGAAGGCGCCGTGAATTCGGCCATGCAGTCGAAAAACGCGCGCTTCCCACCAGGAGGCCGAAAAGCGTTGCCTAGCTTCCGCGACACACCCGTCCCCCTTCGAAAACAACGTTGCCACCCCAAAAAACCAATAAAAAGTCGGCATTGAAACCAGCGGCAAAGCGCACACCGACAGGCTACAGTGTCAGTCGCTGCATGCACGTGTCCCAGTTAGTCTTTAGTGGAAGAAGCGTGGTGCGTGCAAGGGAGGGACAACGTTGAAAAGTATAAACCAATTTCAGCTATCTGTGAATTTTGACTGCCAGCCGTATGGTATGCCTTGCTGGCCCAGCCGGACACGTGATGTGTGCTCTCCAGTCGGTTCTTCAGCTTTGGAAGCGCGCACTTGCGTTGCACTAGCTTCGTCGCTGCATTCGTATAACTCTGTTCAGAGTACTATAGACGCGCAAGCCGACCTACCACCAAGTGTCATGAACGGTCATGTAATCGGCAATATTTGGGTCCCTAAAGCAGGGTTGGCAGAAATTATTTGGCGAGAAGCACATGATCACTCTGGACAGCTTGGAAAGAGCTATTCAGGTCCTGCATGAAGAAGCAGACGTGCACAACGGGCCTATTCATGAAATAAAAGGCACTTTTGCTTGACTTTTCATTTTTCGCGATTATAGTGGAGGTCCGCTTACTACGAACCTCGGATACAATGAACATCATCAGCCTGTGACCGTCAGTTCCGTTATAAGTGGGCTCGACTTTATATCGCTGCCACTTCTGATCTCGGGGAAAGTCGACATGGAAACATTTACCGCACAATGACCCCGGGAGGTCTTGCTACAAGCCAATAACGTGGTAACCGCTGCAGCAGCTTGCTTCACAGAGTAACGGAATGCGCAGTTTCACGTTCGACCACCGTATCGGAATGAACATATACAATTATTGTCAAAAGTATAGAGCCTGAGGGCGAGAGCTCCTGTCACTGAAAATGATTTGGAACTCTGGCGGTGCGTACCGAGCACACAGTATGGCCCAGAAGGAAATCCCTGGGGCTATTTACTTTTCACAAAGGCTATCATCAACGAATAGTGCTGTTTCAAGTGTATCAGAACAATGACTGAACAGCCGCCGCCATAGTGTATACTCAAATAACAGGGCGACAGCTTAAAAACGGAAACAAGTTTTTCACCTGTTGTCAATGTGTTCCCGATGATGATACAACTGCTATGAAAGATGTGGGCTCAGTATGCAGTGTACGACCAGTCCTGTAGACGAGCGGATCCCGTTTAGTTTACTGCATGGGTTTTGCTTACAGGTTAAGATGGTTGACAAAGCAGCCACTTTCAGTCATGCCGTGGTTCTATTTTCTTCATCCCTGAAAGACTCCAAGTTACTTCCGCAGATTCTTATTCATTCCGACCGGAAAATTTTGCAACTGGTTCCCTTGCAATCGTTCGGCTGTGAACTTTGTTAGAAACTTGGAGATGCCCTTTATAAAAAGCTTATTCGTGTACTCAATGCATTAGCGCATGTTGTGCTCATACCGTTAACCTCCGTCGTTTTCAGCATACAATGCTCCGCACTCAGAGACATTTTCCTAGTTTACACTTGGGAGCAAAGGGCCAAATAAATAATTTCGACCATGTGGGAATGACTAACGTTCACATATATCCTATTATACAGACATCTTACAGCCTATTGTCTCCATGACAATTCCTTCGCCGTGTTTTGAGAGGTCGATCATGCGATTCCCGTGTTCAGCTGGAGAAGGCCTTGCGACCCGCTAAACCATCGCGATGCGCTCTCCCCTTTAGGCTAGCCACACGGAGCCAGAAATTCGTCATGCGAGCGACAGGGTTATTTATGCCGGCAGAGTCATATGCCTCTGGAGGGGCATGCTACATACCGCTCCGACTACACACGTGCGCAGTTGCGAGTTGGTCATTACAGCCGCGGGGGCGAACTTATTAAGACGCTCGCGCTCGAACGTTACGCGCGGTGCGGTCAGCTAATGCGAGCCCGCGGGCGCATTAATAACGAAGTCAGATTCCACCCCCTTCCCGCGCGCGCACCCTGACACAGAGGGAAATCAAATTGCCCGCGCGTCCGAGCTCATTCCTCAAAAAGAGAGGCAGACGCCTCACGGCCTCACGGCGAGGCTTAGGAAATCTAACGCAATTACGCAGACAGTGTGTGTGGGGGAGGGTGGGGGGTGGGGGGGTTGGCATGCATATGCAGGCTCGGAAATACAGCCCACAACCGCGTTTTTCACGCCCGCGTCCGAACTTCTCTGTCCATTAAGCGGCGCAGCACAAGCTCTGACTGTTGTGCCGCTTATAATACACGGACCCTCCCCGTTCGTCCTTTAGGTTGACCTTCGTTCACGTGTTATACGCACTCTGAAACTGCGGGGGCGCGGCGGCGACTGAAGTTGCTCGCGCTCACGTTGCAAGTTTCCTCTAATCCGGTTACGGTTTTGCGCGCTTTCGTGTATAAATCTTGCCGCCGCGCGGTCGTAAAACAGTTCGAAACCGCGAGTAGTATACTTCGCCGACTATCCTGCATGCATACGTCTTGCCATTTAGAAGTCACTCCCACCGACGCGCACTTGTTGGCGCCGACACGCTTTCGCTTCGCCTCACGCGTGCATTGACGCGTGACGGCCGAGCAGCTAAGGGACCCGCACTGGTTGTCGTGAACCGTTGATTTCATTTCGGCGGCGAGAGCACGACTTTTACCGCGCCAGCAACACGCTTCGCGCTCCTCTCCCCCTTGGTAGTGATGCCTTCGATGCATGGCGCCTCGAACCGCGCCCTCGCGAAGCCCAACCGTTCACTGACCTGAGGGAGTAAATGTGCGGGTTTGTGCCTCCTACAGGCAGCGACTGTCCAGAAGGAACCTTCATCGTCACGTGCGGCTTCCAGAGTTACCGCCTCGTAGCTATCGTCGGGCGGCATGGACCACCGATTACAAATCATTACGACGTAGGCGTGAACGAAGTGTGACATGCATTAGGCGGCAGGGCAAGCTCTAAAAAGAACAAAAAAGTGTGCTGTGCGCAGCGAAGCTTGACCGATACAGATTCGCCGGCGACGATTTCGTTCTCCCGTATAGTCAGTCGTCTTCGGCGGTGATTTCCTATGCGCCTCGTTCTCTCTCTTATTCTCGGTCTTTTTTTTTTCTGTTTTACATTCCTAACCTCAAAATCATACCCGCATGGCGCGCGCGCGGTGCGCGTTAGAAAACGATTTACTACAGCCAATTACAAGCGCGCGTGCAGTGGGCAGCCCCGAAGATTTCATGCGTCCGCAGTTACGGGCGACGGCTATGCATCAGTGCATTGGCGAATGCAGGCCGATGGCAGCGGCAGCTGCGGCTGCGGCGTAGAGGGCTTGAATTGGGTCTCTTCGCCGACTCTGCGGGCGAGCGGCAGCACAGATACGTGCGGTCGCGTGTTCCCGAATCAGAAATCGCTGCCGACCGCCCCTCGCTGCCCACATGCATGAAGCCCGGTTGGCCATCGCCAGCTCTGCTCACGCGCGTGCCAAGCCGCAGAGCGAGTGCCTGGGAGTCCTCCAGTGCGTCCCGCGTCTGCCGACAGAGACGATGCAGGTGGGAAGGAAAAATTGAGCCCCGAAAAACACGAGCCAGCCGTGAGAGAGAAGAAAAAGGGGTATGCGTAGTGGTGAGCCGTGCGCAGAGCTGCTGTAGCGGGCTGTGGTGGTGCATGTGGTGAAGGCTCCACCACCACCACCATTCCCCCTGCGTACACGAGGAGAGAAGCAAGCTGGCTGGCTGGTCAGTCGTGTCTCGTCGTTCCCTATGTCATTACGCTAATAAAGCGCAACCGAGAGGCAGGCATCCCTGCGCCATTAGGACGGCCCACTGCGGCGGCGGCGCGATGATGGTTCTCTCCCCCTCTGTCCGGTCTACGGCGTTCGTGCTGCCAGCCGGAAGTTGAAGCCCTCGGAGATCTCTGCCGTAAGCCTATAAGAAAAAAAGGAAAATGAAAAGAAAATTACGGACCCTAGGCGGGAGCAGTAGGAGAATAGTATGTAGAGGGCGGTGTTGCAACTTGCGGTCCGTGCGATGATGAAAAATAGATAGCTCCCGTTTTCGTGTTTGGGTCGGCAGGCATTATATATATACCACGTTCTCGCTCCCGCGCTTCGTCGAATTCGTAGACCTTTCGATCTAGCACGCCCCCCCCCCCCCCCCCCTTTCCCCGCCTCTACGCGTTTCACCTGTATCACCTCACGCTAAGCATCAAAGAAAGCCGCGGCTTTCGAGTGACACGATCCACACGCAAGCATTCAACACGTTTGGGCGTTTTCGTGGAGAGTTTTCGCGCATAAAGAGGAACAGTGCACCCGTGGCGGAACGAGCATCGTTCCATAAATACAAACGACATCGCCGTTCAGACCGACGCACCCACTGCGTACAGTGCACTGTGCGTAGTACCGGCCCTGTAATCATGCGAACGCCATACGCGTGGCGCACGTTGTAGGCGGTGCGCGGGACTCGTTCGCTTTCGATTAGGCGCGTGCGAGCCCGAGCAACTACTAAAAGCGTAGTGACCGTCCTGGCCGCGCCCACACACGGTAGCCACCGGCTCAGAAGAAAGGCAGCCGCCGCTGTCAGCGCGGCACTCACTGTCTGTGTGTACCGCCGGCTTTGCCGCACTCGCTTCGATCAGACAAATTCCCAGTGCGCGCGGGGCGTCTCCGAAGAGCGGTGGCGCTCCGCTTAGCTGCTGCTGTTGCGTGGAAACAGAGTTGACCGAGAATCCCGGCGGTAATCCCCTTGATGGTGCGCCGAGACGCTGCAGCTCGCTTGGCTCGCCGCCGCCTCTTGTCTTCGCCAGCAACCCCCCCCCCCCCCCCCCCCCCCCCCAGTTCTTTGTGCAGCTGCTCTAAGCGTTCGGCGTGTCTCCTAGGGGGCCTTCTTTTTCCTTGTCCGCGATCGGTATCGTCGGGTCTCCACGTATATGTGCTGGCCGGATGCGCGCTCCTGTCATCGGTGCGTGTGCGCTGCAAAGGCATGCTGTGTGTGGAGCCAGTTTTTGCTGCCTGGACGTGCCGAGACGTTGTTGGGCTGCGTGAGTTCTGATCGATGATAACTATACGCGACCGATCTGAACCACTGAACAATGTGAAAGCTTCGCTGCATTCCGACTTTTGTTGTGATTGCGCCCTTCTCCTACGTAACGGGATTTATACTGGCTATCACAACCGCACATCCACTTAGCAGAAAGGCTTGCGGGGTCCGAGCAAGTTTATTTGCTTGCTGCTGTTCGGGATATATGCAGCTTGAACCATTCATTAGTGAAGACAGGCGCACCGAGAAAAAAAAAATAAAGGACAACAAGACGGACAGACATGGGCAAGCGCTGAAATGCAGATTCTCCTATGTTGTCATGTTCAAGGGCTTAAATATCAGGTAAGTTATTCGTTAATGAATGGCCAACCAGATCGCCGAAACTAAAGTGTCAGACAGACGGTCTTTGTACAACTGGACATGGACGATGAAGTAAGGAACACGAGGCACAATGACGGTTGACAAACTCTTCAACACCTGAGTCTCAGTGGCATATACATTTCAATAGCAGTGCTTCGACGTCACGCGCTTGAACATTAGCATTGCGCAAGGTTTACCGTGCAGTTCTTTCTGCCCGTTGTTATTCCTTCGTTACTGCTGGTGCTCTGGGTGATAACTAAGCGGTGTTAAGGTCCTAGTACACGGGACTGGAAAGACTACTTCCCGACGTGTGTCATCGGGAAGCAATATGCGGTGTCAGGGTCGAAGAACGCGGGTCTGGGAGAAATTACCACCAAACATGGGTCGTCGTTAAGCAAGGTACGGCGAAGGCTAAGCAGCGGCGGAAGCAGCCAGCACACATATGTATCCCACTTCAGTCTCTCACTCCGGTCTCTCACTTCTGATCTCTTACGCTTGTAAATATGTGAATAAACCTTCTGTACAGTTTCCTCCTAAATGGAGTTCGCCATCGTCCTTTGGAGCCGCGACCTGCTGCCCTGAACGACACCCCCCCAACTCTAGGGCCCCTCCGTCCTCAACAGCGGAAATGAACGAAAACTGCTGTTGTATGATAACGGCGCCCCATGCAGAGCTATTCCTCCCATGTCTGTTATGCATCTAATTCTTTCCATCATTCTCCTGCTATTTTAATATTCTCGATGAAAATTATAGTATCTGACCTCCTGTTGGCGCGTAGATTTGTTTTTGTTTTTGTGTGTCAGGTTTGATACTTTGTATCTTGCATGACTTGGTGGCTCTTTCTTGGTTGCATATAGCGGTTACCTCCACGCCATTGCACATTCAGCCACGAAACTTGTGACCTTTCCACGTGGCTTCGTAAACATGCTGGAAAACTTGTGCATTATCCTAAGTCAGTTACTCGAAGGAAAGTTCAGCTGTGGCACGGACCCCAGTGACCGCAGAAGAGGAGGTATGAAGCTTGGGGGGCCCGATCAAAAAGAAAAAATTCCAGGCGGAGGGATTGATCCAAATCCTTTCACTATACAACTATTCTCGTTTGCGGGCTGCTGTGTGACCTATGCGATGCAAAATGAGCTCTATGCCGAACGGAGCGTGCAGTCGAGTGCTTTCCGGTGTATTTGGTTTGGTTTGGTTTATGGGGTTTAACGTCCCAAAGCGACTAAGGCTATGAGAGACGCCGTAGTGGAGGGATCCGGAAATTTGAGGATAAACAACGCTAACGCGTTTCGCGCCAAACGAGGCCTTTTTCGTGTGTGACATCGTTTCTGTACTCTTGAGGTTAACATACTTTAGATACTGTGGACGGTGCGCAGCGTTCCTTGTTTTTCTCTCATGCGGCCGGGTGCTAGTTTATGAACGTAGCGAGGTTAGACTACAGGTGTAAGAAATCGGCGCTACCTCTTTTCGGAGTGCTACGTATTTTTTTTCTTGGTCTCGTCCAGACCCGTCGGCCCCGCAGTCATTAGCATCACCTGCTGCCGCTGCCGCCAACTATATCATCAGCATCTTCGCCCGTCAACTCTGCCTCTCTCTCTTTCACCGTTCCTTCTTTTCGAATTTCGTATTCATTCCGGCCGTCTAGCGACGGAAATAACAGGGTGGTGCTTCTTGTAAGCGGGCCGTAATATGTGACGCAAAATCCTCGTACAGGAATCTTTCTTCTTTTTATTTCGTTTTTTTTTGTTCCTGTTTCTTTTCTTCTTTTTTTTTTCCTCTTTTTGTTGCCTCTCCAAGCTGCACGCGTAGAGACGTCCGCATTGCGTGATCACCTGCGCTTCTCACGCGCCCGCTGCTGCCGCAGATGTCCGAGGCCACACCTCGCCGACGCCGCCAGCCCCTGCGGCGGCGGCTGAGGTCCGCGGGAAACCAATTGGTTTGCGGCCGAAAACGGAGGCATATATGGGCCCCCCAATCAGTCTCGGCACGCACGCATGTGACTCCCTCGTTTCCGACTTGGCCGCTCACTCGCTCCCCCACAGCCGCTTGCGCTGTTCCCACTCACTGTTGGCATGGACGAAAGTCGCGCGACGGACGTTGGACGTCTTGTTTGCGGCGCTCTCTCGTTCTCTTTGGGTCTATTAGTGGCGTGGTTATGCGTTCTCGCGGCACCTGTTATTACGTCTGCGGAGCCAATCAGATCGGCAGATGAATTCGGCACCGACTGTAGCGTTTCCTGCCGCCTCGTTTCAGTTTTATTTTCTTGCTTTGTTTTTCTTTTTACGTCTTGATTTCGCATTGACAACCCCCTCTGGCGAG
The DNA here is from genome assembly GCF_055824585.1 of Amblyomma mixtum. Lineage (NCBI taxonomy): Eukaryota > Metazoa > Arthropoda > Arachnida > Ixodida > Ixodidae > Amblyomma > Amblyomma mixtum. The sequence goes on along the minus strand of NC_143017.1, from coordinate 88,827,972 downwards.
GCCCACGTGCTTCGAGCGTATGTATATCCGCGTTGTCGTAATGGAAATGAATGCTCGCGGCTGTTCGAAACAGAGTTGATTGGTCGGGAGGACAGAGAGTGTAGCTGCTCGCTCTGTTCACGGGCTGTGGTAGACATGGCGGCGACGATGTCGGCGCCTTTTAAGCGAGGGTAAAGCGTGCGTTCGTGCCCGCGCTGACTCATGGTCGGGAGATTGTGTTTCTTTATTTCATTCCGTCCGGTTCGAAATTGAAATCGTTCTGGATGTCAGTGTCGGGTTCAGCACCTGCTTATTCATGAGGTCTTCATCGAGGAGCACGGCTCTGCGTTTGCTTGTTTCTGGATCCCTTTTCAGGGCTCCCTTTTTATGTCCGCTGGCGATCGCTATTACACGCGGAAAAGTTAGGTCTTGCCGTCTACCGGGTGTGGATACGTTTATAGAATGAGTTCATTCAGTAATTCCCTTTTCTTTCTTCTCTGCTGTTAGTACTGCAGTCCAGTCGTCATACTTTTGCATTCGGGTTTTGCAGTCTATTCATCACGACTGAATATTAATTGTCATGGGCATTTGCATGAAGGTCACGTACGTTGTGTCATACTTTTGAATAAAAATGTGGCAGTTCTGTCGGCGTATATTCTACTCAATGAACCCGTGGTGTCAAGGCGTTGGTTCTAGAGCATTTGTATAATGTATTACAGCATCCTAGGGCAAGCTTGCCTGTGCAGCAATCGACTGTTGCAGGTAAAGGGGTATTTTTATTTTAATGCTAACTGGAAATCGCCTTTAGAGGCGTGAAAGAAGCAATGTCCAAAACACCAGAGTAGCTTTTGCTACGCGCACAGCTAACGCTGCACTCTGGCAGTGATCACCGTTAATGTCCCGCGCAATCAAGCTTTCAAGGTATAAGACAGGCCACAATGCCTGGCTTTCCTTGTTCTTTCATGAACGTCTTCCTCAGCACATGTAGGGTGCAAACGTAACGCGACACATATAGGGCATGCAGTGTGCAAGGCTTCAGGCACATTGGCTTAATTCTGCGCTCTCGAGCTGAGCTTTTAGTGTACCAAGGGACGAAGCCTTGTGTGGTCACAAGATGATTCTTATTTGTCTAAACTGTCAAATCTGTTGACTAAGAATAATGATGATGACGAAGATTTGACTTTAATAGCACACTGATAGCTTGTGACAAAGAAGGTCGTGGCTGACGTGTGTCCGTGCGCACGAGATGGGTCTCCCATTGCATTTCACCCATAGAGAAGCCCTGCACCAAGCCAGGGCAAAGCTCATAGGAGAAAAGGTGGGTAGCCAACGGTCCTGGGGATCGAGCTCTGCACGGCCTACCGCATACACCGTAATCAGGAATGAGTAAGCGTACTCCGTTTTATAAAAGAGAGGGCCTTTAAGGGCAGCCTACTCCCTGTTTGCTCCAACATAAGCGCATTTGTGTTTTGAGTGTACGAAGTGAATGCTGAAATCACTGAACCGCTGCTGATTTCTGACTCTATTGCGTTAAGGCTCCAGTTCTCCAGAAAATCCGATGTCGTCGTCGGCGCTGTCACCGAAAAATCCCCGCAGAGGTGGGCCACATAGGTCGCGTTACCTTGTGGCAACATCACAACATGCACACCAGAGTGTGCGCACACTGGTCCACTATGGCAGGTGGCGAATAAATTAATGTTTCGTCACCCCCGGACCAGCACTTAAGTACTTTGCCCTTGAGCACACTTATTGATGCTATAGTGCTCACTACTACATTTACACTGATGCCTCTAGCTGGATACAATCAACGTGTATCACAATCGGCTATTGCTACACTTTAAACAAAAATGAGTATAAAGAGAGTAAGCTGACCTCTAGCGCGCGCACTTTCATAAAAGAGAGCGAGCGAGATGACAGCTTAATTCCGTTTTTCGCCCATTTAGGACTATTCGTGTTTATAGTGTACCGAGCTGTTCCCTGCGCAAGCAGCTTTTACTTATATTCTGCAACAACCCCAAACAGAGCGGGTTATCATGACTGACTGTCGCGCTGCACTCACAATCGTTAAAGTCATCTCGCCTTTCGGAGGGGCTGGTCGTCGACTTGAACCAATTACACACCGTGCTGTGCTGCAATGGTTACCCGCTCACTTCGGCCTCGCACGCAACGATCACGCTGACGGCGCAGCGAAAGCGGCGCATGCCGATACCTCCGTCACTGCTGCCCATTCCTTTTTCTCGTAGTGATGCATATGGCGCCAGACTTCTGGCTTCCGGGCCCTGGCGGACACAACTCTCTCTGTGGCGTGACCCGGAGCGCCAATACAGGATATACTTCCTGTCGGCCCCACTTGTGATTTTCGCATGGCATGTAATTCAGATAGGTGTAACCGTATACTTGCCTGCACCGAATTCGCTTGCTCGTTTCTTACAGAAAATAGTCTGTTCATAAAATTAATGCATCAAGCAGCCCTCTGTGCCCGACATATGATGGTCTTGATGATCTTGAACACCTGGTCTGCTGCTGCCAGATTTTCAATACACACCGCAAGGCATTGCTAAGTACTTTAGGACTCCGCCAGTACGGCACCCTGTGCCTATAGCATGTCCGTGGACGACGGAGTGATGCGGCTTCGGCTGCGCATGTGACAAAAGCCCTACTTGTTAATCTTAGGGACAGGGGTTTGATAGACACCCCTTGATGATGCTGTGTGTTTGTGAGTGCGCGAGTGCTGTGTATGATTGATGTCACCTTTCATCGTTTCTTTTTAGTACGATCCCAACCAAGAATCTTGTGTGAAGTTCGGAGTAACACGGGTTAGTTCGGAGGAGCGCCCCGCCAGCTGCCGCCAAGTGGAGAGAGGGTGTAAATATGGAGAACGAGAAACGCGGTTACGTGCACATGCAGATGCCAGAAAAAGTGGCGAAGAGGGAACACATGCTTTGGTACGTATACTCGGTTTAACCACGTTAAAAAATTGGCTGGGGCTTAGCTAAGGTTATGCCTGGAGCAAAATGGTGGTTTGAGCTAGTTGGTACATCTTTAAAATTTCACCAGCGCTGCGACTAGGAACAAGAAACAGAGAAGGAAGACAAGGACAAGCGCTTGTCCTTGTCTTCCTTCTCTGTTTCTTGTTCCTAGTCGCAGCGCTGGTGAAATTTTAAAGGTTATGCCTGGATATCTCGAAGCGAAAAGCTGCGGTCATCCACGATAAACACGATCTTGCGGCAAACGTCAAACGATGACGCATAGCGTGCGGCAGCGTGCGCCTGTTCTATGGGCAAGCACGCCTTATATACCCCTCCTTTTCAAATGCGCACTGCGCACAGCTGCGGCGAAAGGTCAAACGGTGGCGAGGAGGAGAAGCGGCGGCGCACATGCGCAGTAGCCTGCGCCGTGCGTGACGTCACTCGTGCTCCGACATACGCCGGCTCACGCGAAGCGCAGTGTTGACTAGCGTAGTGAAGCTTTTCGCTCTCAAAAAACCCTATCACTTTTTTTCTATTCTTTTCCCTGTTTCACCCTCTTCCTTCACTCATCTGGACTAGCATGCCAGGCGCACCTCTCCTGTACCCATTAAAATCTCTCAATCTCTTTCTTTCTGGACGAGCCCCGGTGGAAGGTGCTGCCACCGGTACGGCTACTGCTACTGCATATTGGTAAGCCTTGTTTGTTCCCACCGTCTTAAGCTGTTTATCCTTGTTGAAGTCGATCCTCAAGCAGTGAAAAAAAAAAGAATAATAATCAGGAAGTCTAGGAGTGACAAAAAATTATGAAGGAACAAATAGCCCCTTCTTAAACTGACTTCCTGCTGAACTCCGGAACTCCACCGCAAGGCATTTTTTTTTTCTCAGCAATTCACTTCGAGCCACTCGGGTAGTGGGTATACAGACAACACAAACACATACGCTTTCCGTTTTTTTTTTCGTCTTTTTACTGGTGCCCTCGAGTGCACACCTTTTAACAGACACAGACCCGCGTCTTGGCAGGCGTCTAGGCGGCGCGCTCAGCGTTTGTCTCTCCGCCGCGTCGGTCAGGAGCAAACGGGTGGCGACGACAAATTGGCCGACAAACAACGCGCCGGAAACGCCAGCTCGCCAGTCTGTGAATGCTGCTTCTGCTGTTGCCGCCGCCGTCGCTGAGCTCTCCTGATTTATTGCCGGCGCGCATCCCTGGCTCAACAGAGAGGAAATTAATAAATCAGAGGTCCGCTGGTCCTATTCTTCTCTCTCTCTTTTTTTTTTCTCGCGTGCGGGTATTAGCATGTCTATAGTGCGCTGAGGGCGCAAAGGCAGCGCGGTGAAGGGTCGGCACATCAGGCTGTCTTCGCAAAGGCTCTCCGAGGGACCGCGGTGCGGCGCACCGCGCTTTGAGGAGTGAACCGCGGTGATAGGAGCGCACGTCTTCAGCCTGGTTGCAAGAGGGGCTGAGGAGCCGGCGCGGCGCCGTGGCGTGAGAACGATAGGGGGCGACACTAGTGTGTCATGTGCTAGCCGCGGCAGACACTCCTTTCACGTGTTCTACGCACGCTGCTTCCGTCATCTCTCGAGTGGCTGCGCATTGTGGCTGCAGGTATAGCGGTCCATCTCTGAAGTGGTATACTTCTCGGGCGTCTGTCTCGATGTCCTCTGTGTGAAAGAGGAGCGAGGGGCACCGCGCAGCCCAGCTTTCGTTGGGACGGCTGTGTCTTCCCTCTTTTTTTCTCATTTTCTTTCTCCTCCTTTTTCCCTATTTCCACAGCCACTCCTATTTTTCTTTCTTAGCAAGAAGAAGGGAGCTAGGGTATAGTCGTATATGCCGGCCGTAAAGGTGTTGTGCCAATGTTGTCCGCGCGGCCTCGTCCGGCGCTCGACTGTTGTGCCCTCTACTGGCACAGCAGTCGAGGTCAGGCCCCCCGCTGCTCGATGTGAGAACCGGAGAATGGCGCAGGAACTTGGAAACCGGCACCGCTTACTTTTTATTGTGTCAGATGATGATTTTATGCACCCACAGTTTGCTTGAATTTCCGTCCGATTATATTGTGCAGCGGAAAGCGGAGAACGCTTTTATGAGGAATCCAAGGGATTTGAAAGACAGAGTAGTACATCTGATTCACCTCTTCTTTGTTGTTGTTTAGTTGTGAGGTGCCTATATATTGTTGCATACATACGAAGGAAGCCAACATTCACCGAAATCAAGAAGCATAGGGGAATGTTTCTTTCTTATTATTTCTAGCAGTCGATTGGATGTCGTCGTTTTTTTCTTCTACTTTATAGACAGTTATCTTTCACCCATAAAATAAGTACACTCTTAATTTCCCATTGATGAAAACTGCATATAAGAAATTGACAAACATTCCTCTATACTGTCCTTGGTTTCGGTGACTGCTGGCTTTCTTCATATGTATGTCGTAACGAGCCCCTCATTTAACTGTCCTTTGTTCCCTGCCATTTCTCTTTTTCTCTTTGCAATCACGCTGTCACCCTAGTGCGGTTTTTTGTACATGTATTCGAAGTTCGTTCCATGATAAGCGTAGCCATTGGGGGTAATGTGCCCACGTTAGCGAAAGGAGCATTTACTAGAGAGCTTTGGAATAGGGTAGGGGGATAGGGGAACACGGGGCTCAGTGCGCATGCACAGAACAATAACCCAAGGGGCCCGCTATTCCCTTATCCCCGTAACGGATTGGGTCTCCCTATTCTAAAACTCCCTGCTTCTTTTCAGAACATAAATATTCCAAAGAACATAGCAAAACGTAATCATTTCCTCGTCAACTATTTGTCCGAAACGAATCCGCCACTGCGCATATGTTCCCCCATACTTATGGGAACGTCACACAAAAATCTTGCTGTGTGACATATTGATACGGCCATATCATCGACTCTGACCTCTGCCTCCGTTAATTCCTTCTTTAGCCTCCTTTTGTTCTCAAGCGTCTTCTTGATTCTCAGGTTGTTGTAGTGGTTTTTATTTTGCATTGAATATGGAAGGCAAAAGAATTTTTTCTACCCCGGCATCTGCTATCGCTTCTGCTGGAAGCACCTGAGCTGGGGCAGCGGAAGTAAAGGATAGCAGGCAGAGTGTAGAAGTGAAAAGAAAGAGGGGAGGGGATAGTTGAAAGGGCAGGGTGAGGAGTACACAACTGTTTTTGAGTTCTGAAAAGGTGCCACTCTGGAGGGTTGAAGCGCGCGTCGCCGCGTCTTTCTACAACCTTGCATATTTTGAATGTTGAAACTTTTACTGAACATCACCGTCCAGGTGGACAGCAAGCCAGAGAGAAAGAGGAAACGAAGCTGTCAGTCCTGGGGGGTGTCTAGTCCCGCGTTCTCCGAGTCTCTTCACGACGTGTCCATCCCTCATCAACCGGCCGAAGAGCCCTTTCTTCCCCTTTACGAGATGCATCTCTGGACACGCGAGCTGCCAAGTGGACACAGCACTGACCCCCGGCGCTCTCTTCAAGCGAACGACTCACTCCGCCCGTCTGCTGCAGAAAAGAGCTGAAGAATCATCTTTCAAAAACTGACTCCTTCAATCTTCTCTCCGTAGGCGCGTTTTGCTAAACGGCGCCTCGAGGGAGGCGGCCGACAAAGCGTCCGCGCACACTTCGTCGTCGACCCTACCGAAGATGTCTTCTTGCACGCGCAGCAGCGCACGCGGCGCGTCTTCGCACCGGGAGCCTCCAAGCGGGACCTGAAAGACAGATTGCGCGCGAACTGAGGCAGAGCTGCTGCTGGGAAAGAAAAGGAGCCGAAGAAAGGGTCAGGCATACCGCGGGGAAGAGGGGACAGCTAAAGGGTTTGCCGACCGAAGCGCAGCGCTGTTGTCTCTGGGGCAAAAACGCCGAGAAATATCTTTTTAAACGATCCTAAACGGGCGCTGCAACTCGGGTTGGGGAAGGAGAGGGGGAGAGAGGACAGAACGAATGTCGCCGCCGACGCCGCTTGTAGCCGCAGCAGACCTAGTACGCGGGCGCGCGCGCGCGGAAAATTTACGACCCGACAATTGCGCGCGCGAAAGCGAAAAGCTCTCCGAGGAGAATGAGGGGGGTAGGGGGGGGGGGGGGGGGGGGGGGGGCAAAAGGACGATGCTTTTCTGCCGTAAAGCGGCGTCGGCGGCGGCACTCAGCGGGGGCAACTACACAGCAGCGACGGCAGACAGTATTGCCGGACGCTAGAGTGCTATTTCCCTGAATGAGGTTTGGGGGGTGTGTGTGCGTGCGTCTGTGCGCGCGTCCCCCGAGGCTTGCTGACTTGACTTGCAGCCCTGCCCGCTGCTCCTGTCCAACCGACCGCAGGTCCTCCACGCTCGACACGAGGAAACGGCGCGGCACATGTCCAGTAGATCGCTCGCCGGTGCTCGGGCCGGCTCGTTCGCTCGTTCGTTCGAATAACCGCAGGATGACCTTTCTCGCCGGGCCGTGGTGATGCCCCTAGAGCTTTCCGTCGTTCCTCCGCGCGTTTGCGGTCGGCCCGTTTCCGGGGTTCAAGGTCGCGCTCTTTCTAGAGTGCCTCGACCGGCAGTGTTCGTCGCATTTTCCACGGACCCAATCCTTGGCGGCTGTGTATTGGTTGCTTTTGTCGCCGGTGAGTGTCGTCTTCCTTTTATCGCATTCCAGGTGTTGTCACTTTGCTAAATGGCTGGGCGATGATAAGGGTTTTTGAAGAAGCCGTGTTCACTCGTTTCACGGTGGAAGGTGCTGTCCGTACACTTTTAGTTGGCAGCAAACATGATCCAGGCTGACCACTGGATTCCATAGATATAACTACTTTCGCAAAAACTAAGATTTTTCCTTAGTAGCAGCTGTGGTGGAACATCAGACTTGGCTTGTTGCTTGACCCGCATGGTAGTTGGCCCAGAAGGTGGTATTTCAGTCTTCTATTGTAGCCTCTGTACCAGCATAATTTCTGAAATAGTTGTCTAAATGATGGAAGAATAAGCAGCACCAAACCACTGCTGAAAAAGCTAACACTCACCTTTCTTGATCTGGAAACTGCTCATTTTCTCCCTTACTTTTTGTGGGCTTTCAGCGAATCCATTTCTGGTTATAGAGAGAAATTAGAATTCGTATCGTTACTTTGTATTACTTTTTTGACGTTTGTAACCGTGCTTAGTTTTTCTTGGCTGGCGTCCTGACACGCTACCCATGCCCATTCGTGCGTTTCTTTGAAATATTTGCCATATTTGGCATCTGCCAAGTATGGCAAATGAGGAACATCTGCAGCTTCGTTCTTGAGTTGTTACCACTATAATTAAGCCTCAAAAGGGTTGAGAATTGGACGAGTTGGTACGAATTCATACGGCTGTGGCACCACGTAGACAGGGACGGAGACAGAGTGACGACAACACAAGTCACTCTGTCTCCGTCCCTGTCTTCGTGGTGCAACAGCAGTATGAATTCGTACCAACTCGAACAACTCTCAACCCTTTTGAACTTTATTTCGTGTACAACGGGCTCTTTTAAATGTTTTAACAATATTTCAAGTAATCCGGCCCTTTTAACTTCCCTTTTTGAGCACTTGTGTTGTCGTCACCCTGTCTCCGTCCCTGTCTTCGTGGTGCCACAGCGGTATAATTAAACAGCGTTAACTATTGGGGACATGAACGTCGAATGTTTCCCGCTTCGTTTGCTGCATGCATTACGTCAAAATTTGTAGAATTGGCCTGACTGCTACACTAAGACGTTGCTATGAGCGGTTAGTCCACAGAAAGAGACAGAAAGGTGGATCACATATTTGAAGTTAGCCTCTAAAAGAAATTAATGGTAGAACTGTGGTAGATAGAAGATTTGCAGTTTGTGTCTAAAGGAAGTAATGGCAGCCCTTTCAAGGGCGAATGGCTCCGGCATCGCTGTTACCCCCCAAACGACTAACCCCTGGAGACCCGTTGGTCCTTCTTGACACACAGTGTACACAGCTCGGCTAGATTCCTCGCGCGGCACATTCACCTGCAACTTCAACAGTTGTGCGTGCACGGCATAGTGCTCTACGAAAGTATACGTTCTGCCACTTACAACGCGGAAAATTCGGAATGTTCAGAGACGCGAGCGCTCGGGGCACCTGTATTGCCTCGAACGCCGTTTCCCGGTCGGGAATCCTGCGTGTGACTAGTCTGGGTCTCCGTGCCGTAGCTACAGTAATTAAGTAATCGATTCGTCTTCATTACAGCGAACTGCGCGCCGTCGATGCAACGGTACAGTGGGCGTTCCCCGCCGCTCTCTGGCGCTAATCTCTGGCGCGAAAAAAAGAAACGATGCCATTGTTGCCGGGGTCTTAAGTATCAGTGTTGCCCTTTCTCGCATTGTCTCTAATCCTCCCTGAGAATTAGCCTTTGTGTTGTGCGCCGAGTTGTTCCCTCCGCCTCGGTGAAAGGAGTGAATAGCATGCAGTCCCGAAGAAAGATTCACGGGCTCACTGAATTTCCGCATTCAAAGAAAGCTTTGTTTAGAATTCAGCTCGTCGAGAGAATTCGAACTCTTGCCTGTATAGCCTGAACCTCAAAAAAATTATTGGTTTGTCATATAAGTATCGACTGCATCCTTTGGGTGCAGCAATGCATGGCGGACGAAGAGGCTGACAGCATGTCAGCTGTCGTGCACTATATGCAAAACACCACCTGATGAAGCAACTCAAGCGTTCCAGTAGAACTATGGAATAATGCAGTCATTGTGACACCTTTAGGTTGTATTCTGCAGTGGTCCATTTCCCTATTCCTCCCTTCTCTATTACTACTAAAGAGCTACGTCTTGTATCGACTTTGCATCACATTGTTCTATATACATGCACTGCAGTCGGGTACGAATCGAGGCCAACTCAAGACCCTACAGCCAATGACGTCGACTATACTGTCATGACGCCTCGGTTAACCTGGTTAATCCGTGGTCATTCTTCATTTAATTCCCAGTTGCCTGTAATTTGAGGTTAGCAAGTGCAAGTAGATGAACCATGGATCAGCCTTCGAAGAAGCATTGGATTGTGTTCCAGAAAGATGCAATATAGCAATCGTGGGATAGCCGCAACACGCGTTCTCGCCGTTGCATCTATGACCCTCTGGAAGCCATCACAGAAATGCTTACGGTACAGGCATTGATCTGTGTATTCACCGAGGAATCCCTCTGTCTTACCTGAACAGTTCAACCAGTACAGCGGGGAACTTTCTTAACAGAAACAAACACTGTAAAGAAAGGATGCGAGTTGCACGAGAACCCCATGTTGTACGTTTCTGTTTAGCTAGGAGGCAATTTGCCGGAAGTAAAAGTCCCCGCGATCAGTTCGTTGATTCACTTAAACTATATCGATTAATGAGGTTTAACGTCCCAAAGACACTCAGGCTACGACGGACACCGTATAGTGAAGGGCTTCGGAAATTTCGACCGCCTGGGGTTCCTTAACGTGCACTGCATGACATCGCACAGAACACGGACCTCTAGAATGTCGCCTCCATGGAAGTTCGACCTCCGCGGCCGGGAGCGAACCCGCGTCTTTCGGGTCAGGAGCCGAGCATCATAACCACTGTGCCACCGCGGCGGCTGACTTAAAGTTGACCAACTACATTTTGGTTAGTGGATTTATGAGATATTTCAGTGATAGCTCTATCATCAGCAGCATGACTACGCCTACTGCAGGGCAAAGGCCTTTCCCATGTCTCTCGAATTAACCCTGTCCTGTGTTGCCCTTATCCGCCGCACTGGCTATACTGTAGCTGCGACAATTAACAGTTAGCACGCTATTGCGGAATTCAGCCGTTCTTCAGATACAGGAAAAGCAACACAAATCAGATGACGCGAAACAAGCAAGTGGTTCAATACGGCACCGTTATGTTCTATTACAGTGCTAAGACATAGCAGTAAGTATAGCATACTTACTGCTGTCTATACTTACTGCATAGCAGTAAGTATAGCGTATCTGTTCCATGTTGCGCTGTGTATGTCTCCCTTCACTCTGCCTCGTCCTATAGCTTGCCGTTTCCTTTTTACAGGTCTCTAACTATGTTGCCCTAAATCCGCCGACTGACTCCCGTAAACACTACCAGTTCTTGCTTACAAAAGCAATTAAAGTGCCGGGCTTAAAAAGAATAGTACGCCGTATTTAGCTCTCAGTTTTCCGAGCCGTTTTGACATAGACCAGCTGAAGGTTCGGTTCGAGAGACCGTTAGCACGCAGGTTCGTATAGACTTCAACTCACTACATTTACTTGCATGTAATGATATCACTCGCAGTCGATATAAAGCGCGTCCAAAGAAAGGACTCGACCACGCAACCGCGCGATCTGGCCGGACAAGCGAGCGAGAGCTGTAATGGGCCCATCGGAAGTGGCTTTTCCCGACGTCCTCCTCCGAAGTGGTCGGCCGGGCATCGGAAGTCAACAGATGGGCCGCCACAGGCTGTCGCGTGCATTCCGTAAACTAAGCTGCCCTGTGACGACGCCGCAAGCAGTGTGTGCGTGGTCAAGTACCATTCGGAGACGAGAGTCCTGCTTTGCCCATATCCGCTGCATTGGCTATATACTGTTGCAGACTGATCCACTGACGGCGAGCTCTGAGAACTCTCCGAAACGTCGCCCGGAACTATGTGCTCCATGCTCACTTTGCTTGGGTGGCAAAATTTATTACTTTTTGCTTGTCGAAACTTTGGTACTTGAGGCAGCCTGCAGGAGGCGAGGGTTCCTGAAAAAAAAAAAAAAACTAAATAAATCTTTCTTCCTTCCCGTCTTATTGTTTCCTGTGCTGGAAAGAGAGAAAACGCTCTCGTTGAATCGTAAGGAAAGCATAGTAAGGTGCTTAGGATTTGCAGATGATCAGAACAAAAAGTTGGTAAAAGGGACAAGATGGTGGGTCATTCAAATATACGTTATAGCAATGTTTATTCGTAACGCCGCCGTCAGTTGTTATTGGAAAAAAAATTAACTCAAGATTTAAAAAAAAAAAGAACCAATGAAGTAAAAGCGTTTAGCCAAGTGCGGCGCATGAACAACACGAACGCTCGTCGACAAAGCAGCCACAAGTTTCTTCCGCGACGCCAACGCCAATCGTTCCCCTAGCGGGAAACATCAGCGTAGAGGGTCGCAGTTAATTTTGCGGTACGTGCACTGGCTTATAATTGCGTTGCGCGGCACACCTTCATCGCCGCGATTGGCCTTGAACAATATAGCCGCTTTTAACACTAAGACTTTCCATTGGTTGTATAGACCGTCGAAGGGCAAAACCGCACCAGATGAATGAGCCGTGACATGCGACGCGCATTGCTGTTGTTATTGCTGGTTTCTTTTCAATATGGTTGTTTATGCCTTCTATTTGTGGACCATTTTTTCCTGTTAACCATGCCAATATCACTAATGTTGTACGCGTTATACTGCGTTTGTATACCTGATCTATATGCGCTGTAGCTGAGACCACGCGGTTGTTTAGGCACACTCAGAATAAAAAAATCTATCTATTACTATGACATGTCCAAATCTGCAAGTGTCGCTGGGATTCTAGCTGCCTTTATTTTAAATTCACAAAGAATAATCGACCGCGCCATGTGATTTAAAGAACTTAATAGGGCTTTAAAATAAGTAACCGCCACTTCGGTTCAGGTTTTAGTGAGTTATTGTGTTCCGCTCGTGTTAGCGCTCGTGATGAACATTATTTGTAAATTGCAGCGCCAAAATGAGCAATGGAGGCACGAGAATTGTTATGCATGCACTCATATAAACGCAGTTTCATTATAACCACAAAGCAGACACATTAACCTTGCGTTTGGTGCATGATGCCCTTCGTTACAAAAGGGTGGAAAACTGGGCGAGTTGTTCGCATTCACATAATGTTTGCCATCAGGCATCATGTACTAGCGCTTCCAGCGTTGCTTGTGCGCCATAAAACGAAACACTACACGCCATTAATATTTGTTCAACAGAGGCTTCGAAACAACTACAGATCATAACTATCTTTTATTTTTTTAAGAGAGGTTCCGTAATTTCGTTTGGCGGACCTAAAATGTCCAGTTGAAGCGTTTCGCAACGACGAAAAACGAAAACTGAGGGCCGCTTAATTTTCATTCCGCGATGACAATGCCTTAGCAGCATAGGTCTTCTGCTTGCCTTTGATTACTTATGTTCTCTTCATATTCTCTTATATCTTGGCATGTATTCCTTTGCTCATTGACGGTTCTTTGCACAAATTTTCTGAGCAAGCTCCTGAGAAACTTTGTCGCGCTCTTTGCTGAGTCATTCGCAGTCAGTTTCTTTTTTACTGAGACATTCGTAGTCATTTTCATTTATGCATGAGTCATTCTTAGGCACTTTCATTTTTGCTGAGTCATTTTGATGGTCTCTTCATGTGGCAGCCACCCTTTCCTTACAAATTTTTTTGAGAGAGTCTATAGACCGTCTATAGACTTCTGTCTATGAAGTCTATAGACTCTGTATAGACAAATCCTACAGAACAATCTTTAGGGAATACTAATGCTACAGACAGTCTATAAACAATCTACAGATTTATGGCCATACACTTTTAGTAGTCTTTTGACTACAGACAGTCTTATAGACTATGAATAAGCAAAAAGAAATATCTAGAGGAAACATATCGAGTCTATACGAAGTCTATAGACTGTCTGTAGACCATTTATATACGAGTTCGGCCTCTTCCGCCTCTCGTCTACAAATGAAGAGGCGGATTTCTATCTCTCCTCTTGCCTCCTCTTGCCTACGTGGCAGGTCTCTCAACTTTGCCACTTGCCAGCCGTGGCATGTGGCAGGTGATGATGATGATGTCCTCAGTCTTAATGGCACATACCCACGGCGGGGGATTGGTGTGCTACCCTACTCCGCCGGACACTTTTTCTTCACGGTGAGGCTTCCAGTGTCAACGCATTCATACGCGTTTCTTACGCTCGAAGGTAATGTCTGCCAATACTATATAGAGACCTAATATTTAACTCCTTCCTGCAGCACGTCAATATTGGTGATTGCGTCGCTGGGTGGTTACCCTATACACCTGCCCGTGTAATTATGCGCTCTTGCAAATTGTACGGGGCTTTCTTTTTTTTTTTTTTTTAATCTACACGGGACGATATCGCGAGAGAGTGGAGAGGGGCCCTATGTATAGCATCTCCGGGCGGGGGTATACGCACGAATGCCTTGTACAAGGCGCGTGAGCCTGCGCTTCGAGCCGCTCCTTTGTTCCTCTATCGAGTCTAATGAGTCATGCTCGCTGTGCCCATCATTCTGCCAGAGGAAATTAACGATCTCCGCCGCACTCAACGCAGCACAAAACGAGCAATGCATATTTAAGGTGCGAACTTCTTCGCTCTTGCGCCACACTTGCGCCGCCTTCTCCCTATCGTTATAAAACACCCCGCAACGCTACACACTTCCTCGTCTTGATTCGCCTTGGTTTTTACCTTTAACCGAGCTGAACGTAACTCTTCTTTATTGCTTTCCGTATTTTTTTTTTCTTTCACGGCGCTCTCTGTAAGGGCCTCTGTCGTAAAAAAGAAAAACGAAGGCAGAAAAAAAAACGGTACACACCTTGGGAAGGCTTAACAGAGCACGTGCTTGTATTTAAATGATAGCGTCCGTGTTTCTTTGCTGCCTTTCATTTTTGCGAGGCAGTGGTTCCTCTTGGCAACACTGCGAGACAAGTTTCCTCCTCACCGCGCGCTCCTGGTTTGCGTGAGCTTGCTCAAGAGCGAGGGAGGAAAAGGATAAAAAAAGAAAGAGAAAGAAAGAAGGGACGTTGAGGCTCTGGCTCTGCACGAGAAAAAGGAACGGCTCGCGTGAAGTGGGGAGTGCCGCCGCTACGGGCTTGCAGCCCTCCGCCGCTCGTGTTGGCAACCCTCCTGCGTACCGGGCCTGCAGCCCTATCGCCCGGATGATTAATGAACGTCAAACTTATTGGAAAGCGAAGGAGAGAGGGAAAAGAGAGACACAGAGAAAAAAGAAAGAAAGTTATTAATGAAAGAGCAACTCTGTTGCAAAGCCTTTTCTTGTTTCCCTCCCTCTCTCTCTTCTTCGGCTTGCGACGATTTCCCCTGCCGCCTAGCTCCCTCGAATCGTCGCTCCTCTCGTGGTGGTTGGTGTTCCCTGTCCTGTAAGGAGCCCCTGCCTATCTTTCTCTTTTTCATTTCTTCTTCTATCCTTCTTCTTCTTCGTTTGCTTCATTTCGTTGCGTGTCATACTTTTGGCCGTCAGCCGAAATCTTGCTTTTGGTGATGTTTGCATTTAGACTGACAGCGCTGCATGTACTACGCCGTGCATGCGTGCGCCCCGCTCAGTGGGCATCCCCATTTCGCTCATCGTCCGCCGGTTTCGAGATGCGGCGAGTGGTTGGGTCCGGTCCGCTTGTCGTGTCCGGCGACCGCAGCCATGCGTCTGCGCATGCGCGGGAGAGCAGTTGCGAAGATGGATGAAGTCTACGGGACCCCGGCGCGCTCCAGTAAACGCGCCCGCGCACTGCCCCGTACGATCCTTCGTGTATTTATAGGCGGAGTAAAAACCATTCCCCTCACTCAGCTAGCTCTATGTTTATTCGTCTTTATTTATGTTTTGTGTATGTCTTACTATGTGCCCGCGTACTCCGCTGTAAGCTATTTATTCCGGACCGAACGACGACGATGATAAGAAGAACGCGTATGTGCATTTTTATAGAGGACCCCCGGAACTGATACAATGTATACAAAGCTTTGACCGAATCTCCTCTGGCTTAGCGATCATTGAAATACCGTTCTGACAGCGGCATTGCTGATTTGGTTTGAAAATTTTTACTTTTCCGCCCCGCGTCGTGTACCTATTCCTGACGCGGCGGCTCGCGCAGAACAATGCGCCTTCGCAGAGCTGCTTTTCAGCTTCCGTGCAGCTTTTGCATTGTATATATACTGCGCACGGCAGTGCAGGAGTGTGCGCGGTCATTAAATTCGCATCAGTCAGTGAATGCGGGTTTCGGAAAGAAGGCGCAGCGCAAAAGTCGGACGGCGGCAAGTTGTCGGCGTTTTCCGTTTAACGATGACCTCTTTTATGGTTTGTACACGTGTGTTTTAAGTGCTTATTATCAGCAGCTGAATGGAGCTTTGTGTGTAGCGTATTTTGCTTTTTTGTTTGCAGTAAGTTCTTAAACTTCACTGCATCTGTGACGGCATCATTTTCCTCTGTTTCTGTCACAGTAACCTGCACGGTTAGTTCGGTGCGTTCAACAGATTTCGCGCGACTTTACTGGAACTGGAAAATACGGTTTACTGGAAAATACGGTTTTTGAACTCATGAACTTGAGCACATGGCGCTGTAACTGTCTCGCTTGTCGGTGGGCGCCTTAACCGCGCCATGAGGAAAGGGAGGAAGGCGGGAGTGAAAGAAGAAATAGGGAAGGGTGTACCGTATAGTGGAGGGCTCAGGAATAATTTCGACCTGCTGGGGATCTTTGTTGTTCACAGCACACAGGAGTCTTTTTGCGTTTCGCCTCCATCGAAACGCGTCCACCGCGGTTAGGTTCGAACTTCTTTGAAGACAAACATTGTGCGCAGGTGGACCACGTAGATTTAATCCTGGTCAGCTGGTTTCAAATTAGTTTTTTTTTCTTAGTACGAACTTGTAATTTTGTTGATAGGTGTGAACCTCTGATCTTCTTCATCTTAAACGCAAAGCAGGTGCAATTGTACACTGGTAGCGAATGTTCCATTTATGGCCATACGTCCAAAACGTGGCTGCTCATGGGCCTCACGAGCGCTCCTGGGTGCTCGAAGGGAAGTTAATTTGTAACGTCATGGATACGTGCGCTTTTGGCGCGGATTATAAAGTTGTCTGGGGTCTTCGTGTCGAACTTAAGAGCCCGTCCCTCTTGAGGGTTGTTGCCTTCAGCGTACGCCAACCTTTGTCACTCAAATGCGCCCTTGTCCGCGCAATCTGTGAGAACTTGGCACCCAATCAAAGCGGCTGAAATAGAGGTTGGCCGACAACCATTCAAGAGAGACAAGCTCAGCATATACGCTCGGCGATCGCAACAGTAGCAAGGACTGCAAAGTCGCGCTACCCTGCAGTGCAGGGGCCGTCATAACAGGGGGCGCAATAAGTATGTTGCAATAAAATTACAAAATTTATTTAATGTCAGCGCACGTTAAAGTACCCCAGGTGGTTTAAATTCATCCGGAACTCTCCACTACCGAGTCCGTCATAGCCTGAGTCGACATACCGTACACCTTATACTGTACTGTATACCGTACCACACCATGCAAAATTCACCATATTGTTTTTGATAAAATAATGTATCGGACTCATAAGACACAGTATTTTAATATGTAATCTTGTTTCGTTGTTGCACGTCGTTAGATTTAGTAGTTTAACATTTTGTCCCTCGAAGGAGGGGTTTACATTTGACGGGGGTAATACAACGATATGCAGAGTACAGAGGGCAAAACGCTTGTCTAGAACACGTTATAGGCATATTTCAACCTCAACACGCGATATCTAGCGATAACATGTGGTTAAAAATAGTCTGGATGTAAGCATGTTCAGTTAAACTCGTAAGATTTCATCGTCATTTTTTGACATCCTGATCGCAGCGGCTTCGGGAGCTGTGCAACCCACAGTTCGGTCGTTCATGCGTTTTGCCCTCTGTATTAAAAAGTATTATCGAAAAAGAAACGAATACGGCAGCACGAACCCAACATCGAAAAAACAAGTGAAGGTAAAGAAGCGGAAAAGATGTACTGGTTCGGAAGAGGGAAAACAAAAACAAGGGCAGGCATTAACTGAGAAGAAGACGGGAGAAATAAAAAACAACGTGCAAGAAATTAGGTGACACGTATTTATTGTTAAAAAAATAATCACTAAAGCTGTATATTCAACGCAGTGAATGAATGCAGCAAAACTCCGTGAACAGGCTATACAGATGCCAAGGTTAGGGTTCTCAGCTTACAAAACGTGTGATAAAAGAATGGTTTGGTTTATACGAGGAGATATATGGTAAGGTACAACGATGCGGTGCATTGGCCCTGTAAGCTTTTTCAGATAAAAAGTAAAAATAAGAAACTTTGACGGAGACAGTACCCTTAAGTGAACTCCTAAAATAACGGTGTTCCATGTGGTAATTTGGGTCAACTCCCCTATAGCTTAAAATGCATTGTCGCAGTTCATTTCATTTTTTGTTTGTTTGTTTGTTTGTTTAAATAACGCTCACCCTTTATCCCACACCCGCCTATCGATGTCCAGTGTATTAAACAAGAGTAACTCATGCGGGACAACTGCTGTCATTTCCTTTTATTATTAATGTATTATTAGCTATAGTTTCGAATCATCCACGAAGCTTTCATTTGTTCTCACAGCGCACTCCTAAGCAGTTACCGTAAGTGCCTTTGGTTGCCAAATAAGCGAGAAATATGTCTGCACATGTTATTCCCCACTCTCGTTGTGGTATCATTGGGAATGTCAGGTAACAAGACATATTTCCATTAAACATTTTAGACGCTTTTTAATGGTCTCGTACCGGTGCAAATATCTGGTTGCGAAACGTTAGGAGTCAAATTTTGATCTTTCCAGCCACTGCAAGTAAATCGTCGCAGCACTTGTTTTCTCTCAGGGACTTTCTTCTTCGCGTAAGAGATTTTAGTGTTTTAGAAGTATACCCATTCGCTTCGCCCCCGCACCACTAGACGTCTTTTTTTATTGTCATATGCCTTTAACTGACGCTCAATCACCTTAGTAAAAGAGCAACAACCTCAAACTGTGCCCAGTGATCCACACCAGCCCCGAATAATCGATTTCGCAACAATCTGCTCCTTGGTTACCCCTCTACCTCACTCTGAGCGGTTCCCAAACCAAACCTATGGGCAGAACCCTTACAACAATTTTTTTGGAGAGTATGTAGAGTGTCTATAGACTTCTCTCTTAAAGTATATAGGCAATATGAATGCTATCGACAGTCTACAGTCAATCTATAGATTTATGGCCATACAGAAAAGTATACAACAGCTGTATCCTACCGGTACTCACCTATGGGGCAGAAACGTGGAGGCTAACAAAGAGGGCTCAGCTTAAAGGGCCACGGACCACCCCAGCTCAGCAGACACTCTCTACCTCACTTTGAGCGAGCCTCCTCTCCTTCCATTCCCTCCTCGAAATTTTTCTCTCCCGCTCCTCGTCGAGTAGGCTCGGCAAGGCAAAATCACCCCTTCCTTCTCCGGTGTAAGCCGGAGGCGTGGTGTCTGTGGAGCGCGTCACAGGGCGACGTCATGGCCCCGCCTTCAATAGAAATCTTTTCTTGGTTTTTGCATTTTCTCCGCACACTGAACGATCGAGAGGCGCGATCGGTTCGACCACCTAGACTTGTTAGCGAGCGCATCCTTTCATACATCTGTTTGTCATTCCCAGTTAACGAGCCACCTTTTCATTTTCTTTTAGGCCTCCCCACCGTTTCACGAGCGGAGGGGCGGAAGTCGGTTGTGTTCGAAACACAAGGCGAAGCGCGGACCCGGCAACCGCCCGTTTGCTTTTCTCCATGCGTGTTTGTGTTCTGTGTGTTTGTGTCTTTTCTCCGCTCCAAAGCATATGTCATTCATTGGAGTCAAGGCGTACGCAAGATGCACGAAAGATAAGCGGTATGTGTGCGGAGCGGTAAAGTGGGCGAGCGAGGGAAAGGCTCTGCTGCACTACTAATTAAAACCTTGTTTTGGGGGGCTCGCATAGAAGAAAAGAAACTGAGAAGGGAGCGCGCACGCAGAGCGTCTCGTGACGGGATCACGGCGGGGGGGGGGGGGGGGGGGGGGGGGGGGGGGGGCGAGCCAACTCCCTCAGTTTTACTGTTTTTTTAGTTTTTATGGCTAGGGTTCAAGGCTGTCGCCGCACGCTCCCTCCGCAGTTTTTTTTTTTTTTTGTTCCTTCATGCGGGTTTGTAGGCATGAGCCAGAACAGAAGGCGCTGCGGAAAGCGTTGTGCAGACGACGCGACGCCAAGGCTACGCCCAACCTTCTCCCGTCAGTCAGAACGATGCACCAATGGAGTGCCTTTAGCGAAAGTAGCCCCCCCTTGACGTCAGCGGGGTGCAGAGTAGTGGGCCGGGCCCGTTTTTGAAGGAAGGAAAGAACGAACGGGCTTTGATTTGAATTTTCGCAGCTTTTCGGGGCGCGCATGGCTCTAGTATTTTGCAGAGGTTATCTTCGATGCCTCATCTATGCAGTGGGCTTGTTTTTCAAAAATGTCCGGACCCTGGTCAGTGGCCCTTTAAGTTAAGAACAACGCAGCGAGCTATGGAAAGGAAAATGATAGGTGTAACGTTAAGAGATCGGAAGAAGGCGGAGTGGGTGAGGGAACAAACGCGGGTTAATGACATATTAGTTGAAATCAAGAGGAAGAAATGGGCTTGGGCAGGGCATGTAATGCGAGGCAAGGTAACCGCTGGTCCTTAAGGGTAACGCAGTGGATTCCAAGAGAAGGCAAACGTAGCAGGGGACGGCAGAAAGTTAGGTGGGCGGGTGAGGTTAAGAAGTTTGCGGTGATACAATGGCGGCAACTGACAAAGGACAGGGTTAATTGAAGAGACATGGGAGAGGCCTTTGCCCTGCAGTGGGTGTAGTCAGGCTGATGATGATGACATTTAGTGGACTTTTGTCTATACACAGTCTATAGATTATCAATAGAGAAATAGAAATATCTATAGGGAAGCAGTAGATTCTATAAGAAGTCTATAGACTGTCTATAGACCATTGTTATAAGGAAAACGTCGCTCTCTATAAATACATTCGGTTGTACAGATGCCGTGCTGTGGCGCTCATTATAGATACCAGCCACCTAACCATAGCGGGCTTGTGTACGACCGCCTCCGCAACGAACAAACTCAAACACTGCAATCGGTTTCATTCACTACGTAACCTAACCGTACCAGAACCGAACCGCCTCGGCCGGCTTGGCTGGCACACGTCGTTCCCGTCCAGACATGGCGATGCAAAGCCAGCCCGGGGCGGGGCATCCATCCGCGCAAAGCGTCGCCGTTCGTCGCGCGCCCAGCAGTGTTCGACCTGAACGCAGCGAACGGCGGCGGCGGCCCTTCCCCGACTGGAACGAATGTGACCTACAATGGCTAAAGCGCGCCGCTGGCGGGAGAGAGACAGCCTCCCGTCGCCGCTGTTCGCTCGCTACGGGCGGCATTGAGACGAGTGGCGTTCGTGGCAAGCCTGCATTGGAGGTCGGAGTAGGCATGTGCGTATACGCCGTTTGCCGAGGAATAGACGAAACGAGGCCCGCACCGAGGTTGACAGCTGCTGCTTATGATGGATCGCGGATATTTCTATGCTTGCAGCCGCCGCCGCATTCTTCCTGACCTTGACAGTGGGCTTGGAGGTCACCGACGTGATCGCCATTTTTTATTTCTCTCTTTTCCTCTGTTCCCGAAGTTTTGTTGGTTAAACCGATATTAAACAGGGCTCGGATGAATAGTCTGCGATTTCCATTAGTATGAAACATTCTGGCCCTCTACAGTAAAAATTGAGCGAAAATCTGCGTATTATGCTCCGGGCCTGAACACCAGCGTCATCATCATCAATGTGATGATGATGGTGGTGGTAGAGGCCGTGTGTTTCGTGGACTACTTAGCGTACCCGGTACGCGGATGTAGATGGAAATAAAGTCGTAAAGAGGTGAGTTTGCAGGAATGTAAGCAGTCTGTGCAAGACCAACCTCATTTACAATGTGACTAGGGAGACGTCCCTTCGCGACTGATGCTCACAGAGAAACAATAGCACAGAAAGCTATTCAAGGCTTCTTCGTCCTTGACTATATTAATCCCTTTTTTCCACATCTTTGCTGAAGGAGAGGTTTATGTATAATAATGTTTTCGTTTAGTTTCATTTCACCCTGTGATGCAAGGATGACGTGGCCATTATAATTCTAGGTGGCTTGTTTTCGGAAGAAACCCGTGCAACTTTGCTTTCGAATTTGTTTCCCACCAGAAACTTCATTCTAGCTACATGAAAGCGCGCGCACATCTCCATGACTCTCCGAGCGACGACCTTCGCGTTGCATGTCACCGGCCTTACTCGATTTGGCAAGAAATCTGGCTAGGCTTACTTAACGCCGCGAGCTAGGCGGCCCCTTATACCGTCAGGCGCTATCCGTCAACGTCACCAATCCGCCTGCCGTAGCAGTTTCTGCTAGACTACGCGCCATACTTCACTGTCGCTCTTTATGGGTCACAGGATGTGAACGAGAAAAGCGGCGCATTCAGCAGAACACAATGGAATAAAGAATGTAGAAAAAAAAAAACGGGGAAGACAGGCTTCGCGAGGACACTTTGCCTTCGCCTTGACGTTGTCAAGAAATTGCCGTTTCATTAAACTTCAAGGGGGAATAAGAACATTTATTTCACTTTTCGGGTCCCCTGTTTAATCCTTCGCGCACTGGTCGAAAGGGCAGCGCTTTTCTCATTCCTGACATTGACGGCGACCTGAGGGAACTATTTCATGGATCACGTCCGCTTGAGGAAAGAGTAAAGTTCGCTTGTCACTGAGACGAAAAGCTAAACGATCGCAGTTAAATTGAGTTTCGTGCGTGTCATTGATTTCACCGCGGGAAAAGGTATACTCGTGTTTTGTTTTTTTCTGTAGCCAATCAAGCCGTCTTGCGACAGGATGTTGTAGTCGAGGCACAAGGGTAATTAAAAGTAAAAGGGCTTAGATATTACGACGATGGCAGCGGAGAAATAGGTCCTGTCTAGGGACGTCACCAAGGCATTGACAGAGAAGTCGTTGAAATGGACAGTCACGTGTTTGCATCGTGTCGCTCAACACCCGCCTTAATCCATCAAGCGAAGATTGGTAATTGGTTCGGAAGTTGAGGACAGTATATGACGATATTCAAATGCCTTTGTCAACGCAGGCCGAAGGTCTCAAATTAACAATAAACAAATCGCTTTTCTGATGCGGCTGTTTTTGACACAAATAACCTGTTTATTCTTTTTTTAGCTCTCGTCTTCACAAAGCCTTGCTGCGCCAACTAGCACTATTTGTGTTTTCGCGGCAGTTGGATGATTTTATTGATGCTGCGACACAGTCGTCAGTATATTTCCTAGTTTCAAATATATACACGCAACCGAGCAAAGAAGAAGATCGCATCTTAATCTTTACCAGGGGTCATATATTTCTTGTATTACGTCACACTTAGGTATATGCTTTTTATAGATGCTGTGGGCGCACACAAACATGCCTGAGGTGCATTTTCCGCAGTCCGCTGCTGCCACTTATACTTTCAGCCCTGGCACTTTACCGGAATCTTCGCACTCCGCAACTCGGAGTTGTGTCCTGCGTAGACTGTCTGCGGGATGTCGGATGCCTTTCAGCGTGCGCTGTCCCGCGCGCTGTTTTCGGGTATAGACACAGCTCCCGGGGAATTTGCATGGCGAACTCGATGAGCTGTACACGTCACACGCGAGACGGCCTGGGAAAAAAGGCCGCGCGGGTGACGGATTGCCAGCGTTGCCGCGAGGAATGAAAATTCTGGTCTAACCCCATGAGGCCCCGCGCGGCAGCAGGGTGGCGCTTGTCCTCTCTCCCTCTTTCAGCCGCTGCCCTTTCCGGGCTGGCTCTTCGGATCTCTGTGAAGACTCGTACGGTGAAACTATGCCGCTCGACTTTTCTTGCTCGAAGACCATGAATGATTTATGGTGTCGTACCTCGGCCTCTCAGAGGTCCGGTTCATTTTTTTTTCTTCTCGCGTTTTCTCTCGGCTCGCCTGTTACGAGGTGGTTACTTTTTTTCTTTTCCCTTCTTGTTTCCGCGCGGAAGAAGAATAAATGAAGAAGCGAGCCGGCGGGGGATGGCGGTGACAGAAGGCTCAGAGAAAAACCGTGGAGGCAAAAACATGAAAGACGCGGCGACAGGCGCCGACGGCCGCGGTGTTGGCTGAGCTCTTCTCCTTCGTTTAGCCGGTGCGGTGTTTTTTTCTTTTTTTTTCTGCGGCGTACACTAAGCTCTAACACAGCGCTTCTTGTCTTCTTCATTTCTATTTGTTTTTCGTCTCTGTCTTCACGCTCTTTTCGTATGTATATTTCGCCGCTTTGGCGAGGGCCGCCTTTTTCGGTTATTTTTTCTGCGTATTCATGAATTCCTGAGTATTAGCGGGTTGATACAGCTGCAAGTGTTGAGGTACTGGAAAAAGTGATTGCGAAACGAAATGCAACGAAGCATATCTCTTTTTTCGAAGACATTCTGAAACGTCTATTTCGTAACTTTTTACTTTTTGTAGGGAATGGTCGGTTATTGAATTCCAAAGGCTGGAAGAAAGAGGGATGCTATGGGTGACTATGGGGACAGAGTGTAGCAGAGTAGCAAGCGAGAGAATCATTACTCAGGCAGTCCTCTCAGCTTTTCCTTGTCAATCGCTTTTTCGCACAAAGGCTAGTCGAACGTGTCCAAGGCAGGACAAGAGTTACATGGGGAGATGAGGTTAAAGAATTTGACTCGGTTGGCTCCTCGCAACTGGCTCAAGGCAGGGCTGATAGGATGTCGTTGTCTTGCAGTGGACCTAATCTGTCTGCTGAAGTTGATGATGGGGAGTACGAACATTGCTGTGCAGTGTTGATTTGACTCCGGTAGTTTATCGGGCTTCTCATCTGGCTTACAAGCCATTGTTAGGCAAGATCCAGAGCAAGTGACTGTATACGCCTGTTTAGGCGACATTTGCTAATCATATTGCCTTGTTTCTTGGTTTTGGAGTGCAGATAACAAAAACGTGTGTCTCTATATTTTATATATGTATTTTTTTATTTAAGTGACACGGGCATCAAGTCCTAAGTTTTTAAAATATGTTTGCAGCAATAAAGGACATGTAGATAATTTTTCACGCTCAAAATTCAATTGGCCTCAATTTATTTCTTCCAGATGCACACATGGACAATTCTGAAATGGTTACCTGGACAATAGCTGTTTACAAGACTGTTTTCTGTACTTGTCGGCGCCGTTGGCTGGGGCTCTCCATTGAGAGTATCTGCCCCTTCGTTCTTGAGTTGTATGTGACTGTAGCTGTTTAGCTGTTGCGTTATAAGCTCGTGCCATGTACGGTAAGGAAGAAGTTAAAATATTTCCACGCGTTGTTGAGCTCAACACCATGTCTCCCGATTCTTGACCGATCCCCCAGTGTGGGTACGTGCCATCTTTTGTAAGGCCAACAACATCAAGAACGACATGCAGAACGTTATCGAACATTTTGCGACCAGTGCTGGCGTATGTCCATGCTGTTCATGAAGTATGTGGTGCAATGTTCACAACGTAATATGACTTATGAAAAACAAATTATTTGTCGTTTTTGCTATCTCACAAGATGCCCCAGTGGCAGTTCTGAGTTCTGCCTTTACAAAAATTTTTGTCGACAGTTTATAGACTACTGCCAATAATGTGTATAGACTCACTATAGACAAATCCTATAGAGAACAGTCTGCAGGCAATACAAATGCTATAGACAGCCTATAGATTTATGGTCATACACTTTTCGTAGACTTTTGTCTATAGACCGTTTATAGACTCTGAATAGACAAAAAGAAATATCTATACAAAGGCAATAGAGTCTATGAGAAGTCTATAGACTGTCTGTAGACCATTTTTATAAGGGTGGCTCGCTAAACTGCGATAAAGAACGACCGATGCGACGAATGTGTTTTGCTTTGGCATGCACTGCTTGCCTGAAGGAAGGATTGGTGGAAGGAATAGGGCTGTGGTCGAATACAACTCAAGAATGAAGCAAGAGATGCCTCTCAAAGGAGGACCAACATCCGATGACGTCGACCGAATTTTATGATGCCGCGGCTAATCCGTGGATTAATGTAGCACATCTGGGGATTAACCACTACTTAGCCGCGACATTGTGGAAATCGGTCGATGCCATTGACTGGAAGACCTTCTTTGAGGGGCATCTGCCGCTTCGTTTTTGAGTTGTATCCAACTATAGCAGGTCTAAGGCGGTTAACCACGACGTCATGAGAACCGGTCAACGCCATTGGCTACAGGGCCTCCTTTGAAGGGCATTTGCGCTTTGATCCTGGGCTGCATTCGACTATAGTTGCGCTTTTCCAATTTAATGCTGGTGCGAGATTTCCTTGAATTAGGAGCTCTTGTGAAACATGGCGTCGCCGGACGCAAATTTTAGATCTTAATTACGATGGAGCCGCGCACACGAAGTGCTGTGGGTGACGCAAACATCCGCTGATCAGTCGGAACAGTTGGGCTAGCACTTGAAATAGTGAAGTAATCGCCGATTAAAATCCAGTTGCCCTTCAAGCTTCTCCGCAGCGCACAACGCCAAGTGGGGGGGGGGCGCATGATGACGTCATCGAAGGTATTGGTACATTTCCAACGCACAAACGCCTGCTTTGAAGGAAAAAAAACCAACGCCACCGAAGGCGAACCCTGCGGAGAGTTGTTTGGCAGCGTCTAACGAGTCAGGGGACGGTGAGGCTGACGATAGCGGTAGTTTGAAATCATACCTTCCGTGACGTCACGCTGAGTTTCCCGGCACACCTCCGGTGTATTGAGGAGAAGCGCGAAATTCAATCGTTGATTACGTCACTATATACTAGTGCAAATACACTTGGCATGCTTTACCTACAGGCTATATAGATTTGAATCTTTGAATATCGCGAAATTCTCAAAAAAGTGCTGCAGTTGCCTTTTAAAAGCCTTCGCTGCAGAATACGTGTAGCCTTCGGCAATACACCGAAAGGTAAGGATGAAATCCTTGGCCTCACAAAGATGTAAAACTTAATGGGTGCTAGAGTCCTCCGCTAGAACGCTACATCATGAAACGCAAACCATGTGGCCTCAGGATTTTTGACGAAAGCTGTACAGTGGCTGTAACACCTGTCCTGGCAGCGTGTGCCGTCAAGAATTTCCCATAGCAACAAATAACTCCCAGTAAACTTGTTGCTTCGGAAAAAAGAACTAAAGAGATCTCCGGTACGAACGGCACAAACCTGCGGGAAGAATTGGCTGGCGTTGAACGACGGTCGTCATGTGAGATTCGTTAATTGCGTACACTGGATGACTTCTTTTCGGCGTACAGGCCAGCATGTCTAGTTCATTGTTTTCCGTGGCTACAGCCAAAGCATTAGGAGGCGATGCAAGGTGCGCGCAGTTAGCAACGGGGGCAGGATGGTATACACGGAGGGCGCTGGCGAGAGGGGTGCAACCAATCGCAGCGGAAGCTGTGGCAGTTGCCGCCTATCGGGGCGGTCGTCGAAATCAAAATTTTCCTCGCCTTAAAACTACCGTTTGAGGCTCTTCTACGGTACCTGACATGACAAAATTTGATGTGGTTTGATGTGGAGGTTTGGAGGCAGGCTTTTTCCAATCCTTTCGTTTCGAAGTTAGGGTTCTTTCCAGCTGGCATAATATATTCCTGGCATACAGCCTCTGCAGAAACGTAATACCATCGAAGGTGTATGTATATTTGTTTTACTTGCGCCCTTAGTAATTATGTATTTTGTTCATTGCTGAATTGGCTATGATATACACTTAACGTCCAGGATTCGAATTTTCGTTTCCTGATGATAGGCTGCACATACGCCCACTGCGGGAGCCGTACAGGAGGAAAACAGTGTTACATTTACGCGACCTGCTAGAAAGCGAACTGTTGCAGTGCATGCCTTGATATTGGTAGTGTAATAACGGTGTTAATTCGAAGCCTGCATGTCAAGCCGCTGTTGAGATGCAGTGTTTGTAAAAAGTTGAGAGTTCAAAAAAGTATTCCTTTTAAACCGGGTTGGTAGGGTTCTAGCATTAGTGGAACTCCTAATCTCAGGAAGGGGGAGGAACAGAATTCATCTTACCTTTAAGAGGCCTGGAGCGCTGCGTATACATAACGCGCCATTAGGCATGGTTCACACGCAAATTCCTTTCCATTCTGACAAAGGCTGTACCTATATAAAAACTTGCCTTCTGAATCCGACAAGAATAACTAAAAAGAAGGCGATATGTACACTAGTTTTGGTGCAGTCATTTAGTCACAAATTATGGTTTGGTTTGGTTATTGGGGTTTAACGTCCCAAAGCGACTCAGGCTATGAGGGACGCCGTAGTGAAGGGCTTTAGAAATTTCGACCACCTGGGGTTCTTTAGCGTGCACTGACATCGCACTCTACACGGGACTCTAGAATTTCGCCTCCATCGAAATTCGGCCGCCGCGGCCGGGATCGAACCCGCGTCTTTCGGGTCAGCAGCCGAGTGCCGTAACCACTGAGCCACCGCGGCGGGGCTAGTCATAAATGAGGGAATTTGAGAGCGACTTAATTTGCAAGAGGAAAACGGGCACCTCCGCAGGGACTGCGCAGCTTTTGTTTTTTTTCCAGTGGGGACACATGACTTCGAGTCTACATGCATGATTATTCGTTTTTTTTTTATTCCAAGTTTCATTTAAATATGTATTCATTTTTTTAACTTTGTATTCTCTATTTTTGTTTATATATATTTCAAAAGTGTATTTGTTAATGCATATCAAACTTCAAGTGAAATGGGCAGCTTTATAGAGATGTAAACACGAGGAGTGATCCATTGCATTAAAAAACTCTGCGCACAGTTTGTTTCAATTATTCTAGTCGTGCTCATGAACAGGGGTCATTCAATCAGTCACTTCGGTTCGATCATGACTGGTTCATGTTACTGACATTAAAATTCTTTATGACTGTCAATGAAGCCAACTAGCTGAGCCTCACTGCATGTGCTTTACATGAATAACGTTTTAAAACTGCAGCGTTCGTAAGAAAACAGATCAGAGTGCAAGCAAGGGGGGAAGGAGGGCCGGGGGGGGGGGGGGGGGGTACCTAAACTTACAGGCGCTAACTTAAAGTTAGCGCTTGTGGTGTATCCTTCGTGTTGTCCGTGTTTCTGAGCGCTGCAGACCACATACGAGGGGGTACCCAAAAAAAACCGGACTAAATTTTTTGGTCGGCAAAGCTTCTGTGGTACCGCGTTTTGCCACTAGGAGCGCATAGAACGAACATTCCAGAGTCAGTAAGCCGAGTGCCATCGTTGAAGGAGGTCAGACTAGTTTAGGCAGAGTTTTAGAGTGACGACTGTTTTGTATGAATGTCGTTTTTGCAATGGCTGATTTTCGTGAACAGCGTGCGCCGGTGAAATTCTGATTTTTGCTCGGAAAAAGTTGAATGGAAACTCTTGAAACATTAAGAAAGACGTACAAGGACGATGCTATGGGGACAACTCAAGTGTTCCTGAATCGAATCCTGAATCAAAGCAACAATCACGCCAATGGAAAACTTCAAATTCACCTCGCCTCAAGAAAGCTCGTCAGGTGAAACCAAACCTCAAAACAATGCTGATTTGTTTTTTCGACGTGAGAGAAGTCCTCCATTGAGAATTTGTTCCGCAGGGTCATACAGTTAGCCAGGCTTTCTACTTGGATGTTTTGAAAAGATTGGGCAACAGTGTGCGGTGGAAGCGGCCAGATTTGGGGCGGTCGGGTGACTGGTTTTTCCATCATGGCAATGCCCCTGCTCACACAGCCCTGTCTCTACGACAAATTCGGACCAAAAATGGCATGACCCCTATTCCTCAACCCTCATACTCTCCCGAACTTGCCCCGTGCTACTTTCTTTGTTTCCTAGAATGAAAAAAATAGGTGAATGGAAAGCGTTTCGCTGATGTTGCTGAGGTGAAGAAAAAAACGACGGAGGCACTGTCAAGCATCACAAAAGATGAATTTAAACAATGTTTTCAAAAATGGAATGAAAGATTTGACAAGCGTATCATTGCAAGTGGGGAATACTTTGAAGAAGATTGAAGGTATGTGCTTAAAATGGAAACAAATAAGTTCAAACAAAAATAAGCCCGGTTTCTTTTGGGTACCCCCTCGTAATGGACAGCCAACTTACGCAATCAGCTACTCTCATCAACAGCGCCTAGTAATGCGATCGGTGTGTCTGCACCTTAAATCTACGTCACAAGCTTTGTAAGCGCACCTGATCACTGCTCACGGGAGCTTTTGCGCAAATGCAGCGGTCAGTAGATCACGTAACTCATTGCAGAAGGCGAGCTCGTCTTTTCTGGTGTCCTATGTCACTGTCCACTCAGTTCGTTCTCTTCTTTTCACCACCATTTTTTTTAACATGAAAGTTTATATCTCTCCTTCCTCTTATTTCCATTCTTAAAAAAAAAAAAAAACAGTGCATGCGAAAGACGTTGGAGAAACGTTTAAAACATGCTTCTAATAAAAAAAAAAAAAAACAGGCAACTGCATTATTCGTGCTTCTCGCATTTACGGACGCTCCTGTCATTTCGTACAGATCACTGAAAATTAGCAGAACGTGAAGGTGAGTCGTGTAGTTTGACGCTACTTTCACTTCATTAAGTTATAAACAGGCAGAGATGTATTTTAAACACGCCTAATTTTGATTTCGCAGAAATATTTTACAAAGTTGTTGCATAGTTGGAAAATCAAGTGAAAAACACTGCTTTGATCTTTCCTTGCTTGCAGTTTTCAGAACAGTATATTTTCTCTTTCTACTCACGAAACTATGCCATACTGGCCGCACGTCAAACTTTAACAAAGCTTAATTGTTTGGGGTGCGGCGATGCATTGTCTGTCGCGTAGAAAAAATTATGCGCCCAGTTCGCATAATTTTCAGAAGGCGGTCTCCATGGCAGTACTGAAGGCCCCTATACGCTCGTCTGCGTGTTCAGGCGTGCTTAAGCTTGCATAATAACATCTCAGAAAAGTAATTTCTCAACTTATACCGCACATTTTGGCGCATCAGAAAATTCCGTTCGATTCAGGCAAGGACTGCGACGGTAACCTAGTGGTTTGAGCATACGCCTTGCATGCAGGAAGTGGGATGTTCGGTCACCAGGGCACGAACCTGCTTAATATTTGGTAGGCATTCTCCGGGGCTAGTCTTTGACTGCACTACGACTGAAATGCTTGAGAAAGTTTGTTTCACACTGCCCCGTGCATATCGATCGCTAGGCAAGCTGATCTCGCGTCATTAAAATAAAATAATCGCAGTCATAATCGTCACGGATTTCAGCAAGACTTCTATCGGTACTCTTCTTATACGACTGGCGGATGTAAGCGGACATTCTTGTACAAATTAGATATGCGTTAAAATTTCTCATGCAGCTGTCAAGGCGCAATAAGTAGTATATACCAGGTATCTCAGGGAACACTAAGTAATTTTGAAAAATATTGCTTTTGTAGCATAGTACTACCACTGTTGTCGATAAAAAAACGGTGAATCGTCTTCAGTTGCAAGCTGGGTAACTCATATTTAATAACTATTTAACTATTAGAGTTAGGCGCCTAGTCGCAATTAAAGATGTGTAGCCTGCCGGTAGCAATAGCCATATCAGTTTTTAGAATTGCGAAAACGCGACTACTCTTGGCGATGTGGCTCGACAAAATTTGGCTTCTTGTCTAGATACGTGCACTGAAGAGGTTGTTTTGCCAGCATGCTTTTCGAAAGCGCATATATTTTGGCACGATGTAGCCAGAATTGTTGGGCCACAGCGCCGTTGATAATCGCGTTTTCGAAATTCTAAAAACCAATATGGTTCTCGCTACCAACCGGCAACAAATCTCTAATTTCAGCCAGCTGCTTAAGAGTAATAGTTGAAAAGCTAAATATCAGAAATTAGTTAACTAGCTTGCTACTTCAGAACATTCACCAGTTGTCAAGTGTCCGCGAACACTGTAACACTACGCCGAAGAAGCCATATTTTTACTTCAAAAAGTCTATTTTTGAAAATCACTTGGTCTTCCCTGAAGCGCCTGGTACACGAAGTGTATCAGGGAAGCCCGCCACTAATGTTTTAAGATGGGTTTTTTGAAGTTTTTGAGATATTTTGAGAGCGTTTGCGCATCGCAGCGCAGCGCAGGCGGGATAGAGGATGTGAAGGATGAGCGCCACGGAGTGCCGCCTTTTTATGGGCGTCACTGTGCTCCCAACTAGGGGTGTGCGAATATCAAATTCTTCGAATACGAATCGAATACGAATACTTGTTTTCGAATATCGAATCGAATATCGAATAATCAAGGACAGACGCATTTAACCACTAGAAAACATTTATTTGAGCACCCAAGAACATCACAGTTCAACTATCGATGATTAAATGAACACAAAAGGTGTCTGTGGCTGCACAAACGGTATCAGTCTCGAACATTATTCTTAGAAGAGTGGAAATATCAGAGAAGATGGCTAGTACACAGCATTGATTAAGGCTAGCTTGCCATCAGCACGAACGCGGGTTGATGGGATGAACACAAAAGGTTGTCGTGAAGGAAAACCCGCTGCTCCACATGGTCAGGCAGAAGCAGTTCCCTTCTAGCTGAAACGACTCCTCCAGCCATAGAAAATGCCCTCTCAATTGGCACTGAACTGGCACGTATTGCGAGGTATTTCGTGCACAGCTCTGGCTATACCAGCTTCGCTGGTATAGACACAAAGAAGCTCACCAGCGCAGTCAGCTACGACATGGCCCTTGGAGGAAGGAATGCGCATTGCTCTGGGCGCCGCCTTGTTGTTATGTCTCAGTCGATAGGGTATAGCACAATATAGATAGGGCTTGCGGACCGAAATTAACGCCGGTGTTCACAATCAATATTCGGCTCGATACGATTATTCACGACGGGTCGAATATTCGAGACAACACGAATACTTGGATTTCGAATCGAATACGAGTACTAAAAATATATTATTCGAATTATATTCGAAAATTTCGAATATTCGCACACCCCTACTCCCAACGCAAGGGCAGAGTTTTAGAATTTCCCAAGAAATGGCTAAAATTTGTTGAGCCACAGCGGCGAGAGTGATCATATTTTCTAAATTCTAAAAATTAATATGGCTGTAGCTAATGACCTGCTAATTCCAAGCAGCCGCCTACATGTAATAGCTACAAAGTTAGCAATCAAAATTTAGTTCAGCGGTTTATAACTTTCTATCACTCGCGTCTTTTCTGGTGTCCGCCTACACCACACATACACACACCAGACACACCGCAAAAAGTGTGTCTTTAACTCAAGGAGCCTATATTTAAAGAATCAGTGGCGGGCTTCCCTGAAACACCTGGTATACTTTGTACAACTGCTTGTTGCTCGACGTTCATTATTTATTCGTCTGTTCTAAGAAGCAAACAACGTGTCGTTTAGATTGGCTCAGCTACAACAACCTAAGCAACCCACACATTGTGCTGACCATCTGCTATCAAAGCGACTTTGCATGGTGCCATCACTCAAACATTACGGTGCCTTAGTTGCATTTACATGTGCCCAATGAAAACAAACTAAAAATCAACACAAGAATTCGCCTCCACACAGCTGAGGTGAGCGCACAGTTGTTTGCACGCAATGTACTTCATGCATTCTTAAAATCTTTCTTTTTTATAAAATCTTTCTTTTTAAGCTGCAACCTTTTATTTGGCACTCGTTAAGAAAAGACACGCATAAGTTATACTTTAGAGCGCATTGTGCAAATAAGAGTGCTGTGCGGATAGACTAAACCTGCCGCCTTCTTCTATCACTCTAAACACAAATACGCCTATATGGGTGTAAAATGGGAGTAAGCTGTCCTCTATGCTAGAGGTCAGCTTTCTCTCCTTTTACTCCTTTCTGTTAAGGTTGTACACCTCCTCGTGTTTTCGTGGACCATTGTGCACTAACCAACCGTGCCTAGAACACCGCACATCTCTCCGCTCTTCTAATCCATAGTGCAGGTTGGAGTAGGTTACCCTGCTGTAAGGAGGTCAACGTGCGGCGTCTGCTACCTAATGGTATACTGCTGTACGAGGGCTATACTGTTGTACGAGTTTTGCACGCTAGGCTTCAAATTTTCATCAAAGGAGTAAACAAAGAAGCAACCTGTCCTCTATAGCTCACTCTCCTTATAAGGGACAGGGTGTGCTGCCCCAGCCCTGTGGTATATATTTCCAACACCAAAAATAATTGAGGTTGGCAACGAAAAAAAAAAATCTCTCTTCAAAACATTAGAAGTTGTTGCAGTTACAAAGATTTTAATCCAGGTTTCAGTCTCCTCTATTTACTGACCTCAAGACCTCCGGTGCCACGTTTAAAGGGCCACTGACCAGGGTCCGGACATTTTTGAAAAACAAGCCCACTGCATAGATGAGGCATCGAGGATAACCTCTGCAAAATATTAGAGCCATGCGCGCCCCGAAAAGCTGCGAAAATTCAAATCAAAGCCCGTTCGTTCTTTCCTTCCTTCAAAAACGGGCCCGGCCCACTACTCTGCACCCCGCTGACGTCAAGGGGGGCTACTTTCGCTAAAGGCACTCCATTGGTGCATGGTTCTGACTGACGGGAGAAGGTTGGGCGTAGCCTTGGCGTCGCGTCGTCTGCACAAGGCTTTCCGCAGCGCCTTCTGTTCTAGCTCATGCCTACAAACCCGCATGAAGGAACAAAAAAAAAAAACTGCGGAGGGAGCGTGCGGCGACAGCCTTGAACCCTAGCCATAAAAAGTAAAAAAATAGTAAAACTGAGGGAGTTGGCTCGCCCCCCCCCCCCCCCCCCCCCCCCCCCCCGCCGTGATCCCGTCACGAGACGCTCTGCGTGCGCGCTCCCTTCTCAGTTTCTTTTCTTCTATGCGAGCCCCCCAAAACAAGGTTTTAATTAGTAGTGCAGCAGAGCCTTTCCCTCGCTCGCCCACATGACCGCTCCGCACACACACCCCTTATCTTTCGTGCATCTTGCGTACGCCTTGACTCCAATGAATGACATATGCTTTGGAGCGGAGAAAAGACACAAACACACAGAACACAAACACGCATGGAGAAAAGCAAACGGGCGGTTGCCGGGTCCGCGCTTCGCCGTGTGTTTCGAACACAACCGACTTCCGCCCCTCCGCTCGTGAAACGGTGGGGAGGCCTAAAAGAAAATGAAAAGGTGGCTCGTTAACTGGGAATGGCAAACAAATGTATGAAAGGATGCGCTCGCTAACAAGTCTAGGTGGTCGAGCCGATCGCGCCTCTCGATCGTTCAGTGTGCGGCGAAAATGCAAAAACCAAGAAAAGAATTCTATTGAAGGCGGGGCCATGACGTCGCCCTGTGACGCACTCCACAGACACCACGCCTCCGGCTTACACCGGAGAAGGAAGGGGTGATTTTGCCTTGCCGAGCCTACTCGACGAGGAGCGGGAGAGAAAAATTTCGAGGAGGGAATGGAAGGAGAGGAGGCTCGCTCAAAGTGAGGTAGAGAGTGTTCGGGACGATGGGGTGGGCAGGGGGCCTTTAAACGCCTCCTCCCGTTGCTAACTGCATCAAGTTACTATGCTTTGCAGTGGGAATATGCCCCCGTTGCCAAGAGTAAGCATTCCGCATATTTAGTGATCGAGGTCTATTCCGAAACTTTAGCAGCATCATCATCATCACCAGCCTGACTACACCCACTGCAGGGCAAAGGCCTCTCCCATGTCTCTCCAATTAACCCTGTCCTTCTCCAGTTGCGGCCATTGTATCCCCGCAAACTTCTTAATTTCATCCGCCCACCTAACTTTTTGCCGTCCCCTGTTACCTTCTCTTGGAATCCACTCCTTGGAATCCCTTTCAGCAGCATACCCTGCCGCTAAAAGGGAGTTCACTAGAGGACAGCCTATTCCCTTTTTACTCCCCTATAAACTTATTCATGTTTAGAGTGCTGTAGTTGGTTTACTGGAGTTCAACGTCCCAAAGCTACTCAGGCTATGAGGGACGCCGTAGTGAAGGCCTCCGGAAATTTTGACCACCTGGGGTTCTTTAACGTGCACTGACATCGCACAGCACATGGGCCTCTAGAATTTCGCCTTCATTGAAATTAGGCCGCCGCGGCCGGTATCGAACCCGCGTCTTTCGGGTCAGCAGCCGAGCGCCGTAACCACTGAGCCACCGCGGCGGGGCGGAGTGCTGTGGGATTAGAAGTTACTGTGTAGTATAAAC
Source organism: Amblyomma mixtum (assembly GCF_055824585.1). Taxonomy (NCBI): domain Eukaryota; kingdom Metazoa; phylum Arthropoda; class Arachnida; order Ixodida; family Ixodidae; genus Amblyomma; species Amblyomma mixtum. The sequence goes on along the minus strand of NC_143017.1, from coordinate 88,792,136 downwards.
TAAAGCTGAGAACGTCCTCTCTGCGAGGACAGCATTATTTTTCGATCTAGCCCCACCAGCGGCCGACACTTTCTCCAACTGCCAAACTTTTGGCGCCTTCCAAAGATGAAGGCGACTTCGCGCCCTCCGGCGAAGAGCTCAACATATATCATATGCAGTGCGCCCTATAGGTGTGTTTTGTAGAAATACCGCCACTCCTGAGGACTAGTACAAAAAAAAAACGAAATGTGCGTTTGTGAGAAAGAGGGAATTTTAAAATTTCGTTTGTTGGCAGCATCTTTTCGTGCATTATGTTGCTGACCTTTCCAAGATTTTTGTACACATTCAATGAGTTCTCGCAGTTTTTAATAAAGGTTTTCATAAACTATTCTTCATTATTATTAACCTACCTTTTTCTGTGTACTTTGTTGCCTTTCTCAATCTGTTTTCTTTACTGAACACCCAAAACAAAAATGCCCAAAAAACAAGTTTTTCTTATATTTTTTGAGTGCCGAAGTTCGAAAGAACTTTTGTTTTTCGTCAGCAGGGATGTTTTCGGAGACGCTTATCAATCCAGGTAAAGGGTACCAGACAAATTATCGTCCAGCGAAATCGCTGACGTAACAAGTTTTTTGTTTTTTGTGCGCACCAAAACTGTATTTTCGCGCACAGCTTTATCCTCGTTTACTATGCATGTTCCGCAGCATATATTTGCAACACCTTCGACTTCATTGCTGCACTGTTTGCATTTTGTTTTCTTCTTAAACCTCGTTGTCATACTTAGCAAGTCCACCTTCTTTCGAACGACATTTTCTCCTTTGTTCGCACTGGTTTCTTTTATTTGAAATGCAACAGAAACTGCCTCCAGTTGTTAGCAATTTATTGCAGTTTATTTCGCGAGCCACCCGAGTCCATGCGTTCTTCCAGGCCACAGCTTGTCGGTGGGAATTTCTCCAGCTCGCGCACGCTGTCAAGCCTGCAGTAAAGAGAGAAAGAAAGAAGAAAACCCACCGTGAATTCACTTCGCCTACTTTCAAGGTCACAACGATCATTGAAGCATAGTGATATGCATGCGATTATGCATGTGCGACTGTCATCGTTCTCTGTGCAGCACAACGGCCAGAAATTGTGAGAAAAAACTATAACACTGCAGTACTAATTCCTTTCATGTCTTATCGATTTCCACCAATTCGCTATCTTTTCTTTATTTCCCTTTACCCATCTATACTCCGTTTCGTACATCAGGTGCAACGCTGTCAAAGTTTGCACTCTTGTTTGCGCTGCCTACATCCGGGACCAAACAGTAGTACCTTCCTTGTTGTAAGCGAAATATAGTAAATACTTTGCCTGTGGGCTTACTATAAAGTATAATCTGGCATCAGGTGCAACGCTGTCAAAGCTTTAGCGCTCTTGTTTGAGCTGCCTACATCCGCGACCAAAAAGTAGTGCCTTCCTTGTAGTAAGCAAAATATAGTTAATACTTTGCCTGCAGGCTTACTATAATCTGGCATCTGAGGGATTGAAGGTGGAGGGGACATTGTGCTAATCCTCTCAGTCGCCATCATGCTACTGCCGAGGGTAGCTGATAAAGTGAGACGCAAGATCAACGACGTAATACTTTAACAAGTGTTGAAATTCGTTTAAAGTATATATAACAAATGTAGCAGAAATATAGCAGAAAACAAAGCAGAAATGTCATCAGCGGAAGTGACGGCACCACTTATAGTCACGTGATCAACAAAGATGGTATTTGCCTGATTAGCAGGGCCTGCATTTTTTTTTCCCCCGCAGACTGACGGCTGGTCACCAAGAGGCGTCGCCAAAATGGCGGCCGCTATTGGTAGCAAGAATATGGAGAGGGTGTTCTCATGTGAGTGCGGTCGCTCCTTTCGCTGTATGCGTGGCACACGCGTTCGCAGGAAACATTAAAAAATTGTGCAGGATACGACAAACCCGTTTTATTTTATTTTTTATCCATAGCTCTCCATCATGTCAATGTTTGCCGAAGACAGGAAAAAAACAGTCAGGTTTAACGGCCATGTGTTTCCGTAGCATCTGCACGATAAACGCTGTCTTTCGACAGCTGCTTCGGACACACCTCTTGGAAAGGCGGCCGTTCAAATTTGATATACATTTACTACGGGTTATGTCAATGGTCTAATGATAGTTATAGACCGTCTAATGAAGGCCACAGAGAGTCCGTGTAGCGGCAAAAAAAGAATAGGACAGAAAGTAGGGCACCACAGTCTTTGCCAGACTGTACCGTTATTTAGACCTTTTTCCTTTACACCTGGTCCTTTTTTTGCTTTTTTTTGTTTGTGCAATTTATATGAACCCTTAAAAAACACTAAATACGAAATATCACTGACCATGCGCAATGTGAAACTGCTTTAAAATTTTTCCTGCTTTTTTGCTTGTTTTGCTTATTTTGCCCTCGATTACCTTTGTTTTTTGGCTACCGATAGTGTGAGCTTAGGCCTAATGACAGTTCGGTATACGTTGCACTCATAGGTGACGAATTCTGTTCATGGCCAGTGCTGTGCCTGCCTTTTTGGATTGCAGGCTGATCATAACCTGGGTGCATGACACGTGTGTAAGCTACCATTCAGTGAGATGCCTCCACCGTGGATTTAACGTTTCGTGCCGAGTTATTCATGCTCAATGTTTGATTGATTTCACAGCGCAAAATCCGTTACCAAATAGTAAACAATAATTACCTAAGCTCGGAATAAGTCCGGCGGCAGGTAACTTCTCGGAACGTATATGAAATGAACCAGCGAGATGGTTCTGAAGGAACGGTCCACATCGATCAAAATTCTTCCCAGGGCATTGCTCGCGTATCTACGCGCAGAAATTTCGGCTACTTTCCCGACTTCCAGGTAATCATCGCCCGCTAATTTTGCTTCAGACTTGTAGCTGCAGCGGCACGACTGATATACGAGGGGGTACCCAAAAGAAACCGGACTAAATTTTTTGGTCGGCAAAGCTTCTAGGGTACCGCGTTTTGCCACTAGGAGTGCATAGAACGAACATTCCAGAGTCAGTAAGCCGAGTGCCGTCGTTGAAGGAGGTCAGACTAGTTTAGGCAGAGTTTTAGAGTGACGACTGTTTTGTGTGAATGTCGTTTTTGCAATGACTGATTTTCGTGAACAGCGAGCGCCGGTGAAATTCTGATTTTTGCTCGGAAAAAGTTGAATGGAAACTCTTGAAATATTAAGAAAGACGTACAAGGACGATGCTATGGGGACAACTCAAGTGTTCCTGAATCGAATCCTGAATCAAAGCAACAATCATGCCAATGGAAAACTTCAAATTCACCTCGCCTCAAGAAAGCTCGTCAGGTGAAACCAAACCTCAAAACAATGCTGATTTGTTTTGTCGACGTGAGAGGAGTCGTAAATTGAGAATTTGTTCCGCAGGGTCAGACAGTTAGCCAGGCTTTCTGCTTGGATGTTTTGAAATGATTGGGCAACAGTGTGCGGTGGAAGCTGCCAGATTTGCGGCGGTCGGGTGACTGGTTTTTCCATCATGGCAATGCCCCTGCTCACACAGTCCTGTCTCTACGACAATTTTGGACCAAAAATGGCACGACCCCTATTCCTCAACCCTCATACTCTCCCGACCTTGTCCCGTGCTACTTTTTTTGTTTTCTAGAATGAAAAAATAGGTGAATGAAAAGCGTTTCGCTGATGTTCCTGAGGTGAAGAAACAAACGACGGAGGCACTGTCAAGCACCACAAAAGATGAATTTACAATGTTTTGAAAAATGGAATGAAGATTCGACAAGCGTATCATTGCAAGTGGGGAATACTTTGAAGGAGATTGAAGGTCTGTGCTTAAAATGTGAACAAATAAGTTCAAACAAAAATAAGCCCGGTTTCTTTTGGGTACCCCCTCGTATACGCCTTGCTTGTGGAAGACGATTTCGACAGGCGTCTACCTCCTGGATAATTGTGACAAAGCTGCCTGCTCTCCTCTCAATGGCGAAGGCAGCTTAATGCTCCAGTCTCACAGTTGTCCTGCAAGTCAGGAGGACAGTTGTACAGGACCGACATGCACCTTACTGTTCATTTCTAGGACTGCGATGCCCAGGGCTAAACGCGTAGTTTCTGGGTTATAAGCGGCACGTTTTTGTCACGGAGCACTTTCTTTTGTCTTTTTGCTTTCCTGGTGGAGGTTTGCATGAATCTCTCGTTACACGAGGCGACACCTTGCTGCCAGTGTTGGGCAGAAAAACTCCTTGGTAAAGAGGGAGAGAGAGGGGGGGGGGCGTTCTGGATTGGCGTTTAATGCCGGCTGAACAGCGACGGCGGTGGCACGTCACGTCCAAGGCGGGAGCCTCGCGCATGGGGGCTTCGCGCGGGGTCCCCGGACACGCCCTTTTCCCCCTCTTGCTACCCGAGTCCCGGGCCCTTTTTGCGTGCGCCCCGTGGTCGTTAGTGAGCTAGCCTAGGCCCTCGCTCTTATGATTGCCCCCCCCCCCCCCCCCCGTATTTCTCTCTCCCTTTCTCTCCTCATCCCATCCTCCATTGTACGATTGCAGTGAGCGCGCACTCGCCCGACGGCTGCTTGTATTCGCAGCCTTAAACATAGAGCACTGACCAACCATTCGTGTGTGTACCGCCTGACGCCACGGCTCCTCGGTGACCTTGAAAACGCTCGGCAGCACTCTATCTTTAACGCTCTCAGCGCGGGAGGTGCGGGCAATGTGAATGGCGCGCCGAAAGTCCCGTGACCGTCCCCGATTTACTTTCCTTCTGTTCCGTTTTTTTTTTGTCCTTTCTTTTTCGGTTCGGAGAAACGCGAGTGCTATCATTATTACCGCCGAACATGTATGTACGCGCGAGTAGTTCTTCCCTGCCGGTCATCGAGGGACGGACGCTCGCTTACGTGCGGAGAGACGATCAGCGCAAGAGGAGATTTGGCGCTCTCCGCGATGGCATGCATTGTCATGTTGCGAAACGCTCGCGCGGCGCTCTGAAGACCCGGTGCAGGGGCGCCACACCCCGCACACGGAGCGGAGGCCGCGAGACCTCCCCGTCATGCCTCGCCTGTGCACGTGAGTGACCCGTCCGCACAGGCCGGAGGAATACGATGAAAGGAACACATAAACGCTTAATCCCCAAGTATATATGTGAAAAGAGTACTTGTTGTTCTCTTACGAGTTACGCTAGTTGCAATGTCGCAGTCACAAACTTACGAGTTACTTTCCGCAAGAAGCATGATCGCTGTAATGCCTTCTCAATTTAGACGAAGAAATAACGATAAATTTGAGTGATGAGTGAAAGCTATGCGTTCTCTTTCAAACTGCTCGTACTTGTATACACACCTGAATGCGAAGTGTTTCGATGTGAAAGAGTGCGAAGGGCCGCTCGCAAGTATACAAACATGACAGGCCGGATGCTTTATGATGTTTTATGACTTATGTCTGTACAATGAAAACTGGTTGCACCGGGACGCGAACGATATAAGTTGGACCCGCTATTGAATGACAATGGCACACTATAGGGTGGATTCCAAAGTGGAAAAGAGCCATCCGCACTATTAAATGATTACTCCTAATGGCATGCTATCATGATGCGGGAGCTTAGATTACCTGTTTTTCGTACCGTTTCCATTCAATCACTGTTTACAGTGATAGGAAGAAAATATTGAAGAAATCTTGTACACGGACACTGGGAGAACAAAGAAAAGTTTTTACCAGGCTGTCAGTCATGACTTCATCCATATTTTGAGTCTCGTTCATGTACCAGGAGAGCAAAAAGAACTTACATGCGTCAACTGCTTGCAACAACAATCAATCCATTCGCGACCATAGCAGTGAGCAGAGCGGCTGTGAAAGTTAACGGGCTGCAGTTATGGTTTGGCTAATCGCACTCCAGCTCCAGGTTTTTAAAGAACAGAAGAGAGCGATGGACGAACAGGAGCACATCTAGGCAATATAGGATTATTGCTGTAATTTTTTATTAATGGAGTCTTATCTAAGTATAGTTCACTGAGAACCAGTCAGCTACGGTTTGCCGAATATGCGATATATAGCTGCATCTTACGATGGAGTAGCTAAACTATACTGTCTGAATTAAAGTCAGGATTTGCGACCGGCCTATATGGCATTCCATGCCTTTGGTTAAAATCCTGCGCACCTATTGTTGCAATATATCTTGTTATCGTATTCCAACTGTCGCTGACATCAAAAGAGCTAGCATGAGATTGGAAAACTGCTAACGCCGTTCCGGTTCATAAAAATGGCCTTCGGGGTCTGGTTTAAATTACAGGCCCATTTCGCACACAAGTACGTATGCTGCAAGACATTAAAACACATTATATATTGCAAACATTTATCATCACTTAGCTGAAAACAACTTCCTAACTCCTCATCAGCACGGCTTCAGGACCAACCACTCCTGCGTTTCTCAAATGATTGGATTTTCCCCGAGATCTTTTTCGTCATTTGATTCCTGCACACATACTACATCATGTCGGATTTTCTAAAGGCTTTTGGTACAGTTCCGCACTCTCTTGAGGATGACCTGACAAACTGAAACAAAAAGCAGTATTAACGGATCACAGTCAGGCTCAGTCTTAGCATCGTCAGGCATCCCACAGGGGTCCGTACTGGGGCCAGTTTTAGTTGTAGTATTTATTAGTGGCGTGAGCTTAGATATTACATACAAAATTAGAAAATCACGTAGACAGCAGTGACTTGTATAATATCTCGACCACAGCTTCATGGTGCCGTAAATGGGATATGACAACAAATATTTCCAAGTTTTACCACGTACGGTTCTGTGGGAAAAGAGAGACCATAGGAAACGACTACAATTTAAACTGTCAGCAAGTAGCAATCACCGAGGAAGCAAAATACCTCGCAGTTATATTTTCATCGAACCTAACTTGTTATAGCCATGTAAACTATGTAACGGTAAAAACTAGCCGCGCACTAAACTTTTTGAGCACAAACTTCAGAAAAGCACCGCGTGCAGTCAAAGACGAGTTGCCCTTTTTTAGTGTGCGCCCTATCTTAAAATATGCAGCTGCGGTGTGGAACTGCGAGTCTGTAACCCTCGCTCAGACTGTGACCGTGTGTTGTGTTCTGCAGTGTTATTTTTTTGTGGCTCACTCATCTTGACGCTTCGCTTTGTACTGCTTCAGGCTTGTAGAAAGTGCGTTCACGGTGTGATTACCTGCTTTTGTTGCAGTGATACCTTGCCTCCTTGACCATTGTCCGCGTTTCTGCCTCTGCAACATCCCTCCTACAAAAATGCCTTCAGACGATTTGTAGTACCATAACAAATAAATAAATAATAATAAAAAAAGTCTGACAAATAACCTACAAAGTATAGCTGCCATTCTTGAGGCAAGAAATTGTCGGGGATGATTCTATAAGCACAAGCTAAATTGGTTGGCATGGTTGGCAGCTATAGATGAATGGGTTAACGGGGCACATTGTTGGGATGGGTGCAGTTAGCATGACGGCACCTGTAATCTCAGAGGCATATACGGACACATATTTCATATACGGACGTACAGTCCAAATATGGTATTTATTCCATATATGTGTTTACGGACCTGGGCATAGAGTGAACTCATTTCGAAACAATAGGCCCGCTGATTCGACTGGGCCCTCACTTACCGGGCGCACTGAAGTATTATATAGATGACGGGAACTGCGGGAAGATCACTTACTCTGCCGGCAATTCTCAAAACTTTGAACAAAAGCAAACGGTCCCAGTTTGATCCAAGGTTGGACTGCCAACCTCGTTCCTCACTTTGCTAAATTCAAAGGCCTTTGAACGTCGGCTTTGTAATAGAAAGTGGAATCAACGTGGACCCGTTGTCAACCTAAACACCTCAGAGCGGGTGCATGGCTAGTGATTTCTTCGAGACCTAAAACGCAGGCGAAATGCTTCTTGAGCAAATACTTATCATTCCTGGATATAAATTCTAACACCGGAATGTTTGAGAGATGTACGACAGAAAGGCTGAAGTCTCTCATCCCATGGTCTTGACACAAGAAAAGTGTGTTTTACTCGCAATAGGACAGAAGTCATCTGAAAGACGCGTTGGTTAACAGAGAGTCATTTGAACCTGCGGTGATTACTTTCAATGATTTCCAGTGAACAACTATACACAAGGACAAGAGAGAAAAAATACTAACAAAAAAGAATCTTTAGAAGTAGTGCATATTCAGTATAGCATATTTATTGACATTGCCATGGTGTAAATGAGTGCCAAGCCATTCAACAAGACTTAGCCGGCACTTGCCGGTAATGTGACTGTAAACGAGCGGCAGGAATTTGGAGATGTTTCTGGCACGTCTCCGAGCTTCTGCCTTGTTGTTAACTAATCTTTAGTGCGTATAAAAGGCAAGTGGCTTCTTGGCTACAAATCACTATATGCGTGCGAGACTTCGCCACTACAGAAAAACTACGTCTATTATTATAGGTGAACGCATACCGGTGGTTCTCCTTATTCATAGTTTTGTTTTGCTGAACTCGACACGGTTCACCTAATTCATGGCCCTGTTTCAGTACACCAGTCTACTTGACTTAGTGGGCGCTTTTCTTTTTTGTGTCTGTGAGCAAACAAGTATCCCGAGTCCCTTGGATACAACCGTGATAGATATGCGACCGCGCAGCATGGGACAGTGTAGGTTCTAGTTTTCCAAATTTAACCCTACCGCGCGCCCTGAACCAGAAGATAAGGAAGACAAAAAACTCGCGAATCGTATGTGCATACGAATTTAGATCTAAAGATGCGCGTCCCAAAACCAAGCGCCCTGATTCTCGCTGTTGCTGTTGCGCCTTTCTCGTCCAATTCCCAATAACGTTCGAAGCTTTCCGTTGTTTCGGCCGCTCGGACGCACCGCCCGTCTCCTCCTGCGGACTTCCTTCCGCCTTCGGAAAACGCACGCGGCCCCGTTCCAGCAGCCGTGCACGGACAAATGGCGTGTTCCTCCGTCGGACCCCTCGCAGGAGGCCGCGCGCCGCCTCCGCCGACGCTTCCTGGAATGGGAGGGGTGAAAACCGCAACGGTCCGCGCGGAGGCTTCCCCGCTTCACGAGGAAGGGAGGAAGCTTTTAACCCGTTCGCACCGCGCCAACGCCCCCCTTTCCGTCCGTATATGCTGCCGCCCTTCACCACCGCTCGCTGCGCTTACTCCCGGAGCACTGGGCCGCCCGTTCTCTGCTCGTTTCAGCGAAGTGCCGGTGGAGCCCGGCGTCCGTGCGCCCGCTGTGCTCACGTTTTTCCCCTTTGTTCTCTCTCGCACTTCGTCCATTCCTGCCTTCTTTTATTCCTGTTTTCTTTTCTCTTCATCTTCGTCTTTCATTTGCTAGCCGCGCTGCCTCCGCGTCCTCCGTGGGAGCGGTTGAGTCTGGCATGTGCTGTAGTAGTTGTCTTCGCAGCGCGCACGCCGCTCAAGTGCTCGTTTTTATTTTTGCTTTTATTTTTTCAGGAGCGAAGAAAACCCCGAGTCGCCCATCTGCGCGCCGCCGCCGCCGCCGACGGTCACCTGACGGAGAAGGAAACGAAGACGATTCATCGAAGCCTTTTTGTTCTTTTTATTTTCTCCTTTCCGCGCCCACGCTGAGAGCTGAAAGAGCAGCGCTCTCACTCCCTCGCTGTTGGGGGTTAAACGCTTTCACGCAGCCCCGGTCAATGCTTTTTCGGACAGTGCATTAAAAGAAAACTACAAAGCGCCATCGCGCAGCGGCGCGGCGGCTCTTTTCCGCGTTGGTTCGAAAGCAAAAACTGCTGCATCGACGATGACGACCGGCAGCAGGCACGGCTATATCGGGTTCCTTCCTCTGCACCCTCCCCGCGTCTCAGCTAGAGGCGAGGAATATGGAAGCCCTGCTGGACGATGGTCAAAATGGCAATTATGGCCACTACACGGGACGCTCTCGACGATGACCTTCTCAGAGGGGGGGCTAGTCGTCTTCTTTTTTCGTCTACCCGACCTCTTGACATGCTCGTTAGGCACTGCACAGGCATCTTAATCTATGCCTCGCTTTCTGGAAAATGCGTTTTTAGCCGAAAGAGAAAAACGGGTAGAAAAATATGAAAGATACTCGAAGGTGGAGAGTGAGCTGCTCCTTTCCCAAGCGCTATGGTTTCGGGGTCGGCGCGGGCCTTGCCTGGCCGACCCAGGCAGTGTCTTGTAAACGTTTCCGAACGAACCAGTGCCCCTCGGCGGGGCGCTCTTCTGATCTAGCCGGCGAGCCGAAGACGGACGAGAAAGGTGAGCGCCTTCGTGGTTGTTTTTCGCACATCGCAGGTTTTTCGACGTGAGGCGTTTCGCCGGCTTCGAAGCGGTAGATACTTCCACCAAGCGTGTTGGAATTCGAACAGCTTGTCGGGGACACGATAAACTCACTGCTCCACGGCGCGAAAATCGTCACAAATTTAAAGATACAGGACAAGCACCTTCCTTGAAAATATTGCAGTTAGCGTACCTTAAAAGTACCTGCTTCCTCCAGTTGCACTCGTCTTCTGCGCCGTTGTGCTTCATGATCGGTACTTGTGCCATTCGCGCGCTTTCTATAACCCGGTTATATGTATATTTCGTTGAATTAGACGCGTGTACGCTGCGACGTAGAGACCTTTAGAATAGGGTGACCCTATCGGTTATCGGCATAGGGGAATAGCGGGACAATAACGCCCCCCCCCCCCCCCCCCCCCCCCCTTCCGGTTACTCTCCTGAGCATGCGCACTGGTGCCCGGCTATTCCATTATGCTCCTAACCGATAGGGTCACCCTATTCTAAATGCCCCCCTCCCGTCAGCTGAGCCCATGGTGATATTTTCTGCCGGCTCAACCACACGGTCAGTGATTTTAGGCACCGCTAAAGCAGTTAAGCAAGTTCGGAAACTTTTTAGGAGAACTTTGCCGCTTTCCCCCCTTTTCTGTACGAAATTCGCGTTGGTACAGAATAGCTATACCATAAAAAGGCAGTGCAAACTGTTGTAACCTCACGCCTGCAGAATATTTATTTCGTTTCACTTTGCCAAATGGGGTATGCGAAAAATGGTTTCTAGCAGTAACCGGGTTGTGTTACGTAGTAATGTGAAGAAGATACAGTAGCTTCTATACAGCACAGCGTAAACCGACACGAAACTTGCTTTTACTTCCGTTAGAGCGCACATTATCAGCCCCCGATGAAAAACCTCGCAGTGCAGATCGGAGGGAACTTGTAAAAGCCACAGCGGTGAATTAACAAAAAGTTTGCTGCGAATTTTAGCACCGAATCGAGCGAATCTGCAATATTGCATGCCTCGCAAGTTCTTCCGATTGCGCATGAAGCGAAATCCGGCATGTAGCGTTCGTGTCCAAGGCAAAACTTTGCCCCTGGTAGAAAGATGACCGTACAGCGTCTCAAATTAGCCGCGTTTTCCGATAGCGAAATCTCGCAGGAACGAACTGAGAACATCGGCTTTCCATATGAACGCCACCGAACGCAGAGACATATTCGTGCGACGATGGCGAGGACATCTGTGGAGTGGTGCACGAATCATACACGAAATCGCGCGCGGGCTGAAACGCCGATGTGCCCGAACCTGACGCGACGACGCTGCACGAGTCTGGCAACAGCCGTTGCTAGGGGCAACACGGGCGCTCTTCTCCGGCTTTGCTCCGCACGCTTTCCTCAAAGCCCGCTTTTTGTGGACAGTGAAGTCTACTCAACGAAACTGTGGCAGTTGGTTTGCGTACGGGTTCGGCGAAGTAGTCGGCATCCCTTGGATTTGTGACAAGGGGAAACGAATGTCCGTCAACCGTGTATGTGCCTTCGCGCCGTGTTCGTGCACAGCGAAAACACAGTTCTGCATTTCTGTTTTGCCTGCTGTACAGGGTTTATTATTGCGTAAGGCAAGTTGTTCGTGTATATTGAAGTGTGCGTAAACTAAAGCCAAGCAATTTCAGTCATCGCTGCAAAGAGCAGAAAAATAACGCTTGCCTCCAAGCAAATATCGCCCAGGTTTGCATGCCAGCGCCATCTGTTGCCGCCGGCCCTCAACTTGTGTCGCGAGGGGATAAGACGCTTTTTTTAGGGCCCGTTGTTTTGATTCAGTTTGCTCGGCCTTGCGCGCGCGTTGGCACACTCTTCACTGTGATTTAGACAGCGACCTCGTCCGCGAATGCACGAAATCCGGTTTCTGAAAAGCATGTTTATGTCCACCGTGAGCCGACGGCGCTGGAGAAGCACTAGTCGGCGATATCTCCGCCGTTTGTTTGGGCAGGCAGAGAACGGTAAAAGAGAAACTTGGCAAGGTTATCGTAATTTGGTCCGCGAAATTTGCGTTGCATTAAAATCGCTTCGATTGATTTCTCGATACTTTTTTTTTCTTTTCATCTTTCGTGGGTCACGTACATTCACCTCGAAACATTGCCCTTTTCGGCCAGTCGAATGGTGCGGAGAACGAGTTGCAAATGCTGCGAGTTTATCAAGTGGTGACGGCATGGTTCGCATTAAGTGGAAATCTTGATAGATATCATTAGTAACCTGTGGTGGCGACTTAGTGCTTGTGACGTTTGACTGCTGAGGCCAAGGTAACGAGTTCGATCCCAGACGCGGCTGCATTTCTGTGCAGGAGAAATGCAAAACGCTTGTGTACTAAGATCTCACTTCACGATTAGAACCCCAAGCAGTCTGAACCAATTAGTAACGTTCATTACGGCTTGTCTGATATTAGGAGTAGCTCGATACTGAGGGCAGCTCTGGTACGCAGAACTCAATCAAACGGTCAATTATATTTTTAATAACCCTTTTGATCTGACGTGCAATAATTTATGGCGTCATGCGGTCATTCACCCCATCGCTGCCACCTTCCCCTCAAACCTGTCTTAATTTGGGCGTGAACTTGGCTATTAATCAATAGCAAACAGGTAAAAAATAACTGGCAAACGGAAGAATATATCGCGCTCGAAAACTTGTATCCGAACCTTTGTCGAACAGGGTTTTAGAACTGGCTACATTTAGCCATTGCCTGATGTACCTACGTCGATCTCCGGATTGAACCATATTTTAGATGCGCGCAGCTCTAAAACCTGAGGTGCTGTTGAAGAAATCTCTAGGACAGCTAGTTGCTTCTCCTTTTAGCGAAGAAGAAACAGTACTACACCCACTTCCTACTATTCGGCATTGCGGCTGTTCACACCAGGCAGTGGCGTAGCCAGAAATTTAGTTTTCGGGGGGGGGGGGGGGGGGGGGGGGGGGGGGGGGGGGGCTCGTGTTGCAGCCTGCTCATAGAATTTGTGGAGGGATAAAACGCAATAATAATAACTTCATCGCCATATTGACAATGCCACTGTGTATTAGATAACGCTACGCACTGTCTGGAGAAGTGAAATATGTATTTTTTAAAATTAAATATTGTATTCGTATGTCGTAAAAATCGTCGCGGACATAACTGATGCCAATACTTCCATGCTTTTGCGTATTTAATAAGTAAAGAAAATATCACACGAAGTCTAGAACTATATCAGTCCGAAACCAGCAGAGCAGTGCATGCCGCTGATATGAAAAACGTAAAGGCCATGGAATAAGAAAGTACAGAGGACAAATATTTTAATGAATCTTTGTCGTTCAAGAACTTTACCTTTTTGTACATATGCAGCGGCCAGGAAAAAATCTCAACGACGCTGTCCTTTGTTCCAGTGTACTGCGCAGCAGCAGCTACAGCGCGGTCATATATTGCGAGTAATTGCACCGAAATTTCAGTCGCAGCAACGAGCACATGTATAAACGAGGAGTTCTGCAAAATATGCATTAGCAATTCTAAGACAAAATTCAGTATTAGATATGCGAAGATACAACTTGATAAAGGACAAAAAAGTGCCAATGGAAACAAAGTCACTGTATGTATACACAAAACCTCGCAACAAGATATTTAAACACAGGTATGCCTCCATTAAATCTACGTATCTAAGCAAAATTAACTCCATATAATGCGTCCAACAAGGCAAATAAACATATTGCGCAATCACATATAGTAAACATTACACATGGAAAGACAGACGATCCACGCAGGAACAAAACTGTGATAGCTGAAGTCGCGATGTGTACTTGCGCCATGCTGCAGTCGCGACAGCACCATATGGTTAGAATAATAGAGGAACAATGCAGAAATCAATACGAAAGTACGTATTTTTTAACTGCCAGCACGACGACAATTACTCTGCATGCACCCATAATTACAGAAGGGTATTCATTTGGTTCAGAGAAAAAGTAAAAGCAGTTAGCTAAAAAGGAAAGAATTTTTCCGGTCCTGTTGTACTCTTTCTCGTTGTCCTTTCGTTTAGCGCTGTTTTTTCCAAGAAACATCTACCAACTAGCTCAATTAGCTTCAGATTACCAACTAGCTTCAGATTAAGTGTGCTCAACTCTCCGTTTTATTGAGGAAAGAGAAGGACAAACGAAAGCCACGAATAATTCCGCAAGTTGAAATAACCAATATCAGAGTGTGTATGTTGGGAAACGACGCGTGGGCAGGGCTTTCAGTAAGCAAGGTCAATCAAGATCGGTTATTGATGTCCTCAAAATTTCCGTATTCGCATGGTAATTTTGATCATGATGCTAACTGATGCTTGCGTTACGTGACTCCAGGTGCATGGGCGTTGCTGCGAAATCAAACCCGAGTTAGCAATGTTCGCGCCAAAATGTCTTTTCTAGTCTGAATAAGACATTGTAGGTTCCGGCGCCGGTGGTTGTTTGGTCAGCGGTGCGTGAGAGTTCGAAAAATTTCGAGGGGGGGGGGGGGGGGGGGGGGCTGAAAAGCTCATCTAGCTTCGCCCCTGACACCAAGGGAACAAATGGATTTTGCTTCAGTCAGGTGAGGACATGCACGACGACCGCAAATATTTGTCTGTTGTATGGCTACACGCCTTAACAGGCTGGTTGTGTACAGGTAAGAAATTCGTGATGCTTATATTTTGAAGCTGCTGCATCCTATAGTTACATCTTAAGTTGTATTATCACTTTTGCACTTACTTTCAGTAAAATTTGAAGAAAAATGTTTGATGGCCTGGAAACCATGTTTAACATTTAGAAGCGCCAAGCATCTTTTAACAAACGCGCATTTATATAACTCGCTAGATCGTGTGTATTTTTTTACGACAGAAACTTGACAAGGTTATCGCAATTTGCTCCGCGATGTTTGCTTTTGCATCAAAATCGCTTCAATTAATAATAATCTTATGATCCATTGATATAATATATTGATATAATCCTATAAATCTGGGTGTATATATCTTAAACAATACGGGAGTAATTACTCATTGACGTCCACCCGAGAGCAGCCATACGGCCACAAAGGAAAGCTATACAACTTTCACAGAAACTTCGTAGTTAAAGAAAAATTCGTCCTGGTCCGGGGTTCGAACCCGGGACCACCGCTACACCGGAGCAGTCGCTCTACCAATTGAGCTAACCGGGACGGCAAGCTTATGGTAGGGCGAGAGCGAATTGATCTATAACTCGAAGTGGGAACAGTGGCCGTATGGCTGCTCTCGGGTGGACGTCAATGAGTAATTACACACTGTTCCCACTTCGAGTTATAGATCAATTCGCTCTCGCCCTACCATAAGCTTGCCGTCCCGGTTAGCTCAATTGGTAGAGCGACTGCTCCGGTGTAGCGGTGGTCCCGGGTTCGAACCCCGGACCAGGAAGAATTTTTAACTACGAAGTTTCTGTGAAAGCTGTATAGCTTTCCTTTGTGGCCGTATGGCTGCTCTCGGGTGGACGTCAATGAGTAATTACTCCCGTATTACAAATATACTCCACCTTGGGGAATTCCCCTAAATATTTGGTCAATATCTTAAACAACCGCCATAAAACTCCTTGGAAAGTGTAAAATAAAATTATTTACTTGAACGCGCAATTTTAATAAGTAAACAATCCAAAGCAGTGCTGAACACACGATTTTTTTACCCTTGTTTTCCGCGAAAGGTCGAGGCTGCGTATAGAAAAAATTTTTCACGGCCTATAACTTCTTCGTAATCTTTAGATTAAGTGTGCGTTTAGTTGACGTAAACAAATAACCGGAAACAAAGGGCGGAAAAAACGGGACAGGGCCGCAACTTCCAACTTCAATGAAGGACACATGAAGCTTTTGTCCTTTCTCTGTCTACGTCAATAAAGCGCACATTTATTTCATAAAAGGTGTTAGAAAAATTACGGAGTGCTTCCCCCCTTCAATTCCAGCGATGAGTCCTCTCCATGTCCATTTGTAGAGCTTCTGTCATCGATATTCGGAAGTACGTGTCTAGAGAGTCATAAGGGCACTGATTTTCCCTGCGTGTGCTCTCCAATCACAGAAAGTAAGCTTGGTTTCTAAAATTCTCGCTGCTGTAAAATATCGTTTCGTTAGTGCCGCACTAGTTCTTGATGAAGTTTAACCTGTGAATCGGCAGAAAAGTAAGGGAAAGAAACGGGAAAGTTAACATATAGGCAGACGTCCGAGCGACGGCTGAAAATCTTTCAAACCCACCTCTGAAGGTATCCCCGTGAATCTTACAGTCCATGTTTGTTCCGAGGTTAATGGCAGGGTGAAAAATTACCTATGCTTCAAATGAAAGGCCACCATCTCATGGCGGCCTTTCTACATGAGTCACTTACATCCTCAACGGGCATCACGTTTTTGACCGCTGCCACGCAATTTGGGCCGCACGCTCCCCGCAATTCGCCTTGTTTATCTGTAAACAAGGCTCTCGCCGGGACGGTAGTTGTTGAACCTATAGTTATCATTACCAGCGAGAGAAACACTCCGGTAAAATTTCCTACCAGCGCAGCCAGAGATGTTCTTCCGCCCTAAAATGTGTCCCCGGTGTTCAGTGAAGGTTCAGGGATCTTTTGCTTTATTGCTCTGAGAGCTTATCCTGAGTTCGTGTGTTTATAGCAACGCACATTTGGAATTAGGTTAGCCGGGGTACATTATCTTATCTGATAACAAGCACAAATATACCATACATCAAATGCATCAATGTAATATTAGACACTAGGCTGTCAGCTGGAATACCGCTAAGCCCGCGTGCACGTTTCCATGTATATACAGTAAAGCACTATAGGTATAGCCAGCATTTGTTTTTTTTTTCGGGAGAGGGCGGAAATGCTTGCATGCGCGGAACAAGGGGGAGGAGGGGGGAATTCTTTTTCAACAAGAAGACTGCGAAGAAAACTGAGCAGGAGGGGGGGGGGGGGGGGGGGGGGGGACTCAGGCCTTCTCTATAGAACACACAAGTGCGGCGAACTGGGCTTGTTGGTGAACGTTCATACTTAAAAAGCGCGAAAGACGGGACAAAAGAAAGAGACAACACAATCCGCCAGTTGTCAGTCAGCGCTTGTGTTGTCTCCTTCTTTTGTCCCGTATTTCACGCTGTTTTAAGTACGGACCTCTCTATAGGCCACCTCTGCTTGGGATATACATGCCTGGAGTTATGTATTGACCGCGCCTTGCCAACTAGCTGAAGATGGTGACGCCTATTATCAGTATCCCTTATTGAGAGCAACAAGACATGGTTTGAGCGTTAGCGCTGAACGGAATTCCGGTTCAGGTGTTAAGCGGAAAATGTATCAGCAGCAAAGCGCTGCGTTAACAAACACGCTGAACATAGTTCCTGACGTTAGCAAAGCGCTTATTTCTTCGGGCAGATTAGTTCGCCCTCAAGTAAAGCGCCTACAAAAAACACCATCTGAAGCAATGGTACTTGAAGGAAGTGTAGCGGCGCTTCGCCTCCGGCTAACAGGTGTTAGCCAGTTAACCAATTCCGTTCCTAGTTTTTTTTTCTTTTAATTTATTTTTATTCTCTTTTTACTGTTTCATGGTATTCAAAGAATTAAAAATTGCGCAAGACAGTTCGCTACAACTTTCCTTCGTATCTCGCTTTGCGCGATGCATTTCGCTCTCTTCCATTTGTTCTTGCAAATGGTGGAATCGCATATAATCCCCGATTATTGTATTGTAAACTTTCGTTGCCCTCTGCCTTGCAAAACGGGGCTCGAGCGCTATCAAGTGAATTTCTACCAACTTTTGCTCCAACCTCCCCGATTGGATTTTTGACGTAAATATAAATATTAATCTTAAAGAACGCTAAATCTTTCTTTCGCATTACGTATATGGTTTTCAAATTATATTTTGATGTAACACCTCATACAAGCACACACCAATGCAACCTGCAGTGAATGAGAATAAAATATTACTATCTAGCATTTTAACATGGTACACTTTCCGTCCCATTTTCATGAAAGTTTACCCTAATAAACTTCTGCCCAGACACTCTTTCTATAAAACTAAAATGTTAATTTTGAGTGGACATGCGAGGTTGACGTGCCTGTTAATCAGAACAAGTACGATATGTTTCGTTTTCTTAGCGTGTGAACTATGTTGATCACCATCAAGCCGCTGAGATTTTATAGGCATATTCACGGTATAGAGAAAAGAAACAGTAAGTCGAGAGCAAAAAAGAAAACGAATATATCAGGGCCCCCGGCAGGAAGACGGACAATTTCATTCAGATAAAGGAGATATATTATGGCTCTTGAGTTCAGTGTCATGCCGGCATACATTTGTAGAAGCCGAGAAGCCTCTTCCCGAACTACCCGGTTCTCCCCCGGGAAAAATGCCAGTCAGCCATCGCCGCATTTCCTTTGTTAGTAATTGTTCTAAAACATTACAGCACATAAGGCTCACGAATTTTCTAAGCTCCCTTTAGATAGACTCCTCTCTGAGTCAGCGCAGCGTCGTTTCTGCTAATCTAACTTACATCCTTTGCACATGCAACCCACCACATGATCAGAACAAAAATCACCGACCATACATTTCTTTGTTTCGAGAGCACTTGGCAAAGCATCCCATAAACTATGCATGCTTTTGAAGTGAAAAAATTAAATCTTGACAACCGTAAGAGCTCATATTCACATGTTCGCAAATTAGTGCGTGACTTTTTTTAAAAATAACCATAACTACCAATGATATTACCCCGCTCCAGTCTCAACAACGTTGCAAAGCGGTGAAATGAGCGATTAATAACGCTCGGTATTAATGAATGCAAGATCACGTGGGTTCGTATGTGCCATGTGAATATTACATGGGTAACGCGCCTTTAAGATCACATCATAAGAATTTACAGCCCAAGCAGTTCCTCTCTGAGACAATGTTTCGAACTAAATTGATATATGGGACACCTGTATGGCGCCGTTATTCACGAGAATATAATTATTTCATCGGGCATAGTCCAAAATAACCCTGTTCTCTTTATTCTCGCTAATTATAGCCTCACAGCCGAGTTTAATTGCCACAAAAAATATTCTCTTCTTGCCATATACAGAAAAAAGTGTTTCTTTTAACCATGTTTCACAAGTTGTACCACAATTGACCCTGTGCATGAGCGCCATCCCTCGACAAATATAACGGGCCGCCGCGGTGACTCCGTGCTTATGGCACTCGTCTGCTGACCCGAAAGACGCGGGTTCGACACCGGCCGCGGCGTTCGAATTAGATGGAGGCGAAATTCTAGAGGCCAGTGTACTGTGCGACGTCAGTGCACGTTAAAGAACCCCAGGTGGTCGAAATTTCCGGAGCCCTTCACTGCGGCATCCCTCATAGCGTGCCTGAGTCGCTTTGGGACGTTAAATCTTATAAACCATAACCAATCAATGAATATAACAAATATATCGACCCTATCCCTCATCTGCGCAACGTTGGCACTGACGGGTCTAGACAATTGTTGCTTTCCGTACCTTTTGCATCGATCCTCCAGCGATTGGATTCTCCTTTTTTGTTGGTATTCAAAATAATTTTACTTCTGAGCAGCAGGTACCCTGTTATATAACGTTGTATATTCAGATATGACTTGACGTACTGTATCTACCTGCGCAGTATTTTGTTTTTCACTATTTGTGCTTCTACTTATACCGCTCCCCTCCGGCACTGAGGGGTATAATAGCAATGAATAATAGATACATATTAGATAGAGCTACAGCGTATTAGATAAAGCCGTTACCAAGTAGTAACAAGAATGTTCTCGATAAGTTGCGCATGCGACCACATGCAACTTACCGCCTGTCCCTTATCCAGAAGCAAAACTATAGAAGCACCAAAAGTTTGAGACGGCTGCATTCCGCCTCCCCTCACATATTTGAAGCATCATGCATTCATTGCATATGCGCCTTCGCTGGTGTCACCCGCAGTACTCTCGTCACCGTCGTCGAAGTCCTAAACATACCCAACGATTCTGGACAAAAGCATTTCTGAGGGGAAGCCATTATGAACGCAATTTTTTCATACAATGTAAGATTTCACAACAGCAATCAATATATCCGCAGATCACCCGACCGCAGTCTTGCATTTTTTTTTTCTATTGACGCCTTTGCTATCGTCGAGAGCTTTCCCCAATGGTTTTCTATGGCAGACTTAGCTGCTCGATGCATTCGATGGAAATGCTTTAAAAGAAAGATTTTGCTACATATAAGAAGAATGGACGATTACCTTCAATATTTTCATAACAGTATCTTGCAATTTTTCACAATTTTGTCCGATAAAGTTGGACAAGGGTATACATGTCCGAAATTCACTGTCAGGAGCGTTAGTGCCGCATTAGCCCTTTTGTAAGCTTGCTGCCGCTGATGGATTGGCGACACTGCTGCAGCTAGGCGTTCAGACACCGAAAGTTAGCCTCGGTATATGGCAAATGTTGCATGTTTTTTTTTTTTTGCTTTTTTTTTAAATATGAGTGACATATTACTGGGCGACGCCCTGTAAGAGCTTGTTTATGACACTTTGTTGGCACTTCTTACACGAATAGTTACTATTTAGGTTCCATGAAGTTTAACGTCCCATAACGCCTCAGATTATCAGTGACGCCG
Source organism: Amblyomma mixtum (assembly GCF_055824585.1). Lineage (NCBI taxonomy): Eukaryota > Metazoa > Arthropoda > Arachnida > Ixodida > Ixodidae > Amblyomma > Amblyomma mixtum. The sequence goes on along the minus strand of NC_143017.1, from coordinate 88,771,298 downwards.
TAGTGGAAGGCTCCGGATAATTTCGATCACCTGGGATTCTTTAACGTGCTCTGACATAGCAAAGTAAACGGGCCTCTAGCATATCGTCACCACCGAAATCAGACCACCCCGGCCGGAATCGAACCCTCGTTTTTCGGGTCAACAGCCGAGCACCACAACCACTGAGCCACCGCGGTGGCTACCATGAATGATTTGAAAACGGCGTTACACACTAGCTAATAGTGAGTGCACAGTTCGCAAAGGGAACTGCACTCACTTTCTAGCGGTCTCATTTAGTAAACTTTATTTCTTGAGCATTTCATCGTCGAAAAAAGAACCGATGCACTTTCCCCGTGCAAAATCCCCCCTATTTACATATGCCCCTCGCTATACGTCCACTCGCACGTTGAGCTTTTTAGTAAAAATAAAGCGCAACGCTTTCACAACTTCTACAAATAATACAAGAGGGCTACTGCCTTCTTGCAGCTACAGGTAAACTGACCAGAGCTCGGTAACCACTTCAACAGCCGCTGGAGTAAACGTCGCGTGATAAGGAGGTCAGCCAGCACTTCCCTCTCACGGCAGCCGATTCAAGTAAAACAAACAAAGTGAGGCAGATTTGCTCCTCCGTTAGCGACCCATGATCGCGCCGACTCATATGTGTACCATGCATCAATCGCCGAGTACAGCAACCGATGCTACCTGGACGAATGGCCGCACAAGGGACGCAGTGGCCACTTTCACGTGTATACACACCGCCATTTATCGTTCGCTTGATGGCACGAAATCACTCCGCGCGCCCAGGTCGGAGCATAAAAGCAACCCTGGTGTCATGCATTAGCCGCGACACACGTAAACACACATAAATACGGCCGTGTTTTCGAGGGCCGCAGAAAAAGAAGGCATTTCGAGGGGTGGGGGAGAGGGGGGGGGGGGGGGGGGAATATAGAGGGGGTACCGTCACGATCACCTGCGAATCGATGCAAGCGCGCGCCGCCACCATGTACACAGTGTGCTCGCATGCCGCCATCGCAGAGCAGTTCCTGTGCGCGGCCTCGGCATGCCGTAATGGCGGCCTTTCGCCATTTTTCTCCCGCCGTCTGCCTCCCCCTCCTCCTCCTTCTTTCCTGCTGCACCCTTCGCCTCTCCTCCCGCAGCAGAGTGGCGAGCTCCGAGGGGTCGTCCATCACTGTCGATGGCTGCCTTAAAAATCCATCGTCCTCATCAGCGCATGCGCGGCCTCGTGAACTTCCCCCACTTTTCCAGTTTCTCCTCTCCCCCCTTCCTCCGCGTGTTTTCGCTCGCTTCGGCTCCTCTTCCGCGTGGAACGCGATTCCCTCCTCCTCCTGACCACGCTCACCCCGGTAGCAGATACCGCATGCACTGCAATTCACTCCTGTTTGCGCTGGCTTGCTTAGCAGCGGGAAGCTTGCTTACGCACCCGGCGCCGACACGCCTGACTGATCCCGCGCTTCGATCGCTCGATCCTCTTACCTGCTGGACGCTTGAGAATGAAACGAGTTTTATGAGACCGCGTGCGCCCATCAGCGCACCGTTATGAACATTTTCGCCAATGGAGACGTCATCTGATCTTGTAATGGGAAGCTCAGGAGTAGTTGCCACAGGGTATCCATGTTATCGCTCCAAAATGTATTAGCTGGCGCATTAATACAACGCGTTGCAGTAAACATATGCAAGCTCGAAAAATTCCAAACTACGCAGAGCTGTCTACCGAGCCCGATTTATAATTATCGAGTCATGAAAAACCGATGTGATGGCATCCATATAATTAGAAGGAATACTACAGGTATACAACCAGCCATCGAAGGGTCTTAGGATATCTAGGCGCAGTTCTTGCTTGTGCTCACAATCAATTCAGTTGGGTCATCAAAGAGCGCTGACATGGTTTTTATTGACTTGTGGAGATTTCCGAGATCGTGAAAACACTACAGCTTGTTCAGGACAAAGAAGCACTAAATGAGGGCAGTTGGTTTACGTGTGAAATGTGTCGCCCAAAAATTTTTGCCCTTGAATTGAAACCACCTTTCGCTGTTACATTTTGTACAAATAATTACTTTTAAGCAACCTAATCAAGTTTGAAGTAATGGATCTCGTTGTGGCACTACTGAAATTACCTGCTAAGAACAGAAGTGACGAAGGACCTTGGCACAGAAGCTGGTGCAGTAGTTGCTTGTTGTTGCACGCACTTATATATGCTGTCGCCAGGTGGCTCTCTTGATGCGATCAGTGAACAAATGGTCCCTCAAAAACCTGCTATGAAAATAGCTAACTCTAAACATAAATGCTATACATAACTAACTCTAAACATAGTATGCATGCACTATACATTTTCAAAAAAATCCTAAAGATCAGTTCAAATTATGAAGCAAATATATTCAGAAACGAACTGGTAGCAGCTGCGGACGGCAGTTATACAATGAACATCATGATAATTATGTAGCTAAATAATCATTTTCACTAATTAACTTCAAAATGACAACATTGTGGGCTAACGCCTATGTGGAGTCCGAAGACACGAGCAAGACGACGCAGTTTTCAAAACCAATCTGCAAAGCTGCAGCAGCCGGAGCATTTTTCCGCGCAAAATCAAAATTAAGCGCCTGAGGTGAGCCGGATTATCGGTGAAAACGCGACGTCCGCTTATGACGTTTTTCAGTACTTAATGTGACCAATGCGAACTGCCGGCGTTCTTGTACAATGTCATGCGCATTCTTTTGCATCGCGTCTTGGTGCAAAGGAAAAGACACTATAGCTGCCAAAAGCGTAGTATTTACTTTTGAGAGGGACGACCCCAAAAAATCTGCATATCATGGTAATATGAAGCAGGCAGTTGGAATTAGGCGCGGGAGTCACTGGAACACTTAATCAGAGGACACTCCATTTGCGCCCAGCTTCCGGCGTGCATCACGCGCGTAGTTTCAGTTCCGTGCGAGAAAAATTGCAGTATTTCGTTGAAAGAAGTTCGGCACTGCAGGGTATGCAAAGTTAGCGGGACTTTATCGAACATATCGGCATCACTGATGACTTGACTGCTCGCAGGAACGATACAAAAGGGTTAATAAAGGAAAAAAAAATTATTTTTCAATGAAAACCTTTCGGGTTTCACAGGGAAGCACTTTCAAAAGCGTCCTTGCAAAGCTGCTGGCAGTGTCATTTAGCAAAACGTCCACTGACAGCTATGAAGGACTCTGGAATCTCAAAAAAATATTGTTTGCAACGATCAAGGCTTGGTTCTCGAATGATGCCTGAGGATTGCAAAACAAAAAAGTGAATTAAATTGAACAGAAACAACTGTGACCCTCTGAAGCTATACCTAACATGAAACCTGCTACTAAAATTTGTAAAAAGCCAGTGATAATTCTTTTTAAGCGATCTTGATTTCCTCAGGGCATAAAACGGTATGTACGACCCTAATGACACGACTGTTCAAAGGAAGCCCACTAATGGCCATTACAGTTTCACATTTTCAACAAACATACAGGTTCAGAAACCATAACTGTAATGCCTTCCTCAAATGATGTCCACCGAAAATTACAAAGAGTAGATGGTATTTCAAAAGACATGCTTATCCGCCCCGGTGGCTCAGTGGTTACGGCCCTCGGCTGCTGACCCGAAAGACGCGGGTTCGATCCCGGCCGCGCTGGCTGAATTTCGATGAAGGCGAATTTCTAGAGGCCCGTGTACTGTGCGATGTCACACACTAAACAATTTCTCACCCATAAGGGTGCAAAAAAGGGTGTGCCATAAATTTACACCCTATTTCACACCCTTTGAGCACCCTATTGAGCCGCAGCACCCTACAAGCAGGAAGCAAAGGGTGCATTTACCAGAAGGGTGTAAACGAGGGAGCAAGAAGGGTGCTACAACTAATGGGTGCTGAAGTGCTCACAAGGGTGTACATGGAACTGAGTATATTTATTAATGTACAGATAGATATAACCAAGATATAAGGAAATATCTAAACCAAAAACACGGCGAGAACTACAGCTGATATCCTTTGTACAGAATACATATTTATTTGCCTTGCAGAATACTACAGTTTGCTTTGTCATTCCTTATTGTCGAAAATGCATAGCGATTATGTGTGCATATTACTCATGTAATTTATAGCAGCGGCAAATACAAGCGATAAATGTTAGCACAGTGAACCAAAAATCCGATAAATGTAAACAAACCAAATGGCTGACATGGCGGCGCGCGGACACGCGCGGAGCATGGAAATGACTTCCAAAAGGTGAACTGCTCAGTTACGTCTTTAAGTACTTTCGAGCTTAGCGAACATGGAACGCCAACCAGCAAGAAACACGCAACCCAAAATTACCGACGGACGCGGGGAAGACCCTGCTTCACGCTCGGCCGCTGCGGTTGGCTGCTTTTGAGATCGAGAGTATACTAGCTATCCACGACAGCCTCTATTATAGTGTGAACAGATTCACACCAACAGTAACTTTTGTTAGCAGAACTAATTAAATATACTTTCTAGGTTTGGCATTGTGCACATTATTTTTTCGCGTCGCTTGTTTGTGGTGCGTGTCTGGTGTCCAGAGTACGCATTCGGTTCGAGATCGAAGGCGAATGAGTTCCCCTAACTCATTCGATGGTGAATGTCAATCGAACCTAATGACATTACATGTTCCCGAGTAGCAGTCGATTAATGACATTAGGTGCTAATGCCATCCGACGAGAATTAATTCATGACAATTAATCAATCAATTAATTCATTCATTAATGAGAATTAAAATTAATGACATTAAATTTGGTACTGCTCGAATCGTCTTAGCTTTGCAAGTGTGCCTGCGCAGTTAGAGCCTTAATACACCGATAACACTCACCAAGCGCAACGCACCAACCCATGATTGGCCTTTCGAGAACAAAAAGAACGCAAGCAACGCAAGCATGTAGGAAGGAAAACTCGTGAGAGGCCCTCGCCTGGCCACCCTCGCTGGGAGTCCTAGTCCTGTCAGTAAAGACTCAAACAAATCCCATAATTGTCTATCAATTTTAGAACTTTTAAGTTGTTCTGACACCTATGAAGAAATTCGTAAAATGCTCGTGCAATTTTAATGTGCCAAACTGCGCAGTTATGTTTTTTTTTCTTCCCGATAGATGGCAGAAACATCGGTTTAGGCCTAATAGTTTGAAGTTTTTAAACTGCTAATATTCTTTGCATGCTGTGTGTGAGAAGTTTCGCGACTGCCTCTTGTTCTGCTACGGTCACGTGGTGTTGTTTACTTCTTGGTGCCGTCGCCGATTCAACAGATTGCTGCATCTGTCAGAGCTTGCTGTTTGGAAGTGCGTGCGACCGAAACGTTGCGTGCGACCGTGTGTGTACGATTCTGCCCCGCGATGCCGCGTTGCCTAGTTAACGTACCACACTTTGGTGTGGTCGGCGCGCGAACGACGTTCGCTACGACCCTATACGCTTCAGGGCACGGTGGAATTCTTCAGGGCGACACCCTCAGCGCTCTCAAAGACGCAGTGTGCGCGTGCCCGGTTCTTGGCGGCAAATTGGACCTGGCGTCATGCTCGTTCCAGGCAAGTGCACGTGTGTTCCTTTGCTTGTTTTCAGCTGCGCTCGATAAGGTGGCGGTGTATGGAGTTTAACGTCCCAAAGCGACCGAGTTTTTGACAGACTCCATAGTGAAGGGCCGCGGACAATTTCGACCACCTGTGGTTCATTTAACGCGCACTGACATCGCACAATACACGAGCCTCTAGCATTTCGCCTCCATCGAAATGCGACCGCCGCGGCAGAGATCGAGCTCGCGTCTTGTCGGTCAACAGCCGAGTGCAACACTGAGCCATCGCGGTGGCAGCCGATAAGGTAGCGTTACGCGGAAATATTGCCAACTGAGGCTTTTCGGCAAATGTTAGATTCCGGATGGTGTTCACATCGCTAAGAGAGGCATGGCATATTATGGCACGTGAGGACCAGAGCTATACAATTTGCAGTGTAATATATGGTTCGCGCCTGGTTCGCGTCGTGTTCCGCTTGGTAACCGTGCGGGCCGAGCTGTAGCTTTTACATTTGTTTGTGTAAGAGCACATGGCACATTTTGTTCTCTTCCTTTGTGTTCTTTTGCGCTATTCATGTGTAAGGATTACATGCAGCAGTTTTTATTTTTACTATGGCCTTACGAGAACAGACACTGCTGAACTGTGCTATTATTTCTGGCGATGGTTGAAATAAACAGTAACTGGAGGGGCGCTAAACATTTCGTTTTTCACAGTCGCGTTTCGGGCTTCGCGGCCGAAACCTATGTGCATGAACCTCAGGGCGACGGCGGCCAGCTACGATACGATGCGTTGCTGTCGAAGCGTTTTGTTCATGTCTCTTGTCTTGTAGCTTATTTTCTGAGTCTTCCAAAATTTCCCTATTCGCCCGGAGATAGTACCCATATGTAGTTTGACTAACCAGGCAGTCACCCTCTGACTGTACACGTTAACCATTTGCCATACTGCTGCTCCCCCTTTGCCTGGCTTTGCCTTAGCAGTCGCGCCGTGCAACCTAGCTGTCATCGCCGCTGCCTTGCACAGTCCGCAATGTACATAATATTCCATTTGCCGCGGCTGTGAAGCATAACCGAGAAAAAAAAAAGAAAATATAACTATGCTTGTCAGTAACAAAAGGCTGAAACACTTCTTGTGGGGCTACGTGCTAGCACACACAAGAGCGAAAGGCATTTCATGCCCAGTACAAGCACTTCATTCACTTTGCTGATTTTTGTAGTGGTCGGTGGAGGATCGCTCACCATGCAAATGCGTATTAATGATTTTGCTCATATCAGAATAAATTTAGTGTACATTACTCGTCTGTTTTCTAATCCATGTGCATAGCTCTGCTGTTGCACATTTACTTTGTTTTGCTGTACTAGGCAACGGAGGCAGTGACGGCGGTCCTTGCCGCACCAACTTGTCTTGCATGGAGTTTCCTGAGACTCGTGCACAGTATAAAAACCAATTGTTATTTGCCGTTTCCAGATTTTGGAGAAGATGTTTGATGAATACGTCAACCTTTCTGCTGAGGACAGTATCCCAGATTTGTCCAAAATTCAGCTACGTGCACATGTCAGTGAGCAGCAGTGTGCACCGACATCTTCAGAGGTATTTGAATTCAGTAGTCGTGTAGTCAGTGAAATCACAACTCAGTTTCGAATTCATGAATGAGCTGTTGGCTTTTCTTGCAGCCCACTGTGTCTGACAGGACTCTGGCCAGTGGCGGAGATGACCACGAAAACAGGACTGTGGCCAGTGGCAGAGATGACCACGAAAATGGCCTTGATGTGTCCTTCAATCTGTAAGTGCATAGAGCGGAAGAGTATAATCTCAATAATGAGCCTCACAGGATCGCAAATTAATATTTGTTTTGCCTGTTAACCATGTAGTAAACAAAAATTTATTTAGTGTAAAAACAGAGAAGTCGGCCTGATGGTACATATCTATATATCAACCTGCTACTCTGTGCTAGAGAGTGGAAGAGGAAAAGAGGGTTCAGAAACAAATGAACAATACACTGTAGCATGGAAACTGAAACCACACCTATCCGTTATGGCTAACGACATTTGTCTGCTGCCCACTTTATCGGTGCTTGCAGTGTGCACTTTTCAACTAGCAGTCATGGCGGTGCTGATGTCAGGATAGTGCTTATTGCTCACTGGTGTGTTCGCTGCTCCCATGCTTATATTGCCGCCGTTTCAAGTAAAACTTCTCTACACATCAGATTTTAAAATTCATACACAGTACACTTGTGGTACGAAATTTTATGAATTCGAATCATATCGAAATTTGTTGCAGACGTGATTGTATCACCGAGATTCTGCTTGGATGTAATTCTGCTTTCCTCATCATAACACTGGCTTTGAACATTAAGATTCTTAAAGTCCAAGCGTCATAAATATTCTGAAGCACAACACGCTTCACATAGGCATCCACTATGGCCTTTTGTTGCATTTAGAATAGAGGCTAACTTCAGAATACTATCCAACAAATCCATGAGAATGTTCATTACTGATCTTATGCATTTCAGTTCCTCCTAATTTATATACTAGACTAGTTCTGGAACCTTGACAGTGAACTTAGTGCTGGAATTGGCTGGCAGAGACATGCTACTCAATCTTACACAGAAGGCGTACAATTAGGGTGCAGTAGTACAGCGGGAGACAATTTCTGAGACGAAGGAGCTTAAGAGTTCAGATAAAGCAGTTCCTTCTTCAAGAGTGATCGAAGGCGTGCTGACGGAGGTCTCTCCTCTTGTGTTAATGATGAAAGTTCTATAGATGTTCTGGTTGTTTTCTCTTGATATCTCCTTAAGATGCATGTCTGATGAAGCGTCAGTCTGCAGTTTTTATAGCATTTGCAGTCTATAGAAAGATTGCTTCCTTTGCCACTGCTCAGCAAAGTTGCATGCTCTATGATTCGTATTGAATATTTGATTTGGCGTATTTTTGATAAGTGTCTGAATTTGAACGCAGTGAGCAATATTTTATTGCTCATAAAACTTTTAGAACTCCTGGAAGGTAGCCCTGCGCTACAGGTTTAAAAACCAGAGAAGGGTTCTCCCTAGTGATGGTAGAATAGTTTGCAGCTCAAAGAAAATGCAGCGAGTCAGCAGCTGCAATGGAGCTTGAGCAGCACAAAGTTCAAAAGCTGGTAAGGGGCATCCTGCAGTAAAATACTGTTTCAATTCGATTTTATTAAAGAGGATGATGTGTAGCTAGCTAATAAAGAGTACGATTTTGATTTGCTTATGCTTTCAAATATTTGCATTTTTCTGTGATCAGAAGTGCTCAGATGTTAGTGTTTATTTTTGGGCTCTGTAGTGTAGTGATTTGGTGTTGAAATATTTTGGATGCATCGATTTGGTATCGAAATATTTTGGATCAGTTTAATTAGACCAGGCTAAGAACCATAAATCAAAAAAAGGTAACAAAAATGAAGGCTACCCTTTTGGGACCTTTGGGGCAGTAATAAAGTTGTTTGATGTTCAGCCGCAGTCCTTTGTGGGTTGGCTGCCAGTCAGCAGGTGGGAACAAGGCCAAGTGTTAAGGCAACTATTTGGCTTTTTTCCTGACCCATGCAATTCTAGGTGGTCGTCAGTTTGTGAAGATGTATCGCATAAAGGCACAGTACATGAGACCATCTTTTAGACAATACTGCTTAAACATTAGTATATGTTTATATGCATAGCATACGTCTATTCATGCCACAGTCAGTTATATTGCTGTTTTTTCTTTCAGGCTGCTGCAATCGCTGCTATTTCTGGGGAGGGTGAAACGAGCTTCGGCATGCACACAGAGTGGCTCATGTCCGAGTGCCGAAAAGCTTCCCCAGATGAACTGCAAATGCAGGAAAGGATGTCGCTGTTCCAAGCTTTCAACAAGTACTGTTCAAGAGGCAAAGGAGAAATACCCTTACTTAAGGAACTTTGAAAAGCTAAGTCAACTCTTCCTACTTTATTTGAGAGACAGCATTTACATTATGTTAGGCTACTTCTTAGGTGAGGCAGCATTTGTTGAAAAAGTAATATAAGTTCTGTGACTGGTCTAAAAACAAATTTTTAATGCACACTAAATGCGAGTGATTGAGTAAAACTTGAAAAAATGGAAGAAAAAATGCCAATTTTCGAAGCTGAATTTTCTGCACAGTAGCACCTCACTGTACGCACTATAAAATTTTGTCTAAATGAGCTGTTTGGGAATCAGCCATCCACATCGTGGCAATGTCTTTGTAGCAAGCAACTGCTGACATCAGTCATGTGTCGGCTACTCCTGATTCCAACGTTATCTGTGTTGTGAAAAAAAACTGGTCGCAGTTTGGTAATGTGCACACTGAGCTGCTCTACGGGGGGAATGCATACAAAGCGTTGTGTACCTGTATGCTCTCGAGCCTTAATGCAAGAAAAGGTGCATGAGCATACATTTTTTTACCCAGCGATGATGTCATAGTGATGCAACAATTTTGTTACTGCTGTAGTTAGACTCTAGTGACTGCACTTCTACTAGCAGTTCCTGCATTTAGCTGTTGTGTGTTTCTTAAGCCAGGGCTCACTGCTTACCTCCAGCGGGGGATGCACTATGGGTAATTTATGCTGATGTCGCACATTCAGGCGACTAAGTAGTAATCACTGGGCAGGGACTAACAACATATAAAGCAAGAACCATGCAGGTGGTAATCAGGTTGTAAGCTTGGACAGTAACAGGGGGGGGGGGGGTTAGCCCATGAAGGAAGACACACCTTAGCGTGGCAACGTTTTAAGATGCAAAACCAAGTGAAACAAAACGAAGCATATCAATGAAAGCAGCTCGAACTACCACGCTGTTTTGACTTTGCCTAGCCGAGGAAATGATTGCTATTTTTTAATGTGAAAGCATTTATTTCTTGGCTCATGACGCGGTGTTCTGTGCATCGAGTGTGTGAACAGAAAGTGTGCACTCCTAGTTGGAGAGCAACATGGGTCACACCCTATGGGTGCTTGTGGCAAGAAGAGCCACTTGCCAATGCGTTGGCGCTTCGCTTAAACGCTGCCCCACTGTGCTGGCAGTGGCATGAGCACTCACCGGCGTCTGTGAACGTTCGGCAGAGAATGACTAATTCTGCATTTAGTAAGGGGATTGGCCCATGGAGGAGCTCTGAATGGTGTGCGGTTTGGTGGCCACTGTGAACTAAATTGCACAAACGCACCAACAGAAACAGCAGTAGTGCACATTGCTTTCGCATTTCTCCACTAAAGCAGACTTCAGTGCCCCCGGTATACTCTTTTGATTATGAGATTGAACGTTCTGAAGCAAGTCAAGGCTTTGAAGTACAAGGTAGTGGAGGGCTCCGAATTAATTTAGGTCATCTGGGATTCTTTAACATAATTCACATCCCATAGCAGACGGACGTTTTTACATTTCGCTTCTATTGAAATACAATCACAGTGGCCAAGGTCGAACTGCCGACCTTGGAATCTGCGGCCGAAGGTTAGTCACTGAACCGTCATACCTGGTAGATTGATGCCATGCTTTGCGTTAACTGCATTCCATGCATTGTTACTAACTTTTCCTGAAAACGATTTGCAGCACTTTTGCTCTGATGTCAACAAAATTCTTTACTTATTTCTGATTTTCAAGATAAGTTTGTTGAATGAAAATGTGCTTTATCGTTTTTTTCCCCCCTAATGTCGCATTCTTCTAGGGAGGAAAACAAAAAATTGTTTTTTTTTAACTTCCAAAATTTCTTGAGATTTCACATCTCTTCTGTGCACTCATGTTCTGTTGTACTACAAGAAAACTCAGCTACTGCTTCCAAAAAATTGATGCGGTGAAAAAGTTAGTGCTCAAATGCATTTGGGCAGAAGACCCATTAGCTGTGCCACGAAGGCTGTGCTTGTGCCAAGAGTAAACTGTCAGCACCATAACTTTTGGTTTTCTTTTGTGTGTGACTCGAAATTTTCAGGCTCAAGTACACCTTCAGAAATAAGGTGGTGTTAGTATTTTGTGAGGTCAGAGTGCTCATTTGAACTGTGCATTCTTCAGTTCCTTGCCTTATATTCAGTAGATGCCATGATAAAGTAAAATCACCGCTTTGTATGCGTTGCTGTTTTGTTGTAAAGCACTTTTACATACTTTTTTTTCTGTTTTGCAGTGACTTTCAGAGATTGACAAAGGTCAGCCCTTCAGCTTGCATAGCAGAGGGGATTGACAAGATTATAAAATCTTCCCAAATGCAACTCATTCCTTGCGAAGCAAGCATAATGGATTCTCTCCGACGTGCTGGAGAAATGGCACCAGAGAGGCTGCGAACGCGATGTGAGTAGTGTTACAAAGGCTTTATTGCTATATTTCAGACCTACACTCTGTGTCAAATTATTTTTGCAGGGTTTCATCTTATAGGCATAGCATTAGAGTTCATCTGTGTTTAAAGGTTTGGTTCTTTCGAGGTTTGCAACTCGTACCTGGTCCTGAATGGAAAGAATTTGATGGCATGTTGCTTAGTGTGCGGAATAGAAAACTGTTGTAATATAGCACAATTGTATGTGTAAATAAGGAATGTTTTTAGCTGTGTCAAGCACTAGACAATATTTGAAGACCCGTTGGAATGGTCGTCAAGATACAGCAGACTTAAATAAGATAATGTTAACCTAGCAGCAATGTTTCATTACTTGTGGCCACAGAAGATTACAAACAACTCAACTCACTTTCTAAACAGCCTTTGTCATATAATTAGGGAACTTTAAGAAGATACTAAAAAAGTGCATTCAAACATTCCCTATAAATAATTTCCTTTTGCAGACATCCTAACAGTCGCAGTTGTGCGGATACTGTCTGCAAGTGTTAAAGAGATGAATGGGCTCTCAGCTTTTTTTGTGCGAGAGAAGGTAAGTTTCTTAATTTTGTGCTGCTAGAATGCGTGTGTACTATACTAATTTGCTTTGCTGAAAACGTTGGTCTAAGACGTTGCTGAGCTTTAATCTGATACATTAAACAGGAGAAGCCTAATATCAACGTAATTACTTTAGTGTAATGGTTTAAATTTTGTTAGCAAATGTGTTATAAATAAATAGGGGTAATAAAGTTGTCATCTAAGAATTGTGAGTGCTGCTGGCTATGGTCCAAAAATTAACATTATATATAAACAAAAATTGCATGTGTAAATATGAGACAAGCCATTTTGTACTGTTAACATTCTTTGTATTGTATTGAAAAAATGTATTATGTACAGACAACTTTATGAAGAGGGTGACTTAAGCATGGAGAGATGGGATTGAATTAATCCCTCATGGGCTGTTTCTAATAATGAAATATTTTCTTGCCACAACAGGACTTGAGCGTTCCTGCAACGCCATGTATAATTTTCACTGGACAGCAGATTGAAGAAGCAGACATTCTTCATATTAAGGTGGATCGGGAGAAACTGTTCATGGTCGAAAACGCAGAGGAGGGGCTGGCGGCTGTTTTATCAGCCAACTGGCTCTTCAGTGTCCAGTACGAACGCAAGGTCTGCAACACACTTGTAGTGTTAGAGCGCCTTTTTCTTGGCCTCACACTAAGCACACCAAGAGTAGTGGCTACTAAGTTTCTCAATAAAGTCACAAAAAGTGTGTAGTTAAGTATAGTCAGGGTGATGTGTATTTTTCTGTGATATGTAGACGCATTGTGTGAAGTGTTTTATTGGTGTTTTTAATAAATTTGCTCTGCTATGCCAAAACTATAGCCTCATATGCACTCACTCATGTGCACTCTGATATGCATATATACAAGGCTCCATGTGCCGCACATGCCTCAAATGAGGAAAATGTGGCACTGCTGTATGATGTGTTATCTGCCTTTGTTGTCAAGGAAGTGTATGTTACTATTGAAGTGGTCAGCATTGTTTTCCGTAATGAATTTTTCCTTGCAGGCATGTCTGGATGGTGACCAAGCATATCCGGCACATGCATGTGTGCATGGAGGTGCCCTCGATTGGCATGCACGGGATCCAAAAAACTGGGTAGCTATAGAACATTATGCAATGTGTTGCCAGCAGTGGCCTGTCAACCAGCATTGTCTGCAGATTCGATCATTCTACATATATGGACACATTTGCTGTCTTGCATCAATCCTAGCCTATTGCTTGTTCGGTGAATCAATGCGGAGCACCCTTCCAACACCCATTTTGAAGGGTGTTATGGTTAAAATAGCACCCTTTAGTAAGGGTGCAACCTTTACACCCTTCAAAATTTCATGCTGTGCACCCTTTCTTAAGGGTGCTGATGTCTGCACCCTATCTCAGCACCCTTTTTCGAGCACCCATTTGGGTGCAAAGGGTGTTCGTCTGGGGACAAACTGATTTGCACCCTTAAGGGTGAGAAATTGTTTAGTGTGCAGTGCACGTTAAAGAACCCCAGGTGGTCGAAATTTCCGGAGCCCTTCACTACGGCGTCCCTCATAGCCTGAGTTGCTTCGGGACGTTAAACCCCAATAAACCAAACCAAACCGAAAGACATGCTAGTACCACCTATGATTTGACTCTTCAAAGCAAGGCTACTGAGGCTCCGGAGAGCTGCGAAATCTAAATATATATGCGAAATATGTTTAGCAATCACAGCCAAGGGCGTCCGCAGAATTTTTTGCAGGGGGGGGGCCCATTGGTTGTTGGCGCCGGAGGGGGGGGGGGGTATGTTCGTAGCAAAAAGGCACTATTTGCGGAGTAAATTTATTTATTTATATACAAATAAAATAAATAAGTAAAATACACACATGAAAGAAAAATTACAAACAGCAAATTAAAGCGAGGCTAGGAGAGATACATTGGAGTTTATCAACGAAGAAACAATTAAAATTAATAAAAATGCAAAAAGATACTATCACTTCGTGGAGAAGAGTGCTCAATCTTGCTTCATACGGGTTCTCGACACACCCGGATTGATGACCAGCACACAGCACAATATGTTCACAAACACGCAACGACAGTCACTCAGTCAGTCTTCCTTGAACAGAAACTGTAGACGCCTCGGATTTTTCTGGGCGAATTGCGTGATGACACTGGTGATAAATTAATTTCTGTGCTTCATTACACGCTCTCGGTGCACACTCATCATACAAAGGCCGTCCAGTCTGTCGTTTGTCATCGTTGAGCGTAGCCACGTTTTCACTCTCCTCATTGTACTGAAGGAGCGTTCGACCGTACAGGTAGTAACTGGCAAAGCCAGAGCCACCTCAATGGCTTTTGCAACACCAGGGAAGAATGTCTTGGCCTGATGTAGAAGCTCGCAGTAAGTTATTTCTGATGGTCCCCAGTTTTGTTGCACCACATCTCGTACCAAGAGATGGCCTCTTCCTTGAAGTTGTCGATGCCGTAAAAGCACTGGAGTTCTTCGGCGAGAACAGCGAACTCAACACGGCTCAAGTGCTTCATTTTTGATGGATGCAGCTGGAGAAGTTTGAAGCTCCTCTCATTGCTTTCAGAAAAGCGCCGAGCTAAAGAAGCAGTGAGGGAGTCCAAGTACGGCACATATATTGCCACACGGTAGTATTCCTCTGGCGACTGAATCCCGTAGTTGTCTCGGTGGGCCTGACGAGAGACTTGTCTTGGTACAGATATCACCACATTTAAGTGATTGGCTGCCTCCCTTGCTGCATTCATGATGTTAGAGAACTCCTCTACAGCGTTTGTCCGGTGGCCGCGAAAAATACGTTGTAGCTCAGTGATGTGGCCATGCACAGAATGGAAGTCCATGGATACACCTTGCAGAATGTTCGTAGCTGGTTCGAGCCGAGCGCTGTACTTCGCTACAATATGCAAGCAGACGATGAAAGATGAGCTTGTTGTTGCGCAGTAGAGGATGTGAGCTCGTTGTCTAGTTGCAGCGTTCGAGCATGATTCCGTGGACGCGAGCTGCTCGAGTGCTTCGACTATGGCCACGTAATGCTGAGAGAAGATCCTAATAGACTTGTACTTTGCAGACCATCTTGTCTCACACAGCATCGGAATGTTGGGCACCAATTTTCTCCGGAGCACGCTCTCGCGGAAGAAGTTTATGGTTTGTTTGATTATCCCAATTGTGTTTCGAATTTCAGAGACGTCGTTCAAATCGTTGATGACGAGATTTAGTTTGTGACTTGCACAGTGGAAAAATAGTGCCTTCGGGAACTGTTTTTGTATAATTTTGTTCACTCCAGCTTCTTTTCCAGCCATTGTAGAGCATCCATCGTACCCCTGTCCAACGAGGTTCGAAAGAATCAGTCCGACATTCGTCAAAAGCTTCAAGATTGCCGCGGCGATGCAAGCGGAGTTTAATTGCTCTAGCTCTACAAATCCCAAAAACTGCTCTCGAACGCACACTTCGACTTCCGCCTTGTCAATAAAGCGAACGCCTATAGACATCTGCTCTTTTCCTGAAATATCTGCAGTTTCGTCAGCAAGAACGGAAAAAGCAAACGCTTTGTTAGTTTCGGTAACTATCTGCTCTCTCAGGATGTCGCCACAGATTGTGATGATCTCGTTCTGGACGCGGACAGAAGTGTACTTGGCATTGCCAGCAGAAGAAGCGAAGTGCTCCTGAAGTAGAGTATCTCCAGCTTCTACACGAAAGTCAAGCAGATCATTGAAGACTCCACTATCGGACTGCTTGCCGCGAATCGGCAAGTCATGCGTCGCGCAAAAGACAATGGTGGAAACTATTGGAAATAGTTTCTCACGGTTCCTTTCAACTTGCGCGTGCAGTGCTCTGTTCAGCTGCTGTACAACGGGTAGCTGCTTGCCTTTCATCACATCCATAAAGTTCTGTGAGGCCGTCATTGCCTCCTGGTGCCATTGGGATTTTACGTGATCCCTGCACGCCTCGTGCATTTTTCTGTAGTTACTGAAAGCGCGCACGATAAAACTACCTTGAGTACCCCGGTGAACACGCGGAGGAAAAATGACGCAAAAACGACAAAAGGCGCCTTTCGCTGTCGCTGAGTACGCAAGCCAGGGGGCGTAATCTCCCAGCCACTGATGTCGAAAAGGCCTCTTTCCAGGTGTTACATCCTTCTTAAAATCATATGTGACATTTGGCGACCATGGCTTAGTAAGAAGACGTAACTTCAAAAAGTCCGGTATGCCAGTGAGTTTAGCTTTGCCTAGAAACTCTCCTAAGTCATATTCTTGAGGCAAGTTATTTGTTTTCTTGATGTTGTCTCCGGACTTCGATCCCTGCGTGACCGGAGCTCGCTGGTGGAGTTCCTTCCATGGAGACGACGACGCCGGCTACTGTCCGGTGATGAAAGGTTGCATCGCTCTGGTCAAATCCGGACTTGAATCCCAAGAAAGGAGAAATGGAATCATCTCGGCCTGCTGCATCACCTGAACTCACTGTTGACAGAGTCCCTTCCATGGAGTCGACGACATCAGCTACTGTCCGGTGATAAAAGCTTGCATCACTCTGTTCAAATACTACACCGTTGTCACATGTCACACCAGAATCTGCAGGGGCGCATTTGGATAATGCTTCGTCAGACAACCGCTGACGCTTGAAGAAGCGTCGAATATCCATCATTCGGGACCGCGCGAGACAAAGCTGGCTATGGAGTTCCTCGGGGTTGGTAGTGTTAAAAATATATACACATTGATTGGAAAAACGGTTGAATGCGTACGTTGAAAACAAAAAATGACTATGTATGCAGCGAAAACTTATTTACAAGATAAATGCACGCTCGCAGCTTCATACACCTCGCTCCATCTTGCTCGCGCAACCGCACAGTCGAGTATTTGCACACACACTACTCGCCGCTCGTCGTTTTCTCGTCCGCTGTCTTGGTTGTTCTCAGCTTCGTTGACAACCGGCCACTAAAAACACCGAAGCACAAACAAAGAGGCGCGCACACGCAAGGAACGCCGCGCGACTTCCGAGGGGAAGGGACACTCGCCACTCCGGTCGGAAAATTTGTTTTGTGTGTTTTTATGAGGTTCAGAGCCCCAAAACGACTCAGGCTATGAGGGACGGACGGTCTCTTTACCCTGCACTGACATCGCACAGTACATGGGCGCTGTTGGGATTTGAGGCCCAGCCAGAGGTGACAGGCGAGCCAGGCAGGCGCCATCGGGCTGCCTTGACCAAAGGCGCTGGTTTCCGGAGAAGACGCAAGGAACGCTGGTGTGGGGGCGCCTCTGGAGACTGCGTCGCCGTGAACAAAAGCAGCTAATCCCCTTTGCCGAAAATTCTGAAAGCGGCGCTTATACCGAACTGCGCTCTCCCGTGGATCGGAGGAGACAGCGAGCGGCGGCGGCGCCAACTCATCGCCCGCTTGCCCCTGAGCAGTCCGACAAAGCGGGGATGGACACGGCTGATTTGTCCCTCCCTCCTGAAGAATTCATCGGTGGCCGGGGTGTGCACTGTCTGCCTCCGTGTCGCTATCTCTCTAGAGATCAAAGAAACAGGCACACATCTCAAGACGGCTCGAAACACATGCTCGCCGGTGCCGCTGTATGTCTGGAACGACGCGTCCCCGGACGCGGCACTTTGCAGATGTGACCCAAAGCGTGGAAGCAGGGCCGCTTTTACTCTTTTGGCTGAGCGCACCGCCGCCCCTGACGTGCGGCCATCACTCACGGTTCGAGTGAGTGATTTTCCAGGGGGGTGCAGCCGCCCCCCCGTGCCCCCCCCCCTCCGGACGCCCATGATCACAGCTCAGTTCTCCAAAAGAAGTCGACTGAAAGACATAGAAAGCCAACGGTATTTGAACAAACATATTTGTTGCCCAATGCGATCCTTCAAGGGAGGTCTTACGTAACAAACATTTGTAATGGATATGGCTTGATTCTTGAAAGTCCGCTGAAGGTCATAAAGCCAATGAAATTTAAACAAACGCATATGTAACGCTTATCCTTTTATCTGAACGGAAGTCTGCTGAAGCCTACATGATATATACATCAAAGCCAGAAAATATGTTGTAAATTACTTATTATTTCGATTGTTCGAACTGCGCCAAAGGCTAAAATGTAATAAAAATTGCAGTCCACATGTTCGCAGTGCACATGGCTAGATTCTTCAAAAAAAAAAAAACTTATTGAACGTATAAAGAAAGTCAAAATGAATTCCGCAACTCGATATTCAACACTTACTTGCACCTCAGAGACTTTAAGCACAGGACAGAACCAAGTGCTACGCCATAACGTCAGCAAGTACAAATGCAACTGCTATATCACACCGGTGAGCACTGTACTTAACACGGATATGAACTGTAGCTCATCGTTTCGCACAATTTCCTGCTTAGTACACAGTGCGCACTGTTCCAGCAGTCCCTAAACGCTATTCCTGTGCATGCACCCCTCCATCACAAACGGAAAATCCCTGTTGCACTCCGCATTTCGGCAATACTATTAGACGAAACTTGCACTGTTCAGTGGTGCGTTCTAGTCAAGTGTGACGGCGAAGGTACCCCCCCCCCCCCCCCCCCTCTTGTCAAAAGTATAAAGCCCAAAAAGTTTGTTTGTAAAGCCTACCGCGTGCCTCGTTATGCATCCTCAGCGACCGTAATCTCTCTAAGGATGAATGACTTCACGTCCTGAATCCTCCCAAGCATTGGACTCCTAGATGTGCTATCGGGAGCCCTGCTAAACAGCTTAGAAGCAAACCCCTTGGCCTGTATACCTTTGACGGGGGCTGTACATGCGTTTACTCGCTGAAGGCAACGAATCAGGCGCTCTGACCGGTTCACTGCTGCCTCTAATTTGTTTCGTGCATTCGACTGATTCGCGTAATGGAAACAAATGCTCTTCGGACGTCCGCGCTAAGAGCACCTTTCGCTACCGCCACAATCGTCGTTTCTCCTTCGAGAGCCGTCTTTCCCGTGCTCATTGTAATTCAGGACATGTATAAATACGACTTCACGCTCCTCGCACACCCAATTCACGGCCCCCTGCTATAATTTTTACGACGCTCTTCAGCGCTGACCATCTGCCACTCGCGGAACGCCCTTGGAAGAGTTCTCTGGAAACTTTGTTTCCTTCTACGTCTCCTGAATTCAGTTTTTACTTTCTAGCCGATTATATTTGCACAGTCCATATATACGCAGGCTGCAGTATACACACACACACGTGCGCACCAGCGGCGAGCAGTGCGAAGAGATAAGTGTTTCTCAGCGCAAAGTCGTGTATAACGAGCCGAATTACGGCGACCGCAAACTATGCGCGCGCAACTAGTTTTGCTTTCCCGGCCATATATATTCCGAGCGGCGCGAGTTTTGGTGAAAGAGATTGGGGCGCAAAGCGCGCGCGGACCGATCGCGAGTGTAATTGCAGGCGTCATCGTGCGCCGGCGGGCCGAGAGGGTGAGAGGGGAAAGGGGAGAGAAGAAAAAAAAATTAATTACCTCGGACAGGCGCAGGTCACCGGGCTTAATTATGACCAGTTCCGCGAGCCGGAAGGAGGTGTGCTCCAAGACAAGCAGACAAGAAAGAACCGGAGAAAAAAAAAAGAAAAATAAGAGAAGGAAAGTTGGAATTGCGCGACCAGCTCTGCGCGGCGGCGCTGAGGCATACGACGGCATAAATCGTGGGGCGTCGGCGCCCAGACAGTTGCGGATGGGTGGCGCCGAGGCGCAGAGACCAGAGGGCTAGGTTGTTGCTGCCGCCGCAAAAGATTGCTTTCCCCCGGACGCTTTTTTTTCTTTTTCTGAATACAAGCCGCGTGTACTGTTGCCGACGCGGTGACCGGACGGCCAGCATAAAAATGAAGGACCTATAAGACGAGGCTATACGGTGTGAGCCGCGATGGATTAAGATATAACCAGTTGCCTGTTGGGGATGAAATATGGCGCCATGGCACGATATTTCTGAAAGCGACAGGGTGACCGATGCCCACAACGTAACCAGGAACTTGATAAAGCTGCACAATAACGTCCGTGTCGTGGGTTATAAAGGGACCACTGCGTGCATGCGTGCATACCGTTGACTATATATAAAGCGCTCGGGGTCCAGCCCGTCAAGGAATACACTGAACGTAAATATACAGTCATGACCAGCATGGCAGCATGATGACAAAGAGCTCCACGAGTACGGAGGAGCATCCAGACTTTTGTGGGCAGGCTGGAAGTTTTAAGGACCCTTTCCGATTCGCTTGTATTATGCACTACGAATCTAGCGTGGATTTCCCACAAGATGATGCTCGGGATAAAATGAAACTGACGTGTGGACCGCACCCCGGCTATTGCATTTACAGACACAGAAGACAGAAATCCATCGGTTCGCTGGGCGTCATTTCATCACGTAAACATGCTTTGAGAGGCGCAGAGAAATGCTTGGCGGGCCAATATTCAGTTGCGTCAGTTTTCACCATGAAAGTTCTGAAAAACAAGCAACAAATTCTTAGGACCCCTCCCGAGAAGCATCAGGAAAAAAAAAAAATGAAACCTCGGACAATTTTACGTTTTAGGTGGCCAGGTAGAGAAGGGTTGGGCTGCGCTCTTTTACATGAAATAAGCTGTTAACTAAGCTGGTGCAGTGTAGTTAATAAATTTCTGCAAAAATAAAAAAATAAAAACTGCACGGCTGGGAAAAACTTAACGCTTCTTGGAAAACAGCAAGCAAACGAAAGACAAGTTATCTAATTCGCATGCATGTTTCGCTCGAAAGCCACGACTGGTAGACAGAAAAAACATGCATACAGCTGCTCCTATAACTTGTACGCGTGTCAGCAGCATATGAGGCAAATTTTCTCCGTTATAATTAATTGGACTCGTCGCTGCACACCTGCATACGTTACAGAGGAAGCAGCACATAAAAATTAATTTACATACGCTGAGATGTAAACACCCTTTCGGGCACATAATTCAACGGAGCTCCGGTTTTGCAGAATAAGTAAAAAAAGCCAATCGAAGGCTTCCCTCTCCCAACGTACAGTCTTCCCCTTCGGTGCCACGCGCGATTCCAGCACTGCTTTCCATTCGCGACGCATTATCTATGCCGAACGTGCACCGCATACCCCGGGGAATGCCTTCGCCCGCTCTACACTCTCGATCGTTAAAAGCGGCCGAAGGAGCGAAAGCAGTCCGGAGACGAAGAACTCGACCCGGAGCTTATCCTCTGCCGCGATATGTCCTACAAGGGCGACAATCGCAATCCACTCACTGCGAGGCCACCGCACGTGAATACGCAAACAGCTCTCAATCTTTCGCTTTTTTGTTCTGCTTTTTATACTTTTCCCGCGTTTTCCGTCGCACGTGTCTCCTTCGCTATACGCAACGCAGCCAGTGGGCTGGCGTATCGCGCGGCGTGGGGGTTCCACCACGAAGAGGTTTCTAGCGGCGAAATATATTTTGTAACGAGTTTGCTTTGCCGGGTCAGAAAAAACTGAAAAAGACAAGCCGCGTATGCGAAGGAACGACAGCGAGACAGAAACAACACGGCTTACTAAACCACGGAAGGCATAGATAGACCCTATATATACCGGGCGACGATGCAGGTGGTTTCGCGTGGCTGCGTTTATCACTGCGAGAACTTGTTACGCGTGCATTTCGTAGCTTAGTCTTTTCTGCTATTGTTGTTATTAGTGTCATTGTTGTTGTTTTTGGATATACAGTGTCCGAGCGCGTCCTGCGCGTTGCTGTATGTACTCTATATAAAGGGCAGAAGAACGTGCGGTGGTGGCGGCGTCGGTGTATACAGAGACCCGAGCCTCTTCGTTCCTCACGTGCAGCACCGTCATTATGTACACAGCGCCGAGGCCCGCGTGCTCCCCTCCTCCCCCTCCTCGCCCTCGACTCACGTCGGCCGGAACAAGGACGACGCCTGGGGGCCATGTCCGGCCCGAGCGGCCAGCGCGCGCGCGCGTATCCCCTGCCAACCGCGGCGCTTGATCGATGATGTGAAAACGCAGCTCTGCACTCCCCCCAAACGCGCGCTCTTCTCGTCCGACGCTGCTGCCGCCGCAGCAGCAGCGACCCCCCCCCTTATTCGCCCTTTCCATTTTCAGACCACGCTGCTGCGAAACTGCAGGTGAGCGCGCGCACGCAGCAAGCAGAGGAGAGCTTCGATCTACGGCGACCCCCGCCTTCCTTTCCTCCTTGCTTTGCTTGCAGCGTCTTCCCACACACGCTCACGCTGTGTGCCCTCAGGTATACGGGGATGCCGCGTTATCCGCCGTGTAACATGCGCGCGGACGTTACAAGAATCCAAAGCCCTGCAGAACCGGTGGTGCTGGCCTCGAAACGTATATCAACAGCAGTCGCACTCATATGTATCGACTAGCAACTGATCGCGTGGATTCAGGCAGAGTAGAAATCAGCGCTCGCACAGACGCGTGCCCGTTGGAACTAAAAACAAAAACTAATAGATGGCCCCCACGGGACTTATTTAATAGACTCGCACGTAACCGGGATCGCCGTTGGAGTATATACTCACAAACCCGAATGACCCAAAGCTTGCAGATATTGTACGCACTAGGACACACTCATACTAGGATTTGCAAGTTACATCGAGCCCGAATGGTTGAGTTGTCCGCGTTACGTATACCTGTGACGCAGGGGGTCTCGAAGGGAAGGTGTCTCAACACGGCAAGCACGTGTATACGCTCCTCATAGATTGTTCAAATAACATCGCAAGAGCGGCACGATATCATTGTCACTTTTCAGCGTTCCAGAAGCCTGCAGTTCGCGGCAATCTGGTCCGTCTTACAGTTCACATATGTGCTATATATGAATTACCTTCTGTTTCTTGGATAGCTAAATCTAGTGCGCAAACTTCATGAGCCTTGTCGCCAGCGGGTGTTTTTTCTTTTTTTTTTTCAGACATGAAGGCGTATCGCGCTATCATCCTTTCAACTTCAAACCCCTTTAATTCTGCCTTGTGAAGATACAGACAGAGGAAGAAGAAAAAGCTTTTCAGGTTTATAGAACACACCTTTTGGCAGGCGTAGGCGGGCAGAGCATGCGTAATTGCCCTGACAATATATGATGTTTTCACATGAAGAAAATACTCTTTTGTTTATGCGACACTCGTAAAAGAGCGGTTGTTTATGACTGTCTAACTGCCGTCATGTAGCTGGAGTATTTACTTTTAACTGTCGAACTCAACCAATGAAGCGATTAGTACATCGTTTGCAGCACATGAACGAAATTATTAACAAGTTACGTATGCGCGGGAGAACCATTCAGAATATAACACTAAACATACAATTCCACCAGCGGTCTGCTCAAGGTCCTCCCTGTGAAGCCAATAATATATTAGTCAATATACGCCTACTTATTCTTGTAACAATATTGACCACCTAATAAATATTTAGCAATCAGTTTTCATCCGCTTCATTTGACGCGTTGCGGTAAGGCTGCAAAGCCGCCTAACTCATATAGTTCTCCATAAAGAAGAAACTAACCTCTGCCAAGGAGTTTTCTATTGAGCATACGATCACTTCATGATGTACTTACTTGTGCCTTGCATGTGTGCCTTACTGTGAGATACCGTGTATGCACAAAGTCCCGTGCCAGCACAGCTTGCAGCCGCATAGATATTTCGTTTTAAAAAATGCGGGACAAATATAAGACGGCCTATATCAATTGATTACCGCATTCTAATAAAAAAATAGAAGCTGCTTTGACTGAAAACATTGCTTTAATAGGCTAGCCAAGAGAAAAAGAAAAGAACAAGCATCACCGCCACATGCCGCTTCAACAGACAAACTGTCTTGACGTCAGCTGCGTTTTGCTACAGGGATCCATAATGCGCTCGACTTCATCATCTACACCCAACGAGTTTGAAGACAATCCGTTGCAAACTTTTTAATAGAACAGCCTGACGAGGCTGAGCTAATGTGGTTCACAAACGACTGTCGCTAGGATGACGATTAAAGAGACACCGAGGAGAAACTGAGGTTGGCCTGTATTGAGACTGCCATCTTCTGACGGCAAAGACCTTACTTTCACTAAAAACGGAGCCTTTGTATAACTCTGAAAAGGTCCAGAAATGAAATGTAGGTGTCGCCGCCACCGGCCGTTTAATTTCGCGATAATATCTGCGGTGCGTCCAGGCAGCTTTTTAGTCGCGGACCCCTAGGGCTAATATGGCGGATGGCGGTGGAGCCTATAGCCTACACCGCCGTCGGATACTAAACGGTGATCTCGGAGTCATTTTCGGTGTCGACGTCACGAGTTTTGATCGAGTGGAGGGAGAATTTTTAAATCTGATTTTCTCCACAATAAATTTCTCTTTTGCTGCCCAGAAAACATCAAGATACCCACAGAGAGCCATACAATCTACTTTTACTAACCAGAACTGGATGGAATTGTCATCAGAGTTCCTATAAGGCCCACCAATTTACGCAGATTACCTACTGTGTTTTTACCTGCTCCTACCACGAATTCAAACAGCATACACTTAGAACGACGTAAAAGCAAGTGAAACGTGACAGAAAAGCATAGTCCCGGGCAGGAGAACAGCGACGACGAAAGAAAGGTTTTATAGGGGGCGCTCTCTCCAGCAGGGATCCCAACAGAAGCGCCGCCTATACTTCTCAGCAGTGCCTTTACCGCTTCAAGAGCACCGAAAATTGCGTTCACCTGTGAGCCCTTCCCGTAGACACCGGTGCTCACTAATTTTAACCAAAAAAGTGAAAACTGGACAAGCGAAGAAAATTACCAAACTAGAAAAAAAAAGTACCCACAAAGCGAGAAAGGCAGCAAAAAAAAAAAAGCATAAACAGCGGGCAGGCTTAAAAGTCAGAGGAACACGCACGTCGACGGGAGGCGGCGTGGCTTTGCCTTCTGGGAATCCCTAATATGACGAATGGCCTTCCGCGGCGTGCACCGGCGCCCACTGCGGCCGAGACGTGCTTCGAGGGGTCCCGCGTCTGACCGGCCCTTTTGCCGATCGCCCGCTGTGACGGAAACAGCGGTCAAGAAGTGGCCGCTGCGAGGCGCCGCCCTCCGCCTGCGAATCCGACGCGTATACGCAGGACCAACCGCCGATCGCGCAGGCCTTTGCTGACCACCATTCGCAACGGTCAGTCAGGCATGGGAAATGCACAACCGCGTCCGGAACACGCAGGTGACAGCGGAGCGAGGGGTCATTTATTTGTGGTCGCTGTGGAGCATGGTGGTGGGTCTCGTCCTACATGTCGTGGTGTTACCGAGACTGTTGGAGTGATGTTGCCCTGTTTAAAGCTCGAGATAATCAGCGGGCGAGTTAAATCCGAAGTCAACGATCAACAACTTGCACACATTGGAAGCATATATATGACAGAACTATGATCGTGAGACTGCGTAGTCATCCATCACGAAGATTGAGGACTTGTCGAAGCGTCTGTGCTGTCAGCCATTTAAAGACCTGTTACAGAAGTGCGCTCGAAATTACATGAAAATACAATGGCAAAAAAAAAGAAAGAAAACAATTAGCTCACAGTAAAGGTGATACTCAGCGACGTAATACAAAATCATTTTCATCATACTTTTGTACCTCGAACATCAGTGGACTGAAGTCGCCTCCTCTAACATTGTTTCTGTGATAATGTATGATTTAAAAATGATTTACCTAACACTGTATAGCCAAGAGTTTCTCATCTTATACCCGCCGCGGTGGCTGAATGGCTCTGGCGTTCATTTGCTGGCCCCTAGGTCACGGGCTTGATTCTGGCCTTGGCGGCCATATTTCAATAGAGGCGAAATGCAAAAACGTCTGTGTGGTGTGTGATTAGTTTAATTTAGTCCGGAGCCCTCCACTATGGCGTCCCTCATAGTCCATGTCTCCCTTCGGGACGTTAAACATTTTAATTTGCAATTTAGTTTCCACGTGATGTCCATTTATTCAGTAATGTGCAGTAATTATGCTTATTGTTGAACCGTAAAGGCACGCTGACCCTGGCTTCGGCTGATGGCAAATAAATAACTAATTAAATGCGGTGCTGTGCGGAAATATTATGTGCGTAAGCGAGTATGAACAAGCTATGCGCGTATATCAGATTGATCCCATTCTACGTAATATACCAGTGAATAAGCGCCTGATACATTTCAGGATAAAATACCAACTTCGAAAGTGACAAAAAAAATTAAGACGGAAATAAAAGCAATCAAATGCAAATCAAATACGCTGCTCAAATTCCACAGCTGCCTACAGAAGCAAGTACTACCTTACTTAAAAATGGAGCGCACCTGTTTCACTTCACGCAAAAGACAATCAGTGTTATTTTGGCGAAATCGTGATAAGACACCATGACGAAGCAAAGAATAGCTAGCAGTAGCAAAGCAGACATTTGGGCTAGTTGGTGTGAATTCATGGTGGAAAAAACAGCGCAAACTAGGACAGAAAACACAGAACATGAGGGGAGACACTACACTGAGTTGCGAGTCAGCGCTTGTAGTGTCTCCCCTCTTGTTCTGTGTTTTCTGTCTTAGTTTGCGCTGTTTTTTCCACCATGAGTAGCTAGCAGGCCTCACAGTCTCCCTGACCATTCTCATAGGGCAGCAGATGAACTCTGCAGGCACGCCTCCATTCCGATTGGACACTACCTGATAACGTGATCGAAGGGTAGTGACTCCATGAAGTCGTCACCACTCTTCTGCTATCATAAAGACGGGGATGCCACAAGCATCGGACAGCCCATCTGACGATGCTTTCACCGTCACATGCATGCGTCCTTGTAGTTAAATGCCTGTCATTTTCATGCAGTTTCCGAAATGTTGTGCTACATAGCAAGGGGGTCGCATAACACGGCCTGCTCTGGAATGTCACTGGGTTCGAAGCAGTGGCTTTGTAAAGCAATGCATATACATCTGCCGAAATGAAAATGTGGGCGTATACGTTTGCGAAATTAATGTGCATGGGCGATTCATAAAGCATCTCTCATGTAAGCGCGTTTCGAGATTGGCCGATGCCTTTCACATTAGCCTTAACGTCTATTCGGTCATCTTGAGCGGCAAACCCTCCACGGACATAGCACCGTCCTTACGTGGAACGTTTTGGGAATGCGGCATCTCAGCTCTGGTACACGCACTCAAGTTAATTGCTCTTTTCATCCAGCCTACCCACAAGCGTGCACGTTCTTCAAGAGCAATTCCTGACAATGTTTTGCTCGGACATTGAGCAGCTATCTTGAAAAAGTCCTCAAAGGACGTAGTGATAGCCACGAGTATTATGTTAGGATTTCTTTCTTCGGGAAGAAAACGGTTTAGACTTACCAGACGCCCCAAAACCGGGAGCTCTGGAATTTCGACATTATTTATATGCTATCAATCTCTATAACCTCATTCACGGTAAGGCACACCATAACTACCTAAAAAGTTTAAACAGGCATCCGATGGAGGCCGGATTTCTTTATTTCACTAACAGGAAACTACCCAGTTGCGTGCGCGAGCTTTTCAGACGCGTTTTATCTCAGAGATTAAGTAACGGGCGGAAATCAAACACTGCGCAGTACACTAGCGGCCGGACGAAGACAAAAATACACACTATTCAGACACCGCGAGCAGACCTGCGACTTCTCACCGACGTAAAGGAGTTAAACTAAGAAAAAGACGAAGCATTCAACATCGACCTCCTCTGCCGCTTTGTTTTTCATGGCTTCCTCACAGCCTCCTCGCTTCATGCAAAAGCGCCCACGGCGAGTGCGGCGAACATGCGGCTGCGTTCGCCGCTAACGAAGCAAAAACGCCAGAGACGCTACCGCTAAGCTCTCGCTCTTTTTGGAAGAAAAAAAATAAATCAAAGCGCAGCCCGACGCTCGGGCGCCGCGTCCAGAGATAGGAAGCGCTGGCGGCGCTATGGTTCACTGTCAGCTCTATCAGATGATCCGGGGGAGGGGGGGGTCTGGCTTCACGGTTCGCTCTGCTGCAGTTGTACATAGCGCGCCAAGAAGCGAGACTCGCCGGGTGTGTATCAGGCAGTCATAACTTATTCACGTGCAGAACCTGGTTTCGGAAGCCATTAATTTGAATTTAATTAAGGTTGATTGCGCGAGAGCCACCGAGCTCGCTTCCCTCTCGCCCTTCGGAGAGGGGGAATTGGGTGGCCCGGTGATAAGGTCGAACCACGCTGCCGAACCCGGCCGCGCGTGCACAACGAAAGAGCGGCCCCCCTTCTCGGAGGCTTTCTCTCCTCTGACCACTGGCGCAGCGGCGCGCGTATCTCGGAGAGCGCGGGACGCTCCGGAGGATTTCTTTTCAGAGATATACCGGGTGTGCCACGCTTCTCCAAAGCTGTACAGGCACAACTCGGAGCTCGCGCAGTCCCCGCGAATGGCTGATTGCGCCGCCAGCCCGTGAATTCACAAATGCCGGAGACACGTATCAGGACTGGGAGACAGAAAGAGAGAGTGAGAGAGAAAAGGGATAGTTGCTTCTTGAAGCGAAGCGGAAGGTGTCTGGCCGACGTCGAGCCTGCCTTAAAATAGAGGCATTGTTGTTCTTGCAGAGAAGGCTGGTTCTGAAGGCATGTAGAGTATAATGTAGCGTCATAGCAACAATAGCGAGAGGGATTTTTGAAGTTAGGCATTAACCTGTATCTCCAAACTCGCGAAAGAACCGTTTCAGAGAACGGATGAAAGCGAATGGGTTCGGGAGCCGCAGGTGGCATGGCTGGATAACCTGGCTGTTTTGCTTGTTTTTAACATGCGCGCGCCGGCCGTATAGTCTTCTTCCCTTTTGTAATATGGGTGGTTTGTACAAACTCATTCAACTTTTCATTCACAAATACAAGGCACAGCCTTTGCCAGATGTATAAAGAGCCCAAGGGTCTGATGCCTTGTATAGTGGGGCTCTTGCAGCCTCGTGTAATGCCTAACTTTCGGAGGGACGAGGGGAGAGATGCTCTCATGTTCAAAATACTTCGAGTGCTGTCGGTGCATATAAGGAGCCACAGCATGGCGCAGCATGTCTTTTGGGCGCCAAACTTCTGACGAAGGCATATATACATTTAAGTTGCGCATTCCAATGATGTCCGAATATCAGTTACCCTGGACAACTCTCAAGATAAGCAAATGATGAAAAAAAAAATAAATAAAGGAAGAAGCGATGTAGCGAGTCTCCAAGTGTAGGGTCAGAGGAAGCCAAGACCCGCGCAAGCGACGGTCAGAAGCCCCTTGTCATCAACAAGAGCAAAGGAAACCGCCCACAACGTGCTCAGCTAGGGGCCACAACAAAGAACCAATGGGACAAGTAACGAAAAGAAAGACAGGTGCTTGAGGAACTCGTAACAGAGGACTGGCCTTCAGCAATTCTGAAGTCACGTGGACGTGTTCATGTAGGAATAAATCGCTAAGAAATAAAGTGGATACTGCAGTGCATGTATTCAGAACACATTCATTCGTAGCTTCACACGTGACGTGAGTGGAGGAAGTCAAGGCTGCAGATAATGAGAATAATTTTTTCCTGCTGTGAAAACGTGCACTGCCGACAGAAAGAAAGCTCTCATGCATTTTCCACGTGCAGTATGATGAACTGGAACCGAAAGTTGTGACACGCCATAAGAACATCGCACTGACTCCGTACAGACTTTCTATAAACTGCAAGAGATTTTTTTTGCGAGGGCGGACTCTAACAGCCGGCCTTATGAGTTCATCAACACCGAGGCCCACCGAGACCACGTGACCAAAAGAGGAAAACTCATAAATCTCGTCACTCTCTAGCCTGCATGTTGTGTCTCTCAGACGAACGCAGCGGTTTTTGATTATGATGAAATAGGACGTCGTTTACCAGGGCGAAAGTCGTTCATGGATAAATATTAACAGCCAATATACCGTCTAGAGGATGTTTAAACTTTTTTTTTTTTTTGTCAGGGATATACCCCTATCGGACGAAACAGAACTTGAGCTGTAATTAAAAGAGGCGAGATTCAACTCTGCAAATGAGTTCAAACTCAGGTAAAAACGAGCAGGTTTAGCACAGAGGCGACGACTATCAAAAAGTAGTGCTGCTGTTAGATCCTTCCAGTCCATGGCACGCTACAGCACGGAAGCCAGCCTTGGCAACTCAATTATAAATAGAAGCACGGCAACGAATTACTGCCTCAAGTCAGCCCGCGTCTCGCGAGTCAAATCGTTCCTTTCGTGCAACAGAGTATAATCAAGAGAGCGCGGGCTCTCCTGGAGGACAAAGCCCAACTATACTTCTACTGCACACTCGTGCCGCCACGTGTCTTCTTCCCGTTTTCGCCTCGCAGGGTTGATACACGCACGCAACCCAGACGCACTGTCTGCGTGTTTTGCATCGTGCAGCGTCGACGAGGTAAGAAGAAGGAGCCCTGGCGAGGAATCCGTCGTCGAGTGGCATAGAAGACCATTTTCGGAAGGTTTGCGGAAGGGGGGAGGAGAAGGAGAGAGAGAGAGCGTAGAAGGAGAGGGCTCTCTTCTTCACTCGTTCCCTCCTTCCGGAGCCAGTGGTGGTGGCGGGAGATGCTCCAGCGTGAGCTTTTTCCGAAGCACTGGTCGGACGCGCACGCCAACCCAGCATTTAAAGACGGTCTCCGCACGAAAGACGAAAGAGGGGGGGGAGGGGGGGATTGAGGTGGGGGGACGCCAACTGCAGTAGCAGCAGGAGCAGCTACACAGTCGCGCTGCACGAAGACTCTCCTCCAAAGAAAGTCTCCGTCCGAAGAAAGCAAAAAAAAAAAAAAGGACGAAGAAACCAAGAAGAGTCATCGCAAGAACAGTGACGAGAGACGATGAAACAACGTCGAAACAGGAAGCCGAAGCGGAACGTTGGAAAGAATTTTCTGGCGCCAACCTCACTGAGGGTGTGGGTAGCGGGGGAGAGGGGGGCGGAATGAAGGAACCACCGCCGCCTGGTTCGCCTGGCTCTGCTATAGCAGTGCTGCCTCTTTCCTGCGCTAAGCGTTGTTGTCTTCTTCGCGGAGCTGACGATGCCGCTGCTGCTTCTTCCTCCTCGAGCCAGCAGCAGTTCGGCGGCTCACGCTGCACTTTGGCTGCACGGGTTCGGCCGTGGCGGCACCATTAGGAGGAGGGCCGCCTCCTTTTGTTCTCTCCGTTCGCGACGCGCAGGACCGGCACAGTGGTGGTGGAAGAGAGCGGCAACTTGCTCCGAGAGCTCGAACGCTGCATGCGCTGCGGGCTTTGTTTGCTGCTACCGCGGCCGCCGCTTGCTTCTTCCTACGTATTTGGGAACCCTTCTCTTAAGCTCTTTCGCCCACCTTATTGTTGTTCTTGGTGCTTTTCTTCGCTTTTGTCACTATATTTTCTTCGCACAGATTCATCTCGTTTCGAGAGCACCCCCCCCCCCCTCGTTTTCCCGTCCCCCTTTTGTTTCTCAGTTCACGGGCTCCACTGCTAGCGCCCTGAAGTCTCGAAGAGGAACCGGTGAGAGGGCGCTGTACAAGGTTTTCGTCGAGTTGTTTCGTAGTATACGTGCGCACACACGCCTGTTATGCAAGCTTCGGGAAAACTGAGCTGGGGAAACATCCGAAAAAGCCGCAGCGGAGGAGGTGCTAAGTGCGCTCCGGCGAATCGCACTTAGTCTTGCTGGCGAAGGCCTTACCTTGAAGAAGGAAACAAAAGAAAGAAAAGCCGGAACGGAAGCAGAGAATTCCTTCCGACTCTTCTCCACCCAAGAATATACTTTTTTTTTTTTTTTGCACGCTTGAAACTTAACCACGGAACACTGGAAAAATTTGAAAGACGCAAGACAGCGCTTGGAAGAGGAATCCAGCGATTAGTGAGGTGTGCGTGGGATGCCCGTGTTTATACTGAAAACAGTGGAATTCGCCGCATCGCCAAAGGAACTCGGGAAGCATGCAGATTTCGGAATCCCAGCCATGGCGTTAATTGTTTCGCCGTTACGACTAGGAACAAACCCAGTCTTGAGGAAGTTGTGAAAGCAAGTGTGTCAGCTCGACGGAATTAATGCGCGCAATGACGTCCCCGGCGCATTCAGATGCCTTCAAAGTTTGAAAAAATGCCAGCAATGTGCAGTGACGGTAGTTTCAATGGCTGTGCAGGTTCCTTGGACATCATCGAGCCTGAAGTGTGGCAGGTTACAAAAGACAAAGGAAAAACTGGCTGGCAAAGCACTTCAAAGAACGGTTGCGGTAGCGCGAAGCCCACAGGACGCAGTTACCACAGAGGTGATACCTAAGCATGTGTGCTGTGCTCTTAACGCAATCGAAATTGCGTTAACTACTCGGCAGTACGCCCGAGTTAATGTGTCGATTCCTGTGCTAACTTTGTTTGTCGACGGTTTTCCACACGAAACTGAATTTAAATTTTAAGAGCGCAATAGGTTGCACAAACACGCGCCCCTGCACATAATTACTTTAAATTACAGATTCTTCACTCCGTCCAATGGCCAAATCGTTGCAGTGTACAAGGCGACGAATATTAACGAAAGTTAGTTTATGCATGACACAAAACCGCCAGGACACATCTCCGGCGCATAATTTATGACAAGCACGAAGGTAACGTTGAAAGTATTAGAATATGAGTGTTCGTCGAAGATAAAATTTCTTATTACAACCAGTGATACGCGAGATATACTATACAGATTAATTTGCTTAAACTTGTCAAGTATATTTTCCTAACATAAGCTAGACGCGTATGTAATACCATTTTTAAAATTCTGATTTATTATTACTGGAACGAAATTGACGTTCCATGCAGTACCTGCAATCAGGAACAGCGCGCTAAACACGCCAACACCTCTTTCACCATTTGTGAATAATTCATAACCCTGAAAACGATGAGAGAGCAATTATTTTATGCCCGGTTAAAGAATAGTGAAATGGAAGCACTGGTAAGGTAACAACTTGGAAACGGCAGCACGAATATTGATTGTCAGATTCGAATAACTCGCGCTTAACGGAAGAAGCACGTCGTGTACGGCCAGGTGCATATTACGCAATTAATCACGCCAGCAATTACAGTGCTATAGGAGCACAGACCGCTTGCTCTCCGCACGCGGACGCCAGCTAGCACAAACGAACACACACCTTCGAGTGCTGGTTAACTACGCACGGGGCGTCACATTGTCCGGGCGTCGCGCCGTTCCTACAACTACACCGCGCAAAGTTCTCCGAGCCCCG
Source organism: Amblyomma mixtum (assembly GCF_055824585.1). Lineage (NCBI taxonomy): Eukaryota > Metazoa > Arthropoda > Arachnida > Ixodida > Ixodidae > Amblyomma > Amblyomma mixtum. The sequence goes on along the minus strand of NC_143017.1, from coordinate 88,737,846 downwards.
ACGCGGCGCCCAGCACGCCACCAGCACACCGTGCGAACTTCCCGTTTCCACGTGGCAGGTCTCGCGCGACCGCGCGCAGCTACAGCGCGTCGTTCGCGGGTGCGGATATAAATTAGCGCGCGCTTTCGAATTTCAATTGGGAAGCACGGCGGGGGAACCGCCTGTGTCGGCGGCAGGTGAACGGGGAACCTCCTCATTCTCATCCACATCTCCCCCTCCCCCCACCTCCAACACCCACTGCGCCGCCCGCCCGCTTCGCGCACAAACGTCGCAGCGCCAGTATACACGCCAGCTGCTGTCATATAGCGGGCTGGCTGGCAACGCTGTGTACAGACAGAGAAGCACGACGCTTTCGAAAGCCGTGTGGCCAGCGGACTTGTGCCAAAATCAGGGCCAGCGCGAGGATAGAGGCTTCCGAGCACTGCTATAGGGTGGCTAACCCTGCCAGCGAACCCTGGAATCTCTTACGAATGAATGAGATTCGTTGGCGCTGGGCCCAGTGATATTCGGCGTGAAGGTGACTTAATTCGTGCCCTTTCGGTATTACGCTGGATCGCCGCGAATTCGGAGGCTCGCGGCCAAGTAATGGGACCGTCGAGAAGGCGTTTAAGTTTATACGAAACGTTCTCGTGAAAATTAATATCTATGCCACGTTTGCGCCGTTCTTTTTTGTTTTGTTTTCACGCATGATGCGGTTGATCGAACGCGGCGAAGCTTTGTGCGTTGCATAAAAGTGGTGCCCAAACACGATTATGCGACCAGAACGGTAAGCGGATGCAAAGTGGACCAGGATAGCATCTTGAAATTGAAAACTGCGTGTCGCGGAATATGTGCCTGGTTTGTTGGATAATTAGTTATGGAAAAAGAGGCGCTCATAGTAAGATGCTCGTTACATCCTTTTTAAAACCGCACCGGAAGCCCAGCGCAAACTTAGCGCAGGGTTCATATTTCTCTACAATCACTACACACCTACATAGGGTGTCACTAGCCACGACGTTTAGGAAAACAACGCGGCGCAATGATTCGAAAACTGCGTCTTCAAACGCACTGAGCGCCGTCTTTCTTGCTTTGACTCCGTCTTTTATCCTTCCGTCCCGCAAATAATGAAAATGAATAAAAACATTTAAAAAGAACAGATAGAAGGACAAGAAGAAACAGCGCGCACACGCTGAAGCAATCCGGCCCTTGATCCAAAAACCAGAGGGCAGAGCGTCTCGCTCCAGCATCGCGGGGCCTATTATTTTTCCTTCCATCTGACGGCAGAGCGGCAAGATTAAAGGCAATTGATCATGGTAATCTCCGGCAAGAAGGAAGAGGTCGCGGGCGCGCATGCCCGCTCCGTTTGTGCGGCCATGCATCTCAGTCGCTCGCGGACTCGGCCGCGGCGCCGGCAACCTCGGGAAGCAGGCAAAAAGAAAACAAGGAAGCAAACAAATAAAGAAGGTTTTGTTTTTTTTCTATCCCTTTGTTTTCTTTTCTCCTGCACCCTGGAAATCGATTTCCACCTGCCGAGTTCGAATGTTGCCACCCTAGCCCGGAAAGCCATTTGTAAACTCGCTGACAGTCGGGCCTTGCGAGGAAGGATGGAGCATACGCGCTCACGGACCACATGCAAGCTATCGCACCGCGGGTGCGCTTGCTCGGTGCATGCGTTCGCTGCGAGAGACCACCGCACACAACACTATATACTACACTGGTTCGCGTATGTGCGCGTGTGTGCGTGCGTGCGTTGCAAAGGGAATATTTTTTTTCTTTCTGCGAGGAAGTCACACGTGCTCGCTCGGACGCGTATAATTGTATACGCGCTCTCTTGCCCGCCCAGCCGCTACGCGCGCGGAGCCCTACTTTGCATAAAGAATTCAGAACGTACGCCGTCGTGCTGCGCGGCTCTCGCGAGATATGTAGACGGAGACCGATGATTCGGGACCGCTCCTGTCTCTGCGGGAGGCTGAGCACGAGTGCCCTGGCTGTTCCGACCCGTGCGATTCGCATAGTCTATGCGAGCGGTATAGTCAAAGTTGTACGCGCCAGAGCTGTAGTGGCGGAACGTATAGCTACGCTCGTGCAGATTTGTATGCCGGTTCATTCGCTTTCGTATAGGCGCGCGAAGGCGTCGATATCACGCTGTATCGAAGGGGTATACGCCCCACTTAAGGTTTTCACAGCGCATACGTCCGCCAGACCAAAATATGCTGGCGTACGCAGGCTTCTCCAAGATATATAAATGCGGTGTTTTTTTGTCTCTCGTTAAACCGGCCTTTCGAGAGGAGACCTGCACAATGATCGGGTAAGGAAAAGTTAGGAATTCATGGTCTCCGTTTGTTGTATAGAGGAGAGAGCCCTAGCCTTGTATCTTATTAGCTGTCGTGAACTTTCAACAGTGCGGCAGTTATAATTCTCAAATCTTCATACTGTACACAAATATCTGAAAATGCGTTTACTGTAGACAGTGAATTCGAAGCAGAGCTTCATCGCCTAAGTTGAAAGAGTGGCTGCAGCAACCTAAAAGTGCAACTACGTACTACAGGAATGAAAACATGATATGAAAAAAATATATATATACGAGATTAAATAATGCCGCCACACCCCTGTTGATGGGTGCAGTAGTGCTGCTCGCCTAGAGCTGCGTGCAGTTCGGATGGGATGAAAGCAAATTGTGCGTGCTAAAACTATCGCTCAAGCTGTGGAGAAGTTAAAGCAGACCGAAAAACAAGCCAGCGCGGAGAAGAAACCAAGAGCTGCACAGACTTCGAGTTCCAACACCAAAAGTTTACCCAGCAGCGGTAAAGCAATGAGCGTAGGCAAACACGAGAGAATGTTGTCCAAATTCTTTTGAAACCCCGTACATGCGCGCAAAGGGAAGAGACCAAAATCGCTCCAAACTCACCGAGCTCGACAAAACTAATTTCCTGCACCATTTAGAATTACGTTTCCCTTTGCCCGGGGCATACGCGGCAGAATGGCTGCGGTGCCGGACTCCTGCTCGTTCGCTTCGTGCCCGCGGTGCAAGTGAATGCAGAGGACTGAAGCGGAAAATCAATTTCCTTTGTTTCAACCCGTGTAGGAAGGGGAAAAGAACGGGGGGGGGGGGGGGCGGAGTAGGGGTGGCCTCTTTGTAAAGCAGGGTTTGTTTCAACCGCTTCCCACGCGTGTCGAGTGAACAGAGAATAACGGAGTACAAGGAACGGGAAAGGGATGAGCGGCTTGTTGTTGGCTGTGGTGCTGTTGTCATTTTCGACAGAATTTTGTTCATAGGAACCGCAGTCGTGTACCTTGGTTGAACTGTAACCGTTGTTTGGCGGGCCTCGATGGTCAAGGGCAAATAAATTTCACAAGTATGCACCAGCTTCGGAATCAATGGCGGATTGAAGCATATATGCTGGGACTGGATTCAAACATCCGTTCATATGTTCCAGTATATTTAAGATTGGTTCGTCAATACCTATACTCCGTTTCATACAAAGCAAGCAACGTTGCGGAGGCTTCGGAAGTGGTGCGTTCGTGAAACCATATTACTCCGCCAACTATCATTTGTTGTTCTCGATGCCTCGGCGAGTCTGTTTGGATGGACGAAAACACAGAGCGGTATAAAACAAATTGCTAGCATTGAAAATCACGGTCAAATCTGTGAGGCGCTCAGTGTTCGGGCTCTCTGGCTATAATTTTCACCGAGTACGGACTACTTTTAGGCGCGGATGGAGTAAGAGCGGTTCGCCCTATGAGCCGCGTATCGTACCGCCACATGTCATACTTCCTGCTCGAAGTCTCCATGAGCCGCAGGATGAAAATCTGCCAAGAGATAAAATGAAGTGCTGGAGGTTGTCATCCAGGGTACTTGAGATTTGCCGCATAAAATGTGTCTGTGGTCACTGTGGTTTTATGGCGAACTATTTTTTGGGCGCAGACAGCCTGTGCGAACAGGCGCACTAGCTTTGGCGGCGTTGACCAACGTTTATAGATATACTTGCGTTGACTGCTGTGTATGAAGAGGAGTATATAGGCGTCCCTACGATGACTTTTCATATTTAGGAGGAGCAACAAATACACACGAAAGTTTCATTACCATTGCTCCTGACAAACGCTCGACATGTACTCAACGAACGGTGCTCACAACTCGACGTCGAAAGCCGTGTTTGTTACAAAATGAAAGCAACAATTTTGCTATCTTTGCTACACCTTTCCAGTTTAATTTCTTTCTAAGTTTTAATTCGTCTCTTGCATTCCGATATTCTGTAGAAGCGCATTTTATGTGTTCTCTTCACGATTCTTGAAATCCGGAGTTGATGAAGCTCTAACGTTCACTATAGCGCCATCCTAACGATGCGAAGTTAACCTGCGCGGATCCTCACAAACGAAGAATTCAAATCTCTGGCTACCAAACCTGCCATATAGGTAATTTCAATGTCCATTGAGTCAATTCCCTTAAATCTCAATGTGCATCGACTCAAAGTCCGCGAATGACCACTGGAATCGTAAGAGCTATTGATAACAGCATTGCAGTGACTAAGCTCAGAGCAAAAGACAACGGCACACAAAATTTCGAAATAAGTAAAATATTTTGTCGTGTACATTAGTGTAAACGGTACACCGCTTTAACTTGCTTGCGAATAATTATAGATGAATGAATAGGCTTTTATGTTTCTATTGTATATTTCGGTTAGACACATAAACCATCCGTTTTGGATCCTTTTCTTCAAGCGTCTTTCCTAAATTTAAAGGGCCCCTGCCCACCCCATAATCCCAAACACTCTCTGCCTCACTTTGAGCGAGCCTCCTCTCCTTCCATTCCCTCCTCGAAATTTTTCTCTCCCGCTCCTCGTCGAGTAGGCTCGGCAAGGCAAAATCACCCCTTCCTTCTCCGGTGTAAGCCGGAGGCGTGGTGTCTGTGGAGTGCGTCACAGGGCGACGTCATGGCCCCGCCTTCAATAGAATTCTTTTCTTGGTTTTTGCATTTTCTCCGCACACTGAACGATCGAGAGGCGCGATCGGCTCGACCACCTAGACTTGTTAGCGAGCGCATCCTTTCATACATCTGTTTGTCATTCCCAGTTAACGAGCCACCTTTTCATTTTCTTTTAGGCCTCCCCACCGTTTCACGAGCGGAGGGGCGGAAGTCGGTTGTGTTCGAAACACACGGCGAAGCGCGGACCCGGCAACCGCCCGTTTGCTTTTCTCCATGCGTGTTTGTGTTCTGTATGTTTGTGTCTTTTCTCCGCTCCAAAGCATATGTCATTCATTGGAGTCAAGGCGTACGCAAGATGCACGAAAGATAAGCGGTGTGTGTGCGGAGCGGTCAAGTGGGCGAGCGAGGGAAAGGCTCTGCTGCACTAGTAATTAAAACCTTGTTTTGGAGGGCTTGCATAGAAGAAAAAAATCTGAGAAGGGAGCGCGTACGCAGAGCGTCTCGTGAGGTGATCACGGCGGGAGGAGGGGGGGGGGGGCGAACCAACTCCCTCAGTTTTACTATTTTTTACTTTTTATGGCTAGGGTTCAAGACTGTCGCCGCACGCTCCCTCCGCAGTTTTTTTTTTTTTTTTGTTCCTTCATGCGGGTTTGTAGGCATGAGCCAGAACAGAAGGCGCTGCGGAAAGCCTTGTGCAGACGACGCGACGCCAAGGCTACGCCCAACCTTCTCCCGTCAGTCAGAACGATGCACCAATGGAGTGCCTTTAGCGAAAGTAGCCCCCCTTGACGTCAGCGGGGTTCAGAGTAGTGGGCCGGGCCCGTTTTTGTTGAAGGAAAGAACGAGCGGGCTTTGATTTGAATTTTCGCAGCTTTTCGGGGCGCGCATGGCTCTAGTATTTTGCAGAGGTTATCTTCGATGCCTCATCTATGCAGTGGGCTTGTTTTTCAAAAATGTCCGGACCCTGGGCAGTGGCCCTTTAACTCACCTGTGCATGGATGGATGATTTATTTATTACAATATATTTCTTCCGGTTGGGGCAGTTACTAGCGCCACCTTGCCTAGTAAACTCAAGTGTCGATCTAATGCGTGGATGGAGTGGTTTTATTTATTGCCACCCGTCTGAATGGAGACGGTAACTATAGCGCCACCTTAATAAATGTGCCGATTTTGTTAAACTTTCAGTCCAGTCCTGGTTTTCTACCATTGTATTCCTTCCTATGTTCTATGCCATTTGCCTTTCTCTGACTGCTCGTGCAGTTTTTTTTATTATTTCGCTTTTTGCAACCTATCTTGCTCGCTGATAGCACTGATAATGTGATAATGTGTGATAAAGCAGTATCGACACCAAATTTTGGTGACATGTTTTCTCCCCTATAATGAGGCAGAAGACACTATACTATGCATGAATCACCATGTGGTATTCGCCTATGACCGCTAAATAATTTATAATCACATTTTTCCGTCATGCCATTTCGGTGTCAACAGCTGAACGATGGCTGTGACGTCAAAGTGTGGTTATATGTGACGTGACGCATGAAAAAACTGCGCTATAATCGCTGCTTCATCGTTTTAATTCACTACAGTGCTGAAGCCAGCCTTTCCGAAGAGCCGGAATTACAACGAATGTAGAAGCACCGATTACATTGCAGTTTTTCATGCCTCACACACTTTGACGTAACAGTCATTGTTGGTCAAATGTTTAGGGGAATCCCCCAAGGTAGAGTAGATTTGTAATAAGGGAGTAATTACTCATTGGCATCCACCCGAGCTTTAACTACGAAGTTTCTGAGAAAGCTGTATAGCTTTCCTTTGTAGCCGTATGGCTGCGCTCGGGTGGATGCCAATGAGTAATTACTCCCTTATAACAGTCATTGTTCGGCTGTTGAAACCGAAACCAAAACTCCACGAGAAAATTGTTGTTGTTGTTTTATGGGGTTTAACGTCCCAAAGCGACTAAGGCTATGAGAGACGCCGTAGTGGAGGGCTCCGGAAGTTTCGACCACCTGGGGTTCTTTAACGTGCACTGACATCGCACAGTACACGGGCCTCGAATTTCTCCTCCAAAGAAATTCAACCGCCGCGGCCGGGATCGAACCCGCGTCTTTCGGGACAGCAGCCGAGCACCATAGCCACTGAGCCACCGCGGCGGCTTAGTACTCCACGAGAAAAAAATCGATTATAAATTACTTAGCGGTTGTAGGAGAATACCACGTTGTAATCAGTGTATAATCACGACTTACGCCTCATTAAAAAAGAAAACACGCACCCAAAAGTTAGGTCTACACGGCCCAATTTTACTAGTTTTATGCTTCCAGCGCCATCTCTCGGATCGCAAGAGCAGTTCTCAATGACCACTGAAATGGGCTGTGTGGTAGCGGAGCTGCGGAGTGTCTAAATGGGTTGCGAGAATTCGCGAGCCATTATCTCAATGGTATAAAAGGGGAATACAAGAAGTGCTTAATTTTGACCCTGGCTGTGCGCATGCATTTTCAGCGCCTCCAGCAGCGATAATTCGTTGCCAGTCAGTCGTTTCACCGTACCACTGTGCAGACGCTGATATCTGTGACGTACATGTTGCCAGCTGAGATAAGCGAAATTAAGTTTACTAATAGCTAATAGTGAAGCTGGGTCACATTTAATGTTTGTGAGCGGGCGAATGAAAAAAAAAAAGCCGACGGATGTAAACAACATAACAAGCAAACATGCAATACGTGAAAGTAGCATGTATAGGGCTTTACCAAGCACGTACTGAGCTATAGCTGAAAACACTGAGGTACCACGAATTAGTCATTCCGTACGGATGCATCCATTGACTAGAGGGCTCGTTAGCAGATTATTCTTTAAATCAGAACACAAAATTGCGCGTGGTCACGTGGTCCTCTAGGTAACGTAAAATTCTCACCTCGATACCTTGAAAACGTCTCCTTCGATGCGGCCATCAGAGCGCCCTCATCAGGACTGGCGGCGACCATGGAGCTAAGGGAGAAAGGAACAAGCTATGTTCAGCTACGTTTTGCACACCACACATTTCAAGATGGCCTTTATTGTCCATGGTCGCTGTGCGCCGTAAAGCACCATCATCAGCATTTCGTATACAAACGAGCAACATGGGATGACACTCTCTCATAATTTCTATATACATGCAGCCTTGCACAGATCTGCAAAGATGCCCGCATATAAAAGAACATCTCGTAAATGACTTGCGCCCACTAATTCGCTGTCATCGCTCAAATCCGATGATGCTGCTGATGATACTGCTGATGACGATGAGGCCTTCGGTACAGGCGTCAGAAATCTTAAACCGTCGACCGCACCGCCCTCACGTTGTTACTGAGAGTCAGCAAAAGTTCGAAGAGCTCTATAAGATGAACGATAACCCGGACCCGGCTCTCACAGCGCATGTGCCTCATTCGCTGAATACAAGCCAGCGCTATCCATACATGACACATGGTACGGCAAACATCGAACGGGCGTTGTTGTTAACGTTGCTCCGGTCTGTACACGCGAAAAAGACGGCGAGTACTGCTGCTGCGGCCAGTTTAAATCCTGATTATAGTAAACAAAAAACAAGATGCAGATAAAGAATCCCGTAGGGTAAAAAATTCCGCTGTTGCCTCTATCCACTGTAAACAAATGCCGGCACCGTCCCGTGGCTATGTATCATTTTTATTATTGAAACCATCCTTAGGATGCCGTATTAACGAGCAGTGCACAAGGGCGAAATCTGACGCTTATGAAAGCGTTTTTCCATTTGATTTTAATATTATATCGATATTTTTCTTATTAAAAAGATGTGCTACGGAGTAGTAACGAAACCTAAGTAAGTGCTATCCACTCTGCATTGAAAAAAAAAAAAAAAGGAAAGATACATTTACCATAACAGTCCGCATATCAGTGGACAGGTTTTCTTTTTCTAATATTGTTATTATTGATTGAAATATTGCATTTCCCTAACTGCCTCCTCGAATCACACGACAATCTGCAAGATATTCAGCTGCCAGATCAGAGTCTCCAAGCGTCTGAACAGTATATACATAGAAGACATCTGCGTGTGAGAGAAGCAGTCAAGCAAGGTTGCTTCTGAAGACGGCAGAAGCGCCAGAATACTGCAAAATACGGCAGCGCTGCTAAAATAAGCGTCTTCATAGAAATTACGTTTCAGCACGTATTACCTATAGACACAAAAGCAGCGTTTTCACATTCGTGTGTTTGGATACCGGACCGCCTTTCGCATTATGCTCAGGACTGTACAAAGTCAGGTTTGAAGAAACTCAGATTTTTTTTTTAACGCTAATGCGTTTAGCAGTCTACGGAATTCTCGCCTTGTTTCTATATTAGCTAAGACAGGTCCCAAATTTAGACACCCTTAACGCACTATCCTTCCTATTTTACTGGAATAGTCGACGACATATAGCGAATATAATTAATACATCTACCTATTTATCATGCACAGCAGACCAGGAAACTTGACCATAAAATGGGTCCCCGACTGTTTAAGCCCAACCTCCACTTACGTAATTTCTTACAGAATACGCCCGAGACGAAACTTACCCATGGGCCTAAAATAATAATAATAAAGATTAGCAAGACTTCCTTTATTCGCACAGGTGGAATAAAAGAGCGGTATCCCGAAAATTGCAATGGCCAGGTGACAGCGAAATTCAATGGTGGCCAGGTGACAGCGAAATTTAAACGCAAAGTGAACAACGACGTTCAACACACACGCACGACTGAAAACCTATTTTGTAGGCAGCGGAGACATGCACTGCGCGTATGTGACTACCGGTTTATGGGTGGTTCGTTTCCTCCTCTTTCCTTTTCCTCCTTCCCACATCGCTTTTTCCGCTCTTCAAGCCCAGCCCGCCTCTGATTCACGGTGTCCCAACACCTCCCGCCCTAAGGAGGCCCATAAATCGGCCCCGGCGCACGAGGCTTTGTATACACATTTAACAGCCTTGTCGCGAGGATCGCACCCGCACGGGTACTCCTGGCGCACATTCACACACAGGCAGAGTGAAGTTTTTGTGCTTTTTTATATATATATACAATACAGCAGGAGGTCCTTAAGTTGCACGCAAACTGTCAGCGGGACCTCCTAAATTATTACATAAGCTCTATGTAATGATTTAGTCACCAAGTGGTAATAAGCAGGTCAAAATACATCTTGTAAATCATTCCACGGAAGGTATCAGTAAAAACAAATAAAAACAACCCGGCCTATCACACAAAAAAGAAAGCGATAGAAACGTTAAAAACATGCGTATCATAGCCTATATATACAAAAATAACCTAGAGGTGTTACAGTAGCGGATCAGTCGATGACAGCATATTAATAATGAAGGCGGGGCCTCCCTCGCGTCTCGCATAAGTCCGTGGACAGAGCGGGGAAGATTTTATGCACGGAAGACGACGGGAAAGGAAGGAACTGCAAGTGCCGCTCCGGTAAGCACCACCGAGGTCGCAAACGTGTTATTCGGTTTATATACATATAAGCAAGTGGGTCCACTGAGTGCAACAATCGGGGACACTATATACTAGTATGCTGTCTCTCCCCTGGAAACAAGAAATATCACCCAGCGCGCGTTGCCAAGCTTGTTGTGGGACCTACAGGCGTGAGCGTCTCGCCCGGAAGGCGGGCGTGATTTAAAATTAAAATTACCCTGCCACGTGAAGAAAAGGTTTGCCCGCCATATATATGCAGGATGTATGGCGGTTACAACGCATACTTGTTGTCTCGGAGGCGCTAAGGGAGGTCGCTCTATACGAAGCGGTCTGTGCCGTGGAAACGAATGCGCTGCGGGCGAGAATAGATGTTGCGCGGTATCCTCGGCTTACGAATATGCATCGCTCCAGAGAGGCTCAGTAAAAAGAAGAAAAAAGAGAGAGATGAATAGGCAATAAAAGAAAATCTCGAACTGTTTTTGCGTGCTGGCTCGCACCACCAACGGCCGCTGTATATATTCATAAGGCGCGCTCGTGCGCGGCGGCTTAAAAAATGTATCGCGTGTTCACTTCGAAACTCCTTTGATGTTGCTGCGCTCATGTCATCGCGGCAGAACGACCCCCTGTGCTCAGATGCGTCCCGCGCAATGCGTGCTCACGCAGAGGATGCTTCAGGCATGGTTTCAAAAGTCAGGTGCTTCGCGAAAGCAATGTCAACAACAAACAAAACGAAGACCCACGAATGGAACCAGTCTGCATGAGTTTAACAGCGTCCGGTCGCGCTGAATGCTTTCTTCATCCCCCTTTTTTTTATCATTGTTCAATCTTCCTTTCTCACCGTGCGTTCCCTTCTACACATAGACCTCCAGCAATGGACATCGAGCAGTTTGCATTCATGTTAAACAAGAGCCCGCCATTGTGGAGTGTCATGAATTCCCTCGACACGCAGTCGGCGTCCTTACAAAAATGGTCTATAGACTGTCTACAGACTGCTTACAGATTCTATTACCCTCTCTGTAATAGAATCCCTTGTAATAGAGAATAGAAAACCTTGTAGATATTTCCTTTTGTCTATTCATAGTCTATACAATGTACATAGACAAAAGTCTCCTAAAAGTGTATGGCCATAAATCTACACATTGTCTATGACTGCCTATAATGTTTGTATTTCCTGTAGACTAGTCTAAATGATTTCTTTATAGGAAGTCTACAAACTCTTTATACAAGAGTCTGTGGACATTCTGTAGACTGTCCAAAGAAATTTTTGTAAGGGCTCATGTACCATGGAAAAGGTAGCACGTTGTGTCCAAAAGAAATTAGATAATCGGCTAAATGGCTGTGCGGAGCACTAATAATTAGGTTATTATTCATTAATAGGTTAGCAGCGCCTGTTTCCTAAAATTACGTCAATTAAGTTTTGAAAGTAGCGTAGAAACAAAGTGAACGTTTTTATTTATGCCATTTATGTTTCGGTTATTTTGCATTAGTACCATCCTCACGTGCGCAAGCAAGCGGCGCAGGGTCCGCGGCTTGGGCCCACTGACTACCAAGGTTAACTAACTGGCCGCCGTATTCGAGCGTTTGCGAGACCGCATGGCCCACTACCCCTTAATTTGCTTGGCTCAATTAACACTCTAGTAAGCCCAAGTAACTGAGACGCATATAATTAAGCTTCTCCAGAAACATAATTTGACGCGAAAATGCTCTGGACAAAGTAACTCGCGTCTTTCGCACGTTTTTCGCGACCATCGCGAACCCGAACTTTTTCGCTCAAAAAGCCGCTTTCTGTCCACGCGTGCAGCCCACATTCCCAAGTCTGGCCGGCGACTTAACGTTGCCGGGCACGTACGAGCGTTTAAGAGCGAAGCGAAGACGCGTCCGAGGTTAAGCGCTCGACCGACCAGGCACCGCTGTCGAATGAATAAAAAGGGGGGGGGGGGGGGGGGGGGACGGTGTGGGGCACCTGTGAGAAAAGGTAGCCGGAGGCGGCCACTGCAGCAAGCTACACTAGCGCCATAGGAGCACGTCGCGTGTGTCTGCGATGCCATGTACATGAGTTGCAACCCATGGACGAGGAGACACGGAGCGGCGTCTTCCCCACATAGCACTCAGAGAAAGCTATACGATCGAACGCCTATTCGTGCAAGCATGCGTGTATATAAAAAAACACACAAAGTTCTGCCGCGCCAAAGCTCCCAAATGGGAGAGACAGGCGTGAATGAGGAATCGATCGCAGCGCACCCAGTGGGCTTCTTCTTCTCTTCCACCGGCGGCCATCCATGCCGGACCACACGGAGGTCTGCGCCCCTATGCGCTATATATACGGTGGAAACGCCGCCAGAATGAATGACCATATACGCGTCGGACCGGTCGCAGCTAGGGGCCGGTTGCGCTGTGTGCTGCCTCAGAGAAAAAGACTGATTCGCGTGACGGAAGTTGGGATTAGCGCTAGGTGTTCACGCACATGGCTTGCATATGAAACTAGTATGCATAGCGAACCTTTGCGACTCGTCCGGTCTCCGAGAAAGCGTTCGTTGTTATACCACGCTTCTGTTATACGTCGTTCCGCACAGGTGTCCACGTTTCTTCGCAAACTCCCTTTTAATATACATGAGCAACCATATACAGGCCTATGTGTTTGTGTGCGCGTTGCCAAGCACTCGGCGTGAAATGGGGTAGGACGTCGTTCCGTTGTGAGGGCAACAAAACCTGAAATATTACCTATGTTGACGTGTAATGTTAACGATAGGCCCATTTCACCGCGATTTTCAGAGTGCCAGTGTTGTGTCTGGCGAGCGCAGTACTCAAGCATTTGTTATCAAAGATGCGCTTTTAATCACGAGCGGTGTACTTATATATACATATATTTTTTTTTTTACCATTCCATGCATTACAAATAAGCGTAAGAAAAAGGAGACCATTTTTTTTTCAGGAGCAATCTTCCGATAATGCGTGCACAGTGCGAGCTTTAACAACAGTGCCCTATAGGAAACTCGCCAGAGGAATCACACTGTAGCTTGACCTGAATTGTCTCGAGGTTGCCACAGGGGTCATGAAAGAAATGGGAGGTGAAGACTAGCGGCATCTCGGCATTCGGAAAAGGAGCGAGCATGCAAAATAATATCAGTCCGCTTCATATTCGAAGCGTATATATGTACATAAATATAAATGTTTGCAAACAAACTAATGGCAGAGAGGTCACACTCGTTTACCTGACCACAGTGAGCGAATACTGAGTGCTACTGCATCTGCATGACGAAGAACACGGTGGCTTTGTCTGTCTGGTATCTACTATTTAATTACTGAGTCATGGCTGGAACAAGTGGTATACACTCGTTCCAGCCGAACGAACAAATCATTTCATAGTATACCCAACCCACTCGCCACGCGTGTTCGCCAGCCTCTGCCCGGTTACCTACGGCGCAATGCGATTCAGGAACCCCTGAATGGATACACGTTTAGTGGCCAGGGAAAAGCGCGTACCCGGTTCTCACATTACTCCCACCTTCACGCTCGCAGGTTCATCATCGAAGACGTGCTTTCGGAGACTTCGCAACAGGACCGGCTGAAGAGCTGCCAGCTACTATGCACTACACAGAGCCATCTACGCAGCGTTCCCGCGAGAAGCAGCAGCAGCAGCCTGGCGCCAGCGGGAACCATCAGGCGGCCATGCACCCGATCGTCACGGGGCTTTCTTCTATTTATACTTTCCTGCACCCACGGCACTCCGGTGTGCACGCACGCCATGTTCTGCTGCTGCAGAAAAGAAGCTCGCGTCGGTCATGCAAGGAGGCAAAGGAAAGAACATTGGCGGAACCGCAGCAGCAGGCCAATCGAAGCATGATTCCGCCGAGCCTCCCGCCGCACCCCCCTTCCTCCCTCCCCGCCACCTCCCCTTGGGGGGACGGCTTGTGTCTTTCATTTCACTGGCTCTTGCGGCAGCTCAGCAGAAAGGCAGCACAGCCGAGTGAGCCATGCCATCCTCCCTGTCTCGCGAATGTCTTCTTTCCCGGGGCTGCCACGGCACAAGGCCCGCGGAACAGCAACAAACAACTGCGGCCGCGTCGCGACGCGTTTGCGTGCAACCGAGCCGCTTGCCTGACAGGGCCCCGCGTCTTTGTTCTTCTTCGCTCGCGGGCAGGTGTCCGTCTCGCCGTGGTCGCTGCTGCTGCTGTTGCCTTCGCGCGCGCTTTTCCATCACGCCGCGGCGCTGGCATAATTGTGGCGCCTGTTTCTGTTTCGGGAGACTATCATTAGTCTGGGGGCCCCGTCGGCGGAGCGGTGTCCCCGCCGCGTGAGCCGCCCTTCCCGGGAGCGTCCTTCGGGCACAGAGGAGCGCGCGGTCGCGCGCAGCGGCCTTCTTGTTTCGCGCCCGCGCGCGCACTCGCGCTTCAGCCGAACAACGGGCCGGACTACCACTATGCAGCCCGACTGTGTTTCGTGGGCAATTACGGCCCATTAGCGACGTCGGGAGGGATCGCAACGCGCTGTGTGTCTACCTCTGGCTGCCCGCTGGTCCCCTTCTCTCTAATTTCTCGGCTGAGGTTACACGCAGTCGGGACATGCGTTCGCACGCGTTCGTGCTTGCATGTTTGTGCGTGCGTGTGCGGGCATATGCGTGCGCTGGTGCCGTTCTCTGGACGGCGGTTCGGGGGTCCCACAGGGGTCTCCCTGGTCGGACGGACGTGGCCGAACGTGGTTACACGCGGGTCGCGGAGTCTCTCGATTGCCATCGCGCGCGCGCGTACGCGCTCTCCTTTCGTCGGCGGAAGGGTTCATGAATATGCGCGCACAGCCGCCCGCTCGCTGTCCACGTCTGATGCGGGACACGACTAATTTCGCCGAGCGAGGCGTGCTTCGTTCACGGATGGACGCCGCGTGCATGGACTGCTCTCGAATTGACTCAGGTGCGCGCCCACCACCGACTTCGTCGAAGGCTGTTCGGCTGGAGGAGGGGGGAGGACCGACCGAAATCAGACAGAGCGGGCGGGCCAGTCGTGAATGCATCCATGCATGCGCGACTGGATTGTTGCTGCTGTGATCTTATTCAATCGGTTATCGAGGCGCAATTATTTCTTCCACGCACCTCACGCCCCTTCTCCCCTTCCGTGCACACCGTTCCTCTGCCTTCTAATCCGTGCTCGCGAGCACGCATCGAAAGAAACATGGATAAGAAAGATTAATGCGGCGAACAGACCGACGGCGGAGCGTAAGCTTGAGAGCTGGCTGCCCTGACCGGGGCGCGAAAGATAAGGTTGTCGGCGACCGATGCCCAATGCCACGTTTTTTTTCCACGAGTTTTTTGGCCACACTGTTTTCCTGGTGGAGTATAGAGCCAGTATAGCGCGCATTTCGAGCTTTGATTGTTGAGAGCCAAGGTGCCCGTCACTGGCAGAGCTCGCTAATGGCGGACGGAGTTAGCAGCTATTTTCGGACAGGACACTGTGACCTTATTATACAGAATGGGCGCGCCCAGAAGGGATGTGATACACCAGGTATATCTATACCTTGCAGTATAGGTGCATAAAGAATATATTCATAAAAATGAAGACTGTTTCTACACATAGGACACAGAAATATACTTATGCCATCGAAATAGCGTAGAGTGCTGCGATGTCACGATGCAGTATTGTTGCTGGTTAACAGAACTGAAAAGTTCGTGGTTTTAGGCTCTGTTGCTCCGCAACATGCTGGTGAAATAAAGCGCCGGCAACAACATTAATCAACAACTACTGCCCTCTTTAGACTCGAATGTATTACGTGTGTAAGGGGCAAGGCGCATATATCTGGACACAAGGCGCGAGAAGAAACTGTGGGTTTTTGTTCTTCAAAGCCTCAATTTCTGAATTTCCATGCTTGTTACGTTTATCAGTTCGCATGCACTTGTGCTCCTCGCGTTACCAGCCGTGCAAGATTTATCAGAACACGATTCACTTGCTTTGTCATCAATCCCCCCCCATCCTCTCGTCTTTACCAGGCAGCAGACACGACGAAACACATCCGTCATTACATATCCTTCCTTGAAGACCAAATTCACCACAGGGCAGTCAAAGAACTTCTTACGATAAAAAAAAAGTAAGGAGCAGCAAATATCGATGATAATGAATACCCTAGTGGTATGCGGTCGACTTGTCCGAAGCCTTTCGGCGAGCCTTCACGGCACTCACGCGCATACGGATAGAGCCTCCGCACGCACGTACGCACACACGCACGCACCATCCAAGGGCCCTCGGCGCCGTGCATAATGGCGCGGTGCGGGCGGCGGCCGCAAGAGTCACATAAATCAGTCGTCCCGCTGGCGCTGCAGCGGCGTGGCTTCTGGGCGTACGCAGGTGGCTGGGCGGGCAGGCAGTTCGACGTATATGCGCTGTTGGATATCGTAAATGCCCCTAATGAGCCTGCCGCTGCCTTCTTTTGTCTCTGCGGGTATTCGGTGCCAGGCGTTATCTTCTTCCTTTGGTTTTGTTTTCTCATAAGCGGCGGCACAACGAGCAAGGAAACCGCTTGTGGCATAACAAGAGACTCGAAGACAACGATGCCGCGGAGTATAGACGGCAGTCGTGGTTGCCCCGAGGAAAAGGAGGAGGTAAGAAAAAAGATACAAATGAAGGAAGGAAGGAAGGTCTTGGGGTTTTTTTACCAAGAAACGGGTACCTGCTGACAATAATAAGCCGGCGTGGTTGATTTATAACCGGTTCTCTTCTGTTTCCAGAAAAGCTATGTGCGGGAGTGCCGATGGGGCCTTTTTGTTCGTTTGGCCGAAGCGCAGCTGGTCTTTCTGTTGGCCGCACGTCGCGGTTCAAATTGCGCCTGCATGTGTTCGTAGTTTTGCTCTCTCCGTCATAGCAACGATGAAAGAGAGAGCTTGACTAGAGCATGTAAGCCATATGCAATGAGAAATCGTACGACACCACCCGGAACGTTGTACGACAAACGGTTGCGTCGCAATTTCGATACCAATGTCACCACATGAATGGCCCCGCATAGAGGTTGGCCACTGGCAGATGTATACAGGCGAATGACATGTACAGGATCGTCTGATGTGGCGGTGCTCGGCTCGCTGTGTGCGTCATGCGGCCGCTTGATGACGTCACCCGTTCTGCTTGCCATAGCTGGGATTTTCTGCACCATCTGCGAGTACACACACACACGCACGCACTCACAAACGCACGCGCACACACGCACGCACACACACACACGCACACACACACACACACACACACACACAGAGAGAGAGAGAGAGAGAGAGAGAGAAGCATTCCATGAAAGAAATAACGCTAAACAAGGAGTTTTGTACATCCCAAAATACCGAGAGGAGTATATACAACCTGCAGCTGTCGAAACGCCCCATCCATCTCGGACACCTGTTCTCTACCGCCATCTGGTGCTATTTTTTTCCTTTGAAATTAAACAGCGCTAAACATTTAGACGAATACACAGAAAGACATGCTGCGTCAAGTCTTTCTATGTATTCGTACAAATATGTAGCGCTGTTCAATTTCAAGAAAAGAAAATGCATGACCAGCTATCCCCGCAACGTGTTTTATTAATTAAGCTGGTGCTAGTTATAGGCGAATTCTGCATAACGTAATCCAGTCGCATCTTCGTTAATGCACTGAACAAAAAATCTAGGCTTGACGCATTGCTGGTTCATCTCGATCGCCCCGGTTTGCTCTGCGGAAGGTATACACCGGCTAGAACAGGTTTGCGAAGTGGTTTAATACCGCTACAATCGGTCAACTACAGGCCTTATTTCATTGAGGTTCAAACCTAATGCGCAGTTTAATTGTAGCGTTTTGTGAAGGAACACTTTGGGCTCGCCATTATTGCAGGTTCCTTTCACTAGGTGTCGCAAGTGGCTGGGACCTGTCAAGACCCGGCTCCTAGTGGGCGATGTCAATCACATAGAGCCGAGACGCTTTGTGGTTCAACAGACATGCACTGAAACGCAGCCGGTTTTGAACAGTTATGAACATACGAAGAGAGACAAGAAATTTGGTGGAGGGGGTTGAGAAAGGTGCCAGGCAGACTAGGAAACAACCAGAATAGTTCCGGAAAATCGTGTTTGAGAGGTTTCGTTTATTGCTATAGGTGACAGCTTCAAAACTCTTCAAAACAGTCTACACTCTAGTGTTTACTAAATCACAACGTGTCTCGGATCTATGTATTGCCATCGTCCACTGCGTGTTCTGGTCTTGCTTGTCATAACGAGTCCTAAGACACTTGCGGCACCTGGTGAAAGGAACCTAAACTAATGGCTAGCCCAAAGTTCCCGTATATAACTGGTAGACGAGCATCACGATTATTGGTTTAAGTCCCGTTTGCGGAAACGTAGACAGCTGAAAGCCGTCAGGAAAAGCCAGTCAAATTTAATCTTCAAGTGACGGTACCGCGGCAAGATAAGCTTTCCCAGAGAGGAAACAGTGGCGCTAAGGCATTATAGGTACTGAGGTTGCGGGTTCTCGCTTGGCTGCAGACGCCGTATTTCCATGGGCTAAATGCAAAAAAAAAAGTAGCTGTTATAGCGAGAATTCGGTGCGCGTTGGGAAAACTCCAAGTGACCGCAAGTAATAAGCACCCCCGCCACTCCCCCTTCGCTACGCCATCACCTAATGTCGCCCTCTGAGTTCTGAAACGTAAAAACAAAAATCAATATTTTTAACCACCTGCGCAGTTACTACCGCAAATAATATACCGTTACTATTATTACTCAGCGACACGGAACTGTACGCGCATGCGCATAAGACATTAAGCTCTGATTCTTCTGTTCATCAACGTGACTCCCCACCTTTTTTTTTTCGTTCGGTGATGACGTGGCGGAATGAACGTGATGCGGTGTTGCGAAAGTGGAAGCGGACCGCGTCAACAGGGAATCAGCCAGCCAGAGGTACCGCAGTTAATTCGCACAAAAATATCACAGTGCTAACAAAAGCAATCAATACGCAGGCGTTAGCAACAGTATGTGCGGCGAAGCTCCGCAGCGATGATATTACTCTCACTTTCCGACCATTTTCTCGTTTCTTGATGATTTCGCGACCTCGGGACGCACGCAGCGATCATCGGGATCGTCCTGGGGCGGGTACGCCAGTGCGAAGAACAAAAAGCGGACAGCCAGAAGAGTACAAAATCGAGTCTCCGGAGAGCTGGACTGCTGGTGCTGCGCACGGGTCTGAATGCAGATGGAGCCTCAGCGTACGCGTCCCAAACGCGGCCTGCTTCGACCAGGGCTCGCCTATGCGAAGCAAAAAGCGCGCTTCTACCGCAGCCTCTGGCTGGGGCTCGGCCGAGCACCAGGAAAACCCAATCAGAAAGGTGGCGGTCGCTGCCGCGCTCTTTTTCTGCTCCCATTGGGAAGCGGCTCAAGGGTCATCCATCATGCGGCGGGCCGAACAGCGCGCGCCGTGCGGAACGAAACCGCGGCGGCCTTCCACCAGTCGCACAACGTAGCGCCCTGCATGAGATCTTTCCCCCTCTCACCCCCTCCCCCTTTCCTTTGCTCTCGGGAGCCCGGCATTTTTGGAGGGGGGCGCTAGCTGGACTGGACTGGTGGACTTTCGGGGTCAGCAAAAACGCAGCCGCATCGTAGAAGGAGCAAGGGCGGATCGTGGAGACAGTTGTTGCTTGTTGTTGCGCCTTTCTTGGCTTCGTCTTCAGGGTCGCCCAGCGCGACCACCCTCGGCAAGGCATACGCGATGGCGCTGCAGCTTTGGGTGCCCCCGCCGCCGCCGCATGGGTGCGAGAGTGCCGGCGGCCCAGCTGGAACGTGACGAATCGGCGCCGAGGCCCGAGACACCTTGGTGTGATTCTTCATCCTTTCGCCTTCTATTGCTCGCGAATGCGCGCCGCCTTGCGCCGGCTGTTTGCATTCGCCTCGGCATCTATAGGGATGGGCCCTACGACTGGGGCGAAGCGCAGGTATACGCGCAGCTTATGAGTTATGACACCTGTCCGGACTGTTTTTGGAGGCAGCAGTCGAGGAGGAAATGAAGGCGGCAGGGTTATCTGCTGAGCGGGCAGCGGCCGCGCGAAGGAACGTGGCGAAACCTATTTCAGCCCGTTGCTTGTCATCGACGCCATATTTTATTTTTTTTTTCCGTCTCCTGCCAGTTGTTTTCCTTATTCTGTCTTTCAGAGTCAGCTGATGAATGGCAACCATATGCGGTACGAAACCTCTGACAGGGTGAATGCAGTCACCCGGAATCGAACTCCGTAAACAAACGTCAAAACTGCAGTAAACATGAAATAGCGGAACCATGAGATTCTAACGTCGCACTAAAAGGTGAAGGATAAGACATGATATGTGTATACGGTCCCTTGAAGCCATCTTCGCCGCCAGCCCACGCATCACTGTCTCCTTAAGAGCGGGTTCGCCCTGAAGTGTGTTCGGGATCAGCAAAAAATTAGGAAAAACGCGCAAATGCATCCATTTATCATATTTACTTTTTCTGCTATTTCAGTCAGTTGCACTATTCCCTATACCCTTCCTCCTCCCAAGCACACACCTTCACCGCTCCTTTTTTTCCACCATGTTTACAGCAGAAAGCGCGCCTCTTTTTGGCGCTTTTCCTTTTCCACCAGTGCCCCCGTTCCACTCACGCTGTCACCCCTCCCAAACCCTTTGACAAATGTTAGGTGGGAAAAAAAAAGGTCCCTTTTTTCAGCCCACGGCGCTATCTTCCGAGAGATGGCAAAAAACTTGGGTCAGCAGAGGAGATGGCTCAGAAAAAAGCCGTTTCTCTCTCTCTTTCCTCAATAGTTTGACAATGGGATGCTCCCTGTGGCATCCCGCGGTACAATCTGTGCCCAGCACGAAGGGCTTCCGCAGCCGAGACCGCTTGTCTCACGCTGAGATGCTCGGGAAGAGGGGTGCCCTTGTGGCTCAACCCCCCCCCCCCCAAAAAAAAAGAAACAAAAAACAAAAAAAAAACAGTTCTTTCAGCATCCCCTGACACCGTGGCTACCACGAGAGTGGGCGACTGCTAGCGCCGACAGGCGGGATGTGCAAGAAGTAAAAGAAATAAATTCGCTTGACTTCTAGCCGAGTAGCCCACCCGTCCTCAAATGCGCTGTGTTTGTTCCTCCATTTCTCTTTCACTTTTTTTTTTTTTGCCACGGATGCTTTCTTTCCGAGGACACGTTTGGACTGCCCCGAGACCGAGGTTAAGAGGCTGACAGATGCACTGCGCTCGGGCTCGTGACTGGTTCTTCTTGGGGGGTCACAACGTGTTTAGAAGCTGCGCATTCCTTGGAACGGTTCACATCGAAGGACGACTTCGACTGTGCGCCATCCACGAACTGGACACCGCAGAAAGGTCGACGAAGGGTTCGTTTCCTGCGAGTGCTTGTGCAGAGCTCAGGTAAGTCGTTTCGGGCACTGTCTTGGTTTTTTTTTTCTTGTAATTTTCCCAAGAATGCATTGCACGGGTGTTCGATATGTTTAATTAAACGTCTTGCAAAGGGATTCTGAAGCGTCCTGAATACATTAGACTCGGCATCGCACGCAAATTATTCATTCCCGCACAGGATGTCCCGCAAGCCCTAATCTGCAACCAAAATACGCTATGGAGAAACTGGTTAAAAAACAATTCTCGTCATCCGGTTTATGCAATCTTTGGGCCGGAAATCGCGGAAGTGTGCCTAGTGTCAATAGCTTTATTCCGTGTCCAATACAGTTAGGTCTCTTTAGAAGATGCTCCGCGTTCTCCTGAACCACGTTTACTAAAGGTCAAAGCGATGCTGAATACTCACAAAGCACTCGCGAAGCTAGCGTTAAACATAACGACCAGAGAGACAAATGGGACCAGCACATCGTGTGCTCGGGTCGAGCGAGTTAGCGGCTACGGCCGTTTCAAGGTGGAGGCGCGCGCCCAGAAAAATAAAGCAAAAAGAAGAGGCAGGAAAAAAAAAAGCCTAGGTGCCGAAAAAAAAAGCCCCGAAGAAGAAACAGCAGCATCACGCCCCCGCGAGCGCGGAGCTCCGCAGTGCAGTTCTCGGGCGAACACACGGAAGCACTCTTGTGTTTACGCGTTTTATTTTCCCACTCACCCCCTCTCCACATCCACACCCGCCCGTAGCACAGCGTCTCCTTTTCTGCCCATTTAATACCTTTGTTGTTTTCATACGCGCAGCTACTGGCTGCAGGCAACACCAAAACGCAAACAAGTAAGCGAGCGAGTGAGCGTGCGTGCGAGTAAAGTGAAAGCCTACGGGAACAGAGGAGACGCCGCAGAGAGGTTCGTTCCAAGCGAGCGCCCTTGCACGATCGATTGCTTTCAGCACCGGCGCAATATTTTGCCCCCCCCCCCCCCCCCCCATTTTTTCTCCAATTTTTTTTCCCGTGTCGCAGTGTCCTTTTTTTTTTATTTGTGTTTTCCTCGCGTGGAACTTCCTCTTCACTCGTGCGCTGTGGGTCCGTTGTTCGTGTACACGCTCTTGCCATCGGGAAGCACAGTCGCCGGGCGAACTCGAAGCACTGTTGGCGTGCGAGTCCTCTCCGCTGGTGTGCGGCCGCAAACAGCAGCAACATGCACACAGAGACCGCCGGGGCAACAAAGGCACGCCATATTCAAATCAGACTCTCCCGCCGAAACGACTCCGTCTAGTGAAAAATGGCGGCCCCCGCTACCCTATATTCTTTATTCGCCGACGGTTCTCCGCGCAATGCGAAGTTTGTTCGGTTCGCGTGGTCTTCGCTGTGTTTTCGTTCATTCGCTCGACTGGGCCTACTTTGCTGCTGCTTCGAGCTGCGCACAGCACAGGAGGCTGAAGAAGAAGCGCTCGTCTACAAGAGATTACATGGCCGCA
This sequence comes from Amblyomma mixtum, assembly GCF_055824585.1. Classification (NCBI taxonomy): domain Eukaryota; kingdom Metazoa; phylum Arthropoda; class Arachnida; order Ixodida; family Ixodidae; genus Amblyomma; species Amblyomma mixtum. The sequence goes on along the minus strand of NC_143017.1, from coordinate 88,714,694 downwards.
TATCCACAGCTGAAGCGAAAGTCGGTACAACCGGGGAGTCCTTTTCATTGGTGCACATTCGAGCTTTTTTTTACTTTATTATAGTATCCTTTTCGTACTGGATGCTCGTTTCATGTTCACTTCACCTTTACTTCCACTGCTTTAGTGGTCCGAAAGCCGGATCGCTGTCCAAAGAACGACGCTCGAGCAAGAAGTTGGGAAAACTTTACCAGCATCGATTGAGAAAACTCGGAGCAAACCAGCTGGGTTCAAGAACGGACTTCATGAACTGAATTTCCCTTGTTCGTTTTATTCGATAGACGAGCTAGCCCTGAAGCTATAGCGTATACAGGCTACCATCTTTGTCCTGTGGTTCCCTTGATAGGGTGGCCCCGAAAAGAAAAAAAAAGAAAAAGCACTCAAGGAGCTAAAGAAGAAATCGAAATATTTTCATGTTCACCGAAGAAAGCATAATACGCATGAGAAAGGACCTCTGGATTGTAGGGTTCGCATGCTGCTGTCGAAATTGACGGCATGAGACTTTCGTCTAATGAATCCTCCTTGGGAACGCGACATCAGCAGTGGAAACATAGACATTCGTTCGCACCACCAGATGGTGCGACCGTAGGTGCTTCTAGGTGTCTAGTTAGCGCCGGGGCTCTGCTCAGGCCGTGTACAACGCGGTGAGTGCAACTAGATAGGGGGCACATGACCTGGCCTTCCATACGAATAGCTAGAAAACACTACCAGCGCTACTGAATAAAAGAAACAAAAGGAGGTAAAGAGAGAAAAACAAAAAGAGCACAGGAAAAGGGAGGGGACAGGCGACGGGCCCCAGCAAGAGCATCGATGGAGTGGCAGGGGGGGGGGGGGGGGGGTGCAGCAAGTTGGCCCCGGCAGAACGAAGGAAACGAGCGACCGCCGCCGCCCAAAGGGAGAAAGGACAAGTGAAAGAACGAACGAACGCGCATACGCCAGCAGCCGAGCCTCAAGATCCTCCACCGATGATAAATGATTCATGGAGTTACCATAATTGTGTTCGTCCAGTTTCATCATTGGCGGCAGGCTCGGCGGCAGCCGGAGCCGGTTGGCGCGGCACAATCTTTTATTATTTTTGTTCGCTCCCTCTAGGCCTTTCGCTTTTCCTTTGTTTCGTTTCGCTTTCGAACCAGCTCCAGTTTTTTTTATGCTATTTGCTTTTTTATTTTTTCATACGCTAGCTATCTCTCCCAACCCTGCACCACGGCAGCAGCGGGAACAGCAGCCGAGTTCTTTCTGCTCGAACGCTTCTCTTCCTTCGCCCTCTCTCTCACTCCTCCGTCGGCATCGCGTCTTCTCTCTTGATAATTACATTTTTGCCCAGCTTCCACCGGCGGGCCCCCTTATCTCGGAGCGTATGCTTTCTCCTCCTTTCCTCGACAGCGTCTGGGAGGCCCGCGTTCTTAGTCCCAGCTCCCTCCACGCCATACAGGGAAGAACAGACCGCATCGCCTGTAGCTATGACTGCCGCAACGCGGGGCTGACGTGTAATCGGCCCGTCCCTAGCATCGACTCGAGCGTGCCATTGCCATGCATGGGCGCCGCCGTGGCAGCGCGCGCCACCTAGCGGCCGCGACGGCCGCTCCGGTGGCATGTGAGGCTTAGGCGCTCGTTTTCTGTGCCTGTATACGTAGCTGTTTTGTGTTGGCGCGTGCGTCCACAGTGTTGTCCTCGGTCGCTAAGGCACGCGCGCTTGCGTGCGCCGCTCCGAGCACGTATACACTACGCCACAGCCCATAAGCAAAACAAACCCGCGCTCACATATATCTCCACACCTTGGATATATATGTGGGCAGATACACCTCGCGTGCTTAGGACGATATTTTCGGGAACAATGTTGGCTGGCTGTTCGCAAACGCGAGCGCAAACATATGCCAACAGTCTCTTTTCCTTCGCTGCATGCGCCCCGTTCTTCCGTATTTGCCTTTCACCGGCAGACAGACTTATGTGGACAGCAGGAAATGATCCATAGCGTGGAGAGCTTGGCCACACCTTGATTTCCATGGTGGAGAGAGTGTATAGTTGTCTCGTCTCAGCTCACGTATATGCTTGCCGCTATTTTTAGTTATCGCAACGCGTTTCCGAATTAACAAATTGCACACGGAAAGTTAAAGGTATCCGTAAAGCGCCTATGTACGAAGTCTAAATGCCCGATTCCAGTTCTTTAACATTAATTGGGCTCCATGAACCTTTGCTGTGTTTATGGTGTGTGTTTAGCGTTGTAATCATATTTCTTATATGATTACAACGCTAAAGTTGTTGTTGTTTTTTTTTTTTGCTAAATCTGACGAGGGCAGACACATAACTGTAGACCGCTGAAACAATCTAAGGACGGGGTGCAGCCTCGAATCACATACGGCCGATTCTTTCCAGTTCCAACGTCTTCCTGAACACGTGGTTCGCTTACCCCCACGTTCCACTCCGGCTGCGAAGCTGATGGGGTGTAACACTGCGAGCACAGCGCACGTGGATTGATGTAATCTTACACCACACCTCGGGTCCCAAAACCGCCACAGCGGCGGCGCCCGCTCTCCCACGCAAGCACAACGTTCGCGTTGCTTTCCAGAGCAGCAGCGCCCTCTTTTTTTTTTTTTTCTGCGGCACGCGGCGGAGGTGAGCCTGTAATTACGATCGGCGCATCGGCGCATGGAAAGCCTGCAACGCGCAAATGATCTCGAAGTCGCCCACCCCGACGCAGAAAACAAAGACCGGCATCTCACACCGCGGCCAAGCGGTGTGTAGGGTTGGAGGAGGGAAAGAAGGGGAGGGCGGAGGGGGGGGGCGGAAGGGGCGACAACATTAGGACGCACGCGTCTGTAACATACTCTCCGCATAGCAAGAATGCGCGCAGGCAAGAAACCGCTTCGCGAGCCCGGCTCCCTTCTCTGTCTTAGGGTGAGCTTTACGCTACGCCGTCGCCGCGACGCCGCGGTGGTGCGGCGCGGAGTCGTTCGCAGTTTCTTCCTGCTGCGCCAGCGACACGCATCAGGCTTCATTGGCAACGCGCGCGCGCCCGCTCCGACTGTGTCGCCGACCTGCGCTGGCCCTAATCGACTTTTAATGTTGGGCCGAACCTTGACTTTTCCCCGAGCGCTTCCTGTGCCGCCACCCGCTCTGAACCGAGCCGCGGAACATTCGCTCGCTCGTGAATCCCAGGTTTTGGCAGGTCGTCGCTGCATACGACCGGGCGGACTATCTCGTTCGCTCTCTCTCTCTCTCTCTCGCTTTGTGCGTAGCTCACTGTATAGGAACGCGATTCTCAAAGGGAATTATTGGACGGAGAGTAGCCGGAGCTGGGTTTTCGGCGCAAGTTCTCAACCGCAACGCGGCGTGCTTGGCGCACGATCTGGCGGCGAGTTGACACTGACTTATTAAGGGGCCACGGATGGAGGCCGTGAAGGACACGCTACAGAGCTGTCTTTGTTCTCGGATCTTCTTCACTCACAATGCACCGTTTTCGCGGTTTTTACTTCATTTCCCCCCCCCCCCCTCCCTCCCCTTGTTTTTCTTTTCTTTTTTTTTCCCGGTCGGACGGGTTGTGTTGCCGGAAGCGTCCTTATTTTTGTACAGGAAACTCCGGCGGCGGTGGTGACGGTCACGACCCTTCGCTATGCGTTGTTCTTTATACAGCAGTGCGAGGGGGAAATGGAGCGCGCGTGGAACAGGGCGGAGCTGGAAGAAAGTAACCTGTACTGCGGATCGAACAATGTACGGAGAGTTGTTTCGCGTGCGCAGTATACGTTTATACTGTGGCAACTGTAATGAGAAACGTAAATTATAACTTATAACATTGTAGGGGAAGCACAATATTCACCACAAATGCGGGCAGCGGAGAGTTTTAGAATAGGGGGACCCTATCGGTTCTGGGGGTAGGGGAGTATACCAGGGCGTCAGTTCGCAAGCACAGGACAATAACCAGAGCGGCGTTATTGTTCTGCGCATGCGCACTTGCGCCCCGCCACTCCTCTATCACCCTAACCGACACGGTCCCCCAGCTCTAAATCTTTCTTACGATAAGTGATCACGGAGCTGAAGTGCGATATCTGGTTTCAAAAAAAGAAAAATCATGGAGCGGCTATATTCTGATGTAACTCAAGAAAGCAGCGGCAGGTATCCCTCAAAAGATGCCCACCAGCCAATAACGTCGACGGATTGTCATGACGTCATGGTTAATCCCAATTCACGGAGGCACCTGCCATTCACCTTGCGATGTCGTCAGGCTATAGGGGATCAGGTGCGACATCACGAGAACCGTTCGACGCCATTGGCTGGAGGACCTTCCTTGAGAGGCATTCGCCGCTGCTTTCTTGAGTTGTATTCACTGCAGTCTTGCATGTCCGTTCTTCCAGTGAACATAACCAAGACTATTAGTTTCAGCGAACAGTAAACTAAAGCCGAACGTAAATAGGTCTCGAGTGACCTCTCTGCTGTGCGTAAACCTTACATCAAGTACACAGATTTAAGAAAAAAGCTCGAGGCTTTGCCTTCTAGAGTGCCAAGCTGGTAGCGGCTGGTTGTCTATAACTTCTAGAGGCCCGTGTACTGAGCGATGTCAGTGCACGTTAAAGAACCCCAGGTGGTCGAAATTTCTGGAGCCCTCCAGTACGGCGTCTCTCATAGCCTTAGTCGCTTTGGGACGTTAAACGCCACAAACCAAACAAAGCCGAACATACCACGAAATAAGCGGCACAACGTGGGATGTAGGCCGTATGATACTGCACGAGCAACTGCTGAGTCTCATGCGCAGTGATTTAATGGATATAGTGGGTGCACTTACACGAGGTCGTTCACGGGTTGTGAAAAGTCATTAAAGAGCTCTGCTGCGACCATACGGGGCGTGAGGGCGTTACCTCCTTTAAAACAAAACGAGCCCTCGCTCAATTCGTTTTCCTCATTCGGTAAGGCGCTTTGCCTCGATGTGGCCTTTTTAAAAGTGGAGTTTACGTTCTTCCAAGACAGTTTTTTGCTTCCATTTTCTTAAAGCTACCGCAGACATCCCGCGAGCTAAAAGCATATCGAGTGATGAGAGATTTTAGTGCTCGGATGGCGGTGTCAGGGCGTCGAAGAGGCAAGAGGTTTTGCTCAACTATCATGGATCAGCAAACGTGTTCCCCTGCAGTAGCAGGAGCGGCCTGCCCCCGACCTGAAAGCATGACTTCATCTTCATATACCCCCGCACGTGTTTCCCAAAGAACGATGGCGCACATCACTCAAAGTCATGTGCGACAATCAGTTCTTTTCATTGTTGCATCATACAGAGCCTCTTAACCCCCCCCCCCCCCCCCCTTCCTTTTCTTTCCCCTTCTTAGTTCCGTTGGCTATATTTAATAACCGCTGGCTAAGGAACCCCGGCTAATCGTCATAATAAACTGCAATGGGATGGGCGAAGCCACTGTTATATCATGGCCAGATTCCACATCCGCTGTGTTAGCAACACAGCAGGTATAGAAATTCTACAAAAGCCTGCATAAAAGCAAAACAGAATACATATAAGAGAAATTTTATACATTTAACCAGAAAAAACAAGAAAAAGTAGGATGAAATGAAGCATTGAAGGTGAACGACTGTCCAGTCGACCGGACAGCGCTCGATTCAACGGCAGCTGACCCCATAGCTATTATAAGCTGGACGAGATTTGCATTTAATTCACGTGCAATACGACGTATATATTGCCAGTGTGGACTCATCAGCAACGCCTGGGCAAGAGGACCACCAGGCAGCCGGCCTCGCTTTTGAGATGTCGCGCCGGGCGCCCGCCGCTATCGCCGCACCAAAGAGCACAGCAGCGCCATTACGAGGAGGCTTCCGAATCGGGACCCGCAGCGCGCACATCCGCACAGGTCCTCCTCATCTGCCGCCTTATTAATATATATGATATACCGCGACCACCGGCGCTATATCATATTCGGCGGTGAACGCCGGCGACTGCGGCTGGCTAGTCGAACAAAAACCACTCTCCCCCTCTCACCTCCTCTTCGCCAACGTCCTAAATATACCGATAAGTTTTCACGAAGGCGTATCGCTCATAGCAGCTGTCCGGCGCATACACAGGGGGACACGCCAGGGCTGCTTAGGGAGTAAGAAGCCGCGCGCGAGATAAGCCGCGAGAACTTTGGGACACGCGCGGATACGGCGAGTGTATAATAAATGCCGGCCCGCGACCACTGACTGTCGCCGCTCTCGAGATACAGAGAGGACGGCCGCAGAGGGCGGTCATTTTTGGGTGCACCTTGTTTGAGCCCCCCCTCCCGTCTACCGTATACGGTGCGCTGGCGATGGAGATAGAGCGCCCTCAAATACTGCCGCGTCAGTCCATTTGTTATTGGGCCGCCGTGTGTGGTCCTCGCGCGATATGAGTAGCGCGCGAACCGCTGCGTTTTGCACCGCTGACCACTGAGGAGTTCTGCGGGGAAGAAAGAACATTCGTAGGAAGCACGAGAGAGCACGTACAGCGAACCGATTAGTTTTGCAGTTACTTTCTCACCGTATGTGCGAAAGGCACCCGCTTCGGTAGTGAAGGAATGCTTCCCAAAAGCTATAAAAAGAAATTAATTTGACATCTGCACCGGAGAAGTGTATATTGCGGCTTATAAAGTCATTCTAAGCCGCCAGACGCATGCAACATGTAAGTGATGCATGTGCTAATGCTTTGCGAAATTTAATTTTAGTCCCACTGTAATTGCAGGGCCTAACGGCAGATTTAATTTTTTTATTGTTTTTGAAAATCGTCCGACTGAGACAGCCTCTCTAGCCCAGACGGAACAGCGAGGGTCCGATCCGCATCGAAAATAATAAGTTGGTTGATTGGTATTTAACGTCCCGAAGCAACGCAGGCTGTGACGGACGCCGTAGTGAAGGGCTCCGGAAATTTCGACCACCTGGGGTTCCTTAACGTGCACTGACATCGCACAGCACACGGTCCTCTAGAATTTCGCCTTCATCGGAATTCGGCCGCCGCGGCCGGGATCGAACCCGCGTCTCTCGGGTCAGCAGCCGAGCGCCGTACCCACTGAGCCACTGCTGCTGCTGCTCTGTCCAGGGGAAACACTAATTATAACGCACATTATGCAGCATCGGTCGGATTGATCATCTATAATTTTTACGTTACCAAAGTAATGTTCAACAGTCTCGCAAGGGAGCAGCAGTTAATGTTGGGTAGCGAGGTGCTGGCAGTGGTAAAGGAATACGTGTACTTGAAGCAGGTAGTGGCTGCTGATCGCGATCATGAGAGGGAAATAACTAAAAGAATAAAAATGGGGTGGAGCCCATATGGTAGGAGTTAAGAGCACATGCCATTCATCTGTGGAGTGCAGAAACTATATCATTCCTCACTAGCAAAAAAAAAATTAAAAAAAAAATTAACATTTGAGCCTGGCAAGTGCGTTCGATGCATGTGCACACCCCTCCCTGCGCAAAAGTGGAGAGACCACGTGGACCGACAGAACTGCGTGCCCGTGCTTTCTCAAGGTGCACCGTCTGTTTTCAAGACGTGCATAGGGTGCACGACCAAACATCTGTCCATACACCTCTTTCAGGTGCGCCTCTATGCACACACAAAACAAAAATCGCAATCACCGCAATTCGCATGGCCTGTCGACTTTTGCGCGCCACTGTATACTTCTCAACCCAGGCCGCTTGGTTCACTCATACGTATTTTTTTAATGAGACTTCCCTTATCTTCTTCCTCTATGCCATCCTATATACGTAAGAGGTGGGCCCTGGGTCCGGTTAGTGAGATTCACTGTCGGGTGCAACTAGGCAGCGGATAACGGAGCAAGAACAAAATGCCAGAAGCAAGCTACGGCAGGAGGAGCACCCGGCTCCGCCCTTTCAGAGAGCTCGCCTTCGTTCGCCGCCTAGCAACAGCACGTCGAGGCATGTTTCCCCTCAAAAGTAACCCGCAGGCTTCTCTCTGAGCAAAGTCTTACTTTATTTCTTTGGTGGTGAAGAACAATAAGTTAAGCCTTCCCTTCCTTTCCCTTGAGTTACGTACCCTTTTTCCTACTCCTGAACGCCAGGAAAATATATATGAGAGCGCGCACTGCTGTATAGTTAGTTGCTAATCCAAAACAACCAAAGCTTTTTTGGGACTGCAGGCACTTCCTAAGTGTAAGCTATAGCTCACACGGAGAAAGCACCCGCAGACTACAACCGAGTTACAGATTTCAAAAAAGAAAAAAAAATGCAGCATGGAGCTACCCCATATGACTAGACTAACTCGGCGCCCCGTGTAGGCCTAGCTGACAGTGGTATACTTCACGTCTCGAGTTAAACGCGCACCAATATTAGATTAAAGTCGGGCGTTTCTCGTCTCGCGCGGCACGATCGCAAGAATGCATGCATGTTGCATAGACACGCTCGCCCATCGTACAGTAGACAGCGGCAGCCGCAACGAAGCCAAGGATGCCAGAAGCAGCCGGAGACGAACAGTCGCGCGTCAACTCATGCATATTTGATCGGCGCCATCAGTGGGAGTCGCTTCAAGGGAGGCGCCCGGGTTGCCTACTCGAGACGCCAAGCCGCCAGGAAGCGTCGTGTGGTAGGGAGAGCTCGCGCGAGACGCGTAATTTGAGTTGATGAACGAGAAAAGGCCCCTCGCGTTGCTTTGCTTTGTTCATTCACGACAGCGTTGTTGTATACACGGCGAAAAACGTCTTGCTCGACTGTGACAGCCTTTCTAGAGCCGCCGTGAGTAAAACGGGGAGGACCTTGCAATGACAATTTTTCGACGCCGTGCCGGCGTATGCAAGCGACGTCAAACGCATGCACTGCCGCTGGCGAGGGCGTTCTTTGTTTCGACTTTGAGCCTGGCTCAAGACGGTGATCTGACTCTACTACGTAAGCTTTGAGATACCTGCATTGCATGTCTCTAAAACCTGCTGCCAGACCTTCTCCAGTCTACGTTTGACTGTACGCGGTCGAATTTCTATGGAGGCGAAATTCTATAGAGGCCCGTGTACTGTGCGATGTCAGTGCACGTTAAAGAACCCCAGGTGGTCGAAATTTCCGGAGCCCTCCACCACGGCGTCTCTCATAGCCTGGGTCGCTTTGGGGACGTTAAACCCCATAAACCAAACCAAACCAAACTAAGCCTTATCTATTAGCTGGATGACCCGTTATTCGGCGATGATGAGACGTACACAATTAACCGTATAGAGGAGACTGAAATGGTTTGGTGACAAGGCCTTATGAACATGCCCCGAAAAGACAAAACACTGCTCTTTTGCCCGTGAGTGGAGCATAACAGTGGAAAAAATTTGAGAAGATTCAGGTCCCTGAAGAGAATAACGCGTTTGAAGTTGTTATCGTTCCGGAATTAATCTCTGAATTAGAGTTAATTACCACACGGCGGCCGCGTTTCTACAGTGGCGAGGTGCTGAAAGGCCACTATGCTGCGCAATGCCAGCGCATGTGAGGGCCCCCAGATGGTCTAAATCGATCTGGAGCCCTTCAGTCAATTCAGGGACGTTAAACCCCACGTGCCACACGCCACATAATCATTATCCGCCGTCTCTTAGCTGGATCTATAAGCATAGAACTATCTATTTATTTTTTTATTTTTTCCACAGTGGCGAACGGCTCATACCTATCCTGATATGCGCAATAAATGAACGTTTTTTTTTAATTCTGTGATTTTTACTTTATCTTTTCGCTCGGGAGAATATATCTCACCTTTTTTATCTTTCGAAACGCACTACCTACTCTACAAGTATACAGTTTACAGCTGTGAGTGCAAGGTGACAACAACTGCACTGGACACCATTCACGGCCCAACCAGGAAAGTGGCGATGCTTATAGGAACGAAAAAGAACAAAATTTCGACTCCTGCAGTCATAGCCACTTCTGGCTTTGTAACGTAATTGGTCCAGGCTGCGAGAACCGTAAGTCACTCTAAGGCACAGCCGCCTAAAACGTTCTGGTTGGCGCTGCTTATACAGGTATCGCGCGAATAACAAAAACACACCTCAAATGTACGCGACACGGTTCTCAACAACAACGGAACTTGATAGAGGTAAACGCAGTTCACGACACGTTGCAAAATCCCCGCGCTCTCGCCGAGCCAAGCGCCCATCTCGCACCGTGGTTCGCGAGTAATGGCTGGCCCGCGCGGTTGAGCGATGGCTGCCAGAGCGCGGGCAGGTAATTCCCAACGAGCGCGCCGCCACCGCACTGCATTGTGCGGCGCCTCAAACGCACACACACACAGACACGTAATCGTGGGCGGTCTCCCACGACTGCGGCGCCACCACTGTGCGCGCGAATGCGGACGAACTGACGACCTTGCATGCAAATAAATGTCAAACGCATCCGCATACGCCGCCGCGGCGCGGCGCAGATGCAATTACAGAGGGGAGGTGGCAGCGGAGGCCGATTACAGGCCCCAGCTGCCTGAAGGGCTCGCGTGGACCCCCCCTTCCCCCTCTTACGCTGCATACAGTTTAGTAGTGCAACGTCCAGCGCGGGTTTGGGCCGAACGAAACTGCACTAGCGAAGTTCCGGGCCCGTCGTCTGGTTCCTCCTCCCTCACCTTATATGTGTGTTGCGCAACCCGGTCATGCAGCTGGTGCCTTTCGATTTCTAACATACTACAGTCGCCGAGTGCGGTAGTCGATCCCGCCCAGCACATTCGCTCTCAGTAAGTACTACTACAGATAGTATGCAAGCAGAAAAAGTTAGCGGTGGATCATGCTGAGGCGAGTTTGGAAATCGAAGAAAGCAGCCAGTTTTAGGCACGACATGCTTGCAGCGGTGTCAGTTGAGCTTTCAAGCCAAGCTATACAAAAGCATCGTCTTAGAAACGGTCCCTCACGGTCACGAGGTGATCAGATCAGTAAACTCATGCATCGCTGGTCGAGCTGGGAATCGACCAGCCTATGTAAATTTGAGAAGCGCAGTCGAAGTACCTGCCCGATTGTGATTGGCTCCGCTATTAGCTGGCGCACGAACGCCGGATATTCACGAAATTTAGCAACACATGCGCCAGCAGGGGACTCAAGAAGTCGCCACACTCTCTCTCTTGACTGGCCAAAATGCTGACACAGGGTAAGCTGCATAATAATGCCATTTTTCAACTACTTACGGCTTCCACACAAAGAACAGCTCCCAGAAAGCGACGCTGTATGCGATCAGCTTATTTCTCTGGGATCAGTGAGAATCGCTTTGGATCAGTATCACTTGACGACCACATTTACCTTCGCGCACGTTTTTCGAAAATGCGCTGCTCTGCGCCGCGCTTACGCAAAATCCGATAAGCAGAGAGGTACTATGACTGAAAGTAAAGCCGGGAAGGCGTAACTGCACGCACGCTTACCTTCCGATCGAAAAAAACAAAAAGCCGCGCTCCACGTGGCGCCATCTGTCGTGGCCTCCTTGAACTGCATGGAAAAGCCGGAGGAGAAAAAGTACGCGGCTCGCAGTTATAGCGGGAACAAAATCTAACTGGCTTTCGCGTCCCGCACATACAGGTTTGCGCTCGCAACTGAGCTTATTCGTTAAACATGGCTGCGTCTGCTCTATTTCTCATTGCAGTAAACATCAGCACTGACGTCGCTCTAACGGAAACAATCGAGCGACGAAAATAATTATGCACCGGAGAGTATTTTGTCAGAATACTGCGCTACCAGGTTTTGTGTATACTTGACCACAAACGTGTACTCCAATACACGCCTGCCCTGAAACCAATTAGTTCCCATGAAGCCGCATATCTCACTGCGCGAAACGTCAGCCGGTGCTAGCGTTCGGGGTCATACAGTGCACTCATAACCGACCAAAGTTACACTATGCCGTCGAATATACCAGGCTACGGATAATTAAAGCTTCAAGGACATTTATTTATTTTTTTCACGACCACAGTCTCCCCGTATTACTTTATGGTCGCTTGCATGTCACCGCTATTTGTACACAGTGGATCACGTGAAATATAGAGTATTGGGAGCTTCGTGCTCACGGTCAAAAGGATTTCTTAGTGCACTATATTGCAGTGGCGTATATGTGATGACTTAAAGCACGGAACATGCGGGGAGATAAACCATTCCCACCCAGTACGCATGAGGCAATTCCAAAGCTTGTCATCCAACAGTCACGCAGTGCCGGGTGGAGAGATTATCTCCATGGCACTTTCTTGTATCATACTTTTTTTCAGTGCACACACCGATGAAGGGGAGGCTGCTGTCTGCATGTTTCGTCTCCTTCTCAGCGGACTATTGCTCTTATAATTCAAGAATGCGCACGTTGCTGCGATGACGGTGATGAAAAAGAACAAAAAAATCCACTCTGGTCCACCGAGCGGGACATGGTGCACGTCTCGTGTTCTGGGAAACGTTTGAGCCTGTTGGCTGGTGGAGGACAGGCGCCAATACTTATTGCATAGGCCTATTATCTCTTTTTTTTCCCCCTGTGTATGTTTGCCATTCAAAGCCTTAGTCGAAAGTTCCTCAGAAGACCTCTTGTACATTCCCCGCTCAAGAAGTGGTCGAAGAAGACCACTCAATTCAAAGCCAGAGCGCATGTTGAAGACCCCAAACTGCAACCCACCTGTACTCATCCCTCCTTCTCCACGCGAAGCCTAGTATAATATATATTCTCTGGCATCAAATGCCGGTGAGCTTTAGTGAAAAAGAAAAACAACCGCCTGCAGGAACAGAAGCAGCAGGGTGTGATGCCTAAGGACGACCTATGCGCCACACCGCCGCAGAAAAGAATACCGCGATAGCGGAGAGCAAGGATATGCTGGCTGCAGCCCAATCTCTGCAAACAGATTCAATGTAACCTCCAAAACACCAGAGTACCGTACCGATCCCGGAGATGCACACGCCGGTCCAGTCCGCTTCACTCGCCACCACCCACGCAGCCGCTGCTGCTATGTAGAAGCTCCGTATACACACGCGCGCTGCGATGCTCTATACAGGAACCAAAGGGGAAAGACGACGCGGCACCGGAGGGGGAAAAGGAGCAGGCCGGCTGCGTTTCCAAACTGATCAATAAACTCTCATTAGGCCTAACGAGGAGCCATTTCTTTTTTATTCCTTAGGAGCCAGAAAAGGGGGACGCTTCAGACGCGCACAAAGAAGGCAGCCAGCAGCGGAAGAAGCGAGGGGGGGGGGGGGGGGGGGGGGAGCAGGGCCGGCGGCGCCCGGGCCTCGAAGCAGGCACCCAGCGGTGCATGCGTGGGCAAGACAGCAAGACAGCGGGGCCCATCCGTCTCGCCGGTCCAGATAAAGAAAGCGGGAAGAAGAAGGGCCGGCCGGCCCAGTGGATACGTGGCGGCGCCGCGACCGGGAATAAAGAACGTCCGAGCAAAGCAGCATCGGAAAGAAGAACGCGGGAAGGAGCTGAGGGGGGGGGGGGGGGGGGGGGGGACAGAGGGGCGCGAAGGGGTGGGCCTGGCGGGCAAGAGCGCTGCCGAAGGTGCGACGCCGAGAAATCGGGCCGCCGCGCGCGAGAAAGGAGCAGCGCAGAACCCTCCGGGAATCCTTTCAGGGACTCGCGCCGACGGGCCTGCCGCTGGCAGGTCCACACAGATACTCCTCCACACACGCCCGCCCGCCCGCTCGCCTGGCAACCACCGCGTCCTGCTGCTGCTGTTCGCTGTGGCCTTCGAACGCAGCTTCCTTTCTCCGGCGTCCCCGCAGCGTCCTCCCGACCGCCACCCTTTCTTCCCGGCTTCACGCCGACGCTGCCTCCGCTTCCTTCTTCCCCCCGTGCCGTGCAACCAAAGGCTCCCGGGTCTCCTGCTTCTCCGCGATCAGCAGACAGCGAGAAGAAGAAAGTTCGGCTAAACTATTTTGTCTTCCGCTCTACTAGTCGGCTAGAGAAAACAAACGCTGAAGTAAGCGCGCGCTCGATCACTCGTTCGCCGCCGACAGCGAAACGAAGACGGAGGCGAGAGAGGAAAAGAGAGAGGGGGGTCGAGGCGTCGATGCCCACTCGATCAGCCTCTTCCACTGCCTGCCAAAGCAGCAGCAGCAGCAGCAGTCAGCGACAAAGCAGCTCTTCGACCGAAGGCTTTCTCTTACCCCTTTCGTGCCAACACCGGTCACGGAACGGTCGAGAACGGACAGGCGGTTGTGTGGGGAGGAAACGCTGCAGCGTTGTGTGTGGGAGGAAACCTGTGTACCCGGGCGCTTGTCAAGAGGCTTCCGATTTTGATGGATCGAGTGGAAAGCCCGCCAATGAGAAGCGATGCCCAGGCAAGGCGGGGGATCAAGAAAAAGAGGAGAGGAGGAGGCGTACAAGAGAAGGAGAGGCGCTAACCAGTTCGGCGGGTTGTCAGAAACTTGGAGAGTTATGACGGATGGCCGCCGAAGAGGCGCAAGAAAAACTGGCCTATGAGGAAGGACGCGGCGGAGGCGAGTAAACATTCCGAGGCGGGCAAGCGGCGCTCACCAATCATATTTCTGAAGGGAGGGTGGCGCGGGGAGAGGCGGGCGCCCGAATATGACTGGTCTCGCCGCAAGCCAACAACCTTGTCCGCCGCCAGAAGCAACGAACTGATTGGCATCGTGAGTGTGCGAATCGTGTTTGACGCTAGAAATTTGGTATGCGCGGTTTGTTGTTGGCCGATTTCCAAGACGAGCCTGTCGCCGTGTTTGTTTAACAAGGGCGTATTATGTTAAGAGACCGCAAGCGGGCGGAGTGGGTGAGGGAACACACGTGGTTTAACCACATTCCTAGTCGAAATCAAGAGGAAGAAATGGGCTTGGGCAGTGCACGCAATGCGAAGGCAAGATAAATAACCGCTACTCCTTAAGGATAACGGAGTGGATTCCAAGAGAAGGCAAGCGTAGGAGGGGGCGGCAGAAAGTTAGGTGGTCGGATGAGATTAAGAATTTCGCGGGGATACGGTGACCGCAGCTGCCGAAGGACAGGGTTAACTGAGAGACATGGGAGAGGGATTTGCCCTGCAGTGGGCGTACTGAGGCTTGTGATGATTATGTTCGATGTTTTAAGCATATTCCGGGAGCCGTCACGCAATACTGCGTTCCAGCTTGGACGCTAAAACTGCTTTGGCCACAGAAGGAAACCAGTAAGGAGGGAGGAATAGAAAGAGAGAGAGAGGGGCTCGCAAGTGAAGTAGTTGTTCTTCAATAATTATGACATGGCGGGAAGTGCTTATGCACTTGCACCTCTTATACAGTCGTCGAATAAAATATGCATTTATGCAAAATTTAGCTTCTTCCGTCAAATCAATATACGTTTTGGCTTAACAGTTATGATTTTGCTGCGCACTCATAGAAGCAACTTCAGTTAGAAGTTTAAATGCTAGTGCCCTTGACGCCGCACTTAGTCTCCACAACTACGTCGCACATGAACAGCAGTAGGCAAAGGAGACCCGTCAGGAAATTATAAACCATGTTTTCTGCGCAGTGCAACTTTAAAACACATACAATAACGACGAAAGCCATACAGCCACCGAAACCAAGGAGCTTAGGAGATGCTTTTTTTTTTTTCACTTTTTCATCAATGGAATATTAATAAAAGCAGAAGAAAACAACCACGTGCCGCAAGTGCGATCCGAACCCACGACCTCTGCATTTCGCGTCCGGTGCTCTACCAGTTGAGCAACGGCGACGGCTGTCCATTCTGTTGCTTTTCGGGGGCATTTATGTGTAGTGTAAGCGAACCTTCAGAGTGTTCGTCAGCGCTACCCTCGTCCATAGGCGGACGCGGAATTCGGCGGTCGTGGGCTCGGATTCCACCGGCGGCATGTGGCTGTTTTTTCTTCTGCTTTTATTAATCTACCATTTATGAAAAACTACAAATTAAAAAAAAAGGTATCCGCTATGCTCCTTGGTTTCGGTGGCTGTTGGCTTCTTTTCCATTCACTTGTATGTTTAATACAATAACGAGGTCAGCTTTGTGTTTCAGAAGAGTTTCTGGGCATTTCTGCTGTCTTCCAGACTCTTCCTATCTCGTCCTGTGTTCCCCCTCATTTCGTCCGTCATTCGCTCTCTTGCCTTTAAAACGTATTACCGACTCAGCCGTTTAGCTATAGTGTTATACCTATCTATCAGGAGTGAAAGAAGCCAGGTGAGACACTACACATAAAACTCCGTCTCCTACGTGTACTGGAATGGACGAGAGCCTATTTAGCTCAACAAGATCCACAGATACCGCGTGGCTCAGCAGCCGGTTTTGGTAAGCTGGAAGGGGAAAGGAGGGGGAGGGGGGGGGGGGTGAGATTGCACCTACGACACCTGTCCTTTTAACTTTCTCGTTCAAATGAGGCACCATCAGTTCAGCCGCAATCGATCTCGGAATTCTCAGATCGTAAACACTTCGCCAAAGGCGCCGGCGCCGCGCCTCCTCGAACTGGGCCCTAAGCTGCGGTAGACATGCGCAGCATCAGAAATGAAGACGAAGTGAAAGAGAGAGAGAGAGAGACATGCAGGGAAGGAGGGAAAGGGTGTGTGCCAGCGGGAGCATCGGGCCACTGACACCTACACGCCACGTACGCGCCGTGTATATATACGGTGTCGGCAGCGCTGAAACGGGACGCGGATAAATGAAAACACCGACGAGAAAGCGTATAGATTCAAGCTCCGGGGAGGGGACTTAGAAAAAGGGGGAGAGGTCGACGGAGGACGTAAGAGGTGTCTGATAGTATAGAGTCTGTTTTTCGGAAGAAGATGAGGGGGAGTGGAGATGGAAGAGAGAGAGAGAGAACGGAGAGGCTATAGACGGCCTGAACCAGAAAGTGATCCGTTTTCCCGCCGGGAGCGGCGGATCTGATTGTTTCTATCGCGGGCCCAGGGCGAGGCGGGACGTCGGCGAGCCAAGACGGGATACAGGCGCGCAAGAAGAGGGCCTCTCGAAGCGCATCCATCACGTCTGGCAGCCTGTTAGCACTCAGTCAAGATAACCTATCTTCGGCAGCCGCTACGTTCGTCAGGAGAATGAATGGACGAGAGTTGCGAAAGGCCGCCTCGAATTTCTTTCCGCCGGGTCGTCACTTGGGCGCGCGAGAGAGACTATTTTTCTGATACCTGCGTATAATACGTCTCCGCGTGAACAGAGAGATATGTCCGCGGAGAAGGCGGAGCGTGAGGGCAGGTGCCTGCCTGGCCGCACTCCTGGCTATGCATGGATACAGGGAAGACGCCTACTATCTAAGCAGAAGGAAGTAAAAGGGAAGTAAACTCTCCTCTAGCTCACTCTGTTTTTGCTCCCAAATAGGAGTATTCGTGTTTACAGTGGATTGACGAGACTGCGTGCAACCGGCGTATTGACAGACGCCCGCAAGAAACGAGAAGCAAAAATTATTAAGCGCATTTGTTTTTCTCACTTATAGCATATTATTAAATATAATACACAGCAAATTCTGAGAGAAGGCTAAATGTTTTTCTTGTGAAGTTTGGCAGCGTGATTGATGAGCACCGTGCATTCCAAGCTCTACAACTCTGACCACGGACTACACCCGTGACGGTTAGGGGTAAGCGTCTGTCGCCATTTTTAGTGGAAGAAGGGCAAATAAAAACAATGAAATGCTGTACACAGGTTTCGACTAAAACTGGATTTTCCATTCGCTGATCCTCATACACGCAGAGACCTCTACTGCCCAGAGCTGTACGAATACCAGAAGCACACAGACAAAAATAAAGTTCAGGGCGGACGTTTTTGGCAACTCACCAAAAGCTCGGGAAACGAGCAAAATTTGCTTAGCGGTGTAATTTATGCAGCGCTGTGTAAAAACGGGTAAAAAGAAGCCCGAAGACGGAGGCGGACAAAGGAGTGAGAGAAATAAATGCGCATAATAAATAAATAAAGAAAAAAGGGCAGGACACACCAGCTTGGAATATTCGCCGGCTTGGAGCTGTAACTCGGCTCGACAACAGAGAAAAAGGGGCAACGCAATAATATAAAATAAAAAACATGGTTTCATTTAGATTCGATCGGCGAGATTAATCTTGCATTCCCCGGAGGCTTTGTGAAGGATCGCCCCGTTGAGGAGGAGGTGGGAGAGGAGGAAAGCAGCGCTGCCCCCCCCCCCCCCCTCGGGCGACGATGGAAGCCGGGCGGGGAAAGGGGGAGGCCTGTCTGTGTATGCCAGCGCCGCCCCGTGGCGCGCTGGACAGCGAAAACTTTAATATCGCTCTCCGCGGCGGGAGAAAAAAAAAAGAGAGAGAGACAAAGGGAGGAAAAAGAAAAAGAAAGAGAAACAGAGAAGAGGGATGAATTTCGCCAGAGGAAGAAAAATTGCACGGCCGATGTACAGGAAAGGACGGAGGCAATACGTCAGGGACTGGAACTTCTTTCCTTTGATTTAGTGTTGGAGCTACGCGATGCACCGAGGAGTCGCTCTACGGACGTGGTTCTATACTGACGCCGAATTCTGTATTGCTGTATTATTCTCGTCTTGTTCTGCAAGCGAACAGAGCGCACGGAAGGAATTAGCTCGCACTGAAATATGTCTCGTACCGAAGGGGGACTTAATTCGTCCAGAAAACACGGAGCGCCTTCCTGGAAGAAACGTGGCCCCAATTCCCTTTTCCGTTTTAAGTTGTCTTTCATAATTAGCGGATTTTGTATGTCACGGCGCAAGGACGACCGCAGGGCTCCTGCTGCGAGGCCTGGTCACCGTATAGACGATATAAGCAAAAACAACGCCATTGTTCTCGCTAATGTACTAGGCGGTACCAGCCGGCAAACTTGAACTACAGCAGAACGTGGCCTTCAACTGAAGGCTTTCACATCAAACAAATATTTCTCGAGTACATTTTAATGCAGCATTTTTCTGTGTGGTCAAGAACCCGAGCGTATTGATAGACGTGAATATACATGATGCATGCGTTGAAATTTAGCGTCATTTCAGATGCTTTTCGCACAAAATGTAGAGCTGGGTGTGTACGCTCTAAAGCCAGAACACGCTAAGGGAAAGAGTGAGAATTGAAAAAAACAAGCCCACAAAAATGGGGCCCATTGACCATACCAAGAGCAGGACTCTGTGAAGCTTACATCAATGAATTTCCAAAGAAATGAGATTAACGATACAGCTGGAATCAAACGAGGGCATGTGTAGAGATCAACGCCACGACAGACAGGCAAAATACGATACTAGTTGTTGCAGTACATACTGAATTAAAGCGCATAATTCTGCTGTCATCATGTCTACCAATGGACCTCTATTACTAAAAAGAAATGAAACTGCGCGGTTCCAGATCACGAACTAATAAATTTCTCATACAATTAGGTATCAGTAAAGTTAACAGGTTACGCGTTGGCCAAGCTAATAATCAGTGACAACTCTAGCAAGGCAGCATGCGCAAGCTGATTTTCACTACATTGCTTCCCTTTAGCGAAACAAGCTAAGCTCTAAGTGCGGCAAGCTCCTACATCGTTTCTCGAACTAGATCCAACTGCTGGCCCTGGAATAAATCAGTAGAGCGGCAAGCTCTCTAGCGATGCAGCCTCCTTTTATCTGTCACTTCCGAGCAGCCGCGCCAAAACGCTGCCATTACGTCATTATGAAGCAGTTAAGGTTTAAGGTTTGACAGAGAACACTGCATCTTAAATGACGCCAAGAAAAAAAAATACAAAATATAAAAACATGAAAGAACTTTCACAGTGAGATTTTTTCCCTCTTATTTCCACCGTTTCATACCAGTGAATTTAATAATTTAGCTCAGACTCCACGTCCCCCGAATAAAACTTTTCGTTTCTGGGCAAAGCCCCCCGCTTCTTGAATATGGGAAACGAATTTCAGATTCCTGGAATACTCAAGCCCTTAATTCGACTATGGGAGCTCCCGTAAAAGGCCGCGAAGGGGTGAAGCAGCGGCGGGCGCACATATGCGGCATGCACCGCAGTGCACGTGCGCTCGGCAGTGAAGCATCCCCGACGGAGCACACGCCCCGCACACCGGTGGTGGCGCAGAAGCCGCAAATGCTTCTCGCGCCCAGCAGCAGTAGCGACGGTGGCGTCGCCATTACATGCTCATCAATGAAACCGCGAACTTTTTTTTTTCTTTCGTTTCGCTTCGTCTGAGGCAGCACTGCGCGACGCTCGCCTCCCTGGATAAAACGCGTTCAGGGGATGATGTATTGCCCCGCCCTGAACTGAAAAGCCGCACTGCCAACCGAAAGGGTTCCTGCATGCACTTTTTTTTTTTTTTGCGGTCTCCACCCACGCCTCCAGGTCACTCTTTACTTATTTCGCGGCTACACCGCACCCGTCGTTATAACTTTTCCAGTATTTCCGCGCCCTTTTCTTTCGGTTTTCTCTTTTTCATTTCTCGTCCCATTCACTTTTTTTTTTGTTCTTTCTTCGGGCGTTCCTTCATTCTGGCGGTGTCGCACATTCGTCGAGCCGCGCGCCCGCTCGGGCTGCCTAATCCCGGATTTGGACCCGTGATGAGTGTTTCATCTCTCGCCGTGCGTGTGTGCGTGCGTGCGTGCGGAATGTGAGTTTCACGACAGCCGGAGTTATCCGCTTGCATACGCCGCCGCCAAATGACGCATGGGAGATCCTGAAAAAGGCACGGCGGAAAACGGGGAAATAATCATAAATAAAACAAAAATCGAGTAGAAGGAAGATGAACGAGGAAGCGGAGAGACGGAGAGCTGATTTGCAGAGATAGATGCACCACTTCCGTCTCCCATTAGCACGCGATCCGTGAACCTCCCGCCCCTCCGTTCCTCGAGATATGATGACGTCCCCCTTTTTTTAGGGTAGCTTCCTTTGTCTCGCAGGCGGTGTGAGCTACACTTCCCGGTTGAATCGAGACGGATGAGGCGGTTGCGTTGAATCGAATTCGAACAAAGAATTAACAAAAAAAAATCGATACGAGAGGAGCGTGGCTTCGGGAAAGATGACGCCGATGGAAAGTTTCGCAGCATTAAATTATATTTTGGTCCTAGAAGCGTACGAGTATGTACAGGTGCAATAACACGTGCGTACAACAACACAGGAAGTGAAGCATATGTGTATTCAAAGGAACCTCACCACCTATTAGTCAGAAACGTACTCTCGATTGTTCCATGTCGCATCTTGAGTGAATGATAATATTTAAGTTACGACCCAATCAGGGAGATTCAAAGGTTATACTCCCGATGCTTATATCACCGAATTCAGCATCCGTAAATCACCGACATTAAGCACGGTTCGCAATTACTATGCGTGTTCGCTAACGACTCTAAGTTTAATGCAGAGTCAGTCAAGCTGCGGACGCTGACAAACCACCGAGGGATCGTCATACTGTATACCAGGACACCCACGTAAACCTGATGCTGAAAGTTTGCAGAGGTGTTCTTCTCAACCTTGTGCTTCAGAAATCGCGGCTTCCCAGGGCAGTGATTCGGTTTGGAGGGTATACAACAGCTTAGCTATCCCGGTTATAGTGATCTCTCCTACACTGTTAGGAAAAAGGGACTAACAGGGGGCGAGAGGTTAGTCGTTTTGAGGACTAACTGACCTGCCACTGCCATTCGTTCTTTTCGGGATTAACTGCAAAGGGTCTAACTGTTGGTCCCCTTAGAAAGCGGTGCAACACTTTAGTCTCTTTCTCCGCAGTTAGTCCGTTGAGTTTGCGCACGGCGTGCATTTGTGGCAAGAAGAGTGCCATGTGCAAATTTAGGGACTAACAGGGCGCTTTGAGGACTAAAGTTGTCTTTACTCCCCCTTCGGTCGTTTTTTTTTTTTTTTTCGTAGAGTGTAGTAGCATGACAAAAGAAAGAAAAGCGAAAATCACGCGCACGCAGAGTTAAATGGAAACGAAAATGCATAAAAGGAAACCGATGTCCTAGCACGTCATTACTGATGAAGTACTGAGGCTGTTACGATGGAAACCACGCATACAAGGCTTCGACAGAAAGAATTATGCCCTATATCGAACACTTGCAGCTAGACATGTGCCACGGGTGTATTTTGGCACCTCGCGAAAAGCGACTTCTCTGCTTGCTGCCTCTGGCAGCCTCAAAATACTAATGTTCAGAGAGTACAAACAGCGTTGACATTGTATATGATCGGCTGACCATGGGCGAAGCCACACTTTTTAAACACCTTTAAGCTGAAAGGAGTAAAAAGTAGTAAGCTGTCCTCCAGTGAACTTCCTTTTATAAAACGGAGTTCAATACAGGACAGCTTATTCCCTTTTTGCTCCAATATAGGCATGTTAATGTTTAGACAGTGTACATCCACAAAGATTGCGCTTCTTCATGTTCCTTTCACGCACGAGGTCATGTGATCATTCGCATACCCAGCAACGCGACAAATGAGCGGGGTATATACGCGCCTGTCTGTTTGCGGTGGTCAGCATCGTCATCATCATCAGCCCGACAACGCCCACTGCAGAACAAAGGCCTCTCCCATATCTCTCCAATTAAACTCTGTCTACATGTGCCGGCTGCGGCATATATGCGGCCCGTTCATATATGCATATATGCGATGCTGATATGGTGCAAGTTGCAACGCAAAAAATTGAGAAGAAGCAAAACTAACCCGACCGAAAACTCTCACAGAGTATGACATCGTAACGGTCACCACTAAGATTTTATGGAGTATGTTGCCCAATATAAAAAGTTGGCACCACGATAACATTAACTCTTGCGTTAACAAGAACAGGATTGACACTGTACGCATCGAACAATAGAGCACCCTGCTTACATTAACGTGATCGTAATAACTAATATAGTTTATTTTTCAACAAGTTACAGGTTGATGCACAATACAAAAAAAGAGTCAATCCACTTGGACAAATTCTCATCGCCTGTACAGACGGCCGTGAGAGGGGATGAGAAACGTGAATACAGTTCTACTGAGTGGATTTTTCAGTGTAGCCAAAGGCACATTCAATATTGAAGAATACATTCAATAACGGTACACACTATGACACCAACAATACAGCTAAATACATCGAGCTATTTTGTATGCAATGAAAACAATATGTCGCTAAGCATCAAAGAACAAGAAAAAGCTGGAAAATAGATAATAGCAATACAAAAGATGTAGTTACGGCAGAAATGAAGAATAAAATTTCGGAGAGAGGACATATAAACTGATTTCAGGGAAGCTAACGCCAGATTCAATAAACCTATTTAGTAAAACCGGTAGTTGGTGGTCAACACTTTGACGACTGTATACTTGGTTCTTGTGATGGGTAAATCCGCTGTCGTTTGCGGTGTGGAAAGGAGACTGAGACTGACACGGAGGAGCCGAAGGGGAAATAGAAATGATGCCTTTTTTTTTGCTCAATTTTATAGAGCTCATACGCCTAAAAGATTAAATGCGGTAATGCTTCCGAGGTTAATTATCGAGTCCTGGGTTGTGTGTCTTCTGCGTGATGGGTGATTTCGGTAGGAGCAGAATAAAGAATTATATAAGACAAGTTTGACTTTTTCTGGCACAATATTCCTGTGACGGGACAGCAGACTTGCGACCTTCGACGTCTTCAGCATGGCATAACTAATAAAAAGTATTATTCTTCGGGCGGAAAAAGACAGCCTTGGGTTACACTTACCGAGAGCGACCTTGGTCTGGCCGCTTTATAGATTATCTAATATGCGGCTACTTGCGTGCTCAGATCCTTGCAAGTGACACGAGGTATTATAATCGTAGCATTGTCTCCATAAATTACAACGCGGCGGGAAGTTACAATAGTAAGAATATCTGGTTTCTGTGGGTTTAACACTTCCCAAGGCGACTCAGGCTATGAGGGACGCCGTATTGAAGCGCTCAGGATAATTTCGACCACCTGGGGTTCTTTAACGTGCATTGACATCGCACAACACACGGGCCTCGAGAATTTCGCCTCCATCGAAATTCGACCGCCGCCGCAGGGATCGAACCAGTGTTTTTCTGGCCAACAGCCGAGCGCCGTAACCACTGAGCCACCGCGGCGGCATAGTAAGAATATCGTTAAAATGGACAGCAAAAAGCGGAGGACCAAGAATACTGCTTTGACGGACACTGCAGTCAACTGAACGCCGTGAAGAATTAAAGCTACTCTCCTGAACATAAACTGTTTTCGAGATGATAAGTAGGATTGGTTTGGTTTGGTTTATTGGGGTCTTAACGTCCCAAAGCGACTAAGGCTATGAGTGACGCCGTAGTGGAGGGCTCCGGAAATTTCTACCACCTGGGGTTCTTTAACGTGCATGAGAAATAAAGCTGGCCGTTGTATCCCATGGAATCTTAGTTTTTTTAAGAGTATATGTGAATAATTCTGTCAAAGCTTTCGTAAAGTCCAAAAAAAAAAAAAGACCTAATACCAACATTTAACTATCAATATATTTTAATAGATATTACTTTTGGTGAAGAACAGCGAGCTCTGTTGATTTATTTCGCCTGAATCTGCTAGTAATTATGTTTTGAGCAGTGCAGAAGGTTTTCCATTCGCTTTAGAATTAATTTTTGTTTTCCAATGCGTTGCGGCACAGCAATGCGTTGCGGCACAGCCCGTTGCTGTGCCGCAAGATTGAGACTGATAACGCCAAGACAACAGAAAGCGAAACAAAGCATGGAAACCCTTTTGTGAGCGGGGGTTGTCATAGCATCCCGCTGACATGTGGGAAGGTGTACATCGGCCACACGTACAGGCCGATGTATTAATGAACGTCTAATTGAGCAATTAATATTTTATGCAGAAGCAAAGATATATAAAACTGCTCGGGAAATGCTAGAAGCCCAGCGGATTAGAAAAAGCAGGAGTGCCTATGCAAGCACCTCATCGCTTGTCATTCATAAGGATGAAAGTGCGTGCTTAGATAAGTTTCAAAACCGTTGATTAACTTTTGTACCCTCCACTGCATTATCTTTGCCCTCACACATGTCATTGACCTGTTTCTGTATTGTGTGTCTATCTCCCCTTCCACGACGCCTTCCTCTTGGCTATATAATAAGCCGGACCTGGATTGAATAAACAGTTTCAAGTAGCGCCTGCCTCATTTCTCTGTCTCTGTACTGTCTTTTGTGCGCTTCATTTACTCAAGGAATACTAAATGGCCTGTAATCACCGAAGTTATTCTTGTTAACTTGTTTTATTTAGTACAGTCGCCGTTACTACGTACCTGTTTCAATGATTCAATTAATTTATTTACGTTGCATCTCGGAGTCGCTGAATACGCGCGATTCCGTATAGACAGGCGTCCTGTCGACCTCCAGTCATCGATGCTCCGCGAATCGACATGTGAAATGACGCACGCTTGGCGACAGGCGGGACGAGTCCGCCTCTTGCACTTTTCCCCACGCCCAGCAGAGTTGTGAGGGCGCTCAAGGCTGTCGCCAATAATACAGGTAATGGCTCACTTAGTGAACCATAGTGCGCGTCCTTCTCCAGGCTAGCAGTGATGTAAGTACAAAAGCCATGCAATGAAAGCTTCATCTCTAATGAAGACGCAAACTACGCGTCGGACGCACGCGGATAAATTGAGGAAAACGTCTGGCAGTGAGTCCCCATCATGTCATGAGACTTACACGCCTCAAGTGCGGAAGTGAGTGAGAAAAGAGAAGAGAGAGAGAGATACAGCAAATCATCCGCTTTTTGGAATGGCATTCCGTCCACGCAGGAAGAAAAGCACGAGATCACGATTGTTCTCTTTGATTCGATGATTAGAAAGTCACCACGCATCCAGAAGCTGCGGAGAATTCAGTCTATGCAAACAGTATTAAGCAAGCGCATTATCAACTATCCCCCCCCCCCCCCCCCCCCCCCCCCCCCCTCAGAAGGGACTTTGGTATAGATATATATATGAGTTCGAAGAATGATAATAAAGCTTCACAATGAGCGAATTTTTCGAACTTCGTTCAAGGCCGCAATACAAAAACTAAGGAATGCTTTGAAGAATTGCCGTATGCGTACTTTAGAGCTGTACTGCTAAAGGCAACGCGCGAAATTCTAGTTATAAAAGAGAAAGGTTCGTGTTGCGTACCTGTGACTCGTATAGAAAGAGAATCAGACCTGTCCATGCAGCCGTGGCAAATTATGCGCGAATGAGTAATTTGTAACCTGTCCTGTTAGAAGAGAGGATAAATTATCCAAACCCGAAAGACAGCAGCTGCCTCCGGAGTATGGCAGGGCCTGACGAGCTGGACTGCGCTGTTCACGGGCAGGCGGTGATTGGCTGTTCAGATCCAGGGCGTCACACGTTTAGAAGCGACGTCAAATCGTAGCGTTTGAATTCTCCCATATTAGCGCGTAGAGCAGACGGCAAGAAATGACTAATACCGGCGCAAGCAATATACCATCTGGTCCTACTGCGCACTGAATAAGCAAAATGTAAATAATTTTTCTGGCGAAGAAACAACACACTGGAGAGTTCGGCTCAGGATTGGTTTCATACATACAGGCTTCTTTTTGACAAGTATACGAAGTTTTGGTGCTTATACGCTTCTGCATTCTCTCCAATCGCACTGCGGCTCACTCGAACAGGGATCGAACCCGTGACACCGCGCACAATATATAGACTGAACAAGTGGACCGCCGCAGCAGTTATGCATCAGATGGGACCTTTTGTTGCGAAAGAAACACTACGCTAGTCGCCGAGCCATTTCGCGGAGCTGAGGAAAGGCCATACTGCGCATGCGCGAGGAGCAGTGACGTCACACAGCGCACAGCTGGCGTGCCGCCGCCGTCGCTGCGCGGGTGACTCATAGGTGCCGCCGCCACGCTCGCCAGTTGGGCATGCGCAATAGCCGCGCATAGCTAGCGTGCCGGGGCCGCCGCCGCTGCCGCGCGCTCTCCATCGGCTCTCTCTCTCTCTCTCTCCACGTTGCTTTCGCAATCCTCCAGGTTTAACCAGAGCTAAACCACTGCCAATTTATTAACATCCAGAAGTAGGAATCACATCACACATCCTAAGAAAAGGTGAACAAAACTTGTTTGTGCTATTAGCTGCCTGCGAGCGACAGCACAAAAAAAAAAGGCAAAAAGACAGCAAGAAAGTGTGCGTTTTAAAGCGGGGACATTTATTCTCGCGATTCATTGATCATAGCCGCCGTGATCTCCTCGGCGGTCCCTTATCGTACACCTTCGAACGCAACACGCAACAGCTTAAGAGTCTTTCGCAGCTTGCACCGCGCATCAACTGCACACAGACATGATTCACCAGTTCCACTGCATCTGCAACTTTTTCCCTGCTTTCGTTTCTAGATTCGAGCGCTTCGCCGCCCCAACAATATTTCATGGAATGAGATTAAGAACGCGTGAACGTGAAAAATAAAAAGAAGCACAACGAATACTTCTTATTTCTCCGGCGTATACTTTGGCGGGTTAGCTGGCGTTCGTCACGGCTCGGTGCTGAGGAATGAGACGAGGGACTCGGCTCAACAACAAAAACGAGCAGAGCGAGATAGGAAATTTTAAAAAAAATGCACAAAACATTAAATAAAAGAATGACGCAGGTTATCTGCTTTTCACAAGCTCTCCCCAAGGGCAAGGATTTCTTTCGGAGTCTCGCTCGGCTCGGAAGAGAAACAAAATTGCCTGTTTGTCGTACCGTGCATAGAAGCGTGCAGGTCACGCGTGAAGGCGCGCAGCGCTTCAGCAGATCTGTCCCAGTTTTTATCGTCAAGAATTTTTTTCTATGTTCGTTCCGGGCCCACGCTCTTGGGGTGCAAATGTGCGTCGGCGCGATTATCCTATGGTAACATTATTTTTTCTTCTGTTATTCATTCTTGCTGAACGTACTGTCGTAGGCTTGGCGCAAGTTACTGAACTGTGACAGGTAAGTCTGTACGTACAAAAGGTGCTTCACTGTCTGCTAACAAAATAACAACGCACAAACTTCTACCATCACTGTATCACACCAGTTGAAATAATTTTAAAAGCTACCATTCATTCATTGCATAATAAAATGCCGGAAGCAGTTTCAGTGCTTGAAAGTAAAAAAGATAGAAAAAATGTTTCCCAGTAATCGTCAATGCGCTGTATGTTCTGTTTGCTTCAGAAGCATAACAAATGATATCCTTACTACATACACTCTACAGACTTCAGAAGCTCGGTGTTAAAGAGTGGTACACTGTTTATTTGTCGAGACTAACGACGACATTGCTGTCGTTGTCATTCTCTGTCCGAGCTACTCTTCGGGATTGGTCACCATTGCCATATAGGTGTTGTGTTCTAAAAAACGAACTCGTATTGTTCCTTTTTGACGACACCTTTGGAACAAAAGGAGCGCTCTAGAATCCAATGATTGCTGAGGAAATCCATCCCAAACGGCCACTTGTCAACGACAGCGATCGCCGTATCGCCGCTCTCTATGTATCGATCTCAGCCTCTCGCCGCGAAAAGGACAAACGAAACACACATCTCCAAAGGCGTGAAGAGTAATGCCATGCCTGCACTTTCAGTTTACACTGCAAACCACCGCTACTGCCGCCTTGCCCGCTGTCCTTTTTAAAAAGACGCCGGGAAGGAAGGAAATGGAGAAGGACCGGTGAGAGAGGGCGCAGAAACAAAATGGTGAAGAACAGTACTAACACACCATCGGAAGGCTTCAGTAAGCCAAGAATAGAGAGCGATTTGAACAAAAACGGACGGATTTTTCGGTCTTTCTTCTTACGCCGGCAGGAATTCGAAGGCAAAAAAAAGAAATTCGCACTACGCGACAAAGCAGAGAGCGGCGGTACAACCACCACGACGAGAAGAAAAAGAAGTATCAGCAGCACATCGAAACAGGAGGCAGAAGCGCGGGGAAGGCGGCGGGAGGAAGGCGAGAGCACTGCGGGGAGCGACAGCCAATCGAGAGCGCTGATTCAGCCACCGAAGAGGGAGAGGAGGCAAAGAGCAGGGTGCTGCGCAGCGGCGGCGGCGGGGACGAAGAAGGACGCCAAAATGGCGGCCGCGGAGCGGCAAGCGATGCCCGCTCCGCCCCGCAACCCCCGTCGCCTCGCTTCGCGCTCTCTCGAGAGGGGACCGCCGCCGCTGCAGCGGTGCTGAATGGCGATCGCTCCCCGCGCCCGAAGAAGAAACTGCCGCGGCGCGCGGTGGCGACGACTGTTTTACGGCACTTTCATAGCTCGCGGGCGGGAGGAGCCCTCGCTCGCTGTCGGCGTGGCGGCAAGTTTACGAGCAGCCGATGAAAGGGGACACCGCGCCGTAAATCTGAGATCGGGAGAGTTTAACGCCTCGAAAGTGAGTCACTTACACGAGTCCATAAAAGCTCTTCGCGACGAGAGAAACAGGCGTCGGTGCGTGCGTGCGTTCGTGCATGAGCTTGTCGTTGTAGGACGCTCTTCTGCGCGAGGGCGCCCGCAGCTTCGCTGTTAAGCCGGCAGCTGTGGACGTACGCACGCGCGATTTGTATCTGGGCGCATGGCAAAGCCCGGAGAAGTGATGACGAGAGCGAAAGCCGACGAGTGGCGGAGGGCCGAGGAAAAGAATGACGTTCGCGGTTTGGTGGGAGGGACCTCCCACTCTCCCTTCCCTCCCGTCAAGGACAAAAGGCAAATAATGCCCGGAAAAGGATGCTGCTCAAACAGTGCGGGAGCGCCCTGAAAGCATGCGCTGCCAAGTAAAAAGGAATGAAAGAAGGGATGACCGTATGTGCGTGCGTTTGTGCGGAGGGGTGAAGAAAGATGTGGACAAGCGCACACAGTGAGAGAGGAAAGCGGAAAGAACGAATGAATTCGGTAAACATCGTTTGTAAAACAAGGTCGTATGTACGCCGGCTTTTTGTTTTGCTCTCAGTCCGCTGTGCGGTGCCCTGTTCCTCTCTTTGAGGTCGTTTTACCGGTACTTTGTGTCAAGAACAAGCGCTTGTTTTTGAACTAGGCTCGTCACAGCTGCCCTTTTGCACTCTGAATGCAGTGAAATGTTTGAGCAAATTTTTTTCCTTCTTTGCATAAGAAGAATTGCACGATATGCGTGTATTCTATTTTCTGAATGTTTTAGCTCACCATAGATTATTAAACGCGCTCTCCTGCGACAAACGGCGTAGTTTCCGTCACATGCTTCACTGCATTTGGATGTGGGCGTGGCGATGTTACGCAGCGCCAAGTCACGAGAAAATTTCAAATTTCAAATTGCGCTATGCAAAATCATCATATCTAAGAACGCGAAAACGCGTAGAGATTTTTCGATTTTTCTGGTAGCAATGAGTCATCCCTGCAGCCCATCCATCACTTCGTGACCGGGACCATAAAACTGTCAAAGCCGCCGCCGCGCCTGCTTCCGCGAGCCGATGCTACGGCGTTAATGCAGTCGCGGCTTTTCTAGGAATCGTTTACAGTTGGCAGAGACATGCATAAACAAGTATGACGCCTCGATACGAGCTCAAAAAGGCCGCCTGCCGACGACGTTTGAGAGACTAACAAAAACACTACGTAAGGCGGGTAAAAATATAATCAGAGCGTACGCCTCCCAGCAGTATCTTGGAACGATGCTTAGAAGTGATTTATAGACTTACCCGAACAACAGAGATTTTCGAGCATTATGTTTATTTTCATAAATGGCCCTTGAGAAGCGCATTAGATGAGTGAACATGGACCACAGACGCAGATTTTTTGCTTTTACTCGGCTCTCCCTTTCTCGCGGAAGTTGAATGCCACAAAACCTCAGAATGAGAAATATAAAGATGTATTTTTCCCCAAATTCTTCAGAGTCAACTGTCCCGCACTCCACCAGAAGTGCGAAAACGATAATGCATGCATGAAAAAGAAAAACAACTCTAACGAAAGATGCATTCCTGCCTAACCAAATATGAGCTAACAATATCTGTACGCTTTACCGCACGCTGAATTCGGTAAATGACGAATACAAAGTGTATTTAAATCGATGCTTACAAGCGGGCAAGAATACAAAGGGATCTTCAAAACAGTATCGTTCAGTGTAAACAACAACGACTGAAAAAAAACTTTTCTTCCTTCATTAACAAGCTGGACTTCCGGTTTACACAACGGAAATAAAGACACTGCATGTCAAGCCACACGCACTGATAACTTTCTGCCACGGAAGTGAGTTCAGGAAGAGAGCAAAGAGAAATTTCTCAGTAACACCGAGTACATCGTGCAGTGCCGGAAAATTGGGTGGCGCAAGGAAGTCGAACTCCACTGACAAGCGTTCGAACGCAAAATCCAAAAGCGCGATAGCAGCTAAGTATGCCGACATAGCACAGACAGACGTTGTCTTGCTTCTATGAAACTCCATAAGTCAAAACTAATGCCGCTTCCAATTTCAATCTATTATACTCCTCGGGGGGCCCCTCCCCTGCCAGAAAATTTCAGCCGCTTATTTCCATCCTCATTTTTTCTCTGCCTCTCCCTTGCACTCCTTTACTCGGGCGCGCGCGCATTCGCCATCCATTTCCAGTCTCGCGGGCGCACCGCCTTCTCTCGCGTGAGTTGCTTGACAAAGGTTGCGGTGCTCGGTTTATTTACTTGCACCGCTATATAGTGTATACACCGTACCTCTTCGCTCAGCACGTACACCGTGTCGCTTTTCGTTCTGTCGACTTCGATATCTGAGCATCTATATATTCGCAGACCGTCGCCACGTGTATCAAGCGATGGGCTTTCAGCGCTCGCTCGCGCTATTAATAAGCGTGGCCCGCTTCTTCACTCTTCCTGAAAGACCTTCGTTATATGTGCGTATATATATTTCTTCCCCGTTAGCTGTTTAAGCCTCGCTCACCATAAAGTTTGTCGCGAGATTCGCACTCTCTCCACACCACCTTCCTCCCTGCATACAATGACTGCCACTGTTTCTCTTTCCAAGGCGCATCTTTCACTGACAATCTCCTCCTGGCCACGCTTTATCTTTTTACTTGCCGCTTTCCTCCTTTCCCCTCGCTGTAAACGCGGCCGCTTTGGTTTTGTCTTCATCGTGCGTCGTCTTTGTCTTCATTCGCAATTTCTCGTCTCCTTCAATCTCTGCTGTTTTTCGTGGCTGACGCTCCCTCTGTCGTCGCCCCGAACAAAAGCCAAATAGAGCGGCTCGAAATTGTCTTTCGTCGCGACGCTGTGTCTTTCTTTCTTTAATACCGTATACTTACATATAGCGTCCGTCCGCACGGGGCATATACGTTAATTCGCTTTGTTCAGCGCAGCGACGTTAAAGGCGAAGCGTTTTTCTGTCCCACGGTATCTTTCGTCCCGAGTCTTTCTCATCCTATCTTTCTTTCTCGTTTCTTTTTTTTTCTTTGCGTCCCCGAGCCTCGGCGCGATTTCGGTGATAAATACGCGGCAGCCTGTGCGCAAAGTTAAAGCGCTCAGTGCGACAGCGCGATATTAAAAAGAAAAACGCCAGAAAGAAAGCACGCTAACAAATCAGATCGGAGCTTGCTTAGCCCCTGTAGCCGCGGCGACCCAGCGAGGCGATGCAAACGTACACGGGACAAGAAAAAGAAAGAAAAGTGGTAATAAGCCAG
This sequence comes from Amblyomma mixtum, assembly GCF_055824585.1. Classification (NCBI taxonomy): domain Eukaryota; kingdom Metazoa; phylum Arthropoda; class Arachnida; order Ixodida; family Ixodidae; genus Amblyomma; species Amblyomma mixtum. Next base: position 88,682,379 of record NC_143017.1, on the reverse strand, counting down.
CGAGAGAAAAGGTACATATATCTCCAAGGGAGGAGGGTGAGGGAAGGGCGGCACCATGCAGAAACTCTGAGCTCGCGCACATTTTCTCTCGTGCGCGCTTTTCGAAATTGGGCGCAGTTTTCCCGAAAATGAGTTGTAGCGCGCGCGGAACTTGTATAATAGCGTGGAAGAGAAAAATTGGCAGGTCTGACGGCCGCGGAATTATGCCGCCCCGTGTTCGTGTTCTGTATGTGTGTGGCTGTGTAAGGAAAGGAGACACGGATATATAGTCACGGGCCTTAGCAGGCACAAACCTTCGAGCAGGTATATACACTATACATATACCCAGCTCTAGGAGGCCTTACATCTGAAACGAGTTCCTGCTGCGCCGTGAGAGAAAAAGAAATTCTACGCCCGGCTTATTGATGGAACTCTTCTGAAAAGATATATATCTACAAGAAAGGACACAGAAAAAAGCAGCGCTTCGACCTGCGTTCTTCTTGTTCTTGTGCAAAGATACAAGGCAAGAACGAGAAATTAATTAGATCTAACTTCGACCAAGCGCGGTTTGTGTTTTTGTGTGGAAGCAGTGCAAATTGGCAATCTCATGGAGAAGATGAATGCCTCTTTAACTGGCTACATTTTTCCTAAAATAAAATGCATGCTCAGAGAATGAAGAACCTGTTCTGCTACAAATACTATAATAAATTGTTTCGCCAGCAGGCGGCTCAATTAGATGTTCCACTCGGGCAAGGCGTCCAAAACAGTGCATGCATTGGAGTTGACCAATTGAACTCGTAACTCGTGGTGAGGCACTGGTTGTACATAGACACAAATGCTAATATGCACGACAGGCGTGGCGGCTCGGTGTCTGTGGTGTTCCGCAGCTGTTCACGCCTTCGTTGTTTCAATAAGGGCCGCTGCACGACCGAATTCCCCCGAAGAAATGCAAAAAGCGCCCGCGTGCATGCTGGGACCTCGCTGAACTCAATTGTGAAAGAAATTCACAATTATGAAATCACTCCGCAGGCCATCCACTGTATACGTCACAGGCCGGGTGCATATATCTACCACATAAAGGCCCACTGAATATAGTTAGTTCATGAATGTATCGCTAATGTTTACAAAATGGAAGTTTATATAGAAAGATCTAATGGAATCTGGAATAACAGGATTTGCAGTTGAATGGTACGGCAAAACAGCGCTGACGGACGGGACGGAAAAAGACGAGACCGACACATGCGCTGATCAGCGCATGTGTCGGTCATATGAACCAACCAGCCCGACTCAGCCCTCTACTTGCAGTTGCTTGGCGCATGCTTAGGATAAAACTTCTCTGTGCGGATGGATCTTCCTATCTGAGCCAAAACTGCACTCTCAAACGCGGACCGACAGCCTTTTTCTGGATCAGGTTGAAAGTGAGTCAGATTGTAACAGTAATAGAGAGAAAAAAGGAGCAAGATCAAGGGTTCCTCGACTGCATCGCCATCATCATCAACAGACATTATCATTATCGAACTGTCATTATCAAACTTCGGTTGGACGCAGTTGAACGAGGCAGATTATTTGGAATAGTGAAACCTTGTGGCTCAGTGATCCCATCGCGGTCTCAACGCACGATCCCACCAGTTCCCTCAACACTATACTTCCAACATTTACGCCTTTCTTTGGTGCCGAAAGGCGATACACCACATCAGATGCTCTTACCGTCTTCATCACCACTCAACTTCGCCCTGACTCGGAGTAGTGGCACGGGTGGATTGCTGAACAGATAATGCAAATATGGCATTACCTTCAGATTTCTATGATAATGACCTTATTGTTACCATCTTGACTATTGTTTACGTATTACCTTCAACTTAGTGCTTTACTTTGTGTGATTATGACCTGAGTGTAAGGCCCTTACGCTTTCTTATTGTTTAATTGCTCACATTAACGCGATAGCGTTAAGACTCCCGTTGTGCAGACAATCCGGCGTAGTCGTCGTCGGCGTTGTGAGCGAAAAATCACCGGAGAAGTAACCTATAAGTGGGCAACCTAACTCACATGACCTTGTGACGTCATCACAACCTGCCCACCGGATTGTGAGCAAACTGACCACCGTTGCAAGTGGCAGTTAAATTAATGATTTGTCGCGAGAGGTTGCTCGGGAAGAGCAACTTGGTTCGCACAAGCCGCACCCATGGCAGCACCTGCCATCGCAGGGCCACCGTTTAACCGCTGCTCCACTGCGCCAGGAGTGACATGAGGACTCCCAGGGATATGAATGTCAAGTCGACAAAGATCAAATCCGCATAAATATAGGCGCTAACCTATTAAAACCATCGCTTCATGCCCTTAAGGTGGAGCTCAAGTGTCCCCTGCAATTTTTGTCCATACTAATTATTTACCATCTACTGTGATTATGATTGCTCATTCCTACTGTTCATTCTCCATTTCCTGTTAGCATTTCTGGTTTGTGCACAGTTCTCTGCCTGCTGTACTGTGTTGTAGCTTATTTCGGTGTGTATTATGCAAAAAAAACAACAAAAAAAAACAACTTTATAGCAGGATAAAATTCAAGAATTAAGCGGCAAACGCCTCTCAAAGCAGAGGTTCCAGTCAGTGCCGTCAGCCGATCGTCAGTGGTTAATCCATTTACTCCTGCCAGTGGCACATCGCAGGTGGCTGGGGAGCATGCAAAGAGAATTGACCACGACGCCACGGCAATAGGTCGACGCCATTAGCTGGGCATTGCTTTGAGGGACATCTGCCACTGCATTGTTGAGCTGTATCTGACTACAGTGCGGTGTATTCCCCTATGTGAAAAGCAGCAGACAGAGCCGCTGTTCGGCAAGAACAAATGTTTTCAAGCACATGTAAAATAAATACTCCGCTCGAACCAGATTCACCACCTGCGCGCAGAGTTTTTTTTGTTTTGTTTTGTTTTTTTGTGATCGGCCTTCAGTGGCTGTCAGTCTCGTGCATCGCCTGGCCTGAACCGCATCGGAAGTGACTATGCCTCGCAAAGCTAGTGGGGAACTTCGTGTACGCAATAGAGCTTTCCATTGTTTCGTTCTCCACTTCGCACACACACATTAAACGGAAATATTTGGCAGGTTCGCTACTCTACTGTCTTCAAGAAATAAATACGCCTCGGCGGTGTGACCCAGTAAACGGAAAGCAGTGCAAAAGAAAGGTCCACCACAGACGTACTGAACGAACAAGGCGACAGGGCGGCACGAACAACCTATACTCCACAGTTTATAGAGTTTATATGCGGAGTCAACAAAAGTTCTATATCCACCCGCAAACACACATCTCACCCCATCATTATTTTAACCGCCCTGCAAAACGACATATGGCCTTAACAGGTTCGTTTATTGGTCAAGTACGCAACATACATCTTGCTTACCCTGGGCGAGAGCCATTTTCTTACAGCCAATCAAAAACGACCAGGGCAGCGAATCAGACCTTCTGGCATATTATATTCGAGTCGCCGCGGACTACGCTGCGTATGGTTTAAATTTTGCAACATGTGGGCGCATTTAAAGAAAAAAAAACACGAAGAAACATTCAATGGATGTTCAACAGGCACATACGCACATATAACACAGGCGACCGTATTAAATATGGTCCGGAGCTCGCATATTTATTGTAATCTTATGCACAATTTCCAACCAACTCCGTTGGGCTTTGCTTTTCCCAACGCGAGACGCGTCCAGTAGAGGCCTTTTCATTGGTTCATTTTCGGCCAGTTACTGGTGTGGTTGGGTTAACTTATGCTAGAATCTTTTGAGAAGGAATGTACAGTTCGTTTATGACATAATTCGCCAAATTCCTTTTCTACTCGGAATTGCGACATGCACACACGTGAAGGGCAGTGCAGCTTTCCGGACCGACAGCCATGCATATTTGGTGGTACGTGTGCGCATGCGCAGATGCAAGTGCGCCTAGACGCACCCAAGCGTACACACAAATTATAAAGATCGTTGCATTTCACCGAAATGTGCTCCTGTCCTGCAATTTGAGTCTCTATTTCGAGAGGCAAACAGTCCATGCTGAGACAGTCAACGAATTTCTCTCTCTCTCTTTCTTTTTTGAAAGAAAGGCCGTAGCTTAACTGTAGACGTTACGAGCGAGCGACCACCTGTTTCACGGTCAATATACGAACAAAACAACGTTTCTCTCTCGTTGTCTTTCGTTTCTTTCCTCCTTTTCCTTTTTACTCTCGCACTCAATCCTTCTTGCAAACACCTAGGCCTCTAAATCACAAAATGACGGCTCCAACCGAGAGATGTGTGGACCGTGAGCATCACTGACGCATGTCGCACCCACCGCGGTCGTTGCGGCCACGCCGACGCCCGTGAGAAAGCTTCCACCAGAGGAGTACGGAGCGAAACATAATTTAGAGCAATTCCGACGCGGCGGAGCTCGTAAACTCGGCGGCGGCGTGAGTCGAGGAGAAAGGTAGCGGCGGAGCGGTTGGCGGAGTGGTGGTGAGGTGAGGGAGAAAGCGAATTGAAGGAAGAACAGCCGGGAGGATGGCTTGCGGGGAGGAGACGGCGTTGCTAGCTGTTCGCTCTCTTTCGACCGGAACCGCACCGAGATATACATTCGTTTCGCAAAAGTGCCCGTTAATTGCTACGAGATGAGAGTCTTGCGCCGCACTGCGGAGGGAATGGGGGAGGGACAGACAGAAGAAAGTGCGCTGGTTATGGTGGAGAAGCAAAAAGAATGCGTCGAGAATCGCGCGGGGCGACGCCGGCAGGAAAGAAAAGGGGGAGGAGCGTTCGCTTCAGCGAACGCTCGCCGAAGCGCGGCTGCGGACGCCCTGCGAGCGCGCGCGCTTGGCGACTTGACTTAGCTCGGCCTCGGCTTGGCTCGGCTTCACGCTGGCAGGGCTCTTTCGCGCGAGGCTCGGGACAAATGCAAATTGAACTGCCACGCGGAGAACAGCGAGAGCAGGGACCGGGCAGACACAACACTGGTTCTTCTTCCTCGGAATGCGAGGGCCCGTAAGAAGAGGGCGGACAGAACGAATAAAAAACAGAGTGAAATGAAGAAACAGTGAGACGCGAAGCATAAAGTGTGGAGGAGTTGGCGAGAGAGCAAGAAGAAGAAAGAAGAGCGTGACGCTGCGAAACTAGCCGGCGCGACAACGCGCGCAGTCCACTGGAAGCGGGTCCAAAGAAGTCGTTTATAAATCTGACAAATCCAGCAGGACCGGGCGGGCGGGCGGGCGCCGCTCGTGCGGCGGCGGTGGCGCTCACGCACGCGACAGCCAGCGCGCCGCGCGGCGCACTGCACACCACACGCACACAAGTGTAGCGAGTGCGCACGCGGGGGCCCACTCTGTAGTTTATCTTACTTTCCGGATTTTCTCTCGCTCGCTCGCTCAAGCACGCAGACACACACGAACATACACAGAGAAGGCTGTTTCTGAATTCCGCTCCTTCATTCCTTACTTCTTCTTTTTCTGCGCTCTCTTTACCCGCGCAGTCCCACGAAGGTTCGCAAGGGTAGCAGCGCAGCAGAGGCTCGCGCTAGCCCCGCGCGCCCGGCCCGCCGTAGCAGCAGCTACGGGCCCGCAAAACTCGGAAGCAAGCAAGCAGCGATGCCACGGCTCGAGCACGCGAGAGAAAGAAGGAAGAGTGAAAAGAAAAGGAGGCCAAGCGCGCAAGTCGTCGGTGTTGTAAATTACGAGCTGGCCGCCCCCCTCCCCCACGCCTCCTCACCCAGCACACAGCGTGTTGCTCACTGAGCGGGCGCGAGCGCGCGCACGCTGTTGAAAAGACTCCGCCGCCGGAATTCGCCATTCGTCAGCGACTTTTGTACTTCTGCGGCGCACTTCCCTCCGTGTATGGCCAGACTTCATGACCCCCCCCGCCCCCCCCCCCCCCCCCCCCCCGCATCCGAACCTTCTTCTTTTAGATCTTCTCCTCTTTCTCTCTTTCTTCTCTTCTGCAGCTAGCTGTAGCTCTGCCGTGGATCCCTCGTTGATTTGTCCTTTTGTTTCGTGCGTCGTTTAATGTGCCCCTAGCGGCCCCCTTTGGTGTGTTACGGTACTAGAACGAACCGCTGTCGTCGTGTTGTGTACAACCAGCCACGGCCGATCGTCGCTATGTTTTGAGAGATTTATTGCTCGCACGCGCCTACTACACCCCACCCCCACCTCTCTTTCCCGCCTCAAGCTCCACAGATTGAAAATGGCCATTACGAAGGAAGCGTCTTTCGTCTCGCACAAGAGGCTGCACTGCCGCCGTCCACACGAGAGGGCTAGCTAACAGAACCGGACCAGAATTTACAGCCGCGCTACATAAAGAGCGATGTCAAAGGAGAGATTTACAACCCGTGGAATTTATGACCCCTTCCGCGCGGCCTCGTGAATCCCGAGGCTGCCTTCCGGTGAAGATTCGGCGACGAAAAAAGAAACATTGAGAAGAAATGCAGCAGCGTTCGTTGGCAGATTCGTTAATCTCTTGCCTTTGAATGAGACCCGTCGCTGAATAGCTGAGGTCACTTGCCTAAAAGCTTTCCTTTTCAGCGTGGTGACAGAGAGAAAGTGCAACCAATAAACATGCATTAAAGTGTCCTTCTTCCTTGCCGATATTTGATACAGGACCCGGGTACCCTTGAATCCACCGATGCGATTTGGATCCTGGAGTGGAAGCGCTGGGAACATGATCCACGGCAGGTCACGTCGCTTTGCCAAGATAGAACTGTCTCGGTGTGATTTAGGAGTTGAAATAGCGGTTTTCAGAACCAAACATGCGTGATTATCGCAATTCACTTAGTCGCGGTGAACGTACGTCGTTGTACATGGGCGACGGCATTTCGAAATCAGTGGTCAACGTTTCGGTACGTATTTGAGCTGTAAGCACGAATAAGATGACACAAAATACATTTGAAATATCTACTAGGGGAGTGAATAATTGGAAGCTGGGAGCAAATGATTAGCGTCGCTATGTCTGCTGACTGTATCCATGAAATATCACTTTCACAAAAGTTTTGAGAGTGCGCTGGCATGGTACCGATGCAATGGTTTCATTACTGAGCCACAGTGCAAACAGTAAGTCCATTATTTGTTTGTTTGTTGGGTTTTATGAATATAAGCAGCTAGGGCAATCATGCGTCAAGCACAAGAATATGTTCAATAATCAGGGTTATTACATGTAGGTCAGTTCCTCTCATGTGTGCACCGGCTTATCACAAAAAAAAAAAAACGCAAGCATATGCCCTGGTCTTTGTTATGAGTAGCTGCGATTACCAACCACCCCTGTTCAATATAGCGCTGGTAGGTAATCACAGCGCGATCAGGTTCACTTCTGATGACAACCCGTCGCTCATAAATCTTTCCTCGGTAAACAACATTCTTCTGCTAAGGGACTTCGGTTATGCTGACGGGCTTCGATCGGCTTTTCGTTCCCCAACCCCTTTTCATAGCAACGCGATCAAACGACGCACGCCTTGCGATTCGTACTTACGGGAGGTAAAGGCCTTCCGAGTTCGCTTCTATTACAGTGTTCAAGGTTGTTAGTCAAACAAGCCAATACCCTACCTCGGCGTATACCGAACCACAGCAGCAGGTCATTATAATTGGTGGCCTATACTATACTAAGAGCGGTTTGATGTAATGACGAGCGCGCTTTACACTGAGGAACACGAGCCATTACCCATGCACGGTCGCTGCACTGAAATCATCCGTCTGGGTGGGCGGCGAAGATGATATAGGACCAGACTGCAGCAGCCTCACGCCGAAGCATCCATGCGTGCATACTGCATCATTTGAGTGGGCGACCCAAATGCGCATATTCAACAACGCCACGCGAACCCCCGCCTCAGATGCGCGTATACGCAGCATCGTGCACTACACACGGGGGCGGCAAGTGCAGCAAGTGAACCTCGCGCGCAGCTGCCCCCGCCGAAGCCCCGGCGGCCGCGGTGGCCGCGCTCCGTCGACGGCCATCCATTAACCCATTAACAATTCCGGGGCCCGCGGGCGGCTATCGGAACGCTCTCGGCTCCGGAGCCGCCGCCGGGGCCGACGGGCCGCCATCCATTGCGGCCTGTCTGGGCCGGATTTACAAGTGCCTAGGCCTGGATTAGAGAGGCGCGCCCGGGGCCGTCCCCTCGGAACCCTGTATTCTTCATAGGGCCGCCTTGTAATCAATTGCGCGCCCAAATCCGTCGGGATAGGCGCCTCGCGGGAGTCGAGCAGAGGAGAGGAGACGGGCGCGAAAGTGCGCGCGCCCAACAGCGCGGAGAAGAGGACCGGCAGCGAAAAAAAAGAAAGATAAAACAAGAAGCGCCCGGGAAGGAATCCAATTCTTACTGCTGCTCGATGCTGCTGTTGCAGCTGCAGGCTCCACTTTCTATTCTGATCTGTCTTCTTTCCTTTTACTTTTTTCGGCGCAGCTCTACTGCACTCGTTCTTCTTCAGCAGCGGGCGCGAAACTTATTTGCTCTTTTACGAGGCTGCTGCTACTGGCGCGCGAGCGAGCCGCGTGAGATGGTAGATATATAGGTTCGATCCCCCTTCTTTGGGCCTTCGCCGTCCGGCGAGCTCGGTCGTGGGCTCCTTGGAGCCCTCCCCTCTCCTAGCTCACTCGCTTTTGCTTATTTCTGCTCTTATATTCGCCCTCGATCTTGCCCCTATCGAAACCGAGTTTGGAAACAAACGTCGGATCTCTCCAGCGAGAAAACGCGGGATTAAGCGCGGCACGCTCTCTCCCAGCGCGTCGACCGTGCGGCATGCGTGGCTCCCTGTCGAAGCCGCCGCGGGGATTTGGGCTTTGGGCATACGCGCCTCGGCCTCTGCCCGAAGGAGGACTACGCCGCCGGGCCCCTTACACGCTGAAGAGGGTAAAGAAAAGAGAAATGGAAGGGGAGGGAAAGGAACGTAGGCGCTGCTAAACATGCCGGAGAACGTGATTTGCGAGAGCGCCAGTGTCAGGCTCTTGGTTGCGCAAGTCGACATTTGCACGGCGTCGAGCTACACTGTAATCGCAATTAACCACACCACATAAACTTACCCTTCGTCGCCGCACTTCATTTATTTACTTTTAATGATTTTCTCATCTATACCCTGATTGAAAGGCCTAATTCGTTTCCCTGAACGAAGCAGCAACATCTTCAGACAGCAGCGACCTTGAACACTGCCGGCACCTTTAGGCACTCTGTGCCAGGGATTCTGTGCCACCTGGCCTTGAGGTGTTTAAAACGTAAATACCCGTCAACATATACGGTTATATCCGTCGTGCGATTACATTAAGGCTACGTTTTTGTGTTCATGTCCAGCACAGTTCAGTAGTGAGTGCCTTTTATACCAGCGACTACTGAGCAATGCCATTCCTTCAGCCCTCCCTAGCTTTCTCCCACGACCGTCTCAAACGTGCCTTACATGCTCCGTATATCGCATGAACGTGCAGAGCACTTTCTCGAAGCACTCTCCCCGACACACGTGTGCAATATTCTGATTAGTAAGCAGGTCAACGTACGACTCTTCCCTAACGACTTACTAAAACTGCGATGATGCTCAATTAAGCAGCGGAAAGTGTCCTCCTGCGCCACCACAATAAAACACGCCATCAAATTCACAGCGGCGCGCAATGACAGGAAGACAGCAATTGCCTTACCTTGACGGCAAACTGAACTCGAGCAGCCGAGGCACTTTTGCGTCACAAGATGCCACCTGCGGAATGAAACGCATGTTAGAAGGCACTAAATCTTTAAAAACTGATGAATGAGTGTATGTGCATACACGTGACAGCCTGTGCAGCGTGCGAACGAATCGACGCCACGAGGGGAGGAGCGCGCGCATAATGAACATAATTAATTCATAACTCATATATGCATGCACTATATTAAACAACGAGTACCAGCCCGCAGAAGAGGCGCCTTATTATGCTAGAGATTTTGCTTCGAATTTAAAAATCATCGACACTGAATGAAGGTAAAGTTATAGGTATCGGACAACGTGCGGTGCACGGTAAGGACGCATGTATGGCTGGGGTGGATAATTTTATGACTGGGAACAACGTAGTTTAACTTCACAGCTGGCCAATAAGGGTGGGACAGTATAAGGCAGAGTTATGTCCTAAAGCCTTGCAAACCGCTATTACCTTCATACCTGCGGCATATACGTATATCTGCCTTTTATCACAGATACGCACATCTTCTCTTTTCGATGTACTGTGTATATAGAGCCCTTTTCCTCATTCTGCATGTCCCTTGTTGTGCCATCTCCTCTCCGTCCTTCGAGTATACTTTTCCATTCAGTTGATTCTTCGACCCATCCTCCAATTTCCTGTCTGTAGGACATTGTTCAGGCGGAAGCCCTAAGCGGGCTGTTCACTGAGCGGTATGGAAAAGGCCGGTACCCTTTCTATCTTCCTTTTATTTTTTTCGAAAAAGAAAGACACAACGCAATATCTGCGGCCGGATTATCGAGCTCTGCTTTTCTGGAACCGAAGGCTTGCTAGCGAAAATGACAAATAAAAACTAATACTTCTGCCGAGGCAAACAAATCGGCGAGATTATAAAACAAGAAGTCAGAGCACGCGTCAAATTGCACCGCGCGCTAAATCACATTCCTAAAGAGACCGCAGACACGATCGATACGCAGGGATAGCCTCGTCATTTGTTAAAACTGACTGCACCACCGTCCGTCCGTCCGTTCGTGTGGTGCACTCGATTGGCTGAGCCCGAGTTGCTCGAGGAGACACCTTCTAATTCAGCGACCTCGGAATTAAAAAGAGCTCCGCTGTGTCAGGGAGGATGTGCGGAGGCGTTCACAATGCGGCAGGGTCGGTCGGTCGTTCGGTGGGGATCTGGGTCCCACCGTGGAGCTCGTTAAAATTGTTCCACGGGGTCCAATCAGTCAGCATCCCCTCCCCGAATTTCACGATGATCCAACGACGCAGCAACGCTATAGCGACCTGCGATGTGGAGGAGGCTATAGCGGCCCGCTCCAGACAATACGGCCCTCTTCTTTGCAGGCACGCCGACCCCGAATATAAGACCGGCAAGGAAGAAGAAGGTCTTTTAATAACGCGACTGCGGGGGTCTCTCCAATAGTGAAGCAGCCTGTCTCCACGGCATTCGTACAATGAAGCGGCAGCCCCCGGAGGAGCGGTATGTGCGTATGTGAGTTGCCAGTCAGTTCGAATGAAAACTATATGGCGACACTATATATACGGGCGCGACAACACCCGCGGACCGACCACCCGCCGACTTGATTGAAATCTGCGCGGCCACCCACTCGCCCTCTTTCATTTCGTTAAAATGTCCCCCGATTCATTGACAGGCTGCGGTTCAAACCAGGATTAAAATTAAAAAAAAAAGAAAGAAAACAGGCGAGGGAGGGCGGCCGGAAAGGCTGCCTATACAAAACTTCTGTTTCTTGATGAATTCGAAGGGAAAACGAAAAGGCGAAACATACATGCATGTGAGTGTATGCGTTTGTGCACAGTACTGCTTTATTTTCCACGTGGAACGGTTTCTTATATGCATGTATTTCCCCCTAACCTAGATTGATAGCTGCAGCAGAGAGCCCTCTTTCTTTTTTTCTTCTTTGATTCTTCTTCGCTGCCTGAAGGATTTTCGGATATTTCGGGCAAGAAGAAAGAAGAAAGAAGGAAAGATTAGTTTCACGCGTGAAGTCGGGAGGACGGGTGGTCGCCCGGTGGCCAGGGGGGTGCAGTGACAGTGATTGAAAACGTATTCGGGCAATCTAGATCCAATACTTTCACCCGGCCCCTTCAGGCAGCGTCGCAACGAAGTGCACCAGAAAATGAAAAGAAAAAAAAAAGGACCGTGGAGACGCGAAAAACTATTAATAAGGAAGAAGACGAAACAGCTGGAAGAACGCAGCCGTGAAACTTTCTGGGCTGTCTTGGTTGTGCCAACTGTGACAGCAAACCGAAGCCCATTCCGTCCCGGTCTCTATGCCGTCCGCCTTGTACACACGGCCGGTTGCACTGAAACGCGGAGACGAAATGGAAAACAGGAAAGCGCCTACTCGTATACACTGCAGCCAACGTAGGGCACTGAGGCGCGATTCAAAAGGACAAAAAAGGATACAGGGGAGACAGGAACGGAATTCCACAGGAGCGTTTAGGCGAGTAGCCCCACGGAACTCGAGTCGTGCCTGGGCACCGAGGGATTCCGGTTCCACTCGACCCCTCTCTGCCAGCCGCACCGCGTTTAAAGTGCCTTCGATCTCGCAAGCGCGCCTGTCTATATATGGACTTCGCTGCGATTGGTTTACGCGTTTCTGGAAACAAAATCCCATCCGTCTTGAGCAGGAGGGAGAGGTGGGCGGGAAAGGAGAGACGCGTCGTTTGACTCATTGCCAAGAACGGATCCTCCTGCATTCGCTTGCTTTTTCCTGCTCCTTATAGTTGCGTGTTCCGTCACATGAGCTCGGAATGCACGCTACATGCTCCGTGGAGTGCTTCCGTTGTGTCATTTATAGCACTGGGCGGAAACAGAGCACACTGGTGGCTCTTAAAACGGTATTAATACATAGTGCAGCCGGCATAGACCTCCTGAGTTCCGAGTTTTAAAGGCAGGGTAGTAATCAACAGACGCCTAGAAAGCGCTTTTCAGCACAGTTTTTGCGACACCCCCTCCGCAGCGCAGGCGGCTAATGTCACCCGTAGACGGAGAAGACTGTGCATGTGCGTGTTAACACGCACAGCTGGCGGTCGGCAGAAGCCATAAGAATGTGATTGAACATTGTATTGACACAGGCATTGCAACAATGGTTCGACTAAGCAATTATGTTTACAGAGACGTGAAGGAAGTTCAGAACGCGTTTCGAAAGAGATCTTTTCTGGCGACTAACGCGAAATGTCGATTTGATGTGCATCACAACCTCCGTGAATAACAACGTTAGGCTGACGGGTGATGGAAACAAAACGGCTGCTTGGGAAAAATTGGAGCGATACAAACGCCTCGGAAACAATGTCCTCCATGATATTGCTCAGCCTTCTAAATCAAAATTCAAATTAAAGTGCAAAAAAAGTCGCCAACACTGAGCCCTCCAATAAACCGGCAATAAATCAGGCAGGGAGCAATCAAGAACCAGCAAAAGAGACGGGCCGAACAGTGGGGACAATGAAGCAACACGTGACGAATCGCGCGCCTACAAGCGCAGGCAGTCGAAGCAGGGGCTCCGCACACGCAACACGGTGCGGAATTCCCTGGTGTCCCCACGCTGCAGGAGGCACGGACAGCGGCTCGGCTGGAGACAGGCAGAGGAGGCTTCGGGGTTTTCGGGCGTCTAGGCGCGGCGAGGGAGGTGCGGGGTGGTCGAATAAATATTCAAATAACCTGGCGGATGAGACGGCTCAACCTGCCCAGCAACTCGGAACGCTGCTTGCGCCGCACAGAGCAACGCCGACATGGAGAGAGAGCAAGCGAAGCGCCCGGCTGCCCCGTCATCCTCACGCTTCGCGAAGCCGCTGAAGCGAGCGCGCCCCGCGAAGCTCGCCGCTAATGCCGCGCGCCTGACGTCATGCCTCGCGGCCTACCCAATGATGGAAGGCCGGTGCCGAGCGTGATTTATGGCCCTGCGCCCCCCCCCCCCCTCCCCCCTCCCGCTATCCCTGCCTCTCTCCGTTCTTCTTCGCCTCTCACCGGCGCACGTAGCGGCTACTCCTGACAGACCGCGCAGCGCGCGGTTGTGTGAGTCGCGCAACAAGGGGAGCCCAGGCATCTGCTGCTTCTACTTCTGCCGCGAGCACGGGGACGTAATCCCCTGTGCCGCGAAGAGGGGGCTTCTGCAAACCCTGCTGCATGTGGCGTCTGTTGCGCGCAAACACTTTCTGAGAGGCATCGGGCCGAAGCGTCACAGGCGCTTCGCTCCCGCGCAGTATGTACCAAATACCTCGCTCTTCGCCCGCTCTGCGGTGGACGCGTGGACCATACACACAGACATATATATACATATATACTACACGGGCTTTCTCCCGTTTCTCCGCTAAGACCGCATCTGCAGTGTTTCCCAGCGCCAGGAGACCGCTGGTCACTTATCATCTGGACGTGTCGAAGCCCCGTTCCTTCGTCCGCTGCTGTGGTATAGGCACAGAGTGGGCCGTGGTATATATATATGGGCACGTCTATACAGAGACAAACAGGGCCTGTGGCGGCGGCGTATATCCCGATGATATACGGCCCCGACGCATAAGCAATGCCTCCTCGGAACACTGCAGGTGCGGCCTATGTTCGGAGAAACTAGAATTGCAACCGTGTGTGTGTGTAGGAGGCAAGAGAGGCGCTGTCGTTTCGCCGGGGCGCGTTGTTAAGAAATCGCGCGTGTCTGTATTCCCGAGACTTTTAATATCCAGCGGAAACTCGAGAGAGAAAGTTCCGGCGCTCGTTTTTCTTGATGTTTCATTTCGCACTTGGGGGCGCGACGCGTCTGCGGGCGTCGCGATATGAACGCCGGCGTTCGCGCCAGTTTTCTTCCATCCATTTTGTTCTCCCTGGCGTCAGCGACAGTATTTTCAATACGATCCGACCTCTACGAGGCAGTGGCGTGGTTCCCTCTCGTTGTTTACTCCGGACTCGAACAAAAACAGCGCCTATCCCGCTATTTATGATTACTTTTCTTACACCGGTTGCTCTTTCTCTTTGCTTCCCAATCGGTCCCTTCCCGCCTCCCTCATCCCCCCAGCCCACCCCCGCAACCCCAACCTGCAGCGGCGACGGCGGGAGCTATGGGAATAAACCGAAGAGGAATAACGGCACATAGACCGCGCACTGCAGGTTCCATTTCAGCGCCATACGTCTCTGACGAATACTAATATCGAACCATGAGTGGAGAACTCGCTGTGTTTCCCGGCCGCCGCCGCCGCGGGCTCTCTGGTTCGTGTGTATAGCTTGTTCCGGCTCCCCTCTTCCCCACAGTACACTTCTCCCCCATACGTAGACGGTGCACAACGTCTTGCTTTTGCAGGCAGCGGCGACAGCAGCAGCAGCGCTGTCCGCAAGAAAGAAGCACCATGCGGCAGCCCCGGCGAGCTTGTGCGTGCCTGCGTCGATGTTCTCATATATCTTCCTTCGGGGCGTATATATCTCTGGGGCTCCCTTTTTCCTTTCCTTGTTATCAGCGCGAGCGCGAGCTCGCTCGTGGCGACACGTGCTATATACACACATAAGCAGCACAGACCTCTGTGTGCGTGCGTGTGTGTGTGCCACTGCACTGTAGAAGCAGCCTTCGATCTCCTTCCTCTCCCGGCCCGTGTTCTCACTTCTCCCCTCAGTTCTTCCCGTCTGGTGAACGCCCTCCCAGGCCCCAGTAATACCTTTATTAATTTCAGCCCAGTGCAACGGCAACGAGACATTTCTCATTAGCCGACGCCATCCGTCATTGGCGAGGAAATAAGATGCGTCTGGGTCGGGAAGGGAGGGCGAAGGGATGGAGGGGGAGGGGGAAGACACCCGCCGGCGCGCCTGCAGTCACTGCCAAGCGCTCGGGACTGGTCCAGCTATAGCTCCCCCAGCGAACACCATGCAGCAGCGGCAGTGCCGGGCGAAAAAAAAAAAAAAAAAACAGTGCTCTTGTTTTGGGGGCGCTCCTTCTTATATATACACAGCCATTCATCCCCATTTACCGGGCTTATTATTTGCGCCGGCACATTAAGGTTGCAGATGTCCTCGCTGTCACCAGGCGGTGGCGTTTTCTTTCGCGGCCGTCGCAGCATGCGCGGCCTGTATTATACGCGCATTGCTATTCTGCCGGCGGAGAAGGAGAAACATGCAGTGGCGGCGAGCTGAGGGACAGAGACGTAACGCAACCGTTCATAACACAGATAACGTCCCCCCCTATCCTACTCCTGTGCATGAAAGCAGGGACAAAACGGCCTTGTCTCCTGTCTTTCATCTTTTCCATTTCATATATGTATATGGCCTGCAAATGCAACTGTCGTGGCATAAAACCTAAGTGGGCCGCCAGACACGCGTAATGAATACATCGATAAGTGCGCGCATGGAATTGCGAATGGTTCGCGAGCGTCGGCATGAGGAAGGAACGTGGACGGGACAGAGACTTATATGTACAGCAATCGATTGTCGCGTACCGTGTGTTCTTTGCACGCTGGCGTGCCCGTGAGAGAAAGCATTTGCACGTGCTGGATGAGTCAGCTCTCTGCGATAGCAAGCTTGGAACGTGATTCTTCGGTACTGGAAGACAATACACTCCGATGAAGGGTAGATATAGCACCGCACGAGAAAAAAAAAATCTTCACGACAGAGTTCAAAGAGGAAGGATTGAGCGGCGGTTTCGAGATGAATATTTGCTTGCTTTTAAAAAATTTGGTGGAAACATTTCGTGAATCAAGTTCTGATGTATTGGTTTCACAAAATAAAATGATGATGATGATGATAAAAAATGAACTACTCGAAAACGAGCAGCAAGAAGCTCTTTTCAAAAAGATAAGGGGAAGAGTTGCATGGTAAAAAAAAAAGCAACAACAAAAGCCGCCGCGGTGGCTCAGCGGTTATGGTGCTCGGCTGCTGACCCAAAAGACGCGGGTTCGATCCCGGCCGCGGCGGCTAGAATTTCTTTGGAGGAGAAATTCTAGAGGCCCGTGTACTGTGCGATGTCAGTGCACGTTAAAGAACCCCAGGTGGTCGAAATTTCCGGAGCCCTTCACTACGGCGTCTCTCATAGCCTCAGTCGCTTTGGGACGTTAAACCCCATAAACCAAACCAAACCAAAAGGAGGGACGGAGAGAGCGCACGCAGATCTTGTTGTGGTGGTTTTATTTTCACTGGCTCGCGCACGTGGAATATTCTATCGTCGCCATGGTATATACGGACGTTCTTACTGAAAACAAGCTCAAATTTACGCAGAACGTGACACGCCGGCGTCAGTCCGGAATGTATAGAAACAGACCCGAGTCCGCACTCAAAGATTTATAACACAGGCAGAACCACAAATGGAAAACGGGACGGAACAATCCCGAGGAGATCGCGCGGTTCCCTGAGGCAGCAAACACGGCGGGAACGTGCAGGACGGAAGCGTCCGCGGCAACTCAGCCCCGAGTCCGGCTCACAGCGGTGCAGCATCTAATCTCGGAGCCCAGAATTGGATTCAGATTGGAACTGTACTAAGAAATGCATGAAGGTTGCCCACGCAAGAAGGGTGAGTTGCGTGCTAGTAGAGTTGCCGCGGAGAGACGAAGAAGAATGAAAGAACAAAATGTTTAGAGCCTCGCAAACAGGAATTTTTCCAGAGCGCGTCAGTCGTGCAAGCTAGGTGCGCGCCTATAGTTAGCGGCGACCTGCTATTTGATTTCCTGTGCACGACCCACGCAGAGAAAGTATTTATTTATTTATTTTTGCGCCAGCGAGATGAGGAAGATGGCAGTACGCAGTGTCCGTACTTTTAAAGCGTGGGAACGCGCTTGCCTGAACGTTAAAGTATGCAAAACTTTTCTGACTGCATTTTTTGCACGATAACTGACATCGCCTCACCATAAGGTGATATACCCTGTCGGTGTGTGTCCGTGTGAGCTCAAACGGGACTGCGCTGTTGTGAGAGTGAGTGGGCCCGAGATATCGTGTGAGTGGATGCGAATGCAACTGGAGTTGAAGCATTGTGAGTGGAATCAAGCCCCCTAAGCCTGAGCGAAGTGAGTCGTGAGTCGTACCCAGACCCACAGAGTCTCACATGTACGACTCACATGCATACCCGGACCCTGTGGGTCTGGGTACATGTGAGTAATACTGGGACTGAGTCGCAATGATTGTGAGTGGCCGTGAGCTCCCCTGAGTGTGAGTCGAAGCGAGTGTGAGCAAGGCTGTGAAACTGCAATGGAACCCCCGTGGATGCGAGTGGAAATGTGTTCGATGGGTGTGAGCAGCTGTAAGTGCGAGTGCAGTTGAGTACCTACAGGTGCGAATAAAGCTGAGTTCCCGTAAATGCGAGTGAAATATACTGACGCACTATACTATTACCTGGGTGTGAGTGGATGTGTGTGTGTGAGTGAATGGACAGCGGAACAAGATATCCGTAAGCGGGCTTGAGCGAGCCACGCCTCATGGTGCTGAGGTATCTAGAACACGTGCGGATGTACAGTCTTTGTCAAAAGTAACCAGGCTGCATGGTTTGCTTCTAGCTCGTGTAGTGGAGTCCTTACAGCTTGAAATGGTCGTTAAAGGTATGGGGGTCTTCTTACCTTCCAACACGTTTTGACCTTTAGGAAAGCCACAAGGGCTCCACTATTCAAGCTAGAAGCAAACCATGCAGCCTGGTTACTTTTGACAAAGACGGTACGTTGGGAGTGTAGTTATACCTTGGCATAGCGAAGGAGATGGTAAGGTGACAGCATGACACCGTGAGATTAACTGCTCATTCTATACTTTTGACTGCGCCATTTTAACAAGGAACTCTGATAGAAGTACACTATAATTGCACCCGGATAACAAATAAATGCGACTGCGCCAACCAGTGTGACTTGGTGCAATTTTGGCACTTTGGCAGAGGAACAGCGAAATATCCGTTCGTCCATGTGTGCGTGTTTTTATGAGCGCATGTATAATCACGGAGAAGTATAAAAACAAACGACAAAAGAAAAATCGCGTTTCGCTCTTAGGAGAAGGGAAACCTCGACACTGGCGCTGGAGTTGGCCTTGAATCATAAATACCACGCCATGGCCGGTTTCTCACTTTTCACAAGCTGCAGTACTACATTTGCATTCCAGCAGAACTTATGAGGTTAATTTTGCACCGCATTAAGTGGCTCTTCTCATCGCTCTCTCACTTGAAGTTGCAATGCTGATTTCGTTTTATCAGATCTGCGGTTTCCAGCGTTAATGAAGCATCTTCACACGCGCGGACGACACAGATGGCGCCACGTGACAACCACAAGCCATGCGACCTCCTTCCGCATCGGCCGTTTGCGAGCAGAGTTAAACGGCCTCGAGCAAAAGAGTGTTTAGGTTCAAAGCGCGCACGTTGCCAAGAGCGCATACCACGGTACACTGCGGTATGCGCAGGCTGGCTTTCTTCTTCGCCGCTTGCGAGCAAATCTTTTTATAGCAGCCGAGGAGGGGTCGGTGGCCCGGGTAAGAGTGCAGCGGCATCGCTCTTGTTGAGCTTCAAGCGATGAGTAACGCGGCTCGGGCTCGTTGACAATGACAAGGCGCCCAATCTTCGCTTCTGCGTGAAAAACGATCCCCCCAAGGCCCAAACGAGTGACAGAGCATTGTGTTATCTCGCCGCATCAGCGTCTTCTGGGAACTCCTTAACTTAGAGCCGGAGCTTCTCACGCAGACGGGGACCGTTCACCTTTGAGGACTTCAGCCTCCGGCTTGGAGCTCTCTTCGTAACACTTCCCTTTTGCACCCCCCCCCCCCCCCCCCTGCAACACTGTATTTCAGGTGCACGTGCATGCAGTTTTGGAGTGTTGTTCTTGTGTTCTTGCGGCACTAACTAGCTTTGTGTCGTAAATAAAAAGACGGGTTAGTACCGGGGTCATCTGTGGGATCATTGCCGATATCAAAAACCATAGCTACTCTGAGTATTCCACATGTATTTGGTTTCAAGCTAAGAGCGTTTCGTGTTAATGAAGGTGGTCGGAAATGGCTCGACAAACTATGAAAGACAGCGCATGCTTAGGTACACTAATGCATACCATCACCTGAAGGCATGATATCCCGGTCTAGTATATAGTTCCCGATGTATTGATCTCCTGTATGGAATAGAAATAAACGACCTCGATAAACTAGGTTAACATCAAATACGCAAAAAAAAACAAACTTTTTTGTTTACCGTCAAGGCAATAGCGAACACTGTCTCCTTGACTGATACACGCCGACCTCGCATGCAGATGCCCACATAACTCATGCTGTTGTTAAACCTCTGTAACGGTATCCTCCATCTGAGGCAGATTTGGAAAATCAGCATGTTCTGTTCAACTAACTGGTCCAACAAACTGAAATGGCTGCTAACAAAAAACGTTTTAACCTATTAAAGCAATGAACCCCCAAGCGATAATTTCCTGCCTTGGCCCTCAATCATAGCTATATATTAAACCGTTTTCTTGAAAACGGTTTAATATATAGCTCGTTTTCGTTTTCTTGAAATTAAACCGTGTACCTGGTGAAAAGAAAATTAAGGAAGCGACCTGGATATAAGACACGACATCAGAGGTGTGGCCAATGCTCCCTATCATTTATTTTCAAGCTCCAAGACAACATGTTTGCGTCGCTTAATACCATCATTTGTTGTGTTGATTATCCAGTCAGGAACGTCAGAAAGAGTCAGTGTCCACCCATTCACTTAAGACGTGAAACTTTTCTTCCAAGGTCATCTACCAGGGGGACAAGAATGCTCCAACAAGTGTAGTCTGCGGACATATCCATCTGTTCTCGTTGTAATTTTCTTGCACATATCAGCCTAATTGACCAAGTTCTGATATGTCCTAACATCTTTTGCAGTTTACATCAATGAATAGGAGCGCACACCAGGCAGTATCGCCACTGCCAACGAATTTACCGTTTCTTTTTATTTTTTTTCTTATAATGTTTCCACAGCTCCCAGAGTGCCTAGACAAGCTTAATTACTATAGCGTCCGCTGTCATCGTCGCCTCAAGTAATGCTGCGGATGTTCTGCGGACGCAAGCCTTTTCTTAATTTGTTTTGTTTATTTTCTGTTTCCGATTCTTCATTTGCTTCGCTCTTCCCAGCGTATACGCACCAGGCCATATTTCCATATTTACGGCGCTGCCGACAGCGTCGCGGTTCGCGCGCGCGTTTATTACGCATATATTACGGCATGTTCTGCAGACGCAGGTGATGCTTAACTGCGGGTGGGCTTGACGTAGGCACAGGGACAAGTAAAAAGGAAAAAAAATGAACATGGGACAAAAGGAAAACTGGTTAGCAAAGAGTGATGAAAAACCTTGTATACTGAACCAAGAAACAAAGACAAAAGAAAACGATTTTTATGAATAAACGAGCGTGAAAATTAGAGAGGAGAGAGTGCGATGGAAGCAACGACGGCCTGCATGCGAGGTTGCTCGAACGCGCCGCGGTAAAGATATCCCAGGGAACGAAAAAGCAGCGATCCGATGGCGCGCGACGGTGCTAAAGAAGAGGAATTGGCGAATAAATAAACAATAAATAAACACAAACGTTGGCGCGCGGCTCCTTAGCCTAATTAAGATTAATTTAGGACGCCAGAAACCCCCTGCTGCTGACGTCGCTGCAGCCCTGCTCTTGCGGCAGCCTCCGCGTATAGCGCAACCCAGTGAGCCGGACGCCACATTACTTTTGTGCTTGCGAGCAAGCTTCGTTTTCGCCTCATGAGTGGACTTATACTATTAACATTTATTTTTTGTCTAGTTCTTTCCTTCTCTTAGGGCGTCTGCCTCGACCTTTCCACAAGAGAATCGAAGGGGCCGCATATAACCAGAATTTTTTTTTCGTCCTTCACTTAGGCGTTCTTTCTTTCTTTTTTTTTTCATTGTCTGCCCTTGGGCCACGTCATCGGTTCGTTTTCTTATTGCTTCTTTCTCTTTCGCGCCCGCATATAATCATGCCGGACGCAGAAGCCGACACTGCCCCGACGGGAGGCCAATGCTACCACGTGCACCGTCTGTCCGGTTTCTGTGCTTTTACTTGCCGCCTACGACGGCGCTGGTCGAGGCAGGGGAGGTGGCGAACGCGATACCCCGAGGAAAGGGGGGGGGGGGGGGGGTAATTAGGAGCTAGTAGACAGCGAAAAAATGAATAACCGGCGGAACAGGCGCAAGGTGAGACGTTCAGAATGCGTATTATGCAGGCTAACATGCACATTACCACAATAGTGCCTAGATCTATTACGTAAGCGTGCCTAGGCACGGAGCTGACTGCATGGGACTCCGCCACGGTCAGTCCTCGGTAAGGCATAGGGGGTGAAGAACTCGAGACTTTGCCTGAGGCGTGCGTTCAGATTCTGAGCGACAGAGGGCGCTCGAACCACGCGCGACAGGCTAGACCAATCGCGGACGGGCGTCTCGTCAGAGAGCATAAAGAGGAAAAGCGATGGGTGGAGTAATAGAGCGTTTAGGATCTGCACTGATTGCACGACACTTGGGCTTGCGACAGCAGTCAAAACCTATGCGCACGTTTCGCTTGGTGATAAACGTGTAAAATACAGCAAATAAAACATACCGAACGAAAAGCTGCCCTAGGTTTCGATTTAGTCTGGAAAATCCCACGCCCCGCCCTTTGTTCGTCCCACATCAACAGCTACGTGAAGATTGAAGCGCTTGATTTCCTCCCAAGAAGCTCTTCAGGTACCGTTCGGTTTTCCTTTTATTCACGGCAACCTCTACATACGGGAATTTCACATTTTGCTCATATATTTTTGATTTCTGCATCCTCTGGCGGCGCTTCGAACACAATAGGCCAGGCCGTCTTATGCGGCCTCACTTTGTCCAATCACTGCCGCGGTCATTCGAAGGCGTTGCCTTGCGAGCGCTAAACAAAGCAGTATCGCGTTTATCTTCCGTGATTTGAATGACAAAGTGCAATCAGGGCAAGCAGAAGCTTGGAAGATCGCCAGCATAACAACACAAAATTCCTTTGGAGGTACGTTGAGGCGGCATGCTCGCGGCGAGGAGCCGTCTCGGACTAGTGAGAACAAGGCCGCCTTGTGAAAGCATAATTTATGCAGCCATGAATAGCTGAGGCTTCGCGCGATGAAGTGCTTCGTGCTTTTCGCCAAAACAATAGTACATATGTTATACGTAGAAAATAGTTTTATCGGCACGCTTCTGTTAATTTGCCAAATACAAAAGCTTCCTTCAGAGAAATCGGCCGCTGTTGTCCCGATTCTTGCTCGTAAAATGCGCAAGATTTTCTTGCCTACAGGGCCACTGCGGTTGCTTTTATTTATTTGTGTACAAGAAGCTCAACTGTAGTATCTGCCTAGTCCAAGGAACACACCAGTGGGCAAATGCATCAGGCAGTCTTTCGGGAAGAGGGTCCCAACTTTACGGGTTCGACGGGAGCTAAGCTCAAACTGCGCATGCGCCTCCAAACTATACCGCTTCTCAAATACGCACGGCCGGTGTTCCTGCCCACACCTGTGTTTAACGACCAAATGAAGAAGGATCCTTTGAATCGTCTGCCTCCCCGCGCGGCGGAACCAAACTAACTCAGTGGTAACAACACATATAAACTAAAGGAAAAGCGATTTGACCGTGAAGACTTCGTTGGGATTTATGAGCGCAGAAGCAGGAGAAAAACGTTGAATCTGGGAAGTCCTAAGAACCGATTAATTATAAGCGCATAAGCAGCTAGCAGACACCGGTTGCATTAGGGAAGTCCTAGGAACCGATTAATAATTTTTTTTTTCGCGCAGTGATTACGAAGAAATATCCTTAGCCCAGAATGCATTTAGGTGGCCCGTATTCATTCAGCTACCTCGAAATCTTACTCGGGTATGCTTTGAAGGCTGAAGAAGGTGCACCACAAGATACACGGACAACCCCTCCCAAAACGATTGCGAAATATAACTCGAGACGCACGCCGAGAAGTAGATATCAAGAGCTACGAAAAAATGTATACCAAAACAAGTGTTCCCCAACTCATTCATAAGTACACGTGCAATAGGCCGCGGGGTTATTAACCCGAGCCACGCTGGATTTCTATAAACTCGCCTATACTGCACGGCTTCGCCCTCGAATGTCCAAAAACAATAGGTACAATTTAGAAGCTATAAAAAGCCACGAAATTTGCGGCCGTCTGATTCGAATGCGTTTTGAGACTTTATGAACGGAAATAACTATGGGAATAACAATAGGGTTGAGTGCCTTAGGCAGTTACTATCTGAGATCATGGACGAGAGTTTACCAGCATCCCTCAGGAGAATATTACATAATAGCTGTAACTTAGTGGTACTCACTTACTGGGCATAAACGTGGAGGCTAACAAAAACGGTTGAACCTAAATTAAAGAACGTAGCCAGCAATGGAAAGCAAATTGAGACGTGCAAAGCTAGCAGTCAGGAAGAGAGTAGGGTGAACCAGGGAAGAAACGCGAGTTAATGATATCCTAGTCAAAATCAAGAAGAAATTGACGCGGGCAGGACATGTATACGTAATGCGAAGGCAGAACAGAAGGTCGTTGAGGGTAACGGAGTGGATTCCAAGAGAAGGCAAGCGTAGCAGGGGGAGGCAGAAAATCAAGTGAACGGATGAAATTAGGAAGCCTGCTGGGGTGGTTGCAGATGGCACATGATCGGGTTAATTGGAGTGGCATCGGAGAGGCCTTTAGCCCGCGGTGGGCATAGGCTGATGATGATAGTGTTAATGAACGGATAAAACCAAATGGCATTTTTCTTCGTCACACAAGAAGATTAAATAAGACCAGAATAGTTGCCCCAATTCAATGTTTTTATTTTCTGCAAGAAAATATTACGGGAAGATTTTGACACTTTTATTTTTGCGATTCTCAGTTGTACCGGACAACACGCGCGCACACGCACGCACGCACGCACGCACGCACGCGCACGCACACACAAACACAAACACACACGCACACGCACGCACGCGCACGCACACACAAACACAAACACAAACACACACACACACACACACACACACACACGCACGCACGCACGCACGCACACACACCAGGAATTTTCGCGTGGAGCTCCAATTTGCGTTTGCTCGTTGATTAGTGCAGAAATTCCTAATGAGCTGCACAAAGGCTACAGGTGTTCTGACCGATGCATACATGCAAAAGAATGCCGCAAAAATAAAGAGGAAATCAATGACGTTTTAAAGATGCGATTGTTGCGATTTCTTTTCTTCGGGTGAGAGAATGGCTCGCGCCAAGGTGTGCGAGCCGGCAGTCGTCGGAGGCTGACTCGTTGCAGAGAAAGCCACTGCGGCAGGTAGGTACACAGCACGCGGGCAGTGCTCTTCCCCGGCAGAAGACACGGTCGGACGTGGAAACGACGGGCCCATAACTCTTACCTTGCGCAAATTGAACTTCGCACAGACTCCCAACAGCCGGGGAGGAACGCGTGGCGCAGAGCAGAGACCTTTCAGTTGACAGCGCGCGCGGCGCGATCAATACGGCGCCTTTAAATAAATATTAACACCGCCGCCCTGAACAGTGACTAATGTCCGCGCGCGCGCACACACGGATACGCCTGGAGGAAAGGCTTCTTCGTAACCCTGCCTTAGACACAGTTTTTCGCTACGGGCTTGTGCAGTGGGTGTTTTTGTTGTTTTCTTTTTACTCGATTCTCGAGGCTATGGTAACGAGGCACGTGTCGCGAGGTGGCTTCAGCCATCGGTATTCCGTTTTCGTAGTGTGTGCCGTTCATGAACGATGAGCGGATTTTCTTTTCTCTCGGCTGTACGCAAGGCTTCTGCGCTTATCCAGCCCACCCACGGAGTGTAAATTATGGGTCTATCTGAGAATTTACACGAGCGAAAGCACGTGCCAGTCGTGGGGCCTTTCTGCTGTATAAGTTCAATTCAATTCGTGTTGAAAAAAGGATAACCTATACGACAAGCACCTCAGCGTGGAGCGCATACTTAACAACCAGTAAGAGATCTCCCTTATTCGCCTGTGTTTCACTATATCCGTATGTGGTAAAGCCACTGCTACTGCAGTGTTTGTGATGAATATGCATGGCCCCTGCCGAACCCCCCTCCACCACTAAGTGCCATAAAAGGCGGTGTAATTATAGAAAACAAGCAGGTATTTGTAACTCGTGAAAATATGTGGGAGAGAACGACGATATCAACTTAATTTGAAACTTAAAAACGGGGTAGATGGACTTAGATATCCACACTTAATAAAGATATTCTGTTTCGACCTTATCCCAAATCGACCACATTACTGGTGACAGCGGAGCAACGGTAATTAAATGACAACGTTTGAAGATAGCAGTAATGTAATGTATGTTACTCAGGAGCGACGATTTCCCCTGAAATGACCAGTTCTAGAGGTAGCAAACATGTCAAATGGCACACAGGAACAACGATTTCACAAGCTGAGCGAATGAACAGAGCACATAAACGCCACGCCATCCCAGGCGCTGTGACAGCCTTCACAGGAAGCGCGCTGTTTCTGTCGTAATTTCACCTCAAATGGCACGAACTATTCGAGATGCAATACGGAATGGCGAATACGGCTCGAGTATTTTGTCCCCCTTCAAGACAAGGTCAAGTAAGGCTTTTACTAGCTTTTTTTCTTTATGCCATAACCGTTGAGCTCTGCTTATAATCCATAGGTTCAAAATACATGCTCGCGTTTTGCGGACGTATCGCTGTCACTCTAGTTTCCCCCATGACCCTCAGAAGCATGCCTTTTTTTACGGTCTATTTTTAATGGCGGCATATCTATACGTTACCAGAGGAGACCAAGAGCGACAGGAAAGCACGGACCATAACAACACTTCTTAAAGCCGGCAGACAAAAAAGGGTTTTAATCGGCACGTTCATTTTTTTCATTCACTTATAAATACTGCGGACACCATGTCCAAGATGGCATACAAGTTAGTCAAATGACAACAAGCGACACAGCAAAGAACAAAAAGCACAAATAGCGCACTAGTTGGTTAGACATCACGAGTAAACGGTTTAATTATCTGATTACAATCTGTTATTGTGCGCACAAAAAACCAGAACATGGGTCCGTTTTAGCGAATACAGGCGTTAGATAAGTACGGTGGTGATGCCGAGTTTGTGTAGCAGCGTAATGTAAGTAAGCATAATGTAAGTGTGTGTGTGTGTGGGAGGGGGTGGGGGGGATTGAGTTTATTATGAAATAAGACAGAAAGAAATTCTAACGTAAACTTCGAACTTCAAGCCGTTAAATTTTACTCATTTAAAATAATCAGTGTTTTATTTCCAACGATGAGATGAAGCGCTATCACGCGAAAAGTCTGTCCCTGACAGCTTGAGGGCGCCTGACGAGCGTAAAGAGCAGTCGAACATAAACACTGAGCAAAACAGTGAACACATATGCACACATTTTCGCACATGGTAGTGTGCTTTAACTTAACTGCACTTTACTGCATTGACATACCGTCTATTACACTGCTGCAATTAGGTTCATTTTGGAATAACACTGCAAATAAATTTTATTAATAAAGCGCAGAGGACAGAAACATTGAACAGCAATGAAAATTCAGTTAATAGCAATATTTGGACAAAATCTCGCATCTCTTGCAAAGTGGTCGAGCATTTGTTTTCTGTTTGCTTAATTCAATATTTTCATGCGGAGATTTATTCATTAAAAATGTAAGTTGTACCTGAGTGAGTGCAACATGTAATTAGTGCGCCGACGTGGCATTGGCCACCTATGCGATATACACAGGTGCGCGAATAACTTTCTTGTCTTTCTAACTGCAATATAATTTATAACTTAATCGGCAACTTTCCATTACAAAATAAGTAAGACTACAGCAGACGAAGCTCATATATTCTTTTAACTCTAATTCTGTTATATCGCGTTAATAGTGGTGCAGATGGATGTAAGCAGCACACATTTGAAACATGTGCAACATTTTTAAACAAAAATTTTGAATATTGGAAAACTGTAAGGTCTTGGTATCGACAATAGAGTATAATGGTCCATTCTTCTGATATATAGCAAAATATTTCTTTTATAGTGTTTCCATTGTTCACATCAAGCAGTTAAGACTGCCATAGAAAACCACTGGGGAACGCTTTTAATGATGAAAAAACAGCAAAAAAAAATGCAAGCCTGCGGACGGGAGAACTGCAGATATATTTTATAGTGAAATCTTACAGTATACGAAAAAATTGCGCCTTTTCTCGTTCAAATCTGCTTTTATCAAGTATGACAACGAAGTGCTTTTTTTGAGGAAGGAGCAGGGTTTGAATGTTGTTTTTTTTCGTCATTGTGGCCCAAATTAGTGAACAGTAATTTATATGGCAGTAAAATAATAATAAAGTGGTGGGGAAGTCAGCCTTTGCATATAGGTATATTAAAGATCAGCATAAAAGCCTAAAGCCTAATTTAGTATACAAGACTCTTCAGGGAAAGCGGAACACTCGCGATGAGAAATAGCATCCACTCGCATCCACTCTCCACTCGCCGTAAGCTATCACGCATTTGCCTCTTCCATAAAATTTACTATCACAATCCTTGCCTGAAAGCCATCTGTGTAAAGGCACCATCTTTCATCTCGCCTCGCATAGACCACAATCAAAAAGTAGCTGTTCCACACTGCCGCACAGTGACCTGCTCTAATTCCTTCCTCCCTAAAACATGTCGTGACTGGAATAATATTTCACCCACAGCCACCTGTGTTAGCGACACTGCGCGTTTTAAAAGCAAATTACTCGCACTGTTAGAATCAGACCAATTGTGATATGTTGTTTACTCATATATAGACTACATAAGTTTTTTTTTTTTGTAATCCTTTTATTTATTTCTTTTTACTCCTGTACTTTTGTTCTCAATGTTTTCGTCCTATGTCTCTAGGATCTTTAAATATTGTTCGTATATATAGCCCTGTTTTTGATCTATGTATTGTTTTCTTCACTGTCCCACCCCCTCTGTAATGCGAAAGCCCTGAGGGTAAAATAAATGAAATGAAATGAAATGAAACAACCGCCGAGAGCACAAACGTGCGACGAAAACGTTCGTAGCATTGCTGGCGAACTAACGCATTAGAAAAAAAAAATTCTGAATGTGAATTAGTATCGCAGCGTAAAGGAGAAAAATGAGTAGACAAGACAACCGTACATTTACCCGAAAGAGGACGTCTTCGAAAACAAGTCAGCAGGCGGTGCCGACCAGGCATTATTATTTTTGTTTTATTTTGCGGCCTTCCTAACGGACGTCGAAGCTGTTCCTTCTCTATATGCAGAAGTAGGCAGCTAGGAATTTATGGAAGGCCTCGTACACCACGTGTGGCGAAAGGAAATCGACACCTGCGTCATCAGCTGCCATCAATATTAAACAGATAATAAAATAACGTTAGATTCGCCGAAAAATGCTTGTTTGTGCAACGCTTGCTGACATTAAAACAAATTATCTGTATAGATCATTGACATTATTGTGAAAGAAAACGAATGGTAACTAAAAGCAAGATATAGTGCAGAATATTTATATCATGAGTTTCTCACTTTTCACAGACGTTTCCTACAACGACCACGTAAAAATGTGAAAAGGAAGAAATCAACATCATATTCTGACTGATAAATTACAAAGGCACTTCTCAAAATGCTAGAATCAAAAGAAGCGACCCAGTAACAGAAATAAAAAAGCCAACTAAAATGAAAAATAAATGTTTGCGACACACTCTTTATAGATGTAGAAATGGTAACGTAAACACAAACTACGTTATTCGAATTAAAGCCACAACTGGTGAGCGCTTTGAACTCTCCCATCCCTATACTTTTTTTTTTTTTTTTATCGCAAAGCCCAACGCCACAGTAGCAAACACCACGGGCCAAGGGCGTCCGCAGAACTTTTTCCAGGGGGGTGCACCCGATGGCCGGTTATGGGGGAGGCGGCAGCTATGTAGTTGTTTTCTACTAGTGCATAAATAATATCCGTAATTCCAAGGGGGGGCAACCGCCCCCCCTTGCCCCCCCTTCCGGACGCCCATGCCACGGGCTCAAGTTCCTCTCAAGCTGACAGTAAAGTGCTTTTAACTTCGCGGCAAAGTTGTAAACACGCGTTATTCACAGAAGTCACGTAAGATTCGTGCAATCCTTTATTCAAGCAAGCAGTGTTCATCGCAGTGCAGGCAGAAGTGCGCGCAACACAGCTCAAAAAGCGCGCTCCTACCGACGCCGAACAACAAAAAGAGCATGGGCACAGCGCGACGCCATGATCTCGACTCGGAGCCGGCCGGCAACGGACGCGGCTTCAGGCGCCGACGGAACAGCGGCCAACTCGGGGCGATCGAAAGCCGTTCGCTGCCGTTCGAAACACCCATGACGCTCGGCTCGAACTCGGGGGGATCAGTGAAAGGTGTACACATTTACCTGAGCTGTAGATGTCGCAAAAGTCACTCGACTTCGCTCGGAGAACGCAGGCGCCGATTCCAAGATGGCGGTGCGCGGGGAGTCCCGGCGGAGGACGCAGGAGAGGAGGAAAATGGCGCGCGCGCCGCCGCCGCTGTACTGGCTGCTGCAGCCCTGGACGACGCTGGCGTCGGTGCGCGCCGGTTTTTTCTCACGCGTCGGCCAAGTTCGAGGCGAAAACTGTGCGCGGGTTGAGGCGAGCTGTCCAAAAGCAGCGGCTGTCCAGAGCGCAGGTGCTTCCTGCGCCGGGTGAAACTTGAGCGGAATGGGGTCAGAAGCGGCGGCAGCGGGGCGGCGGAGCAGCGCTCTCAGAAGGAAGGGAAGGAAGAGGCCCCCGCGTCGGGGAATAGCGAGCGGAGAACGGCCGGCGCGGAAGGCGGGGGGGTCGGTCGTTTGGGGTATTGATAGTTTAGCTCTGTGAGTGCGCGTTTGTGCAAACTCCTGCCCCTCTTTGCCTCTCGGGCCCACTCAAGGCGCGCGGTTCTGGAAGGGGGACTCCTCTGCCGGCCCGCCCCGGGCGAAGAACCGACGTTCACCGTTGGCGCGGATTTCCTTCTCGTTCTCGCCGTTTTTTATTTTTTATTTGGCAATTTCTCGCACTCGCAGTGGTGGGTACGGCCGGAGAAAAGGGCGAAAAACCGAACCGTGCACATGTCCCGTTGTTCTGCAGTCGGGACGGTTCTCTGACGCCGTCGTCAAAACGGCAGGGAGGAGAGGCATAATACGACATAGAGGTTTCCTTGCGGGCTCCACGGTTGCGCGCTTGCGACGCTAACGTAAACATGAAACCGTCAGCACTTTGTGCCTTTCACACGCTGATATACGATTCCACGGCGGGGTTCCTGTGGTTGCACAATTCATCTTGGCTGACAGGGTCTACGGAATATCGCGGCTTAGATATACGACACCGTCGTGCCCGTGACACGGCGCGCGGCTGAAACGGATGCGGTATTGTAACTCGTTCCGTCCCAGTGAGCAGGCACGAAAGAGCTGCAAGCGCGTACGTACTACGCGCCGAGAATATGAATGAGTCCTTGTGGCGATGGTTCAGTTGCCTCGGCAAGTTCAACTCCTGACGAAAGAGCCACTCGAAGTGGACGTGCAGGGTGTGCAGTGATTATGATTAGATTAAACGCTGAAACTCCGATGTCTCATGCTGGCAGCTCGCAGTCTGTTGACAGCGTAATGGCGAAAACCAGCTTGCGTAAACGTGAGTCGGTTTCCTGCGTGGACTGCGGCAGCATCAATACACGCTTACGCTTATCGCTAAACACCAGAAAGCAAGCGGAAAAAGTAGAAGACATTTGGTCCGAACTGAAGAGAGGCTTGTCATTCCAGTTTCTCGCTGTTTTTACATGCTCAAGAAATACAGCCGATAACGAACTGATAGCACGCAGGCGAAATAAGACATCATCGGGAAGCACTGAATGCGAGAGGCCTACATGTACAACGAACAGACCACTCAACTGGCTCTTCCAACACGCGGTGAGGAGGAAATTGCGTGCTCGTTAGACGGGCGTAGCTCGCGGCGGCGCGGGCTGGTATATGGTTTATCGAGCGAAAAGCGCCTCTAACCATTCCTAACCGAACTGGTTATACTACGTTAGGGCGTGTTAGGGTCGTAAGCAAAGAGACGGAGCGGGAAGGGAAGGGCCTTGGCGGTGATCGCGCGAGGCAGAGAGGTGAGCTCGCCCTTCAAGCAGCAGGAGCGCGCCCTGGTGCGTCGACCCTGAAGCGCTAACCCACCCTCCTACCTCCCCCTGCATTTGCCGCGGTGGCTTCGGGTTACCTGTCCGCTCTGGCTGATCTCGCGTTTCGCCATTCGTCTTGGCGTGCACGGACGGCTCGCCGACGCGAACCCTGCTCAAATTGCGCGCTCCGTCGTAATCACGCTGACACCCGCCGGCAACGGCGCCCCCCTGAAGACACCGCGCCAAGTAATGGAGTGGCGGCGACGGCGCTTCGGGGATGTGTCTTTTTCTTGCGCGCTCGCTCTCATCGCCCGCGAGCCTGATATCGTAAACCATGGAGACACCCGCTTTGCGAGGAATAAATCTATGCGCTAGCAGGAGCGGCGCCTCTGGCTTTCCAAGTTGCGGACGTCCGGAAGTGGAGGAAAAAGAGTAATGTGTGGACAGCGTGCAATTCTGGTGTACGCAGTGAGGAAATTCTAATGATCACGGCGAACAGGCCATATTTTTGAGTCTCCTAATATATAATTGCGAGACATCTGTTAGTTGAAGATTCATGCGGGCTGTGCATGAATTCATCTGCAGAAGTCGTTAGCTGTGGCTTTTGCTGCCAGATCCAGAGCCTGCCTGAAGGTTGCAGATGCCCTTCAACACAAATACCAGCTGGCGAAATTCTGAGTCGACTATGATTAAGTTAGAAGCACCAACATATTCATGTTCGCTCACAGGAACAAGAGCAAAGCATGTTCTCAACTCGTGGACTGCAAAAACGTCGGGACAGATAAGTATTTTCAGAGATCTTGTCACCGGCCTGGCAGAGTGGTGTGTAGCAAAGAAGAAAGTGGACGCCTTAATTGTTGACGCCCGTAACTGAAGCAAACTTCGAATACGCGGTAGATTTGCGTAGCCTTGAACTTCGCACGCTCCATCGCGCGCGTGTGCGGAGGCAAGCCGGAGCGGGCACGGAACAGCGTTTAGCGGTGAGGATAATGACCCGCTTCGTTGGC
Organism: Amblyomma mixtum; assembly: GCF_055824585.1. Classification (NCBI taxonomy): domain Eukaryota; kingdom Metazoa; phylum Arthropoda; class Arachnida; order Ixodida; family Ixodidae; genus Amblyomma; species Amblyomma mixtum. Next base: position 88,649,693 of record NC_143017.1, on the reverse strand, counting down.
ACGCGTGGATTCGCGCGCTGGCGCCGCTTCGGCTGGGGAGGACGCTCATGCACAGGGGCAGAAGGAACCAAACATGCGAGATGCCCCACAGATCGACGCATTCGCCGCTGCCTCGGAAGACGCCGACGCCGCCCGCCACCGCAAGATGGAAGCCGGAGCCTCGCAGGGTAGGAGGCGGCTGTGTTGCGCCGTGCCTCCACGCAGAGAGCGCGCGCGCCTTGCGACGGCGCTGGCCGACCGGCCCTTCTTTCCGCATTTGATGCATGGGCCTGCGCCGGGCGCCATTCGTCATCGGCCGCGTTCGTCGGCGCTTGATAATCTTGAACGTGGAGATTTGACTCCCCTTCGCTATGTGCGCCACCATCCCCCTCCTCTCCGCGTCTTTCAGAAACCCTCGCCTCTACCCACTCACGCTGTAACCCCTGCTTTTCCTCCTCGGTCTCCTTCGCTGGCGGCGGCTGAGAGCGGCAGCCGAGGAGGGCCCGGCCGGAATTCTTGACAGAGATGAACGACGTGCTTCCCCCTCAGCCCTCGTTCCTCACTCGTCGGCCGCCGCCGTCGCCTTTGCGTTGCACCCCCCCCCCCCCCCTCCATCTTCCCCGCTCTCCTTTGCTTCATCTTCTCTCCGCTGAGTTCACGCTGAGGTAAGGCTTTCTTCTTTATTTTGAAGATGGAAAAAGAAGCGTGTCCGTCGCTCTCTTCTTCTTCTAGGGCGCCTATATCCAAAGCAATGCTTGGTCTTGCTGGAGGCTGAGTCCCCTTGCCCATTGCCTCTCTCTCTCTCAGCCCCTAGGGATTATAATTCGGCGCAAGGGAAATTACCGCCGCTGCCGCGGAAGAGGCAAGGCGCACGGAGTTGCAGCGGCGGCGTCGGCGGCGAGGCGAACTGAACAGCAGACCAGGCAGCGCTTCTGGCGGCCGGGGGGCACCACCGACGGCGGCAGCGCAGGAACGGTTGAGTTTGGCCCCGGGCCAAGTCCACACCCCCTTTCCCGCCTCGTCTGGCCGCCGCTCTTTCTGCCGCTGCTGCTTCTGCTTGTGCAAGATGCATGCGCCGAGACAAGGATGAGGGCTTCGTCTTGTTCTCCGCGGGCGAAAAAGAGAAATACAAAGCAGGAAGGGGAATTGGGCGCCCGCTCGAGCGCGCGGAAAGGAGCAGCGTCAGAGGACGGGGGGCCAGGAACGGGGTGGCATGTTTACGCGCCCCAGTTTGCACCCGACGGCGTCCGCAGAAAGTTTTCGAGAGGCGCGAGCGAGGAGCGCAATTCTTCTTCCTCGCTTTCTCATCGTGTCGTAATGACGAACTTCACGCTGGGTGGAAGGAAAACGAGTGGTAATTGCACGACTGCGTCGCTGCGAGAGAGGATGCTGGCGAATAGCCGGCAGCCTTGTATTTACCGTCTTTCCAGGAGTGCGAGTTCGTCTTCCGCTTTCGTCAAGTAAATTCACCGCTAGCATTGAAGTTCACCGCGAAGTAGGTACGCGGTGATTGGTCTGAAGGTCATTTCTGTGATTGGTTTGGTTTATGGGGGTTTAACGCCCCAAAGGGACTCCAGGCTATGGGGACGCCTTAGAGAAGGGCTCCGGAAATTTAGACCACTTGGGGTTCTTTAACGTGCACTGACATCGCACAGTACACGGCCTCTACAATTTCGCCGCCATCGAAATTCGACCGCCGCGGCCGATATCGAACCCGCGTCTTTCGGGTCAGCAGCCGAGTGCCATAACCACTGAGCCACCGCGGCAAAAGCGTGTGATTATGACCACAATGAGTTTGGTCGAATTAGATTATATCGTAGTCACAGCCCTTTGGCTTTGGGTGTATTCTTCCGCGGGAGTGCACTTGCTATTGCAAGCACACTCAAACCCTTTTCAGTGAACTTTTGCACCTGTCATATCAAGGTCACTAGAAGAAAGTATTTGGTGAACATACTGGCAGACCTAGGGATACGATGATGAGCAAACCAAGCAAAAGCATATGTTAACGTCAGTTTCCTTCTGCTGTACGCAAGTTAGTAAAGAAAATGTGATGGCAACAAGCCAATAATAGTTTCGCGAACGAAACCTAGGCAAAGAAAACATCCTTTGGACGACAGAGTCGCTTTTTGTATGTGGTGTCTTCAAAACGCTATATCTATCTGGCTAAATCCGTGATAGCATGATTGCAGTGTTCATTAGAAAAGGGGAAACAGAACGGCACGCCCGAACTGAAAAAAAAAAAGAAAGCGTGTTTTTTTTTTCATTTGTATTCATTCATAGGCACATGTTAATGAGGAAATATTTAATATATCACATCACCTATACCCTGTTTCACCGTTGTGTCAGTACTGAAGTAGAATCTGTAACTGATGCCAAATTAGAGGCAAAACCCTTAAAGTTGTTAGTACGCCAGAAATGTTAACCACTAGATTGGGCCAATGGTTGTGAAACTCGTGATAGGCCTTGCGTACGATAGGTAGGATGCCAGTTAATAATGCACAGAAATATTTGGGGCGACGTATAGTACGTGTATCTTGTAGTTAATTCGATGATAGAGCTGCCACCTTACGCGGTTGCTAGCAGGCCGCCATCAGTAGTCGAAGCCGTACGCTGCGTAGCCTATTAAGCGCTAAACAATGACGCCAAGGCACAAACTGCATGGGCACAATGATGTACCGCGACTAAGCTCTATATACCCCATTGGTGCGTTCTCACAATGCAGCCGTAGCAGTTATACCACTGTCTGTCTTTACAGATTATTGCAAGAACAGTACTGCTCACATTAATCGAAATGTTTACTATAGTGTTCCTCACGCACAAGTTGTCTCAGAACGCACGCAAGCAAAGCCACGCCTTCTTGTCTTTGAAAAAGCATAATTTATTTATTTATTCTTCGAACGAAGCGAGCGCAACAGTTCGACCTCCCACTTGGAAGGCTGGGAGAGAAAGAAGTCGGCGCACCTCGGCCGACATAAATTAGAGCGGCCGGAGCTTCCGCGCCACTGGTGGCTTCGGCGAGACACGAGACAGTGCTTCCGCCGAATCGTCTCTGTCCGGGGCGTGGATCCGCTATAAAATATCCCCGCAGCGGGGACACATGACACCCTGGGTGTCGTTATTGATGCTAATTCCTTGCGCCACTCTGTTTCACTACGCTTTTTCTTCCTTAAAGCTGTTCTTTTTGTGATTTTTCGTTACTTTTTCTTTTTTTATCGTTCGGAGGTGGCAAGTGCAGCTCACGGGACAGCAAAGCCAGCCAAGCTCTGCGCGGTGCAGCCTCCGCCCAGCCGAGCCCGGCAGAGCGCACCAACTTCACGCTCAGGTGACTTCGCCGTGGGAGACGGCGGCCACTTCAGGGGCGCACTCGTCTGTGACACGCGCTGATTGGACGTCCCCCTCGGCTGACGCCGCCGCTCCCGGTGTCCCCTGCGCCCGCCGGGCCCGCCAACCAGCCTATACCTTGCTTCACAACACGTCCGTGCTTTTGTTTTGCGTTTCTTTTCTTTATTTCACCCGGCTATCACTTCTGACAAAAGCAGCGGGCTTGCTTGCGTCACCCTCGGACCATTGTTTTTTCACTACCCGCAGATAACAGGCGATGGAACAGAAGTGTGGGAAGTACTAAATCTCAAGAAAGTACTCACGCTATAGTGGAGCTATACACTCGCAGTCAACATTAGAGTAAAAAGTGTAATCTTTTTAATAGTCCGGAAGATACAAAAATGGTGGTAGGGAAGGCAAATGCCAGCTCTCAATATTTCTGGTCGTCAGAGCCGGAATTGGTGTCATGACTTGGAAAAGGCGAAACTACAATCCAGATGCGCGACATTTTGACGCCGAGAGCAAAGAATGACAACGGATTGCTCCGAAGCACCTACGCAACGACTCATGCAAGCCGCCGTTCGCCTATAACAACGAAGATATAAAAAAGCACTTGATAAAAGAAGCTATTGCTTTGATTTCTTGAGGGGTCCGCCGGTGATAGACAATAGGGATGTGCAAAATTCACCAAGTGGGCTTTTCCACATAACTATGTTTCCGGAATCAGGATGGCCGGCACCTGTATAAAAAAACTTTGAGGGCTGCAGGAAGGCGCAAAGGGTGTGGATATAATATATGAAACGTATTTTATAAGAATAAAAAAAATCTAGTCATTCTTGCTTTGTTTCACCTGTAAACGAATTGTCGGCCATCTTGTCTTGGGAAATAATGTTATGTGGGAAAGCGCCCGTGCAGAATTTTCCATGCCCCCTATTCCCCTACATGAACCATTCACTGTAACGCTACACGCGGGCGATAGCACATAAATCGATGAACGCAGAACGGACTACTCAGCTTTCATTATATACCGGGTGTCCCAGCTAACTTGAACCAAGGGTTTAAAAATGAAATATTGGAGTCAGGAGAGTGAAACTACCTGCATATTGGTGATAGGCATTTGGCGCACCACGGGAAATTTTTTGTATCGCAATTACTTAACTAGTAATTAAGATAATTTTTTTAAATTTTTTAATATTGACTTTAGACACTAAATGTGATTCGCAAAGTTGGAGAGCACTTTCAGAAACCCGCATTCCATTATTCGCCATAAAGAAAACCTTACGTGTACCTCTTTTTCCGAGCTCGAAAGAAAGCCCGCGAAATACAAAAAAAATCACGTGACGAGCACATTTGCGCGTCGCGATCGTGCTGCTCTCAACCGTGCTTTCAGTGAACGAAATCAGCTCCGGCCTTTATTCGACGGCCCCGTTGCAGCGGCAGGCCGATATCTTGGCGGGGGTTTTTCGTCCGCGTCAGCTAGTTGGCACCCGGCGACGACGACTTAGTCCCAATCTGATAAGATACTGAGATGGCGAGTCTGCTTTGTCACTCAGAAGCAAAAGAGAAATACAGGGAATAATGTTTCGCCGCGAGGTGTTGGCGGCTGTGTGTTGCAGTTTCCTAATGAGGATTTTGAAAGCTGGAAGCAGCGGTGAAGCACAGTTTGTCGTGTGCTCTTCTTATGCCACTCTCATGCGAGACTGAATCTTTGGTGTAGTGATTACTAGCACTGCAGACATGCCGTTTACAAATGAAGAGAAAGCAGACATGGTTCTGGCTCTAGGTGCATGTCATGGGAACAGAAGGCGCGCTGCAGACCTTATGCAACAATGGCACCCAGGCAGGCGGCCAAGTTCAGTAACGATCCTGCGTGCCTTCGAGACGCTGCGACGGATGGGCAGTTTTACGTCCACACGACACAGAGCACCTGTTTTTGACGAGGACTTCGAGACGCATATTTTATCGCTGTTCGCTCTGGAACCCCAAGCAAGCGTGCGCAGCGTGAGCGAGGATACCGGAGTCTCCAGGTCATCAGTTTGGCGAATACTGCGCAAACACCGCCTGCATCCGTACCACGTACAGCTTCATCAAAATCTGTTGCCACGGGACTTCCAAAACAGGACCGATTTTGCTAATTGGATTCTGATAAAGATGCAGGACGACCCGGATTTTTTGAACAAAGTGATATGGAGTGACGAAGCTAGTTTTTCGCGCAATTCACAGGTGAACCTGCACAATGCTCATTACTGGAGCGATTCAAATCCCTACTGGGTTTTACAGACGCAGCACCAGTACCAGTGGTCATTTAGTGTTTGGTGTGGACTTTTCGACGGTAGTTTGATCGGGCCTGTGTTTTTCGACCAGACGCTGACAGCAGATCGCTACACCAATGATATCCTCAGAGGACCCGTTGACGACTTCCTTTCGGATCTACCGCTCGCCAGGGCCACAAATGTGTGGTTTCAACACGATGGCGCCCCCGCGCACAGCAGCGCCAAGGCTCGGACCTGGCTCGACGCAGCGTTCCCGCAGAAATGGATAGGACGACTAGGTCCCGTGAACTGGCCAGCCAGGTCTCCTGATATGACACCTCTGGACTACTTTTTGTGGGGTCATATCAAGGACAAGGTGTACAGCACACCAACTTCCACACCGCAAGACCTTAAAGACAAAATAACGGAAGTCTGTTTAAACATGCCTGAGGCTGTCATACGAAATGCAACGGCTGATTTGGTTACAAGATGCCATAGCTGTATCGTCGCACAAGGTGACCTATTCGAGCACTTTTTATAATTGGTAAGAAACCGAAATGAAATGGAGTCAGGACAACCGCATGCCACGGCTGTCATCGCCGCACAGCCAAGCCATAAACCGCCACTTTTATTTTCTTTGCAACTGGCAAATAAAACTCCTCTCATTTGAAAACTTCGAGCTTGGCAGTCTTTATCGCGACTGCAAAGCGCAGCGCACTCGCTGCAATTTACACCGTCACGCGCGAACTGGCTGACACGGCCGAAGAAACCACCACCAAGATATCGGCCTGCCTCTGAAACGGGGCCGCCGAATGAATACCGGAGCTGATTTCGTTCACTGAAAGCACGGTTGAGAGCAGCACGATCGCGGCGCGCGAATGCGCTCGTCACGTGGTTTTTTTTGTATTTCGCGGGCTTTCTTTCGAGCTCGAAAAAAGAGGTACACGTAAGGTTTTCTTTATGGCGAATAATGGAATGGGGGTTTCTGAAAGTGCTCTCCAACTTTGCGAATCACACTTAGTGTCTAAAGTCAATATTAAAAATTTAAAAAAAATTATTTTAATTACTAGTTAAGTAATTGCAATACAAAAAATTTCCTGTGGTGCGCCAAATGCCTGTCACCAATATGCAGGTAGTTTCACTCTCCTGACCCCAATATTTCATTTTTAAACCCTTGGTTCAAGTTAGCTGGGACACCCGGTATAGTGTGTTTTAATGCAATGAACGGTTGCACCGTGACCTTTCCGTGCCTAGTCTCTCGACGTGAGGTCGATCTGTTTCCGGTTTCTGGTCTTCCATTGCAATATGTGCTAATTTTTGTCCCTCCGTTCGTTCACACAAGTGGACCTGCGCAGGTATCAATCTGTTCTTCCTTTGCTCCGGTGCACATATATTCTTTGCGGAAGTGCAAAGGTGCACTCGTGCGTGCGCCTAATCGTGAAATATTTTTTTCTCTCCGAACAAAAACAACTGAATGCTCACGCATACACATGCTCTTTGTTCGCCAGCATTCAGGTCCAGCCCTCATGCGGTCGCAATAGTTATCATTCGTACTACTACAGATTTGATTCCGCTGCAAAACCAGGAAGTATTAATGCATATAAAGGCAGGTGATGATGACAACGTTTAAAAGGACGCGTCCGATACTTTGCTGCAATTGACCGAAATTGTCTGTTTTCATTTGTGTGCGTGTGTCCGAAGCGGTTCCGCAAAATGTTGAAAGAAATGTTGTACTAACATGCTTAAAAGGCCTGTTAGCCTGCTGCAGTAGATCTCACGTATATAAATTGAACATGCAATGAAGGCAGCAGGATTATTATTTTACTTTTTCTGAATAAATTCACTCCGTTGTTCGGTACGGCTAGTGAGGATGGTGATGAATCGGTGGAAGTGGTGCTTGCGTAGCGGTCGCCCTCCCTGATATCCCTCCTCCACCGCTATATGCGCTCTTGCATCACACGCATAAAAACAATAACAAAATAAAAACGGGCTCCTGACTAAATTCACTGATTGACAGTTCTTCCTCTTCAGGTCCATTTTCTTCTTAGCGTAATTCCTTACGAAATTAGCCAATGTTCATTAAAAAGGGGCAAAGAGAACGGCACGCCCACACTGAAAAAAAAGCATCGATTTTTTTATATTTATTCGTTCATATGCACATGTTAACCAGGCAATATTTATTATATCACATCGAATATACCTTGTTTCACCGTTGTGGCAGCACTGCAGCAGAATCTGTAGCTGATGCCAAATTAGAGGCAGAATCCTTGAAGTTGTTAGTACGCCAGAAATGCTAAGCACTAGATAGGGCCAATAACTGTCAAGCTCGTGATAGGCGTTGCATGCGATAGGTAGGATGCCAGCTAATGTTGCACAGAAATATTTGAGACCACATCGTAATTCCTTACGAAATTAGTACCTTAAAGAGATCACCCTAGAAGCGCCCACAACCAGGGAGGAGTGCATAAAAAAAGTGCTCAGTTATACTGCCAGTCATCGCTGACACAATAAATGTTGCCTTTAGGTGTGGTTTGAATAATGAAAACACACACTTTATCATTTTATATTCAATGTGACCAAAACGCAAGCCACGGTCATATAGTTGTCTAACTAAAGTCACCATGCAAATAGTATTCTGTCCAGGACTGTGTGACCTCTAAATCTCTTTCGAAAGACCATGCAGTTCAGATTGTGTACAGTCCAGACCATACAGTCCAGACCATGCAGACCATACTCTATATATAGTTGTGCTCATGTCAGCGGTAAAGCAAGTGAGAAGCCCGTTGGCGTCCCTGGACGACGGCTCAGATTGCGAGCGTTTTCTGGACTGCACGGACCGTAAATAAAATTGCGAGGACACTTTGGCAACTACAGTATTGAGAGGCGAAAGCCGAGGACACTATGCCGTGACGACTTCCGGTGGATGTGACGTCACATCGTTCCCGTGACTATATCGATACCCATATTATACATCTTTCGGGATCTTAAGTGTTAATTACGCTTAACTACACATTTTTCCATCTAATTTTAAACAAATCCGGTGTTTATCCGACCTTTCTGTGACAATTTTCACTATGCCATGACGATTTCCGGTGGATGTGACGCGGCACCGTTCCCGTGGCTATATCGACATCTGCGTTATTTCGACGCAATTTTGACATTTTTGACTGTAATTAATTAACTAATTGTTCTACAGTCATCGAACGTGGCTTCTAGATTCATTTTTGTCCTCCTCAATCTGAAGCAACAATCCGTTTTCTGCTATCTTTTTTAGTTCTCGAGTTAACACGCTGGCAAAGGTGTGACACCCTCTGCTAACAGGCGACATGTCAGTATGAGCCATTACCGGCGTCTCTCATAGCATCAGTCGCTTTGGGACGTTAAACCCCAACAAAGCAAACCAATCAGTATGAGCCATTAAAGGCTTTCGCCTTAATAGGCGCAACGCATCAACATTAACACGACACATAGGAGAAGAAACAAGTCCACCGCATGAGGAGCCGCGTGGCAAGCTTCTTGCGTAAGGTTATGCACGCGTGGTTCGCAGGAATGGTTCAGCTTATTTTGGCGTTTCTTTCGCGAGCAGGGTAGCTGGAACAGTGGCATCTATTATGCAACTGGCCATGAAATTACGACGGTGCGAAACATAATTGGCGCTCGTTGGTTGGAGGCAGGAGTTGCTGTAAGTTATGTGAAAGTTACCCGAGGGCTAGCGCATATAATTGATCTTACCCAGATGCCCGAAAAGGTTTGAACACGTGAAGAACAAATGAATGCGCTCAGGCCCGCGGATAGTCAGATCAACGAGCGATTATCTGCATTCATATAAGACATTAAGTTATTCACTCAGCATAGTAAATATAAATATAATTAAGCAGATGCTCTTATTACGCGCTTTCTGTATTCAGTTTCACAGGCCGGTAAACGTAATGTATGAATGCCCGAGTTTTCCTTAGATGTGGTTGTTTGCGAACAAGTGCGATCTCAGACCATGAATGCAATATTTCTTCTAATACTACACATAGATTTTTTTTACGATAGTATATGCCCTAACTACACCTCGCTGCATACAGCGCAGTGGAGTATAATGGTGCCCTGCGGATATTTTTCAGGACTTTAATGACACATTTTATGAGATATATTTTCATCTAATTACCGACGTCACAACTTTTTATAAAATTGGCAGAAATACGAGGCACACGAAGAAAAAGCTCTGCATTGGCGTTTGACCTTTTATTTTGGTTTCATGTGAGCAAGCGAAGCAGATCTCAGGCAAAATCGGTAAATGCTTCATCTCACCTTTAACTTCTTTTGCATTCATGCATTTCAATTTTAGCTCTCTTGCGCTGCGGTAAATTCATTTCCATACATGACAAAATTACTTGTAAGCAGTAATTAAATTACAGTACTCCTTCCATGCATGAAAATGTGATTAACTTGCATTGCCTTCTAATGCTATCAAAAAGCAATGACATTACATTATAAATAATTAGAGTAAATGATTGAAATTACTTTTAATTCGTTTTTAATTTCCTGAAAAACAAGGAGCACAGTGGACGCAGCTCCTAAAGCGTTTCAGATCTCACTTCGTTACACTGCAGAGACAGCTTAGGTTCTAAGTGGGAGCCGAAATTTTCGCCTGGTTTGAATGTGCACTTTGACGTGCTGAATAGCCGCTCTGCTGACGCACTCTCGTGCAACACAGTTACCATTACCTTGAAGGCAGCCACAGCTATTGCCCATTTCATATTCCGCCTCCTTTTGGCCGCAATACACGGCTAAGCAACTGATTTGCTCCAGTGGTGAGCGCGAGATCAGGAGGTTCTATTTGTATTCGCATGCAGCTTAAGAACGGAGTGGCTGACGCCCCTCAAAGGAGAACCTCCAGCCAATGGCGTCGAACAATTTTCATGACGCTGCGGTTGATCCAATAAAGCCGTGGCTAATCCCATTCATTTGCCACTCCCAGCGATATCACGCTACCAGGTACACGGGGATCGGTCAAGGGGGGAGAGAAGAATCGTTAAACGCCATTGGCTGGAGGGGCTGCTTTGAGGGGCATTCGCCGCTTCGTTCTTGAGTTGTGCCCTACTTGAGTTGTACCCGAGTGTGTAACGATTGTTTCTTCTCAGCTATACCGACGAACATTTCCGCGAATAACGCATGGGGTCGAGCATGCAGGCCGCTGTCGCTTAATGGCGGTCACCGTTACCGCGAACACGCGAGTGCGTGTTTTTCGATACTACCTTGATAATATATCCCGATATTCAAGAGACCTTCGCCGATATCAGGAAAGAATGCGTAGCAGATGACGCGGTCTACATCAGGCGACGCGGGGGACGTCGTAAAGATGTGGTGCGCGCAAAAAAAAAAAGAAAAAGACGCGCAACCGTGTTCACGGTAACGGTAATCATCAGTACACACCATACAAAGGCGAAACTATTGCAAGTAGTTCTCTTAGTCTTTAAACAACCCGGCATCGCACGCAGCGCACGCAAATATACGCCTCGTTAGGTTCAACCAAGAACAAGCTACTTCCGTTGTCGCCCTCGATAGCAAACACGTGAATGGCCGGATGAACGGCGAGTAGGTATACGTACAAGCCGGGAGACGGAAGCGTCGATGGAGGAGCGGCCTCGATGGAGAGGAGGAGATTAGGAGGCGCGAAGAAAGGAGGCGATGGAAGAGGGGGGAAAGAGCACCGCTCGACCGTTTGTGTAGAAGGCGCAGATTGAGCCCAGCCCTTGACACGGCGGCGGCCGCGCGCGCGACTCTGGAGCATCGATCGGCCGACAGAGTCTCGGGCCGGCGGGAGCGGCCATCATGAGGGATGGCACACGCCCTGGAAGCTGCAGCGAGTAATAATTGTCTCGCAGCAGCGCAAAGAACGCAAGAAGAAAGAACAAAAAAGCGCACCCTTACGTAGCACTTTCCGCGCGTGCGCTAGGCCTCGGTTGATCGTGATCATCCCAGCGTAATGGACTTCCGGCCGTGGAATGGGCACCCCTTATTGATCACCCCGCATCAGCTGAGAATCAGCTGCTAAGTCTATTGCCGCCGCTTCAGGAGCTAGAAGTCCTTTTTGCTGCCTTTCCCTTTTTCCTGTTCTTTCCTTCTCTCCTCAATCTACGTGCCTGCGCGGGCGGCGAACGGGCTAAAAGCGGGCCAAATGTCCTTTCGACACACTCGCTGCCTGCCTGCCTGCTTGGTCGCGCTGGTTCCTGTATGGGATTCGACCCTTCCGAGGGCTCTTCTTCCCAGCTTCGTCCGACTCGTGAGTGTCGTGTGCGCTGTTTGTTTTAAGGAAGGAATCTGGGCTAAATGTGGCTACTCACGTGTCCCCTCCCCCGTCGTTGGTGTCGCTGTCGTCGCGCACTGAGCTATACAGCTCGGAGAATTGGCCGCTGAATTGACGGCGACTATAACGGGAACAACCGCAAGGACATGAGCTTCGGAACACTATTTTTTCTTTCGACAAGGTTCTCTCTGAATTGAGCTTTAGGTGAATCCAATCGCGTTGGGATCGATAGAACGCGCACTATGCAACGAAAACAAGCCTAAATTAATTTTTTTGTTTTGTTTACCGGCCACGCATATAGCTTGTAGAGTAACCGCGATAATGACAACATCAGTCGCTACAAAGAACTAACTTTCTTATCGGGAGAAAAACGTAATGAATACATGCTGTGATATTGCCTGCATCCGGCCATAGTGGAACCAAAAACCAAGTCAAACGCCGAGGTTGTATGTCACAATGCCGATGTGAAAAATATTTTCCACCTTTGACGCCACGTGTCGCTATTACACTGAAACTTCTGCACTGAAAAATCAATAGGAGTAGCAAGGGCCATTAAATTTCTAAATAAACTGCAGTGGGCAAATTTAAGGAAGTCCGGAACAACGCAAAGGCAGGTTGGAATAAAATGAGATATGATATGGTATTAATTGTCGTGTTTGTTAGTGCAAAACTGATCATCCGAATATTCTCTTTCCCTGGTATTCAGTAAATGAACACCCGACTTAAGGAAGAGAGGTGTATTTCATACAAAGAAAAAAAATGGCCTGGCTTAGCTTATGGTTAAGCCTAGGATGCGAAGCATACCGCCGGCGGAGGCTGCGCGTCCGCAAGCGAGCGCACGAGTTGAGCCCCAGCTTTAACAGCTGTTGTGACGTCATATCACGTGGGGCGCCGATGTAGGTCAAGTGGTAGCTACGCGGCCGCGCGCGGCGCAGCAAGGAAGAGCTCGGTTGTGCGGCTAGTATGCTTCGCATAAAAAGTGATCTGTTGTCGGTGCTACAAGGACGCACTATCTACGCTACGCCACGCACAGCTTTACATAAGGAGGGTTAGGACACAAAACGCTACAAGGAAGGCACCAACCTAGAATTGCTGAAGCCAACACAATGTGGTCTGCCACTCATTAGAAGCGTGACAGATAGCTAATACCCAGAGATTATCTCAGCAGCCGCGAAGCCCGAGCAAGAATAGTTTAGAAACCGGCGCATACCAACACGAGCAACCAGCACCCCCCCCCCCCCCCCCCCCCCCCAACCTCCTCCTACTTACTGCTTAATTTAGCACAATCGCGTTATTCCCCATTTACGCGTAGACGTCACGGGAATCGATCAACCGCTATGTAGGACAGGGACAAACGCGTCACGCGGAGTCGAGCGACGCGAATTGGCGACCAGCGGTTGCCGCGAATGTCTACTGCAGCCTCCACGGCGGCTATAAAAGTCAGCTCGGGTTCGAACGCCGCCGTGCATATAAGCAGCTATATATACGGGCAGGAAGGACGAGGAGGGTCGCGGGGGCGATAATTATTCCCGATAAGCGTAATTCGATTTGCGTCGCGGAATGGAAGAGCGCGGCCGCGTCGGACCGCTTGTGCGCGGGACACCCCAATTGTGTTAATGGCCGCCGGCGGCCTGCCCGGAACAGACTCGATAGCGCGCAGACCATCGCGAAAGGGGCGAGGAACAATTGGGTCCGAGGGTGAAAACCGCTGCGCAATGCTGTGTGCTGCTGCATATCACGTGTTGTAGTTGAGAGTGCGTGCGTGCGTTTATGCGCACGGGAGGAGGCACACACCGTGTATATTATCTTCAGAATGCGGAAAATATCGAGTGTTTGTTGGAGGAGAGGGTTCGCGCTTTACGTGTACTTCGCTAACGAGAGCGACGCGAGCGGTCATTTTCACTTCATTTGAGCGCTGTAATGAGAACGAGGGAGAAAGAAAGACCGGACTATAAGCAGGGAATTTGTGCCCGCGTTTTTCTTTCCATTCAATTATACTGGGGCTCTTTCCGATTCCAGAATCAGATAATTTTTGTTCGCGCTCGTCTAAATGCATCCTTGTTTGTTGACTTATTTGTTAAGTCAGCGTTTTAGTCGTCACAAAATAATGGTGGTTTATTAAACGCAGTTTGAATGCCTATCTATGGTTGGCATTTTCTTTTCGGCTATTAATAAGCCATTTATATACACCTCAGGCGGATAGTATAAATGCTCATAGGGGCGGTTGGTTTTGTTGTTAATCTTGAATACCCAGGCAACAGCTGTACCGAAGAGGCCGCCGTAAAAGCGCAAAGCGCGTATTCCTCAAAGGAACGAAAATAACAACGCCTCAGCGGGAGTATGAGCGGGGCCATGGCCAATGGACGCCCAATATACAAACAAGCCTTGAAGCACGCCTGTTCATCCCCTGGGCCCCAGAGCACTCAACTTAAAGATTTAATCCAACACCGACGTTTCATTACTCCACGTTCGGAGTAATATATATGTTCAACGGTTCTTATCCGGCGCGTAGTCGTTTTTACAAGAATGCTTGTCGACATTTCTTGCATTCTCAATTGTCCCATATTGAGATCCCGCTAAAAGCGGGCAAATATTCCCCGCATGAGTCAAGAAAAATAAACTTAATTTAACTGGACAAAAATAAGTGCCAGTTTAAATGATAGTAAGCAAAGCCAGAGGCAGCATGCATCCATCGTCCTGTCACAATGCACTAACCTGTCCGGCTTCTGCGCCTCCGGCGAGAATTGAAGCCCCGATGACCGCTCGCCGGTCCTTCAGGCAAGGCAGAGGTGATACTGAATGAGGCACCGGCCCACGAGCGCAATTCACTCAATTCCACCAGCCGAACGGGAGCTGTCGGCCGGCAGCGCCCATATTTCGCTTCTGCCTTCGAAATCCTCGAAAACCACGCGACTGAGAAGGAGTCGTGAGCAACGAGGCCACAACACGAACACACCGGCACCGAATGAGGAGTGCCGGAAGTGCGACAGAAACTCGCCGTCTCATGAAAAAAAAAAAATGCACGGGAAGAAGGTGTTCGGAGAATTTCAAGCCCCCCGACCCGAGAAGAAGTAAAGAAACAAGAAGGGGGAAAGAAAGAATGCATGGTTTTTCAGAGGTGCATCTCTTCTAAGAAGGCCTAAGCAACTAAATGACATTTAACCCCAGGAAACCAGGTTTTGGCTCCCTTTTTCTTTTGGAAACAGTGGTAGGGAAAAGTCTTTTCCCGCAGCTACTGGGATAAAAAAAATAAAAGAAAACGAAACAGAGGGCAGCAAAAAGACCTCAGAGCGGCGCGCCACCAAGAGACTGCCTTGTGTCGCTCGGTGGTGGAAGGGATCAAAGTGGTCGCAGTGTAGTGTTTCTTTCTCTCTCTCTATCTCTTTTTTTTTGCCCGGCCGCGTATCCTGACAGTTCATTTCCTTACCCGTCTGTGCCCGCTTAGACTTTGCGTCTGGGATGCCCGGATAATTTTTCACGCTCTTGTTCACATGTCCGCCACGGAGAATGACAATAGCTGCGACTGAGCAGAAAAAAAAAGCACTCCTTCGGACCGTTTCACTCTCTCCGTCACGGCATTTTTTTTCCACAACCCTTCCATCCCCTGCTGTTTTGCTGCCACCCCTGTGTATAACAGTGGGAAGCGAAGAAAAAGTATAAAAAAAAACGTAACTGAAAAAGAAGGCTGCGGGGCGTGGTCGTCAAGGAAAAAAATAAACTTTGAACGGCCACGGTGAGTTTAGTGGCCAAAGATGGCTTTTTTAGGAAGTCCTGTAAGCGAGCCAAATGCTGGGGAAAGCAAGTGGAGGGGGGGAGAAGCGTTGGCGATTGCTTTTAAGTTCACTCTTCCCTTTGTTTTTTTGTTTTTCACGCAGATGGAACCGACTAAGAACAGCACAGCAAGCAACCCCCGGGTGGCGAAGACCACGCGAGCAACAGCTTGGAGGGCGCCTGACAATAAAGACAGAAAGGGAACGTGGATGGGATGAGTAGAAGAAGGCTCGCCCAAGGGAAGGGAAGATGTCTGTTTCTTCTTGTGCTTTTTTTTTTTGCAAATATTTTTCCCCCGATCTTTAACACGCCAAGTTCAGCGTTCGTAAACAAGACGTTCACCTAAAGCACTGGAAGAAGTCACGCGTGCGAAGGGAACAAAGTACAGAGAGACAGGGAGGGAAAAGCTAGGCGCACATGATTTACGCTTTTTAGCCCTTTGCAGCGGTGCAGCGGAAAGCGCACGCGGCGTCCTTTGTATCTTTTTTCCCCGCAAGGCGCAACTCGTAGAAAGCGCCTCCTGCCTGGCTCGAACGTTCGTTCCTTCACACATGCGCAGAAAAAAAAAATCAAAACAAAAAACAAAACAACAGGACAAACAAGCCCGAGGAGTTGAAAAGTTCACTTTGCAAAAGAAAAAAAAAATACGTGCCTTGCCCCGAAGTGCGATAATTGGTAGAAAGTCTCAAAAGCGATACGAAAGATTCAAATTACAAGCACAAAAAGGAAAAATAAAGACAAGGAAGCATTCCAGGCAAACAACACATGAAAGCAAAGCAGCTATGTCCTCCAGCACAAGTTTTATGTCACGTGATATCCTTTACGAAGGACAGCAGAGGATCTGCCTATGTCAGGTCATGTCGTACTTGGGAGTTTGAATTACAATCTAAGGTCCTAGTGCCATCTAATTACATCTCTTACACACACGCACCGTACGGCCCTTACAACAAAAGTTTTAGACAGTCTATAGACTTCTGTCTATAAAGTCTATAGACTGTCTATAGACAAAAGTCTATAGGCAATACAAATGCCATAGACAGTCTATAGACAATCTATAGATTTATGGGCATACACTTTTAGTAGACTTTCGTCTATAGAGAGTCTATAGGCTATGAACAGACAAAAAGCAATATCTATAGGAAGTCAATAGAGTCAATAAGAAGTGTATAGACTGTCTATAGACCATTTTTATAAGGGGGGGTTGTCATTAGACCGCATAGTCGGATAAAATTCAAGAACGAAGCTTCTTTTCCCCGTCTAAGAAACCCCTTCAAGCCAATGGTGTCGACCGGTTCTCATGAACCTGCTAGAGTTAAAATGCAGAGAGCGGCGCGACAATGCAGAGAGGGTACCATTCTCTTTCACCTGCCACTCCTTGCATTGTCACACTAGCAGGCAGTAGGGAATCGGCCGGCGCCATTAGCTGGAAGGGTGTCCTTTGACGTGGAAAACCCGCCGCGTTCTTGAGTTGTATCCGACAGTAGCTGCCAGACGATTACACAATCCGCATGACTAAACCAATGAGAAAACTAAAGGTCACAACAATGGGATTTTGTTATCACCACGAAGCTGTCGTCACTGCCTGTCACATATTTTCACTGACGTGCTGACACAATGGGCACAGTCATTGCCGAGGCATTTTAAAGTGATTGCAGCTAGGAGGGACCCTGCAGATATATGCGTGGCAGGAGAAAAAGCGATACAAATAGCAAATTTCAGGTATGAATGATGCGTCACGTGCAATTAAAATAACCTTTTCTCATGTATATATAACGGACCAGAATTAGCGAAGAATAAAACTCACAGAAAGTGCCCTCAGCACTTAAAGAGTTTTCTGCCGTACGCGTCCCTGACCCAGCGGGGCATAGAGTAGAGATTTGATCATCGCAAACCGACACGGCGAGCCTATACACACACATGGTGACGACACAACAAGAAACCAATCGGTTGGCAAACCCAGCCGGCAGCTGGCTGCATGCAGGATGGCGGATCGCTGTCGGTGCAAGCCCCGTCACAGCGCCTTCTGGCGTAACACCGCGCCACCCCGGTGCGCGCAGCATACTCGATATCTGGCACCAGCTCGTCCCACTTCCGCAGCCCCCGCAGTGCGCACGGTCGGGCCAGAGAGGACTCATGGTTTTCTGATGCGAACGGGGGACAGTGCCGTGCTCGCGCCCAGCGGTCCCTATCTTGTTCTCCCCCTTGTCGCGTCGCCATTTCTCAGGTTGGCGAACATCTCTTCTCCCCGCGCGACCACTGCGACACACTGTTTGTCCTTTCGGGGCACGTCGCGAGGCACGTCCGCGCATTAGACCGGCCTTTCCTGCCGCCGCCAGAGTGTACAACCGACGCGCCAACGATCGGCCAGCGTCCCTGCACGGTTGCCGGAACAATAGGCGCGGCGGCTGCACAAATGGTACCGCCAGACACATTCATCATTGCGCACGGCAGTCGCTCGCGTTGCTGCCGCTGCTTTTGGGATTCGTTTTAGGGGGAGAAGGGCCCTTCCTTCCTCTCGCGCCTGCCGCGTCTGGAGCCAACCAACCGCGGCCGCCGCCGGGTTCCGAGTGCGACGTGGTCACGTGGTTGTCGACGGCGCCGCGGCGTCTCTCTCTCGCTGTCGCTCGGACAACGACGGAGGCGGCCTTGATTGCTGCGTTTAGCTCCTTCCGGACGACGTCGGCGCTCTTACCAGTTCGCGTGCGCTTTGTGCCCGAACCGACCATTTGCTTCTTGGTTTTCGAAGGCAGGCAACCGTTCAGTCCCCATTTCCCCCTCACTCCTTCACTCTCATTCTCTTCCTTCTTCACATAGCAAACTACAGCCTTCGTTGCTTTGCGCCCTTTTTTGATTAATATGCTGGTTACCACGCCGGTCTAAAAGTGATTATAGTTGCAGCTGGTGCTGTTAGCTGGGATAATTAGAATTTGGCTTGGGCAGCCGCCACCAGTAATCATCAGTGCGGGCGATGGCCAACAGGCCGAGGCAAAGACCTTTTACTTGTTTGCCAGTCATCCTGGGAAGAAAAACTCAGCCTTGAGCTGACAGCTAGAAGGGTGACCATTCACAATTAATTTTTTTTTCTTTTCTGAGGCAAACAGACCCCTGTCTCTGTTTTTGGACCACAGATGATTTTGTCAATGTGCTGATTTTAGCGGAATTTTTAAGTACGAAATTATAGACTAGGTTCCAAGACCAATTCTTTGCTGCGTCTCTTCCGATAACGCCGTCACTAGCGATCCATCAATAAGCCAATGAAATGAGAAGCAAGCCTGGGCTACAATCATTCGTCTGTCGAATGAAAAATTGGTGCACCACCACTTGATCTATCAGCCTGTTATTACCAGAATGTGCACTAGGGATCTGAACATGTTTCGCGCACACTTGTCTTATATTTCGAATGAAATTGAACCAGACACGTTTTTTTTAACTATTTAATGAAAGCATTCTACTTGCTGGTCACTTTTTAAATGGATTATCTTTTCGGTTCGTCTTATCCATGTGTCTTCAATTTTAATTCCTCTTTGCGGCTGAACTATGTACTACACTCTGAACAGAGGACAGCATACTCCCATTTTACTCCCATATAGGCGTATTCGTGTTTAGAGTGCACGTTAATGCCACAATGCCTGTTATGAAATGGCGTGTAGCTTTCGTTCCGAAATGCCGCAGTCACTCGCGAGAATAAACCTTCGTTTCTTGTATTTTCACACAAAAGACGAAGCAGCCAGAAAAGGTGAAGCGTTTGGATGAAAGCTGAACAGCAGCCGCTATGTTCATTGCGTGAATGAAATAATGACTGCGGCTGAAGAACGTCGTTTGTTGTGGCATCACCTTGACAACGGTAAAGGAAATGCTACCCAGAATTCAGAAAACAAATCAGGTGGATCCCCCTCGATACGCCGTCCTGTCGCTGCTTCTCTTCTCTTAGGACGAGGCTTTTAAAAGAAAACTAAGCAAACAAAAAAAACATCAACAACCAGTCGTTCCATAGAAGCTAGAGGATAAGATTCCAGAAAATGGCTTCATAACATTCCTTCCTGCGATTATTCTTTTGATATCTTTCTTTTCTCGTTTATAACATTCCACTATTACCCCGAAATATTTGTGAACTAGAATCTCGCAGCGTCGTCTTTTGAGTCTTTGAAGAGTTTTCATTCCTATTTCCAGTAACGGTACGCTCAAAACTCCCCGCGCTGCCACAGCGAAATATGCAGACACCGGGCTGATGGGCGAATAAGCACGAGCACGAGTATAAGCACGAGCTGATGGGCGAATTGGTTTCGCATGATTGTCACAAAACAGCGCAACGGCACGAGCTTTACTGGCACAAGGATGGATTCGTAACCACCATGCAGACAACTGGCAGCTGGTATACAGAAGGGCACGGCATGCCACCTGCACCGCACTTCATACTTTACCGTATACGACAGAGAACGGTGAAATGACTACAGGGGTTAGCTAGGGGATATTCAAAATTCCGCAAGTGCGCTTTCCCACATAACTGTGTTGCCCCAAACAAGATGGCCGACTTCGCTATAAAGGAACTACGTGGGCTACAGGACAGGCGCTAAAGATGTGGATAGAATGTAAGAAACGTATTTTGAAAGAATCAAACAAAAAACCAGTCTTTCTTGCTTTGTTTCAGCTGGAAAGGCATGGTCAGCCATCTTGTTTGGGACAACATTGTTATGCGGAAAAGCGCACTTGCGGAATTTTGAATATCCACATTTAGTCCTCAAAAGAGCAAATGTTACTCCCACCACCGTCCCCATCATCACCATTGTCAGTGGAGCACATTACAATCGCAAATGTACAGGTAAAAGTATACTACGGAATGGTTTCATAAAAGGCCGCTTAATGGATCAATATTTATTTGTAGCCGCTCAGGCATAGAAGGTTGCTGAGTTGCTGAAAGAGAAAACACAGGTCTGCAGCACGATCGACTACATCGGGTATTTCACCCAAGCCTTAGTAATTTTTAAAAAATATGCTTTTTAAATTAGAAGATCGATTTTCTGACATAGTATATCAGAATACAGCTAAGACTTGCTATTTAGCAGGCTGGTTGAATAACATTCAATAGTTAACTTCTTAACTATTCCCGTCAGACTCCTTCTTTAGAGGCATGTAGCCCAACGTAAGCGATTTATATATCAGTTCTTAGAATTTCGAAAGCGCGGTTACCATCGGCGCTGTGGCCCAACAAGTTTTGGCTATTTCGACGAGTTACGTGCGCTTGAGAGGTTACTTTGCCTGCAAGCTTCTCGAGAGTGCATCTATTTTGGCGCGATGCAGCTCACGCGGTCTAGATCCACGCCGAGGATAGTATATACACCTTGCATCTAAAATTTATTCTTTACTGCATATGTGGCTTTAAAGGAACAAAGCGCGCAACACATTTATCCACCCTGCAACGTCGCATGTTCAGCATGACCTTCACATTCGGCCCTCGTCTCTTGAACGCTTCGGGGGCGTCATTTTACGGCCTCGAAAACAGGCGCAGCGGTTATCCGCGGACGGGTACACAACGCAATGGTCAACGGCATTCGAGCAGCCTTAACGAGATGGAGAAAGTCGTTAGGCTGCCCACCCGAGCGCCAAGACGCTCCAAACAATGAGGGAAGGCGCGAACGACGTCTGCCCACCAGCGGCAATGAGGCGACAATCGGGGTCAAAACGGTTCCACCTTTACAGAGCGAGCGAAACAGTGAGGAAGAGCGGAAGGGGGGGTGGAAGATGGCACCTTTAGGTGTGCGCCTGCATGTGACAGGGCTCGTTCTAGGCGCAAGCGGTGTACACAGAAAGGGGCGCTAAATTCTGCGCAGTTTGCGGCCGCGTCCGGTTTACAGCGAACACGATTCCTCCGCATTCATGCGGATTCAAAGCGCGGTTTCCTCCCTTTGTCCCTGTAGGCGTGGAGGCATGTGAGAACAGAAATATATATATGGCGTGATACAGACCCAGGGTAAAACGGAGGAAAGCTATTTCGTTAGACCCTTAAAAAAGTCAGAAAAATGGACGTATTCAAAGAAGGTTCACTGAGGAGGCCAACTTCAACCAATTTTTGTTTTAAGTAAAAATCGATTCTACACGGTTCTTTCTGGTTACGCTGAACTTTTTCGGGCACCAAAAGACGAAAAGGGCACTGAATATTTTCTCCGCCATTCGATTCAGACTCGTGACGTTTACACCGAAAAGGACTCCGTGATCACCGTTTATAGTGAATGAAAGTGTAGCCCTGCCTCCGAGATTGAAGAGAATTAAAGTCGCACCGCAGTTTACTTTTCACATCAGCCGCTGATGCCGACACCTGTACTTCATTGTTGACATTTTCTTGTTTGTAAAAGCTAGATTTTCGACGAAAATAACGTCTTCGTTGTCAGAACGCGGCACACTAACGATACAGACCAACTTCAATCTGTCCTCAGTGCTTCTGTTCGACGTGAGCTCGGTGTCTTTCGGAAATGTCGAAATAAAACTTTATAAAATCATTGCAAGTGCAGAGGCCTGCAGTAGCCACTATCGTTGCGGCCATTGCGGCCTCACGTTGCCCTGTGCTACAAAGTGTGGCTCATTTTGCGTCATCAGTGCTCCAAATGTGTTTAAGGTGAAAACTGTGTTCTTCAACCAAATGGTGAGTATGACTTCCATGGGTGCTATAGAGAGCCACAGCACACGGCTTTACTTTAGAAACTTATGTAGATAAACCTGAGCGGAATTCGTTTCAAACGCTCTGTGGCTGCTTATATAAGGCTCTAGAGGGAATGTTTATCGCATGGTATACATACTGCAATTTCCGGTGTACAAGCCGCACCCATTGTATACAATATGTTCCAGCGGGCTCAATTTTGGCTAAAAAAAAAGTTGTACTTGACTTTCCGCATCCGGTAAATAAAAAAGAATTGAACCTTTTGCTACATTAGGTGATATAAAGAAAAAAAAAACGCTGTATAGTGAGTGCGCATACATAATTCGGGAAGTTCAAAATTTTAACTCACGAACATGAATAGCCCGCGGGCCGTATACCAGAATTTACGATATATTTGCGAAAGAACTATGCCTGACGCACTAAACACTGCATTTTTCTTGGTTTGAAAGCATGCAAAATGTCTATGCTTAATAGTAACGAAGAAACTCCGTAACAATGGCTACTGCACCCAAATTGTAGCGACGTATGTACATTGTCGCTTAAGTACGATTTACTTGTAAAGTAATACTGCGTGGCAAGCAGAGTCAGTTGCCCCGCCGCGGTGGCTCAGTGGTTAAGGCATTCGGCTGCTGACCCGAAAGACGCGGGTTCGATCCCGGCCGCGGTGGTCGAATTTCGATGGTCGAAATTATCCGGACCCCTTCACTACAGCGTCCCTCATAGCCTGAGTCGCTTTGGGAGGTAAACCCCAATAAACCAGACCAAACCAAGCAGAATCAGTTGTGTGCAAAGCAGACTTCGTTGGTGTTTCGCCTCGCAAGGACTCCACTTGCACAAGAGCTGTGCAGTGGGAATGAAATCGATTGGAAACAATTAAGTTATAGGAAAGTGAAATGGCTCTCCTCAGTTAAGAAGTTGTACACTACTACTGCTTTACTACCACGGCTGAAAGGTGAAGCGTCCTTTAAAGTTAACCTTGTATGCATGGAACCGTTGGTGACTGCTTCAGAATGCCTCCTAGCATCTAATGGCCTATTAAAAGCGGGGAATCGCACGTAAGCGCGGTATCATTTATCTTATTTTCGGCGATATGCTGTACTCTTGCACAAAAAGAGATTGGCCCGTCATTATCATAATCGTCGTCGCCGCCATTATCCAAACTGAAACAAACGTTTTCCCCAATCATCCTCGAAGCTTCCAGTGCTTTCCATCTGCAAGTAATGGCATTTGACTTAAAGTGATAAACACACGCGAAAAAGGACGAAGGGTGCTTGAAAGAAACTCCGGAAAGGGCCGGGAGGGGATCTGTCTCGTAGGACCTGTAAGTATATTTGTGACGGACTAGAAGACGACGATGCGGGCAGGGGCGCGGGCAGGAGTGTTCATGCATGGCATCATCGCGATCTGTCATCACGTCTAGTTCTTCGGCTTGCCGTCACGGAACAGTTTATAAATATGTGTGGTTTATCGCCTCGAAGCTGCATGTGGAGAGGCGCCGCGTGGTGCAGACTTTCGGATTAATTATACCCCTTGGGGTTCTTTAACGTGCACTGACACCACACAGCACACGAACTTTGTTTTTCTTTTTCATTTCCCTGCTCCCGCCACCTCATGGTAAGGAAGGGAAGTATATTTCAGGACTCCCTTAATAGAATGGCTGAGTTACATCCACTGACAAGTACAGTGTACATCGGCAACATTTACATCCTAATCTGTTAATTCGGCTCGTGAGTGAGCCGGCGCTGGGACAGTGTCCAATCACGATAACCAACGCGAGAGCATCGAAAGTGGTATCGAACGCCGTGCTGAACTTATATAAGTACTGCTTCGTGATGCAAGTCTCTTTTTCGCAATTCTTTACATTTTTCGATTCATCTTGCCTCAGGAGAAGATAGAAAGACATGCCTAGAAGGGTATACAGCAAGTAAAAGAAAAAGAAAAGAGAAACTTAATCAGGAAATCCAGTGGAAGATGGCGCCTCCCTCGCTGTATCCATTTGTTATTTCTTCCTCGCGACGCCGGTTTAGCGCTGGGAGTCGTAGCTCAAATCCCGAAGAGGCCAGCGTCTAGGCCTGCCGTCTACTGCTGGATTAGCGAGGTCGAGGGCTGGGTGTAAATCACAGAGTATATCCCGCCGATGACAAACGCGGAAACCGGGCAACAGTGCCACTTGAAATGCACAGCCGCACGTACCGGCCATCTTTTACGAAGCACCGAGTGCGTACCGGAAGAGGGAATCTCGAAATCACGCTTACGGGGCTTAAAGCAAGTTCGATCGCCTTGAGAAAGTGTTTATTTATGTTCCCGAACAGACGCGCAGCCGGTTCAGGCGACGTGATATATTTGAGTTTACTTTGAAAGTACGTGCGTGTTTGTTTGTTGCTTAGTTGTGACGAATAAGAATCGGTTCGCATGCGTAAGTTGGTGTCAATGCACATATTACAAGATGGGGGGGGGCACTGTACATGATATACGAGTCGTCTCAGACGGCTACAACTATCATGCCATGCCGAGCCATTTTTCGCAGCATATATTAAGCAATAGGGAATAACTTATCATGAATTTTATAGACCCAGCTGAATTGCAAAGGTATATATATATATATATATATATATATATATATATATATATATATATATATATATATATATATATATATATATATATATATATATATATATATATATATATATATATATATATATATATATATTCTATAGCGGTTCCCAGTTCAGGCTGTCTTTTCTTTTTATAGATGCAGCTTAGAGAACAATCGTCACACGGTATCTAATGAAATGACTTTGATGCCCCGACGGCGAACATCATATAATGGCTTAATATTAACAATATTATAGCAAGTTGTGATAGCTGTTCAAAAAGGAGTGCGAACGAGCTTCATCATCATTTTGTCTTTCCTATCATTTTCTTTCCATAGCTCGCTGGTTTTTTCTTAACTTAAGTCGGACCCTTTTCGTTAGCCTCCACGTTTCTGCCCCATAGGTGAGTACCGGTAAGATACTGCTGTTGTATACTTTTCTCTTGAGGGATATTGGCAAACTGTCATTCATGATCTGAGAGAACCTGCCGTATGCGCTCCACTTCATTCTTATTCTTCTAGTTACTTCAATTTCAATTTTATTTTCCCATGTACACATGGTGAGGGCCGAGGGAAAAAAGCCAGAAAATTTGGCTTGACGTGCCCCTCGGCCCCTACATTGCAGGGCAGCAGGATCTCATGATCCGGATCAGCGGATTATGGGAATGCACCACGCACCACTCTAGCATCTTTTTGTTATCACCGAAGTAAAAGCGTGATTAAAAGAAATGCACACTGCAGAGCGCCTAGGCTCCGCTCAGTTTGCGTTTCTTTCCATAGCACGTAAAAGTAAACGTAGCACACTACTGCTTTCTAATATTTTTCACTCGTTGCCTAATTAAAACTAGGAGCTGTGGAATGTGTAGCATGGTAGCGGATGCAAGTGCGCTTTGTCAAGGATAAGCAATGTTTCTTCATGTCCGATAGGGAAGCCGTGATCGCGTTATACGAACGCAATAGCGTGCCCTGTTTGCTTTCCCCCTTTCTTTTCCCCTAGTGTGGAGTAGCAGGCCAGGGTCACATGTACACCGGCCAACCTCTCCATCTTTCCTATCTTTAAAGTTTTCTCTATTTCTTTTTCGTGAAATGTAGAGCTTTTCGGTCTACGCTAACATTTTTATTGCTATTGCCATCGCATAACGGACAGTCTTTGGGCGCCATGTGCTTGATTTTTAATCATGTTATATGACATTCTTGCACTCCTGTTTGCTCATTTTGTAGAGTTCATCTACTATCATTGCATAACCTGCCAGTTCCGTGCAGTACATGTTTTGTATGAATAATAATCACTCTTCTCTAAGAAGCCAACAGGTGAGTGAGGTTGCGTGAAGTAAAGAAAGAAAAAAGGGAAGGAAGAAAGAAAGAAAGAAAGAAAGAAAGAAAGGAAGAAAGAAAGAAAGAAAGAAAGGAAGGAAGGAAGGAAGGAAGGAAGGAAGGAAGGAAGGAAGGAAGGAAGGAAGGAAGGAAGGAAGGAAGGAAGGAAGGAAGGAAGGAAGGAAGTTAGTAGCAGCCTTCAGGATCGAGTAGCCTTTATAGAATTCTCACCCTCTCTGATCTCCCTTCCCAGCACTGTGATCGACAAGTTCCTATCCTCGAAACACGCCCGACTGCACACCACAGGAAAAAAGTTCTGGCTGAGCCATTAAGAATCATGCCACTGAACAGATGTTCTGTTGAATCTTGTTGCCAACGTCCGAACCAGCTTAGACAGGTTGTGGGCTAAACATAAGGGCGTCTTACAATACATACTGTGTCTCCAGTTTTTTTTTTTTCGAGAGATGATTTTGAAAAAGTAACAGCGCTCAAAACTGCCTAGAGCAGATGGCGTACCGTTAGCAAAATGTTTACATATTTTCAAAGAAGAAAATAAACTGATGTTACAAAATTTTGTCAAGGTGACAGTTAATAAAATATGCGCGAGCATATTTCCTTCTTCAAATGGTGCTTTAGGCCTTACTATACACGGACAACCCAGCTGTATCCCCCCTGTCCGCGAAATAATTCATAATTGAATTCTTTCTTGATGCTGTTTCGGCTTCGATTTCATCAAACGATCGGTGGCTGTGACATGTAAGGAGCACAGAAGAAAAACAAAAACAGGAGGGAGCCTGACGCCATGCAGAAACTCAGCCTCCGCAGGCCATCCTCCTCTGAAGCCGGTGCCTTCATTTTCCGAAATCCCATTTGCATTCTGAATCTTGGGAATTAGGCTCTTAATAGTTACAACACTGCAAGCCAGCTTAGTTCGTAGTGTTTTCTTAGTGAACGCGCCTGCTCCGGCGGAATGCTTACCAAAGTGTTCTCAACGTTGCATGTCTTTTCGTGATACCTGATTTGCTTGGTTTACATATGTTAAAGTGTTCTCAGTGGTCTTAGGTGCACTGGAGAAACTGCAGGCAGTTTTTTCATCAATGGGCGTCAGTAATGCGGACGGAACATGCACAGAATACTGAACGATAGAACAAAAACTCAGGACGGCGTTCTTCCGTGCGGTACTTGCACCTCGGTGCGCAGCGCTTAATGGCGCAGTTGAGATGGCCAAACACACCTCGTGACACACACGGGCGCACTGGCCTCACAGCCCATCGAGGGATTAAATGGGCTAGGTTCGCTGCACGTCTCAAATTTCCAGCGCAGGCAGAGAGCACTGCAGCGAGCGAAACCGAAAAGCGGCTACACTCTAAACATAAAGAAATAAAACGCGAGTGAGCTGTCCTCACTCCCTTAAAAAAAAAAATGGCAGTGGCTTAGCTCGGCTATGCCAGGATATACGTAGTGAAAGCTAGGGTATAGCTTGGTTAGCCTCAGTTAATCTTGATTGCAAGTCCATGTTAGTCCGGTTCTCTAGCTATGTTGTTGTTGCATTAAAGACGAGACATGCACGCAACGCAGCTGGCGAAGCGAGCGCGAGCGCAACGACGAGGCAAGCGGTATGACGTCATACCAAACGGCGGCGGCGGCGAGGCGCGCGGTGTGACGTCATGCCAGATGGCGCAGCGAGCGCGCGGCGTCCGTCAGCTGCTGCGGTTGCTAGGCAACGGCTCAAGGTCGGTCTCTGTGCCTCCTCGGAGCACCGCCAGAGCGAAACCGCAAGTTCGTGGCCAATGTAGCTTTCGCTACAAAAAAAGGGAGCGAGGGAGTGTGTCCTCTACCGCACTCTCTTTTAAAAAAGGCTAGTGTGCTAGAGGACAGCTTACCATATAGGCGCATTCGGGTTTAGAGTGTAGGAGCTACTGCTTTCTTGCCCCGTGAGGCTCTCTTTCCTCGATGTTCCTTATAATATTTTTTTATGACTAGGCTTCAAAAATGTCTCGTGGCGGTGCTACCTGTTTTATTTTTTTCGGCTATGATAAGAATCATTTCGGTCAGGTGAGGCATGAAAAAAGGTGCTATACAATCGGTGATACGTAATATTTATGCACTATATAACGCTCAAGATAGGCTGCTTCAAGAGCTGTAATGACAGCAAACGATGTGCGAGCGGTTATATTGCAGTATTCCATGTCTCACGAGGCATGGACACTTCATACACGTCACAGCAGTCGTTAGGTTGATAAAACTCAAACAGCGTGAGAGAAGAAATTCAATTACAAGTTATTTAGCGGCCATAGACAAATGCCACGTGGTGATGAATCTATTCTGAAGTCTTATGACTGAAATAAGGTCTCTGTAGAGCATTATGAACCGAGGTCGACGGTGTACGTAAACATGGTTGCGCACACGAATTCAGTATATGGCTGTTGTGTCCAGCCTCACGAAGCCGCTATGTGGTAACACAAAGTTTACTAAAATTTCCGACGCGAAATGCTCGGTTTTATTTTAATTGATTCTGCAAGTATAGTAATGAGGCATTAGAACTCCACTTATCTCATGTGGATAGAAGAAGTTCCTTCCGCGGTGGCGCAGTGGCTATGGTGCTCGGCTGCTGTCCCGAAAGACGCGGGTTCGATCCCGGCCGCGGCGGTTGAATTTCTTTGGAGGAGAAATTCGAGGCCCGTGTACTGTGCGATGTCAGTGCACGTTAAAGAACCCCAGGTTGTCGAAATTTCCGGAGCCCTCCACTACGGCGTCTCTCATAGACTGAGTCGCTTTGGGACGTTAAACCCCATAAACCAACCAACCATCCTGGCCTTGAAGAAAAAGTACAATCAGAACAACCAGGTAATGCTTTCCTCTTTCCATCGCCAACCCTCACAACGACGTTTTTCATGTCCCCTTTCTGGGACCTGCTGTGTTCAAGAAGACATTAAAAGAAAACTCAAAAAATGAAACCAGCAGAAAGCAGACTCAATGGCTGCAGTAAGCCACCAGACTGATAGCTTCTGCTCGGAATTCTGTCGTACTCATGTTTGCTGCTTTGCTTCGTTCATTTTCCCCGAAAATACGAAACGTTCGTGTAGAGCAGAAAATGAAAGAAACCAATGCGATCGCAACGACTAAATGCGTGCCCATTAGGGCCAGGTGCTATGCGCCAGCGACGAAATTAAAATTTGAACTCGAGACCTGATTTCTGTCTAATGCCCCCACCGGTGTCTTTTTTCTTCATCGCCTTCCGTTTGATCTCGCTGCGTATACCGCTTATGTGTATTCTCATTTGCTCAATGCCGTTCCTTGCAGCCCGAAAAAGGTGCTTCCGCTATTCGCTTTCTTGTTTTCCCTGGCTTCCTTTTTGTTCTTTACTTCCATTAGTATCGCGACGGCTTTCAAACAGCACTTTGCTTGTTGTTGGTCTTGCCGATGAGTGACTTTTAACGCGCGGAGGAAACAGAAAATAACTACCCCTGCAGAAATGCACAGGGCAGCGGTGGTGAAGAAAATAAATATCGGTCCGAGGAGAAGCAATGCCGGTGAGAGGGTTCGTGTGCGTGCGTGCGTGCGTGCGTGTGTGTGTGTGTGCGTGTGCCCCATTAAACCCTCGTTTCCTGCCAACGCTAATGAGCGCGCCGGGCACCCCCCCGGAATCGCAACGCCGGCACCAAGAAGACCTTCGAGTTCGAAGCCTGGACCCCTCCCTTCCACTCCTGCACCCTGAGCAGCCCCGGGTGCGTCCGTCAGGGCTCAGAACCTGAGCATAGGTTTCGCGCAGGAGCTTTAGCAGCAGCAGCAGCAGCAATGCAAGAGTGACACGAAAAGAATGGAACGCATGCGTGGTGGCCGTGCCTGAGGGACAGGAGAAGGAGAAGAAGGGAAAGCAGCTCCCTCTCTGCCTGCTTGTGTGAGTGTGCGCGTGCGTGGCCGTGTGCGCGCACACGTTCACGCACACACGCTTGAGTGCGCGCCGTTGTGTGTGTGGCTGGGCCGGCCGTGTAGCCGGGCGCGCGAAGGATGAAATAATCGATAAGCGGCGCGGGCGGCTTCTGGGTTCCTCCCCACCCTGGCTGTGCCGGGGCGCGACAATGGCCCTGACGAGAGTTTAACCAGCGCCGCGGGCCACCATCGCTGGCATTTATGCGGGCACCAATCCCCTCCTCCGCAGGGAACGAGAGACAGGCGCTCTAGAAAAAGAAATAGGTAATGCGCGGGCTCACTGCCGAGACCTCGGAGGTGTGGTTACCAGTGGTTTTCTTCTTCCTTGTTGGCTAACTATTTTGACCTTCTGTCTCATTTTCTTTTTTCCCTTTCATTTCCTTGAGGTCAGACAGCGAACGCGTTATCAGAAGCGGGTTCTTGTTCTTTTATCTTTTTTTTTTTGCGTGTGGGCCAGGTGACTGGAAGAGTGGCATCCTAGGTGGCAAAAAATAAGGAATAAAATCCGTTTTTATCAAGGTGAGGGAAGGCGTGGACAGGTGCGAAAAGAAAGCACGGACAAAGACAGGATTGCTTGCTTGCCTGTGCAGGCTTTTTGCTTGGATCAGACACAGCATTAACGCAAGAGCCAGAAACAAAAGTACATATGGAAGGCAAAATGGTTTGGTATAGAATAGTGTGGTACGGTATGGTGTGGTATGGTGTGGTGTAATAGCCTGCGGTATGCTGCGGTGTGGTGTGCTTTCTGGTATGGTATGGTATGGTATGGAATGGTATGATATGGTGTGGTGTGGTGGATCAGACACAGCATT
The DNA here is from genome assembly GCF_055824585.1 of Amblyomma mixtum. Classification (NCBI taxonomy): domain Eukaryota; kingdom Metazoa; phylum Arthropoda; class Arachnida; order Ixodida; family Ixodidae; genus Amblyomma; species Amblyomma mixtum. The sequence continues at coordinate 88,618,765 of NC_143017.1, read as the reverse complement.
AACGCAAGAGCCAGAAACAAAAGTACATATGGAAGGCAAAATGGTTTGGTATAGAATAGTGTGGTACGGTATGGTGTGGTGTAATAGCCTGCGGTATGCTGCGGTGTGGTGTGCTTTCTGGTATGGTATGGTATGGTATGGAATGGTATGATATGGTGTGGTGTGGTGTGGTGCGGTGCGGTGTAGTGTAGTGTAGTGTAGTGTAGTGTAGTGTAGTGTAGTGTAGTGTAGTGTAGTGTAGTGTAGTGTAGTGTAGTGTAGTGTGGTGTGGTGTGGTGTGGTATGTGCATGGTGTTTTGCGCCCCGAAGCGACACGTGGGCTATGAGGGACACCAAAGTGAAGGGTTTCGGATTAATACAGACCTGGACTTCTTTAACGTGCGCTCACATCACACAGCACAAGGGTGTTTATGCATTTCACCGCCCTTGAAATGCGGCCGCCGCAGCCTGGAATTGAGCTAGCTAGCTGCCTTGGGGTCAGCAGCCGTACGTCAAAGCCACTGAGCTACAGCGGTGGGTTATAGTATAGTTTATTTAATACATACTGAAGTGATTCAAGACCAAGCATGAGGGAATACAGGTAGAAAGAAATGCAATGGACGGCACCAATATGGAAGTACCAATACTATAGTAGGAACGTGGGCATTGCAAAAATATGGCCACTATTTCACTACGTATACTGTTGCGAAAGACTAATAGACGAGAACATCAGCAGGCGCTTAATAGCATGGTGTATTTGAAGAAAATGAAAGCGATCTACAACCCGCAGTGTGGCCAGCATTGAAAGTTCAGCGTATGCGTGATATACACATTATGAAATGACGACATCACAGAAGCATGACCTCGAGAAAGCGCCGTCGCCTTCGGCCTGCATGGAGTCTGATGGAGAAAGCAAGAGAAGGGAGATGTTACGGAGAGAGAAAAAAAAAGCAGGGCCGACGCGGGCCGACGCGGAAATCGTGTCAGTGCGGCCAAAAATACGTGAAAGGGGACAATAGATCCGTGTCAAGCGGCCAAAAAAGGGAAATACCACGGATATCACGCGCTACAGAAAAAAAGAAAAAAGAGAACGTGCGGTGGAGAGTAAGAGTGGAGGGAGGCTCCGTCTGTAAACACAATTTTTCTCTGCTCTATCCAGCCACTCATCTTTTACCGTTCCTTTTTTTTGGGAGTCCGGAAAGTGGCGCAAAAAGCGGAAGCGTGAAACTTATAACGTGATAAAAAGCGAGCATATATAAGCGTAAGAGAATGAGGGAGAAGAAAAAGAAAATGGAATCCAAAGAACGGCGTGAAAAGAAAAACGGAACTAAACGAAATTCGGCGCAGGTTGCGAACTCCAGAAGAAAAAGGAACGGAGGAAAGTAAAACGAGTCTGAGGCGGAGAGGACGAAGGGACAAGAAAAAGACGGAACGAAGAGAGAAGCCAGTGCTCGGCGCGCGAGTTCCGATAAAATGAGGAACTAGTTCCTTCCCGCCTCCCTCCGAGTTCCTTTATCGTGCCGCCCTGAGTAAAAATGGGGATGAATCGGAGAGAAAAAGTTTCGAGATTGAACGCTAGGTTCCTGCGATTGATAGAACGAAGGGGATAAAAGGGGAGAGAAAGAAAACAAATGTGTGTCCTGGACTCGAAAGAAAAAAAAAGGAAAAATGAGTGGGGAAAAAGGGTGAAGGAAAGTGCGCGCAAGGAAGCAGGCTCGCTCACACTCATGCACACGCGAGCGCACACGTGATACGCACAGAATGAGAAAGAGAGAGAGGAGGAAAGAAAGAAATGTGGCCGACTTCCGAAGACGACACGAGAGAAAGGAAGGAGGAAGAGAACAGACGCAGAGTGGAGCCAAATAAGGAAAGCAAGAGGTAAAGATGAAGCGAAAGAGTTGGGAACGGAGGAAAGAGGTGCCATTCGTCAGGCTAAGGAAGGGGCGTTCCTGCCGCTTCCTTGTAGCCGACTGTTTCTTCCCGGTGGCTGCGACGAACACACAAAAACAGGAGCACTCATCGAAGGGAGTTGGAACGAAAACAAACCGAACAAAGGACGAGGGAAGAAGAAATGGGGAAAAAGGCACACGCCTCGAAAAGAGGAGGATCGCACGCGTTCTCGGGCATGTGTGGACAGGACGAGGCAATAGAATCAGTCCTCGTAGGGAGCAAGAGGGGGAGGAGGAGCTTAAGGAAACTTTAGGGAGCGGGATATATCACTTAGGGAAAGAGGCTCGGTCATCGCGACTTGGCGCGATCGCCCGTTGACAAGACAGCACTCGCTCCCGATGCCTGACAGAGGGACTAGATCCTATCGGAAGTTTTGGCGGGAAAGAGGGAAGAAAGGGGAGATAATAAGGAACGCTGTGGAAAGATGCCGGAACCGAGCCGAAAATAACCCCACAGGGCTGGAATGCAGCGACACGAGGCAGAAAAAAAAAAACGCTCATAAACAGCACAAGTGGAAGTGGCGCCTTTATCAAGCAGAAAAATTGTTTATTCTTTATTTTTGAAAGAGGTTTTCAACTCTAGGTATAACTTTCTCGAATTTCAGTTGAAAATTTTCCAAACGGCCTCAGAATATCAAAGTGAACTGAGTACAGCGCTTTAGATTTCCTACAGAGATTGATGATTTTGCAAGTGTGCCAATCTTGCATTTCGAAGTGGAATACGAACGAAAGGACTAGGTCACGCTGTCATTCCGTTCAGTACATCACTACGTTGGGTGTAAATAGTGTCGAGCTTAGTTCCAATCCAAAAGTATGACCGGCATTGACTTTCTGCCGACGGATAAATCCTTGTTATCATTATGCTTCTCCTAGAAAATAGGCTGGTAATGTATATAAGCGCGCTTGATTTGCTCCAATAAACTTAATTTGCTCCGTTGCCGTGGATTCATTCCCCTGTTCCTCTCTGTTCAAGGTTACAGTTTACTGCACGATATCTTATCGACTGACAAGATACTGTCTTATGTTGCCTTTAAAAGAAGCGCGATCTATTTGGGCGCGAGCAGACTCAGAACTGCCAACCATGACCAATACAATGGGAACGACGGTCTACATTGGGCAGAACGACACATCTTCGTCGCGCACGTCCGTTCGACCTTGGCGCGTCAAAATATGCGCGAGGCGCGCATAGCACCAGCTGATCCGGAGAGGGGAAAAAGCAAAGCAGAAAAACGAGCGCAATGTGGTTAAGGCCGGGAGGTCTCGGGAGCGCGCGTGTTCGCGTCGCCAAACTTCCGCAAGCACGCTCCCTGCAAGGCAGCTGCAAATTCTGTTGGTGGGGGGGAAGGTTGGAGGGGTGTAGGCCCGCAGGGGCTCGCCGCGCTCTCCGGCACAGTGCTTTAGCGGGGCGCTGGAGATCGAAGCCTCAACCCACTCTCTCTGTCTGCCTCCCCATTCTCCGTGAGGCGCGGGAGGATAGGGCTGCGCTCACGCTGCTCTCCCAACTGAGTGTACGCCGTGCAGGGGCGGTGCTCTGCGAACGGCGGCTATTCCTCCTCTCCCCCCCTTCCTCCTCGTTTCTTCTCGCCACTTATTGATCAACGGCGCCGTTCCGTGTGTACATTCTCGGGCACCGTGCCATATCTCGCGGCACCCTTGAAATAATCGAAGCATGGCAAAAGAACGAGCACGTCGACAGAGAAAGAGGGTGAGGAGGCCCGACACCCGGGGGCCCCGGGTCTGCTCTGTGTGTGGGTGTCTGTCCAGGCGCTCGCGGCGGGGGCCGACGTCGGCCGGGAGAAGGAGAAGAATCCGGGTCAGGGAGAATCTCGGTTAAAGGCCATCTCCATCTCGTACCCCCTCCCCCGCGAGCCCAGGCCGTCGCTCGCGCTCGGAGCGCGGCCCGAACACGACGAGAGAGCCCGGCGCTATCTGCCTACACGGGGATTCGTCATCCGCCGCCGCTGCCGCTGGGGACACGCGACGGCTCGCTCTGTCTCTCGGCCGAGCCGCGACGACGAGTGTGGACAGTGCCGAGTACAGAGCGCGTGCCGCAGCGGACAGCAGCGGCTTTGCAGAACAACTCGGCGTTTTCAGGGTGATATATATGCTGGGCGTTAAAACAAAAAGAATAAAAACAAAGCCCGGAGTTGTTGACGTGCGGCCGCTGTTGGTCCGCGGCCTCCACGCGCGTCAGAGAAGCCTGGAAGCGGTTGTCTTGCCTTCGCTGTCAACGGGCTTAATCATCGCCGCGTCCCGTTGGGATCAGTCCGAAGCAGCGTCGTTAACAATGCAAGAGCACATATACAGTACTGTGTTCAACGCTGTTCTTGGCCTTTTCTTACAGTAGGGTGCAAATTATGCCACGAGTTGGGATAATTTTTACCGTATTTGAGTTATCTCGCAATGTTGCAGGCAGCGTCTCCGTCCAGTCAGGAGAAGTTACAGCGGGAGCGCCTTTACACAGTTTTGAAACATAGACACACCAGCGCATTAAACGGCAGATGAAGGCAGACAGTTTCATTGCAGCATAGTATGCGGAAAGAACGCTTTTGTAAACAGTTTGGTCCTTGCATGATTAAGATGGTTGAGGCAGGACGATTTTTTCGGTCGATGGTGGAAGCAAATATTTCTCGCCTTGTAAAAGTGCATAAGAATAAAATCAAAATTCTTATATCTAATATATATTAAATATAAGAATATGAATTTTATTTTTATCATCGTTAGTGGAGTGGTCTTAGTCCAAATTGCTTCTGCATGTTGGAAATCAATGACGTAAGCCAATAAGCTGATAAAATAAGCCTGGCGAAAGCAAAGAGTCGCCACATCGTGGGAAACGATTATGCAGGTGCGTGACTAAATTTTATTGGTGTCGCACATATCAGCATGAACAGTGCAGGCCATTGCATGGTATAGTGGTTTGCCTACACGCGTTTACATAACTACTAATAATTTTTTTTTTTGCAATTAGCTATGACTGTAAAGTAAATCGTGCACAGACAGATGCTTCTGTATTGAGTGAACATTAAGCAGGATTGATCGCACATGTACTGCGTGAATGATGCACGAAATGATGTACTGAAAATGCCAGCTGCGCTGTTTGAGATAAACTTCAGAACTCTTGCGCGTCAACACACATATCTGTATTGTAAATAATGCTGTAACATAAACATATAGTGTAATTTGGGAAATATCTCTTTTAGATCGAAAGTAACGGGAAATATATATGCGTCAATAAAACCATCAAAAAATGTTCTCTGTTCTCCATACGTTGGCCCAGCGCTGCGGTTACAATTGTTGACCAGCAAGGCAACCAATTTTAACATGACACAACAGCAAAGAAAGGGTGTAAGAAAACACAAGTAAAGCGGTGCGCAGCCTCGCGGTGCAGGCGGACAACGATACATCCCCCACCTCCCATATAGCGGGCCCGAAGCAGATGGTATGCGAACACCTCCCGCGCCCGCGTGTTTCGGTCGTCCGTTGTCATGGAGATAACTCGTACACCATTCGCTATAAACGCAACTGAAGGATGAACCATCTGTAATTATTGGCCGCTGGGAGGCTTAGTTTCACCGCCGTTGATTGACGTGTGGCGCCCAAGATGAATACCCTCATCCTCAGGTTCAACGTCCTCATTTCCAGCCTACACGATACAGCGAATACAAGCGACAGTCTTGCAGCTATGGGACACGCGTGCTCGACAAATCTGTCGCGAGAGATATGTGATCGCAAATGAAGAAACGGAGTAGCGAGTGTGGCCGTTTGGTCCGCTCTGACACCATGCACCCGTGCGCTTAAAGGGAGACTGAAGCACTTTTTTTGAAAATCGGGCTGGCAGCGGCGTCCTATAGTTTTTCATGCTGCACACTGGAATATCGCATCCAAATAAGGCAAAAACAAGCGCGAATTGCCTTTTTTAGCCGAAATATGCGGCCTGTGCCGCGGAGCACGCCGCGCGGCGCGCCGCCGCCCGTGATTGGTCAAGTGAGGGCGTGACGTCACTTTGAGGACTGGAGAAGCTGCCGATGCGGATCCGGCGCTGCGTTGAGTGCAGATCGCAGCTTTCCGTGCCGTTGTAAAAGTGAATACTGCGACTATTTTTTTTACTGACCTCCGAAGAAAAGCATACTACAGTTTGCTCATTCCACGTATCGCGTGAAACCAAAAAAGACACAAGCAAAAAAATTCTACGCCTAGCACAAGCATACGCCAGCGTCAAAGGCGCGATGCAGACCATGCGTAAAAGGTGCCAGCACAACCTCGGCTCGTATTCTCGGAAAGGAAGGGGTGCGAACAATACTCAAGTCAATTACCACCACCGGACGCCTCCTGGCTCGCCCGGAAGAGCATCATCCTAAGGAAAAGACCCAAAGCACTGTGTACGAAAAATCCTGTTCTCAGTACCCGGCGTTGCAGGTTGGGGCAAGAAAGTATTTCAAGGAAACGATGAAGGAGCACAAAGTTGATGTCAAAATTAGCGAAGCGCAGTGGCCAAGCACTGCGAGGCATGTGACCACAAGATAGTGACGCAATCATTGTGCGCTGGAAACCAAGCCAAATACGCGCACAAGGCTGCTGCTTCACTCGTGGCGCGTTCACCAGATGCCAGAAAATATTAATCGCTGCCTCGGAAACGTTCGCCCTTCCAAGATTTGCAGTTTAGGTTCAGTGAAGTAGTTGCCAACTATATGTGTGTTTAAAAGTCAAGCTAGCTGCAACTCGCCCGCTGCCACAACTTGATGAAGAAACCGAGTAAGGTTGCAGTGTTTTTTTTTTTTTTGCAAAAACTCGGTTGGCATTCATTTCTCTCATCAATCTGCATCCGAAATCAACGTCGGACGCTTTCATTTTAATCGCTTAGCTACGATTAAACGAGATGTCGCATATGAAGAGCTTCGATGCTTGCTTGCTTTGCTTTATTGTGCTTTGCTCTGCTTGCTTGCTTGCTAGCTTGGGCACGTCGAACCGAGTATAAAATCACTAACCGAGCCTTGCTGAGCACGTCTCAGGTGGTCTGGCCGCACCTAAGCTGAGGAGAGCGACACATGCTTAAGCATCTATAAGGTTTCTTCAGGGGCTAAGTGAGCATGTTTCTACTTTTAAAAGAGGCGCTTCTTCGGAATGGTGACACGCCTCTCATGCGCGAGAAAATCGAAGGAACTGTGTCATGGTTCAGCCGCGCCTTTTCGACAGAAATCTCCAGAGAGCACATTAGGGACAAGCTCTGCATGTAGCCGCTTTTACGAAAGTGCTTCGAGCAGAGTAGGCTTGCTTTGGTCAGCTTGAATTCTTCGTCACAGCAGCGAGCACTTGCGCTGCGAGCTTTTGATCTTGAGAAAAACAGTGGAAGACGACACAGTCTCGGCCGTATTTGTTCATGGACACGAACGCAGAGTAGTACCTCGTGTTGAATCTGATTCTCAAGGTCGGCTGACACGCTTTGTACGTCACAACGCACGCAGCACGAGAAACAACGCGCGCTGAAAGCTCGCTTGGGTGCGCCGAAGTATCCCCGGCTCCTCAACGTGACGTCACGTTGGCCGACATGGACGAGGTTTCCCTCTCCGCTGTTCTCCTCTCCTACGCTCGCGCGGGGCGCGGGAGATTTGAACATCGCGTTTTTAATTGGTGATTGCGCTATTGATTTAGCCAAAATCGAAAAAATAATTTCACAGACGTGATCAGCAATGACACTACTTCAAAACCCCAAAAAATTAGCTGATTCGAAAACCGCCTCAGTATCCCTTTAAGGGTCATTTGACTTCCTTGCTGCATTGAATATTGGTGGTAGAGCTGACGTCGAGAATTTGGTCCCCGTTTAAGCCTTTAGACTGGCAATTAAAAAGTCGGACAAAAGCAATTAACTTCCAGCAATTCATTGCTACTGGCGCGCGACTTCGTAGTAGAATAAAAATCGTAGTAGATTGACTGAGAAAGCATGATTTTTGTGAAACTAAAACTAGCAGATCCGGATGATTTCTGAAAGTGTTATAGAAAATGCTTAATTAAGGAATTCGGGGGAAAAATAACGTTTCAGAAAAAATGTCCGAACAATTTTGTTTATAGAGCTATTGTTTTAGAAAGCGACGACGTGAAACAAAAGCAAAACTATAACGCTTTTCATTTCAGACATATATTTCAATGTTCATGTTGTGGAGTCCACGGTACTAAGCATGCCAATCCTCTTGGAGAGATGACATTAAGGAGATTGACTTCAGTTGCGTTCAGCACTTTGTGCAGAAAGGGACTGGCTGACCCTTGCATGCAGCCTTGCACATCGGGAACACAGTTGCTTGCACGGTGTTCTGTTAAAGGGCCACTGACCAGGGTCCGGACATTTTTGAAAAACAAGCCCACTGCATAGATGAGGCATCGAAGATAACCTCTGCAAAATACTAGAGCCATGCGCGCCCCGAAAAGCTGCGAAAATTCAAATCAAAGCCCGTTCGTTCTTTCCTTCCTTCAAAAACGGGCCCCGCCCACTACTCTGCACCCCGCTGACGTCAAGGGTGGCTACTTTCGCTAAAGGCACTCCATTGGTGCATCGTTCTGACTGACGGGAGAAGGTTGGGCGTAGCCTTGGCGTCGCGTCGTCTGCACAAGGCTTTCCGCAGCGCCTTCTGTTCTGGCTCATGCCTCCAAACCCGCATGAAGGAAAAAAAAAAAAAAAAAACTGCGGAGGGAGCGTGCGGCGACAGCCTTGAACCCTTGCCATAAAAAGTAAAAAATAGTAAAACTGAGGGAGTTGGTTCGCCCCCCCCCTCCCCCCCCGCCGTGATCACGTCACGAGAAGCTCTGCGTGCGCGCTCCCTTCTCAGTTTCTTTTCTTCTATGCGAGCCCCCCAAAACAAGGTTTTAATTAGTAGTGCAGCAGAGCCTTTCCCTCGCTCGTCCACTTGAGCGCTCCGCATAGACACCGCTTATCCTCCATGCATCTTGCGTACGCCCTGACTCCAATGAACGACATGGGCTTCGGAGCGGAGAAAAGACACAAACACACAGAACACAAACACACATGAAGAAAAGCAAACGGGCGGTTGCCGGGTCCGCACTTCGCCGTGTGTTTCGAACAGAAACGACTTCCGCCCATCCGCTCGTGAAACGGTGGGGAGGCCTAAAAAAAAAAATGAAAAGGTGGCTCGCTAACTGGGAATGACAAACAGATGTATGAAAGGGTGCGCTCGCTAACAAGTCTAGGTGGTCGAGCCGCTCGCGCCTCTCGATCGTTCAGTGTGCGGAGAAAATGCGACGACGCTGTTTCAGCCCCAGCAGCAAAAACCAAGAAAAGAATTCTATTGAAGGCGGGGCCATGACGTAGCCCCGTGACGCACTCCACAGACACCACGCCTCCGGCTTACGTCGGAGAAGGAAGGGGTGATTTTGCCTTGCCGAGCCTACTCGACGAGGAGCGGGAGAGAAGAATTTCGAGGAGGGAATGGAAGGAGAGGAGGCTCGCTGAAAGAGAGGTAGAGAGTGTCTGCTGAGCTGGGGTGGTCCGTGGCCCTTTAAGGAAAAATAAATGACTAATGGCGCACTTTAGTCCCCTGGTTGCCAGCTCTCAGAGAACGAAGATTATACTAGCGATGACTGTTTCTCATGTTTCATTGTTCGCCATTTTGGCTATGCAGTCGTTCTGTCACTAATTCTAGGCAACGGGCTACAAGCGATCAGTCGGAGCAATGAAGAACGCTAATCCTAACCGAACCGCACAACCCCGTGCATTCGTTCGTCTCATGTGACGGGATATCTTCGGCTGCAAACTTCCGTTATAACATATGTGGTCGCGTGTGTTTTCTACATCGTCGGGGACACTGTATGAATGCATGCTCTAAGCCTGAAGGACAAAAAGGATCGCAGGGTTTAGCCCTCTGGGGACTAACTGCATTCCCCCAACTGCAAGTCCCCAGAAGAGGACAAATTACACCTTTGCAGATAAACAGCAAAAGGACGTCAGCCACAGTTAGTCTCTTCACGGAGGAACAGTTGGTAGCGAAGACTAACTGGTGCAGTTAGTCTCATCCACACCTATCTGTGTGTTAGCCCCTAGTCCCTGTAGTTGCTCAGAGACGCTCTTACTCTTTTCAGTAAAACCCGATTACTACCTTGACAACATGCAAAGTGACAACAGTCACAATTCCCCCACAGAGTCATGAACTAAGTGTTCATCGCGATGACCAATTGGTGCAGTTAGTCCCAATTCACTCATTTTTGTCGCATAGTATACGCTTCCGAAAGAAAAGCGCCCGGCTGCATATCAACACATCGTAAATAGAAAAATAACCGCGATTTTCTGCCTTTCCGCGCTAAGCAGGAGAGCGGCAAGCTTTGTTAGTAGCTGCTGCCACCGTGTGCTGCTCCGACGCCTAAGAAGAGCCAACCCGCAGCGCCGACAAGAAGGCGGGCGGAAGCGGGAGCCGTGGCGGTCGCCGCAGCAGCGCGCTCCATACGCGGCCATATATCTCATCTCGTGAATGAGTCGGCGCGGCCCATCCATCCTGCTCAGCGCACCGCTGGCGTCCCGGGAGCTTCGCGCGCCGCCGCTGCCGCTGGGGCGGCTTCCGAGGAGACGACGCCCGTTCCCCGCTGAATTCCCGAAACCCTTTGGAGCGCGGCCATTCGTCTTCATTTTAATAAACTCGGCACGTCAGCTGGGATCCGTGGGCGTTCGTTTAAAAAGTTAATTTCTGCGCATGCGCCTTATTTACCGTCCCTTTCCACACCCCCGCTGCCCGCGTTCCTTGCGTTACGCGCGACAAAGCTGTCAGGCGGCGCTGAGGGGCTGACGGCTTCTGGCGTCTCCGCGCTCGCGCTGCGCTAGCAAGTATACGACGACCCAAGTCTTTCGAAGACACTGTCGTCGCGGGTGCATCGTTGCCTATGTATGCGTTCTATTAAAGCGACTTCGCGACTTCTGAAAGAGACTCATTCGTCTCCAGCGCAACTTGTTTCGGTGGTGCATGGTAGATTCCAGTGTGAGCTGCACGTGCGCGATTAAAGTTGTATGACGCCAAGAACTGAAGGCTAGGGGAGTCGGAGGTTCGGGGAGCCTGGAGGTGCATGTGGATGGAACGCCTGTCCTCATGCGGGCTTTGTTTTACATGTACAAACACACACTCGCTTGCGCGGAAGTGGAATTGCGCCAAACTTGCGGCGGCTGGGGGCATGAGTTACAACACAGACCGTTAATCACCTCGCGCCGGTGCGCTCATTTCTTGCTCCAAGAATTAATGGTAGCTGAGTGCCGTCCCTCTCACCGTCTATTCCTGGATAGAAGTTGCTTTGAGCACGTATTCATACGGGGTATATTCTCGGCAACAGCGACTGGAAATTATAAACAATTTTCTGCGTCCCCAAAACAGGAATAACATTGATGATTACCGACATGGTCCCTTGATGTGACTGAAAGCACGCAAGCACACGTATTTTATGCTTTGAGATGACTTAAAACTTCCGTTTAACTGCGAATAAACGTCTTCCAATCGCTTGCTCACGGAAGTTGCTTTTCATGTATGATTTAGAAGTACTTGGTTGATTGGTTAAGGGGGTTTAACGTCCCAAAGTGACTCGGGCTATGAGGGATGCCGTAGTGAAGGGCTCCGGAAAATTCGACCACCTGGGCTTATTTAACGTGCAGTACACGGACCTCTAGAATTTCCCCTGCATTGAAATTCGACCGCAGAGGTCGGGATCGAACCCGAGTCTTTCGGGTCAGCAGCTGAGCGCCGTAACCACTGAGCCACCGCTGCGGTTCCTCTGTCCAGGGAAACACTAATTATAACGCGTATTCTGCAGCATCGGTCGGAATGATCGTCTCTAATTTTTACTTTGCCAAAGTAATGTTCAACAGTCTCGCAAGGGAGCAGCAGTTCATATTTGGTAGCGAGGTGCTGCAAGTGGTAAAGGAATACGTGTACTTGGGGCAGGTAGTGGCTGCTGATCGCGACCATGAGAGGGAAATAACTAAAAGAATAAGAATGGGGTGAAGCACATATGGCAGGAGTTAAGAGCACATGCCATTCATCTCATGAATGGCAGGTTACCAATATCCCCAAGAGAAAATGTATCATACCGGTAGTCATCAACGAGGCAGAAACGCGGAGGCTAACAAAGAGGGTTCAGCTTAAGTTAAGGGCAACGCAGCGAGCTATGGAAAGAAATATGATAGGTGTAACGTTAAGAGATCGGAAGTCGGCGCAGTGGGTGAGGGAACAAAGGCGGGTTAATGACCTCCTAGTCGAAATCAAGAGGGAGAAATGGGCTTGGGCAGGGCGTGTAATGCGAAGACAAGATAACCGCTGGTCCTTCAGGGTAAATGAGTGGATTCCAAGAGAAAGCAAGCGTAGAAGGCGGCGGCAGAAAGTTAGGTGGGCGAATGAGATTAAGAAGTTTGCGGGGATACGGTGGCCGCAGCTGCAAAGGACAGGGTTAATTTGAGATACATGGGAGAAGTCTTTGCCCAGCAGTGGGCGTAGTCAGGATGATGATGATGATGATGATGACGATGATGAATTTTTATGTATTCGCCGGAGCACCCGCCCACGCCTTCTTGCGTTCTCTTGAAAAACCCTGATTGGCTGGCGGGCAGGGACGTCACCAGACCAGGTTTGTCTGAATGAAGCCTTCATGTGCCAGCCGTGGAAGCCAGTGCACAGGAAATACTGGGTAAGAGCAACCTGCATCTTACAAGCTCCACCAGTCACTTCCGGCAAAGGCATAAACAGCTTCGAATGCTGTCGTACTGCCAAACATAATAGAATTAGGTGCATGTGTCTTTTTTTTTTTTTTAAAGTCAGGATACATAGAGCTAGGCAGCAAGAGAACCCCACAGGGATCTGTCCAGTCCCCGCTTTTATTCAACGTGGCCATGATCGGGCTTCCAAGCAAACTAGCGGCGAATGAGGGACTCAGTCACTGCATTTACGCAGATGACGTGAGAACTGCCAAAGGAGACGATGGTTAAATAGAAGAAACTAATGACCATTGAAGAAGTTGAAAAGTATGTAAAAGACAGGGGACTTAGATGCTCCCCGCAAAAATCGGAAATGTTTTTCTACCAACCCAAAAGTAAATCGCGGTCAAATTCCTCCCGGATACCTCTGAAGGCTCAGAGACTTGATATCCCGAAGGTGGAAAGGATTAGTCTCAGGGCTGTACATTCAAAACAACGGTTTCAATGGGGATACATTAAACAAATTGGAGATATGCGCGCAACAGACCATGCGACTCATCCGAACTATCTTAAATAGGCGATATGGCATGAAAGAAATTAGTTTAAAGAGGTTAATTCAAGCCTTCGTAATAAGCAGGATCGCTAACGTAGCTCCCTTCCTTAATCTCAAGGTTGCGGACAAGAGCAAGCTTGAAGGGAGCGTCCGCAGAAGTGTCCAGCAGGCTCTGGGTTTCCCTATTCGGATCCCCATTGTAAAACTACTAGAGCTAGGTCTCCACAACATCCTGGATGAAACTGGTGAAGCCGTACAAATCTCGCAGTACGAAAGGCTGTCGGGAAGCGTCACCGACAGGAAGATTCTAGCGAGCCTAGGAACAAAATAGGAGAGTCAGCGAGGCCACAAAGTGGACATGATTAAGGGCGTGCGTGATAGGCTAATGATCTCGCCACTACCCAAAAACATACATCCCGTCCACCACAAGGTTCGCAGAGAGAAACGGGCTGAAGCCCTCGGCAGCCGTTTCAAAAACTGTCCGATAGAAGACGTGGCCTACGTGGACGCAGCTGATTGCGGGAAGGGAGGAATAGTGATAGCGGTAGCCAGTGCCGAAACACATCTCCGATCCGTCGGACACATCTCCGATCCGTCGGACACATCTCCGATCCGTCGGAGATGTGTCCGATCCGTCGATCACGTCGGGCAGTCCCGAAATTGCGGATGATGCCACCATCGCGCTCGCAATAGCGGGCACGGGGCGTCAACGATGGTCAGCGACTCCAAGGTTGCAGTGATGAACTTTGCCAGGGGGAGGGTATCTCCCCTCACGAACGGAATCCCGCGGACCGCAACGGACGACCGCAAATTCACGTAGTCTGGACACCTGCACCTGGCTGGAAGTGCAGCAACTCACGAACTGGCTCGAGGTGTCGCTTTCCGAGCCGGTGAGCATACCGAGGGCTTCACAGATAGGGATCGTCATGTTTGTTATAGAGAGATCACACAGCGTTACTCAATAGAGCTAAGTACCCCCCGGCTGACAAATCATTGACAAAGAGTCAGGCCACCTCTCGGCGCTGACTCCATACTCAAACATTCCTGAACCCGGTTATGTGTAGTCTTTATTATACGGTACAATTACGGTATTATACGGTACGGTACATTTGAATACGTGAATATTCAAATGAGTGCAAACTATGTAACGACAATGCGGATCTCAATCATATTTTTTGGAAATGACCTCTTGCCCCCCTGGAAGGAAAAAAAAAATAAAGTCGCTTGACCAATGGGAGGCTCTCGACCCTACTGATCTTCGATCCGGAGACTCAGACAAAGGTCGTCCAACTGGCTGAAGACGCCGCCAGAAGCCAAGACCTTCTGGCCATCTTCTAGGCGAGGGGTCTAAAGCCCCTCAAACTGCTGGGAAAAGAAGTTTTACACTCGAATCCAATTAAAATGTTGCAGCCTCTCTCGTGTCTCTCCGGGAGAGTCGCTAAGAGTATAGTGTAGCTTCTGTCTCATGTAGCTTCTGTCACGTAGAAATAAAGAAGCTTTAGAATACGACCAGGAAGGTCTTAAGACTGACTCCCGCGTGGAGAGTTTGTCGCACACTAAAACGTGCCACGCACGCTGTCGCGCCCCGAACCTGCACCATCATGGACACAAGAAGCGAGCACGAGAAGAGCCCATGGTACAGGGTCAATCACACTTAGAGGGAATATGGCTCCGCGTGGCTGCCCACACATGGAGCGCTGACCAAGCCGGTGGCAAACCCGTGGAAAGGGGCAGATGACACGAAGTACCACGTCGAGGTTCCTCTTCTCCTGCGGCACTCTGTATTGAGTCATGAACGGAATAGATTCGGTGGCAGTCCGCAGGTGCGTGGCCACGCGGAGCCGTGTTCCCGCTATGTGCGATTGGCCCTGTACATCTAGTTCGGCGGTAGGGCAGCGTGCATTCCACGCTCGCGCGTGTCTTCGCGAGCGAAAAACGCTCCAGGCGCGGGACTCTTTGTCCAACAAAAATCGCGAGCTATCGGCTCTTCAGCAGCCGTCGCGCTGCTCGACAGCTGTCTGCCCCTTACAAAAATTTCTCTTGATTATCTATATACTCTTCATACAACTTTGTCTATAGACTTTCATTAGGCAAATCCTAAGACTAGTCCACATGCAATACAAATCCAATAGACAGTCTATGCACAATCTGTAGATTTAAGACCATACACTTTTTGTACACTTTTTCTATAGACAGTTTGTAGACTATGAACTGCCAAATGAAATATCAATAGGAAGGCAATAAGGTCTATAAGCAGTCTATAGACAGTCAACAGACCGTTTTCATAAGGGTCTATGACACTCTAAGTGGTGTGGGAACTTTTGAAGGGCACTGCGTGTGCATGTGGCTTCGTAAGGAGCTATAGAGGCCATACAGACTACCTCTGCGGCCAATGCTCCACACGCGCAATACAGGTTGAACATGATCTCTGGCAAGCAAAGCCTGCTGCAATGTCGCAACGACTTAGTCCAACATTTGCAGTTACTGAATTTTATAATTATGTCTCGTAATTTTGTAAGCAACTTGCTTCCGCGTAACGTCGCGAAACACCAGTGCGATTTAAGTTTTTTTTTTATTTATAGATATCAAATAGCCATTCTAATTCGCCATTGCTTCAGCTGGGAGCTTGTTAAAAACCCAAAACGAATTCGAGAGAAAAAAATATTAGATAATGAGATTAAGATTGCTCTCAGCTCTGTTGCCGACCGCGTAAGGCCTGCCTAACTTCAAATCGCCTCGAAGTCGTGGTTACAGCAGCGCGGTCGATAGGGAGAGCACTTGTTAAGCCAAAAAGAAAAGTATAAAAGAAACAAGAAAGGCGGAATTCAAACCGAGCTGAATAAGAACTTTCAGGATTAACGACCTGTCCTGCTTCTTGTTTTCTTTCCATAAATCTGGGTACTTTCCCAGTTCCCCGGAGCGAAACTAACCATAGCTCCACTGCACACTGTGCTGAGCTCACATGCTGTAAGAAGAAAACTAAGAGAAAGAATAAGTCAGAAAAGCGATAGAGAAAGATAAAAAAGAAAGGAAGCATTCCAGAGCGAAAAAGGTCCAGGCCTGCGCGCTGCAGGGTAGCGGACTTCCAGTTTTTGCATACGCCGCGTGTTAACTCGATTATGAAGTTGCGGAGTTCAACTTTTTTTCCGCATGCTCAGATCTTTCTCTCTCCGCAGGTGGCAAGAGCCGCAGCGCTGCCGCGAAAACACCTGCTAATGAAGTGCGCCTGGGGTAATGGAGCGAAAAATTAATATGAATGGCCGCCGCCTCCTCGGACGTTCCTCCAACACCAGCACAAGCTGCTGTCGTTGGCTGCGCTTGCAGCTTCGCTGCCGGGCAAGCTCTGCGCGCGTGTGAGTGGGCGGCGGTGCGGTGTCAGCAGCAAGCAAGCAAGCGGGACAAGAAAGAAAGAATGTTGGAGGAAAGAACATCGCGGTGGCCGCCGGTAATCGAGCCTGCAGGAGGAGGGGACTTAAAGAAGCAGCGAGCGACGACTTAGCACGCAGGAATTAAGTCAGTCTGATGCGATGCCCGCGTCCCGCTTAACCTCTGGCCCTCACCGCGGGTGTATACGAAGCGCACCAGCCATCGACGACGTGGGGTGCTTGTCACATTAGCCGGAAGCTTAGAAATTGTGGGATACACAACACGCGGAGAAATATTTTGCTTGCAGTGTCGCACGGTATATAGGTAAAAAAAGACTAAGAACATCACAGAGTTAGTCTCTTAGAGCCGTTGCTTCAATGTTTAGTTCTTCAAACAACAATCAATACTGACTCCCTTATAGATCAAGTGCTATGGATATCCACCACAGTTGGTCTCCTCCACAAGCTGTACTTATAGCCTTTCGTTGCGACGACGTAGAGGTGCAGTTAAGTGCCATGAAATCCTTTTTGGTTCAACGTGTACATAGACGCAAATTTGGACGAAAGACCGCACAAAAATCACGGGGACAAATAATTACATTATGTCTTGGCAATGCGACAGAATCAGAAGCTTGTGATGCCTTTTCCAGGCGTATCTGGTGTGGCTTGTGACACCCGGTTGCTCTCCCCGAGCAATACTCCTCCCGAGCTCTTCAAGTAATCCGCCTGCCGCGTTTAGCAGGCTACACGCCTGCCCCCTGCCATCTAGTAATTATGCGACGCCGCTTTCTTCCCTCGATGAGGCTTCTAATGCTCTCAAATTAAAAGAGTTCATCCAACGATTCATTCAGCGAAGCCAGAATAAAAGCGTGTAAGGCGCATATTCTTTATGTTTTACCTGTGACATAAAGAACAGAGTTACTTTAGATGGGGGGGGGGGGGGGGGGGGTAGAAACAAACTGAGCCGGTAGGCACGGTTCCCCCACCATGAATTTAAGACGCTTGTGGACTGTAACCTCTTTGTCTGCCCTGAACATATTTAGAGCGCATTGTTTTAGGGCATAATATTGGAGTGGGAATTTCTGTGAGATACATTCTTTTGAGAAGTGAGTTAACCCTGACCAGTGTTCAATGAAAGGTATAACGTATTTTGTTACTGGGCGGGCTATAGTGCACAGCTAAAGTACAGCTCTCTGTGGCCCACATCTGATGATATCATGCCGACGCGGGAGGTGTTAAACGTTAGAAGCCATTTCCTGCTAACGCTGCTGTTAATATTCATGTAGAAAGAGAGAAACATCTCAGTCTACATTGCGTAGCTTTCTGAACAGCTCAAGACTGCAACAGCTCAAGGTGATATGGTCGAAAGTACCCTTCAGGCATTGTAAACAAATTGCATCGCAGATGTTATAGGTCGCGTGAATCTTGAGAAAGACTGCGATTAACCGGTGCTTCGTAGTTTTAACTAATTGGACACTTGAGCCAGCCTGCCTCAAGAGCCGGAGCACAGCGAGCGAAGAAGCAGCGATTATATCGCACTTTTGCTGCGAAAGCAATACTACGCCAGGTCTAACCGCTTGTCGCATAGTCCGTGGACGCCCCTGCTCCTCGAGGAGACGCCACCGCGCCTAACAGATGGAGTGACGTCAGTCTCTCCGTTGCTATGGCGACGCGTGACGTCAGCTTGCTCTCTCCACCGCAGCCAGGAGGAGCTGGTCGTGCCGCGCTCCTCGAGGAGTCTCGCCATGGAAGTCACCGACGAAGAGTCTATATCTAAATCTAGTTGGTCTACTGCATCTATCACTTTTCAACCAACCAGGTTTAACAAGAGCTAAACCACACCAATTTTTTCTCATGGTTCACGTGACATACGGATCTTGGACGCCATAGCTATCACTCGGCTGTTGAAACCGAAACAGGTGGGCGAAAAAATCCAGTTATAAATTATTTTGAGTTCGCAGGCGAATACGATGCGGTGATTCATGTACACTAGTGTCTTACGCGTCATTGCAAAGAATAAAGCTCGCAACCGAAATCTGATGTCGATAGCGTGAGGTCGCCTTCTCCGCACACTATTTTATTGAAGAAACTGCTAATTCGCTCTCTGTTCGTAAGCAGTGCACTGGAAGGAACACCGAATATAAGTCTGATCGGGAGGGTGTTAAAGGATACGGTTAACTGGAGGGACATGGGAGAGGCTTTTGCCTTGCAGTGGGCGTAGCCAGGCTGATGATGGTGATGACCGTTTTGATGGGGTAGATGCTGACTTATGCCTCCGGATAAACATTTCAATGGATGCTAACCTGCACAGGAAGATGAACAGCGCCGTACATGTGAACAGTCAAAGCGAGGGATTTCTCGCTTCGCATCTCCTACACCCGCTGATGTTTCTATCCCTTTCGCAGTGAGTTACGCCTGTTACACAGGCAGTTTCAAATGACGTGCAGCCGACCGGCAGTTCAGGTACCGAACTGGCGTAGAACTGAACGGGAGCCGGGTGCATGTACACGCGGAACATTCAGCGAAACTTCAGCCTCTGGATCACGCGATCCCGCGACATGCGGGCAATTTATGAATGGTTGGTTGGTTTGGTTGGTTTATGGGGTTTAATGTCCCAAAGCGACTAAGGCTATGAGAGACGCCGTTGTGGAGGGCTCCGGAAATTTCTACCACCTGGGGTTCTTTAACGTGCACTGACATCGCACAGTACACGGGCCTCTAAAATTTCTCCTCCAAAGAAATTCAACCGCCGCGGCCGGGATCAAACCCGCAATTTATGAATGAAAACATGCTCCAGCATCGGTAATTCTTATTTTTAACATTAATTTCGCCTATTGCATCACTGAATTTCAATTTCTGAGAGAGTTTTCTGTTTTTTGTAAGCCGCAGGTGAACATCCTAGGGAACCAAAGTAATTAAGTAGAGCCATGGCTTTCTCGCTTGGTCGCGTTTTCTAAAATTCCGTTTTCCGTGTTTCCTCTCATGCGATTAGTGAACGTTGTAGAAGTGGTCTTAGATACCAGCCAAGGCCAAATATGGTATTTTTTGAACGTAGCTGAATAGAGTAGACGTGCGAAAAAAAAGTGTTTAGCCTGCTTCCGTCATTGCTGGGTCGTCGGCACGTCAGGCGACGATATTAGACTCAGTTTAGGCTGTGATCGAGGTTAAGGTGATCTGAACTGTTCGCACCGCAGATGGAAGTTGACGAAGACGACGATGTGCACTGCACAGGGCCAGAGTGTGTGTTGCAGTTTAACACAAGGAGTGATCGGCTGCGGCGACGTATAGGCACCCTGCACCCGCCAGGCACCGCCACCGTCGAGGCTGCGTTCAACTCCCCCGCGCGCCCAGTTCGTCGTCCCTGTCAGGAAGGCTCACCCCGCGACTTCGAAGGGATGGCGTCTGCTAGCGGCTGCCGCTGTTCGTAGAGGCGGGATTTCGACCTATTCATTCGTGAGGCTGAAAAATTCTTTCGAGGAGCGAACGTCAGGAAAGGAACGAAGATTTTTGAAGCTGGCCATGTACACAACGTGAAAGAGGCGGTATCTTGAGACGGGAGCGAAGTAGCAGCCCGGTGCACTGTTCAGACAAGCATCCCTGCGCCACCGAAAAGCACCAAATTAACGCTAAGAAATATTTGTATCTGGTGCCTGTTACCGCTGAACTCTCACTCATTTTTTTTTATGTAGCTATATTCCAGTAGACAGCTTGTTACCGCAAGCTGTAGTTACAAGGCAGGCATCGCAGGCAAGTGTAAATGCGCTGCTACCGTTGCCGTGTTTTTGGAGCGGTGTGAAACGCTCTGCAAAACGAGCCAACCGCAAGCCTGGAGCGTTCCTGCATTTAAAAAAACTTACCCTAAACTTTCAAAGACGGCCAGGCGGCATAACATTGAAGGTAATTAGAAAAGTCCAGTTTCTGAGCGAGCGGCGCAAACTTGACTTCATAACATTCTCGTCTGCCGCACCTTCGGTGTTCGATGTGAAATGCCCTGTTCAAACTACGCCTTGAAATGATGTACCCATGGCGTAATCTGCCGCTCATATTTTCTAATTTTTCCAGCAACTGCCAGGTCCTTGTCGTTGCAACACGTGTGTCAGTGTTTTGATGATATGAGATGTCCAATGAACGAGCTTTTGCAAGCAGAAAAGGATGCAAGCTGCGGCGAAGCGCCTGTGCGCAGTGAAACTCCTGCGGAAAACATAAAACTTTTTGACTGGGATTGTGCAAAAAAGGAGCATCCCAGCTACTTCATGCAGGATTCTTGCAGAAAGCGTGTGCTCAAAAAGCGGGATTTCATTGCAAGCTTTGTTTGATTTCTACAAATTCAGTACAAGTACCCTAAATTTTCGACATTAGCATTGTACTAAATTATCACCCAGTCGTTCAGATGTGGAGGCAAAGATTTATCAGGAACATGTTGCCGTTGCCCCTGAAAACGTGCCTTTACTGTCGAAAAAGACGCTGGACGACAAGGCGCAGTGGAAGCGAGAAAGGATTCCGCGCATAACTGGAAGTAAGGTAAACGATTCTTTACTGCGCAAAATTCGGGCTTCTTCCTCAGGCGTGACTGCGGGAGAGTTATGCGTGGCTTTTTAATACCACATATTGTTTACAGCCATGCATGAGTCAAGTAAGCTTCTGCACGGGTTTGACCAGTGCTAGACCAGAAACAGCGTGTGCGTGTTGCCCGTCGCGAAGGGCGGGCAGTCTCCCAATGTCGCCTCGGAAATCCACAAAACCTTGTTCCAGGCGAATTTATATACGCATTACTGCATCCTGTAACACAGCAGTGTGTCCTGCTGTTGTTATGTGCCATTTTTTGCTCGGTAAGGACGCCCAAAACTGCTTCGGGACGGCGCGCGCAGCACAGCGGGAGCTGTCGGACTGCTCCCGCCTTCCAGACAGGGACGCGCGCGCCGCCGCCAGTGGCGCGCGCGTCGCGCTGGAGTTAGATGCGCAGGGTGTGTTCGCCGCCGCACATTCGAAACTCAATCGCGGCAGTATTTATTTTATTACTGTGTGGGCTGTTGATATGCTATGTTTCGCCAAGGTGGCCCTCAAGGTCACCCTCCCATGGTTAAAGCTTACGTGACGCTCCTCCGAACTAATCCTACACACCCGAGTCACTCCGAGGCTTCACACAAGATTCTTGGTTGAGTCCGCGTTAAGGCGTGCTTGCTTTCGCACTAAAACTTTTAAGTGATGTGCGTACACACGGCCGCAGTAAATTCCACCGACTCATCCGATACGGCAAGTCTGTCAACCGCCATCTTGTTATCTGGCTCATACAACTCGGACTCCCGGTCAAAGCTGAACTGAAATGCCTTTTGAGATATCAACAATAGTTGGCGCTGCAGTGTTCCACTCACTGCGTTCAGTTCAACTAACGGTCAGTTGAACTGCGGATGAAAACAACCGTGTGATATTGGCATACTAAATGGCGCCTAGCAGGCATGTCTGAAAGGACCAGCTGAACCCTGCAAGTCTTTGTGATCTCTGACCCCTCACATTGCATCTCATGACACCATTTCCGCGTACCAACACGAAGCAGGAAAACTATAGTGGATGCCATACTATGCCGTACCTTGTGCCTCCTTTATCAAGCTGCTGCTCTGGCCTTGCAGACAGCAGCTGATGCGAAGCAGTATTCGCAGTCGTAAAGGTAAAGCTGCGCCTGTCAATGGTCATCTCAGCAAGCAGTTTTGACTTGGAGCCTTTGTTAGCGGTCAATAAGAAACCTTCCACCAAAAGAGAGAGTACACAAAGAAGGCTGACCCAATGACCCCCCCCCCCCCCCCCCCCCTTTCCAATTGTCTTCTTCCTCACGTCTTTATCGTTGCCAGCGCCATATTCACGTCTTTGTGTTTTCCTGACCCCTTCTCCAAGATTAAATGTACACCTATGACACATATATGTGAAATAGACGATATAAAGGGTACATATATGTAAGCGTTATATATTTGTCAAGCTCCACATAAAAAAAAAACATACTGTCTCCGTTCAATCTACAATGTTAACAAAATGCGCACCACGCAATAATCAACATAACACAACGTTTCAGACAAGCAAGAAAAAAAAAAACGGGATTCGAAGGATATCCGAAGGTGAGACAGACTGGAACAGGAGGAGGAGGAGGGCATCCGGCCAGTGCCACACGTGAACTCCATTTTACGGTTCGGCGATTAGGCCTGCGCACGCGTGCACGCGCAATTTCACTGACGAGCCGAACACTCTACACCGGCGAACAAGTTGACGGTCCTCGCGGCGCCATTCGTAGCAGACGTTGTCGCCGCCTTCACTCTCGAAGGCGCTCTATAACCAAGTTATAGAGACGCAACGCCGCGTACAGCGGCCCCGTCAGACAACTTCGCCGCGCCACAGCGGGACACGACACAAAGACGTCGCCGAAGGCACGCGCTGTACATACTCTCGAGTAGTAGGAAGGACTGTAAGGAGGTAGTTTGAGAAGGGAGGTGGGAGGGTAGGAGTGGGGGCGAAATTCTTTCCTGGCCACCTTCCAAAAGTCGCAACTTTATCTCGGCGCAGCTCGCGAGGTGCCCCCTTCACCACCTCCCCCCGTTTTCTTCAGCCGCCTCGTGGACCCGGCGTAGTGTCGCCGCCGCTCCGGCTGTGGCGCTGATGCCACGCACCATTAAATCATTCTTAATGGCCTTGATTACTTTTTAACGACCTCGGCGCTTTCTTCTCTCGCGCGGCGCGGCGACCATGGCTCTTTCGGAAGGTTCCGCGCCATCGCTTATATATAGACAGATGTATATGTATGTGCCTGCACTGCGGGGAGCCGGATCTCTGAGGCGGAAGTTCGAGAGCTTCCGTGAAGACGGCGGTGGCAAGCCGCGCGATGGTTCTCGCGCCTGGTAGAACGTACGTGTGGAGTGCTTTGGTAACAGGCGTCGTCGAGACGTGTGAGACAGCAGAGAGCTGTAACACCTAAAAGATGTAGGAGTCAGTCTGAATCTGAAAGTCTGGACTAGCCTCGAGTCATAAATGGAACGAAAGAGAGAGGAAAAGAAAAGCAGGAAGGTTAACTAAAGACGAGTGTTACGGTTAGGCATTCTGCGCTTCGGTGAAAGGAAGCGGGGATGCAATGGTGAAAGAACAAAGGGAGAGGTTAAAAAAAATTTGCTGGGAGACTTAATTACATCATGTGATGACAATGAATTAGAAGCTGTTGATGTCTTTACATCAAGTTTTGTGTAATTCTTGCATGGTTGTGTTTGCCGACCCCTACACGTCTGTCAGCACGCAACAAGACATCTATCCGGGTCATCTGGTCGTTAGATGTTTTCTCAAAGGTGCCTTATAGGTGGCGCCACTGGCACAATGAAGATACATAGAAACGTATAGTTTTCACTTCCGGTCTGGTGACGCCATTTCGGGTCCTGGGAAATATGTGAGGGACAACTCACTTTTTCTCGATCAGGCTCCCGAGCACGGCGTTCTCAAGAACGGGAACAGAACAAAGGTTTAAGGAGAAACATCACCCCTCTGTATTATGCATATACGGTCTCACGATATTGTGCAAACCATAGTAGAGACTAAGAAAGAGAGAGAGGATGAAAGGCGTGGTCGTGGCGCAATATGTGTTCTCTAGATTGTGACGGTTCTCGAATTCCCTCTTGACTGAATCAACTCCGCTGCCTGTACGCATCACTGTTCGCCGGAACTAACTCATAAGCTCAATGAATCGCACTTCCGAAGAACATGCACTGCTTCAGTTGTGCACAGAGTAGTTAAAACAATAAATAAGAAGGCTTTGACACATAAAAGAGGTTAAAAAAAAAGGAGCTGATGCCTTAGGACATCCGCTCCCTTAAAATCTCTGGTTTCCTTCCGCCAGTGAACCTTGTATCTCCGATGCTGTACATGAGAATGATATATCTTACATTTCCTAGAGACGACATTGCACTGTGAAACAAGTTAAGTACCTGACTGCAGGAGGGATTTGTTAAGAACACTACTGGTTTTCCTGCATGAATAAGCATTTAACACATAAAGGGAAAAACTAAAACGCAGGTGCCCATCGGGATTCATAGGAAATATAGAACGGTACTGCCTTTGAAAGCTCCAAGAAAGGATATGGCTACATAAAAGAAAAATATATAGCAGCGATTAATCGGACTGATGCGGAGGAAATGCGATGCCATTCTTCTTTCAGTCGCCACTTCATTCCACTTTTAATTCTACTCCAATTCTGAGTCCACTGTCTTTCACTTCCCAATCTAGTCAATGCTGGCCCTATTGCAACTCCACATGCCAAGTTAACTACCAGGCACACCTCCGCTATAATCATCAAAATGTCTCTACCTCTATATCTATTCCAATTCGAACTAGAGCCTGCATAAAACGTGTTATGCTGATAGATTGCATCGAGTTCTCATATATCACTACCGGCACTACTGAGCAATATGAGAAAGAATTACTACCCCCCGCAGGCCTCATTTTGTTCAACACTACGCTAGGTGTGAGCGATTTCGCGGAACCCCGGAGAGCCTCAACTGCGCATGCGCGAGTGTGAGGCAGTTACTGCGTAATTTCCGTTCCTCAAATACAATTTTCTTCATTGCGGCCCCTCTTTCTTAAGGCGAAGCTTCAGCCTTATTAATTAGCAGTTAATTAACACTTAGTAATTAATCAGTAGTTAAAATTAGCAATTTGCTATTACTTAGTAATTAGTACTTAATTATGTGTGACGTCATCCAGCAGTGACGTCACCAGTGACACAGAGGCACGGCGTCTTCCTCCTCTCCCCCACAAGTGGAGAGAGGCAGGGGAGACGGGTGGCAGGCGGACAGAGGCGAATCCCGCTAACCATCACCTTGCAGGAGGAGGCTTCAAACAGACACCGATGCCGCTGCCAGACAGCTTTCGCCTTCGTGGCCCTCCTAATGATACCGCCTTAAAAGAATGTCAAGTAAAAATGGTGACGACAAGTTGTGTGCTGTCATGATCGTACTTCTGGCCACGTGGGCCCGAGCAAGCAGCAACCGAGAACGGTCGATAAGGCCGACAACCTCGCGACGGCGGCAGACCCGTGTAGATGCCCCCCTCCTATCTTAAGTGGATTAAGTCAGCAGACTTTCTTGACCGGAGGTGACCACGGCGGCAGCGACGAAGGTCGAAGACCGGCGAAGGCCGAAGATGCGAAGGGGGCTGGCGAGCGCATTAGCAGCGGCTAACAGCAGCGGAAGCAGTAGCGACGGTGGTGGCGTCAGGCCGAGTCTACCCTCGGGTCGCCGGGCGACAGAGTGGTGCTATGCACAGTCAAGCTGCTGCTGTTAATTGAAAGGCGGCTGTGTACTCGTCAGTGTCCTCAGTGTCCTGTGTCCTCGTCAGCTGTCTCGTGTTTTGGACATCCGGCGGGGAAGCACGAGGACGTTCGTTCCCCTGATGGTCGACTGCGGGAGATTCATTTCCAGCAGTGTTTGATTACTCAGCATCTACACCTTCCCATCGACCGAGCTGCGAGAGAGCGGGACAGCCCAGCACCGCCCCTGCCGTGGGTGGTAACAGCAGCGTCCACATCTGTCCATCCTATTGGGCAGCGTTCTTCGACCTTTATTCCCCAGTCAGGGATCTGGGGAATCCGAACCCTATTTAACTCGGCTGTGAGTGTGGCCGAGAGAGACCTGTTAACTCCCGTCGACTCCAGTTGGCGAAGAAGTTCCCTTCCACTGAGAGTCACTCTCAGTTGCTCTTTTAAATAATGTAAATAATTGTATAAAGTTTGCTTTGCCTTCCTCCTAACCCAGTCTCCCATCCTCCTCGTCCCATCACCGGTCCGGCCATGCTACCCGGGTCGCAACAGTACGCACGAGTGATGCAAATGACCCCCCCTTGTATCTATCGCTGTGAAATAAAGGCTGGACCGATGCTGAGAGACCCCTACTCCGTTATCCCTGCAAAAGGCTGGACCGATATTGGAAACGCTCCAGAAACAGCAGGCATGAAGACAACTATGTGGGTTCTTTAAGTTTCCCGAATTTAACGAAGCCTTTACTGTAAGTTCTCCTATTTGTCCTGATGATGCAACTATGTGGGTTCTCTGAGATTCCCACACTTTAACGAAACATTTACCTTAAGCTCTATTCTGAGTATTTTTCTCAAATTAAGGAGCCATACAACATTCAGTTTGCGCACGTATCAATCGTAATAGGTGCAGTTTAAGTGACTTGGTTAGGGCAGCTTATAAGGACGACACCGTTTGTGACATCACAAAAATTAACCGCAAGTCGAAACATGCTCCCCGCTGGCTGAATAGAAAACTTTCTCCTTGTATTCGATCCTTTCAGGCATTTTATAAAAGGAATCTCTTGAAGTGGCTATTGCAGCCGATCGAGCTCGTTTGAGACCTTTTTTATTATAGCTTTGGTTTAATACAGACAACAACAGACAGCGACAGCCGCAAGGACTTAATTACTTAGTGAATTCATTGATTTCAACTTAAATAATGTAATTTAATTCAATTCAATTGCCACCAGCTAACCGTGGCAGGCAGCGGCCCCTGCCGCGGTTGGAAGGTGGCAAAGTGGAGAGAGAGAAACCTTTATCTCCACTTTTAGGGAAGAGGAGGGAGAGAGAAAACGCGCGAGGGAAGAGAGAGGGAGAAAGGGAACAGACAGGTGGCCTATTGGCCTGGGAGGCTACGGTGGAGAGCAGAGCAATGCGCATCCGGAAGGTGGCGGCCATGGGGAGAACCCAGAGGATGGCTACCGTGGAAGGAGGTGGTTATGACGAGGCCGGAGTAATGATCGGCCTCCTGAGAATGGTTCCACGGCAGAATGCAGGGCTATGCGCTCTAAACACGAATACGCCTACAAGGGAGTAAAAAGGAAGTAAGTTCACTTCCAGCGCCCTCAGTTTTAAAAAAGCGAGTGCGCTAGAGGTTAGCTTACTCCCATTTTACACCTTTCAGTTCGAACTTTATTACTAAACCAAAAGCTATAACAGCTTTCGCTGATTCATGTGATAAGCAGGTAAACCTAGTTGACAAATTGTTTAAACCCTTTAATACACTACGTACACGATAATTAGAGTGCGCCAAGCCTATAGGAACAACTTTTTTGTTTCAAGAGAGTTTAGCATTCTTCATATTGCAAACTGGCTGTTTCGTTTTAAGCTAAATAGCAAACGCAGCCAAATGGTATTCAAAACAATGAGCCTGCATGGTAGCACGCCCTGCGCTGTTATAAGATTTCGCCAGCAATAGTTTTGGAGCGAAGAGCTCCACATCGCATGCAAAGCTAAAGGTCAAATGACGCTTGGATTTAGCCTCTAACTGGAGGCTCGCCGCAGGTGTGGCTGTGGCGTCATACCACGTGACTTGTTGCAGCTGTTACCGCTAGTCCCGCCGCTGCGCCGACCGCCGCTCTCGCCAGTTGCGTCACGTGACTAACCACGTGATTCGCTTTTGCTGAATAAAGGCGAGCGTTCGCCGCCTAGACACCGGAGAGACATGGAGCCAGAATCGGCCACCGGGACGAGTTCGAGAGAGAGCATTGGAGGCGTCGGGTTGCGTCTAGCAATCCCTACGACAGAGAGCGTCACGAAGCCGCGTTGGCTAGAGATAGGTCGCGAAAGCGGGCTCGTCGAGTTGATGAAAGGGATGAAGAACGGGAGATACGTCCGGAGAAGCAGTGGCACAGACAACAAGAGTATCTCATGCAGAACAGGGTAGCGAATGATGCCAACGTCTCCTCGTCGACATCGGCCACTGGTTCGGTTGCCATTCGCTCCAGAGTCATGTGCACCTCAGATTTCCAGAGTCATGTGCACCTCAGAAACAAAAAGACGACCACTCGGGTGTTAATCTGACAAATTCTGGTATTTCGATATCACGATTTCCAACTATTGTTACATTTTGTACGAAATTTTGTACATATGAAATTTTGTCAATTTTTTTTTTCTGAATTTCCAGAGTCATGTGTACCTCAGAAACAAAAAGACGACCACTCGGGTGTTAATCTGGCAAATTCTGGTATTTCGATATCACGATTTCCAACTATTGTTACATTTTGTACGAAATTTTGTACGTATGAGCAAGCAATTATTAACAGTTGGTGTTTCGCTTTAGAAAACGAACGAACAGGCTTTCTTGAGGCCTACTACTGAATCAAGAAAATATTCGTTTTGGATCGAAATGACTAGCTACGCTTGCAAGGGCTAATGCATTTACGCTGTCCTTACTTTCGGGCCATGAAGTTTGTTGCGCAAAGGTTTCGAGTGTTGAGGTGTTTAGAGTCATTACTCGAGCACGTCACATTCTCGACATCTCGCTGTCCTTCACGCGAAAAGCCGGAGGAACTAGCAGCACGCAAGGTGATACAAATACCATAATTTTTTACTCACCGCAATTTTCGGAATGCAATCGGCGGGCTCGTTATTTTCGTTACCACAATTATGAGGGCGCAGAATTTTAAACCTAGGAATATGATTTTAACGCGATCGCGTTATGCTCCCGTTCTGCAGAAAGTCTGGCGTCGTCGTCGTTGTCGGCGTCGCCGGTGTTGTGAGCGAAAACGCCCCGGGGAAGCAACCTAGGTGAGCCGCGTAGGTCACGTGACCTTGTGGTGTAATCACAACCTGCCCACCGGATTGGCAGCAAACTGACCACCGTGGCAGGTGGCAGTTAAATGAATGATTGGTCGCTAGAGGTTGCTCGTGAAGAACAGCCTGGGTCTCAGAAGCGCCACTATAGAGGCAGCACCTGCGATCGCTGGGAAGCGGCGCATCGCTTAACCTCGGAACCATTGCGCCAGGGACTACCTACGGTCTATGACTGTCAAGTAAAGAATACCCAATTCTGCATATATGGGCATTAAACCTTTAACGTTATTGCGTCATACCCTTAAGGCGGAGCTTTAGTGTCCTTGCGATTTTTTTTATTTATATAGGTGCGGAAAATAAAGCATTTTTTATAGACTGCAGTACGTGGCATGAAATGCTCAACGCCTATCCTATTACAAGAATTTATGGCACTTCAGATGTGCGTGCACATATATTCTTTTGTCCCGGTTTCACATATCGATCCTGCAGGCTGTCTAGCGAGTGTGGAC
Source organism: Amblyomma mixtum (assembly GCF_055824585.1). Lineage (NCBI taxonomy): Eukaryota > Metazoa > Arthropoda > Arachnida > Ixodida > Ixodidae > Amblyomma > Amblyomma mixtum. Next base: position 88,589,171 of record NC_143017.1, on the reverse strand, counting down.
AATATATAAAGAAAATGTTCGTTTCAGCAAAAATAGAACCCTGATACATAATGCGTCAGCTGCATGCCGGAAATTACGGTGATCCCAAAAACTTGGATTTTTTTATGGAAGATGTTGCCGGACTTGCTAGGCTTACCGCAGAATCGCGTGGCTCTCGCAGTCATACAGGACCTGTATAAAACCATGCACAACATATACGTTTTTGTGCAGAAAGATCATTATTATTCCTGGCATTTCGGCCGACAGACCTAAAATGGGAAACAAAATCACTCGTATCAGAGCTCATTCAGGATAAATACGCAGCGAATATTTCGTGGCGTAGACCTCAAGTACTGCTACTGTCGGCTGCAAATTACAAACATTTGCCAGAGGTCACTGTGATCAGCCGAAGGAGTTGAGGGCGCTGTGCGCTTCCGGGTGGTGCCGCGAAATCCTTCCGCAGACGCCGCTGGAAAGCACACTTCCGCTTTCTGCTTTCATCTGCACACCAGTCAGGGCCACGGCTCCCGCGCATGCGCCGGGACACGCGGAATAGGGAAGCGGGGACATCTCTATTCACGCCGCGACTTCGGGTCACAGACCCGCGCCTTCCATGCACTCTACGCTAGAGGGCGCTCGCTCGTGGCTATGTGTATACATGCACGATCCGCTCGCGACCGAATGCAGATAAAGAGAGCCAAATTCCAAAAAAAAAAAGGTCATCACACAAGGCAAGCTCGAAGCAGCGCGAAGGAAGAGAATCTCGCCACTAAAGTGAGTGAGAGAGAGCGAGTTAGTTGATTGGGGGGACGCGAAAGACCGATAATTTATGTCCATTAAAAGCGATCCTCCGCTGCGAGGCATCGGCACCGCCCCTCCTTTCCATGATTTGGAGCCAATCGAAACAGGGTCACGGTGCGCTGGCTGCCTCGACTCCAAGCGCGAGGCCCCGCGCGTTTGTCGCTTTAATTCCGAGCCGCGCGCTAGGCGCTTCAACTCCCCCACCCACCGCTTCTTCCTCCAGCGTGGCGCGCGAACCCACCACGCCGCTCTCCCCTTCTTCCCTTCCCTCCTCGCAGCGCCTTTGTGTGCTTTGCAGGCCGCGCGCGCGGCTTCCTTTTCTGCGCGCCGACAGAGACTCCCTACCGACCTTTGTTCTTCCTTTGATGCCCGGCGGCGCGCCAAAGACGGCAGAGCGAGATAGATCCACGGCCAGCGCCAGGAGCCATCCCGTGTGCGCGCGCTCCTGTCTGTGTGTGTGTGTGTGTCTCTGTCTGTGCCAGCGCCATCTTCTCCCTCTTTCAGGTTTCGGTCCGTCGAAAGAATGGCGACCGAGCGAGGCGGGAGGACGGGCGGACTCCAGACAAAAAAGGCACCAAGCGAAAGCGCGCCCCGTCGCGTGGCCCAGTTTGTTTCTAGTACGCGCGCGGAGCAGCGTCCGCCCCCCACTTTCTCGCTCATTTTTTTTTTCTCATCTCATCCGCTCGGTTCCTTTCTTCCCGTCCTCCTCCTTCCTGTTTTCCCGACATTGCCACTTTCTCCTCTTCGTCCTGTTTTTTTTTATTCCTTACCGTTAATATCCCTCCACATCGGTCTCCTTCTGCACTTTTTTTTTCACTCTTCTTCGAAGTCAGTCGGTGTGTATCGGGAACCTTCCTTTTTTCTCCTTTCCACCCACTCCCAACTCCCTCCTCGGAATTCTATCGTTGTGTAATAGGCTCCTCCCTTTTGCCTTTTTTCTTCCACGCTCTCCTTTGTCTTCAGTTCCCCATCCCCAAAGGGACGTATTTGTCTTTGTCTTCGTTCTATAGGTGGCGCTACTCATTGCAAATCAATATGGCCGCTGCTGCTGCTTTGATCGTTAGTATTGACTTTTGCGCACTATCACTCTCCCTTCGCAAGTGGCGTTTGCTTCCGCCTTTCTTTCTCTTTGCCTTGCGCCGTTCCGCCCCCGGCTTTGTTTCGGTCGCGCGCGTTCATTTCGCTTCTTCCTTTTTTCCTTACACAGAATTTAAGACGAGAACACGGGAAGCTTCGAAAATGTCGCGATCAAATTGCAAGGAAGAGCGCGAGGAAAATAAGGTCTGCGTCTTCAGTTTAGCAGGGGTGCTTCTGCCATATTACAATGGATATTTTTCGTATGCTTGCTAAGCAGCTCAAGAAACATCTCGTTACCGATTATCTAGTTTTAATAATGCAGCTGGCTCTGGCAATGAATCGAGAAGAATAACAGGAACTGAGGGGATCAGACTGCGACCTCCAGGAAGGTCATGTCTGTTTTCAAAGAATGTTATAGCTATTCGAACCGTTCGGAGTGTAGGTAAAGGCACTTTAAGCTTAGGGATTAAACTTGGCTTTGTATGAAACACGGCACTGCTGTTTCATTCGTAACCACAATGGCTGCCTGGCCTCATGTTACGGAATGAAATTTTTATGGCATCTCTAAGGCAACGCAGTCGTTGAAGTATGGATACTTTAACAAAGCTAGAGGAACTGCATAGTGCACATAATCATGTAGGTGTCCAACGCACGCAGAGTACGTTTCTTTATTGTTACCGTCATTTTGAGTGACTGACAGTAGGCGATATAATAATGGCAGTGGCAAAAGGCACGCACATGATTCTAATATGACAGGAGAGAAAGAAACAAAAATCAGCTGTCATAGTCATGCATTACAACACCCCATTTTGGTAGGTAACTATTCTGGTCGGAGATCCGTCAGTGCAGAGCTGGACGAACAGCAGAGCTAAGACATTTGCAGTCATCCCAAGGTCGTCAGGAGCTACCCACCTTTTTAAATGTTTTGATTCAGAAATTTCGGTGCTGAGCAGGCGAAAATCCTGGTTTCGAATCGTACCCGTTTTTTCATAAACGACAGTCATAAGCAGCAAATTATAAAGCACCGTAACTTCCCGAAAGTCCTTTTCCCGTGCATTTCTTAACGCAAGTTATTTCAACCAACGCTACCTTAAAAGGCACTCAAATGACGCAAAAAACAATGAAATCAAACTAAATGGGAGGATAACGTAATGAGCACCAAGTATATCTGAAATATATCTAAACTACATTACAGATGTATTCACTGCATTTCAAGAGTAGCTGACGTGAAACATTGAAGCTTTTCGTTCGTTTAAGTATTCATTTCTTCATACAAATGCCTGCGAAGTGAAACCTGCTTGATGTAAACATCGAGTAGGCACCAACCGGAAAGTGCAGGTTTTATTGAGGCTATTCTTGATCCACAAATATGACTACCAATATATGGCCTTTGCGCGCACATTTCATTGTCGCCATCGGAAAGTTTTACAACCCCATTTTTGTCACTGATGATGGTGAGTGAATAACACCAACATGAAAAGGGAAAAAGAGAAGTCCAAAAGGACGTGTATTTTATTGGGGAGCCCCTCAAAACAGCCCTGGAACGTTCGAGTAAAATTATCTAAGCAGTCAGATTCAGTAATAAGCCAAGCTGCCTAGCAGATGGCGTGTGGGCATTGCAGGTGTAATTTTTCACTACGGATACCTAAAACAAACATAATCGTCCGTCGGTGATTACCTAACCTAAACTGAATAAAAAATCATGGAAAACTTGATCACTGATTACGCGTGATGACGCGATAGCATGCGCAGGCGGTGGCTGGCGCTCGTGTGTGTCTAATCCTCTGTCCATGCTGCGCAACGTTGGCAGGTGGAAGGTGGAAAGAAGAGGTGTGGTAGAGAACGACGGTTAGCGGGTGGAACGTCAGGTGACTCGATGACGTCATAACTACCTCGATCAATTAACGAATTTTACGACAGATTATCACGCAAGGTTTTTTTTGTGATGAGGCTTGCGTTTGCAGCAATGCAAGTTGAGATAGGGGGCGAGGGGAAGGGGACTACGGTTGGCAGGTGGCAGGTGTGGCCGGACCAATCAGCGAATTTTATGATCAGACAACAGCGCTCGGTTCTTTCCGAATTTTATGACAGACCACAACGCCGGTTTCCTTCTGCGATGAGGATTCTAGTGTTACAGCAATATAAAATCTTCTAAAACCTTCACGGCACGCCTATTCATGAGACTCCACTTTAAACTACCCTGCAACGAGAACATAACCGAGCCTTTCAAGTAGGAGTTAACCCGAAGCGGTTCGAAACAGTCCCGAAAAACGTCAGCGATGAAGAGCGGCCCACGCAGCCAGACAAGCTCGTCCTCGTCGTGTTCAGCGGATGCATTCAGACGCAACAAGCTCCACGAAATCAAAATGCGAACGCCGCGACGTAGTATACGCGCCACCAGACGAGACAGAAGGGAACGACAGAAAGAGAGAAAAAACAAGGAGGAACGTGCGTCACTTCGGGGGGAGGGAGGGAGGGAGGGGGAATAAGGGCGCAAAAGCCTCGCAAAGGAAGTCGACATAATGCCTCGCAATCTCTGCGGCGCGCGTGAGAGGAGGGACTGCGAGCGCCTCTTTTGTGGTCTGGTCATGAACAGCGGCCGCGGCGGCGCGATTTCTTTGAGGTTCCCGCGCCGTGGTGTCGGCAACGTGTTCCGGTGTGCGTCTGCATGTCTCCGTCTCCCTTATTTCTATGCGCTTGGTGGCAAAGTGGGTGAATCCCCGAAACGCCAGAGCCCAGGCAAAACGATAGAAGCAAGAAAAAAAAAAGAGATATCTGCCGCAGGGCACGGGGGATGCGCGGAGAGGAAAAATAAAGAGAAGAGGACTGCTTGTCTTCACTAGCCAACATCAGCAAACAATACGTGCAGTCGGAGTCAATAGAGCGAGGAAGCATTTGCTCGCTCGAGCCACTGTGCCCCCCCCCCCCCTTCTTCCTTTCATCGTTTGTCGTGTTTCTTCTGCCCACGAGAGGGCAGAATTGTTGTTGGGCTGAGCGGTAGAGGCACGCTTTCACGCCTGCGTGCTGCCGCGATGAGCCGCGTAACGATGCTGCAGGGAGATGATTTATTTATATGTAGGCGGAACCTAGGGCTCCCTGAACTCGATTCAGAAATATATGCGAAAGCACCGGCAGCAGATATATAGACTCGCAGTACTGGCGAGCGAGAATTACGTACGAAATGCTGTGTTGTGGATGATTGGTCCACTATGATTGCCAGCGTACGCGGTCTTCAGTGCAGGCTAACCACTGGTTGCAGTAGCGTAGAAAGAGAGATCATATGCAATACGTGAAAGCGATCATTGTTTGCTTGTGCTTCATTCCTTCTTTTCTTCCTTCCTACTTTCCTTCCTTCCTTTTCTCCTTTCAGTGTTTCAAACTCACTTTAGCGTTTGTAAGACAGACAGGGACATTATCAGCAATGTGACTTTACAAAAGAAAAACAACAACACGGAAATACATGCCTTGCAGGCCTTATTGTGTAGCGGTAACGTTGTAGGTCGGTGCCAGTCTTACCCAGGCTGAAGGAAAGAAAAAGTCTACGAAATAAATTACACGCATGTTGCAATGACACTGAAGTGTGCACGGAGCCCAAGCACATCAAGCGAACGAAGTAAACACCCGAGCCAAGTAATCGCGAGAAGTCCAGGGGCCTTGTGATGGCTGCCTGGATCGAATGATCAATCTGTTGTGGTTCGCAATCCGGTGCGCGCCGTTCAATTCCCCGTCCCTCTAATTCAACCCCGGTTCCAGGGAGGTCTGTTCAGTTGGCACCCTTCCGTGCCTCACCATCCCCAGAGGAACTTGGCTCTGTAAAGGGAGGAAGAGGGAAGGGGGGTCTCCTAATTAAAAAGCGGGGTCCTCGTCCGGGAGTTCATCAATCTTGCCGGCAGCTACGCCGCTCACTCTTAACCGGACCCGAAATGAATCCGAGACGACTTCCTCGAGTGGGGTTAGTTGGCTGCCCGCCCACGACGAAAGCAGCGACACCCCGCCAGAGCTGTGTCAGTGTTCAAGATGTCGGTTCGGATTTAGATTGAGACTTTTGTTTTACATCGTGCAGACCCACATTGCACTGTTTAATCTTAGCGACAGCAAGGCTGCTGTTCAAAGATCTATACAGTGGTGGAGCACCACGCAAACAGCGCAAAGCGTATTGTGGTGAACCTTCGAGCAGATGGCGCCTAGCACTGAACTACGAGTTGGAGTTTCTTGAGGAGGAACTTAGGGATAAAGTGGCTTACAGCATGTGTGTCGATCCTATGTTAGTGCGAAAACGCTCATACGCTCACAAACACCGACGAATAATCTTGTCGCCCTACGTACGTCCACCGTTCGCCGTACGTACGTACAGTCTTTGTCAAAAGTAACCAGGCTGCATGGTTTGCTTCGCATTTGTATAGTAGAGCCTTTACGGCTTTCCTTAAGGTTGAAAAGTTCTTTGAATGTGAGGACAGGGGTTCTCCTTACCATACATAGATTTAGAGTTTGATGGCTGGCATAATAGTTTAAATATACGACTGAGAAGCAAAACGATGCTGCCAGGTTACTTTTGACAAAGACTGTACGTATGTGTGATCTTGCGCCGTTCCCCACAGCAGCCCGAGTTTGTATACCCGAACTTACTCGAGTTACTCGGCTAGGCTCGGGTAGTAGCTCGGGTAAGTTCGGTGGAGCGTCGTGCCACCTGCGCGAGAGGTTGCTCGGGAAGAGCAACATGGGCTATGATCCCAACGGGTGGCTGGGATAGAAACAGCCACCTTCCAGTGCTGTGGCGTATCGCTTAACTGCTGCGCCACTGCGCTGGTAGTAGTATAAGAGGACTTGCCGCCATCTATGAATGTTAAGTACAGAGAATTAACGATTCCGCATATATCGATATTAAGTCGCTACAGATATCGCGTTCGTACCATTAAGGCGGAGATTAAGTGTCTCCTCCAGTTGAAGAATGAACACCTGCTTTCGAACATCGACTCGGTTTAACTACGTTAAACCATTGCAATTTTTTATAACTGCAGCTACTTGAAGACGTATGGATGTAATGAAATGCTTTGAGTGTGCGCTACACGACGAACTGCAGTTGAGATTGAACTCAGATGAAACACCTGCCAATCTGTCCGTATAAATCGGTAGACAGCATTGTCCTCGTGTTCCTTAATTCTTACGATACCTAATCTATTGTACACGAAACAAAACTTACCACCGGTTGTGCTGTACGTTGTAAGGTGCAAGCTAGAAAGAGAGAAACAAAGAGAGATAAAATATTATTGCGAGGAAGGGTGGAGAGGTTGGCTTGAAAAGCAAAATATGGTCACAAGCATGAATAATATTGTTTTGCAGGTGGGCCATACCTCTGCACAGTACAATTTTTTAACAATGTGCTGAAATCACGCGCGCACTTGAAACCTGAATTCATAATCACTGCGAACTTTAGCGATCGCTCAAGCCACGATTCTTGCCTCCTGCGGATGCGTTATCACAACTCTCCATTCGAAGCTAGTCGCCTCCCGATAGCGGAGTCAGCGGAAAAAAAAAAATGGAAGGATCGAAGAATCTGTTCAGCTAAAAACAGGCCAATCCGGAAGCTCCAAATGGGATTCCGCGTTGAAGAGAAAACACTTGACTCACGCGAAACGAACATACGAGTTTAGGGACGGTTTAATGAGTGCAGCGATTCCTCTGATGCGTTGTTGGACGAAGGCGTGCATTTCGAAGCACTTACAGAGCTGAGAAAGAACAAGAAGAGGCAGATGGAAACAAAAAATAAATAAATAAAGAAAGAAAGGAAGAAAAAGACACGGCTTAGCATAACGGGCAAGCAGCAGCTTTCGGAGGAAACGCGAACTATATAGCCGCTCCCGACGAGTGCAAATGTTCTTTTAATTGGACAGCGCAGTCAGCGACGACAATTGCGTGGATGTGAGGGGGACGGATAATGGGCGGGGCCTTGCCTTAAGATCGCAAATGACGCCGCAAAAGGGCCGTTGGCGCGAATGGCCGTTTCGTCCAAATGGACCTTTACACACGCGGGCGACGACGTATACTTGTTCACGCGCTGCGCAAATTCTCTACACGGGTCAAGCGCGCAAAGTGCCCTCCAAGTATACGGCTTGAATTCAGTGACGAACGGGCGACAACATGGTAAAACGAAACAATTCTTTTTTGGGGAGGCTAAGCTACTAAGCACGTTGGCTGTTAAGTGATTGACGACGGCCCCTTCGAACTAGTTGGCGCGTGTTCTACTCTGAAGCACGGCGTATAGGGTTTAAGCTTTTAGCCGAAAAAACATTGTAATGTACAGAACCACGCGTATTACTGCGCGTCGTCAGTTAAAAGAGTTTCAGTACTTGGGTATACAATGGAACCCTACACACACACACAAAAAAAGAAAAATCAGAGGACACGATGCAACCGAATTTGTTCATTTTTTTTTTTCATCTACATTTCCTGCGCACAGTTTCTCGTGTTATCGCCTCAGCCATGCTCCTGCAAGCTTCGGTCTCTCAAAAAGGCTTCTGCCAAGAGTTCAGCCGTACATGACATTAAAGGAAATTAAACTGCGCGCACTCAGTCTGGAAAAAAAAAAGTGCCGATAGTACCAACGTTCCTTTTTTTACTATAATAAAGCACACAAATTCTCTTCTGGTGTTTTTTGTCTTATACGCGAGAAGCTACCGAACTGAAGGAGACAAATGAAGCTATGCAAGCGATAAACTAAAAGAAAACACAGAAACCGCACTGATTCTACTTTCCTCAGCCCTGGCTATCTATACTGCTTTTCATCTTCCTGTCTGGCTCCGCACCACTCCTACACCGCCTGTCATGCAAAAACAGAGAAGCAAAGAAAAAGAAAACACGCATGCAAATGTCTTTTTCCATAATAATGATAGAGCGCTGGGCGTGGTACGGATCCGCTGCTTTTAGCAAAACGGTGCAGAAAGGGGGAAAAAAATTGGCTTCAAGACGGGGACCTCGCAATGTATCACGCCCGGCTCTCGGCCATCCATTACGTATTCCTATCGCGAGCGCAGACACGGAATTTGAATATGCTGATACGGTTTAGTCACTGGAGGGCGCTCCCTAACTACCACACCACGCCAACCCGACTAAATTAAATTTAGCTCAGCTCGCGAGTAAGCCTCGCCGAGTTGCCTGGTTATTCATCACGCATACCAAGACGTGAGCGCCGGGCCTTAATCAGTTACCGTGAAACGAAGAAGTTGGCGCGCATAGAAAACGGGGGAACGGATTCTGGCACCTGTAGCTGGATTCTTTTCTTTCTTTCCCGTTTTGTTCCGAGCACGTGCATACAAACGTAAAGCGAGCAGAACTTCTAATAAGAGACCCCAGAATTTATCGCTGAAACAAACACTCGCTGAAGTTCGGCTTGGCGAGCCTCAGTAGAGATGGTCTGAGCTGCTTTGTGTATGTATTGACAAAAACTTATCTCGGCACCAGCGGCAATACATCTCTCCAGTTGGCGTTGCCAGGCCTTCTTCCCAACTCCCCAGATCGCAATACGTCAGGTCAAGTTTGGCTCCGCGAGATCCAATATTGAAAGAGACAAAGGGCCCTTCTCTCTCTCGCAGGGTGCGCGCGCGCGCGGTGAAGAGCGGCGCTGGTCTAAGCGAAGCCTGCAGTGTGTGTATATATATACGGTATTGATATTCGCCACCATCGATCCGCGCGCAGCCATTAATCTGCGACTTTCATAAGACCCGACGGCGATCGAGCGGCGCGCGTACTTGGAAAGAAGGAGCACGGCACACACATAAAACAAATAAAGAATCAAGGCACAAGCAGCGCTCGCGCGCGTACAGACAGCGCAGAGAGGAGCTGCGAGCGGCTTATATATATACAACCAACCCGAAGGGCCAAAGCTGGCGCATGCTCGCAGCATACGTTGCACTGACCCTGCCGCAGCCAGGCTCCTCCTGAGCTGCTGCTGCAGAGAGAGATCGCAGCAGCAGCAGCAGCAGCAGCCCTACGCACACACCCCGTACCCGGTCGCCCTCCCGCTCAGGAGACCACGTAGCTGCTGCCAGGGTCTGCGCTCTCCATTCGATTGAAACGTTGCGCCGCAACCATTAGTCAAAGTCAGGGCCCGATAATCAATCTCCTTTTGTTGCTTCCTCCGGAGTTGGCTCCTCGTCTCGCGTCAGAGGCGAGGGGGGCGGGTGTCGAGGAGGGCTAAGGGAAAGGGGGGACGCCAGTTTGGAATCGGCATCGACTCCGTGGTGCCCTCTCGTATACCCTTTCCAGGCTGCTCACTGCATGAGGCCCGACGTACGCCTAGTGTATGGGAAGAGAGGGGGGAGGGGGGCTGAAGGTCCGCCGGTCAAATGGATTTCTCTCTGCATTCATTACGCTAAGACGGCTGGGGTCTCCTTCTTCCCGCTTTCTTGCGAAGCTCGGCAGGCGCTGTGGAAGGCCTGATGCATTACTGAGACCGCGGAGTGTATTAGGCGCCTCGTCCACTCGTGGAGTGGCGCTGATGAAATGTGCACCCCAAGTAGCCCCTATACGTATGCTCTTCCCCCTGAACCACACAGTTCAAATGAAAGTCCGCTAATTGCGAGTTAAAGGCGGTGTTTTGTGTTACTTGTAACCGTGCATACTGCTGCACATAAGGCGTGAGAGGAGTAGCTAACTCAGAAGTTCAGCGGACGCTGTTAAGAAAATAGTTGCTGCGGAAAACAACCGCAAAACTTAGACTATATTTAGGGGCTGGACTCCGGTTTAAACAGAAAAAAAGAAATCTAGTAACCGAATTTTTAGACATTCGGTATTAGCCGAAGAAGGTTGATATTTTTGGCTTGCAAGGCATAGCTAGCTGGCTGGTGAGTGCCGGTTCCACCCGCTTAAAGTTGAAAAGTAAATAAATAGGGAAGCCAGGGGTATGATGCGACGATGGTATCACAGGATAAGCCGCGCAGTTGTGCGATTTGAGCCGTTGCTCCGATGGTTTACACGTCTCTGCAGACCGGGAAGCATAATCTCGTCCGCGTCTTCCAGCTAGGCACCACTTCTTCACTATCATCACCTGCTTAGAGCAGTTGGTTAATTGGGTTAATCAAATGCATGCAGGACACTGACACGAAACTTCGCGCGAATGGGCGTCACGAAAAAGTGTTTTGGCTACTGCGGCGATTGATCGGCAGTTCAATTGCTGCATCAACACGCAGACCACGTGACGCCTAGTCCTCGCGCTCAACGCAGCGTGACAACACAACGATAATATGTCAACCTAGTTCTTAGTGGCAAACCTCCACTGCCGTTTTTGTCTGCCATCTATGTCGATTAACTAGAGTTACTCTGTCAACGAGGGCAGCAATTTTTTCTACAAGCACAGCTCCAAGTATTCACATCTGCACGTTAATTACTGATAAATAAATTGTTCAGGACGACAGAAATGCCGAGAGAGACCTTCAATGACTTTTGGCCGCACAGAACTGCGACATTAAATCACCGAAAAAATCAGTATTTCATTCGTCCAAACTAATATCCACCGAAAAAAAACAACTGAAAATGGCGTCTCGAAATAAAGACCAAGAAAAGTTCGCTGAATTTAAAAAAAATAAAAACCGAAAAGTCCAACCCCAAACTATATTTAACAAAGTTGAAGGTCGCCTGAACTAAACCAATACAATATACTTTTTTTTTGTACTTACCAAATGGATGATTTCAGGAGAGTATTTTAACTTTTTTTTAATTTCTCCTAACGTTACACTGCGGACGTCAGCAGAACATAAGAGAGCGCTACAGCCGCAAAGTATACAGAGTTCTAGGCAACCTTTTCTGACAGAGTTCAACCGAACTTACTATTTATTTCCTTGTGAACAAAATGGGGCCTGATGTCTCTGAGGCTGTTCCTAAGAAATCAAATATAGCCCTGCAAAGTGGCAACAATCGCAGAATATTGACAAGTATAGATATCGATAGAGCTCGCCTTATCTCATCACACACATCATGGGGGCACGGTACCGTAATCAGTCACTCTCAATTCAGATAACTAACCTTTAAGTACAGGAAAGATGACTGTCATACATAAGGTTATATACGTGCGTATAACACGTATGTACGTATACGTGTCCAGCATTCTACGACAAAACTATTCAATACTGGAATATTTTAAGGCACTGTTCAGTTCAGAATAACTTTATTGTTTGAACCAGCCGCCCTATCTAACCATTCCGGCACGGAACGCATTGCCTCCGCGAGAGGAGTAAGGGGTTTATTTACCACAAGACTAACACTTAAATTCAAGTGATGCTGCAGCTTCCTGTTGGGTCAGTTTTTTTTGCACCCTAGAATCTGGGCTTCTTAATGCTTCATTCCATACTCTATGATCTTCGTGCTTGCTTTTTCCTGGAGCTTCTTCGCATTTTCTGATCATGCGATCCATGTCGGACACTCCTCCGCAAAAGGTGCATTTTTCTTCTTGGCTTAGTGCCTTTTCTTCTTCTTTCTTTTTGGGTTGGGTACAGGGTCGTCCACTCTTAGTTAGAATGTGCTAACGCAATGCCGTGCTCTTTGGAGGGTCATTGCGTCCGAAACGGCTGCGCATCGAAGCGAAGTGGCAGATGACGCGAAGCACCATGTCCAGGTAAACCTTCTCCTGCGCCACTTTGCTGCGATGAGCGACTGTGTCGCATGCGGTGGACCTCTGAAGAGTGCGGCCACGCCCTAGCGCAATCTAACTAAGAGTGGACGACCCTGTATATGCCCTCCATCCGTTATGGAAAGATTGAAGGTAATGGTCCATTCTTCCTACACGTAACAAAACCTTTGGTTTAAAATTTTTCCATCGCTGACATCGAGCAACTACGACTGCCGCAGAAAGCCAATGGGAAATGTATTTGACGACAGCAAAAACGCTAATAGCAAAAAAAAAAAAAAATTCAAGCTTACCGGGGGAAGATCTGTGGATATATGGATTATTACGGCGAAATCTTACAATATATGAAAATAAATTGCGTTCAGAAACTATTTCCCCTTAAAGATACTTTTCTCCAGATTTGCTGAATATATTCACCAAAGCGTATTCCGCACAAATCAAGTGATGGCCCGAAAGCCGCCTTGCACGGTTATCAGTTCAGACATCCATTAAGAATTATAGATTGATATCCGCAAAACTTTGGTCACGAGCCGAGTAAATAGCGAGGTCTCAGAACTTTCGCCATGCACTTGGCTGGGCGCTTGGAGCCACCACCACTCCTCATGCCACTACGTATATACATCCGCCAAAAAGTTGCCCGCCTACGCAACAGTCGCGCTTCGTTCTATGCACTTGTATACTTGCTGAGCCAGCGCTACTGGTGCCCTTTCATTGTGCGCCGGCGTCTCGCAGCAACAAGGCTCTTGCGACACGGCCGAGGATATATACGGGCTGCGCGACTCCGCAAGATAAATGGACACAATTTGAAATGAACGCAATTGGAGCCAACGGAGCCTTGCTGGCAAGCCGTCTAGTCGGGGACCAAACCCGCTCCCTCATTCTAGCTCAACAGCGATTGACGTCAGCGAACTTTCGTCTTTTACTCAGTCCATACTTTTTCTCGCAATATATGGGAGAACGTAAATACTTGTCAGCTCTTTAACGACCGCTGAATAATAATAATAAAAAAACTTGTAGTGAGATAAATATCGCGATTCGTAAAAGGAAGGCTTTAGAACATGTTCTCACGTATTACTCAGAAGAAACGAAAGCAATTTTTTCTTTCTTTTTGCTTTGGTGTTGGCAGATTGCAGAGCTCGCATGGCGCCTGTTAATGTATAGGTTCGGTAAGTTAAGTTACAGGGAGTCATGAGAGGTCGAGCTTTCTTAAAGTTTAATGCCTTAAATCTATGTCGAGCACGAAGTAGAATATAAACTTCAAACTAAGTATGAATTTATCAAAGAAAAAGGGGGAATTATTAGCTTCCAAACTATAAACAAGGAGGAAATCGGTTAGATCGTGTACGAAAAAAAAAATAGACAGGAAAAGGAACTGCGCTAACCCCAAATGAAACTCGGCTGTCGTAAATAATACAAAAACAAGGCGCTGCAGTTCTCTCCGGATCGAAAACGCCTAGACGTGACCTCAGGCCGAGAAATCCGTCTCCATTTCAGTGACAGCGAATCCGAAGACTTCGAGCGAGCGCTCCTCCGAAACGAATCCTACTCCGGAGAAAAAGAGAACGAAAAATGAAAAAATAAAGCAAAAGAAAAAAAAACAGAAACCAAAGGAAGAACGAGACGGAGCAGCACGAAGCGAAAGAAACAAAATCTGAGACAAGGCGAGTTTCTGCAGCGAACGCCCGCGCACACACAAGGAGGGCATCTTTCTTTTACAACGTACACTGCCTGAGTCGCCTCTTTTTTTTTTGTGAAAGCAGAACCAAGCAATAGAGAAAGAAACAGGCAGAATTCTTTCCGTTGTTCCTCAATGCCCATCCTCCACAACGTCTCCTCACGAGACACCCCACCTCCACCCCCACCCCCACGCCTCACTCAACCCAACCCTCAATTTCTGGCCACACTTCGCTCCAGCGTGTTGTTTATGTAATTCCGCCCGAATCGTCGTCTTCTAACGAAACGTGACTCCTCTGGCCAGGACCAATCTTGTAATCGAACTCTAGATCGGCACGAATCGACCAAGGGCGCTGCAGAGGTGAGCGAGGAAGGTTTGCACCGGTCACATGCTCTACATAGGCGCACGTTTCCCGCTCAAGAGGACCGAGGAGCAAAAGAAAAAGAAAGAACAATACCAGGCTGATCGGCCAACACGGGCGTAAGGAATGAACGAAGACGGGAGACGCAAAAAAACAGAACAAGAAAGAAAGAAGCGGTGCGAGGAAGGGGAGTCGGGTTGCACACGCTTGCGCAGCAGTGGTTGGCCGGGGCAGACGGTACGGGAGCTGCCGCCGGGAGGGATTCGGGGTGGGGGTCAGACGGAGCTGGAGGCAAGATCAGAAGTGCTCGTGGAGTCATGAATAATGTACCACGTTTCTGCGACTTGGGGAGTGGCTCGCGCAAGCCCGCCGTGGGTGAGAGTGTGCGCGGCAGGAGAGAGTGCGGCTGGCTCGCTCACACGTTCGACGGGCCGGGCCAAAAGACAGTGCGGCCGAGGAAGGGCTTTTCGCGTGCGGACCGTAATTATGATTGCGGCCCTTGGCCGCGCAGGTAGGAATGCGCGCGCGCGAAAGCGGAGGCGGCCGCCGTAATCTGCGCACGCGTCTGAGGACGTGGCAAGGCAAGCATCGCTCATGCCGGATGCGCGCCGTAGTGTATCGACATCGCTCGAGATGCGCCATGCAGTTCACAGATGGACACAACGGCTTCAACCGAGCAGCGCTACGTCCGCACTGGAGACCAGCTGGACATAATAACTCACAAAACGAAACGTGAGCTGTTAATCTAGCTTTTGTCATATGCGCTCCGTAGTCTTCGGTTCCCTGTTTCTAGGTGTTTCATTATACTATTGACATTTTCTTTGAGAAGGCGTGAAAGATACGTCGATGTACTCGTTATAGGTGGACTGCACGACAAGGCTGGCATTGCTTACGTGATAGAGAGCAAATAAACGTTGATTATTAAACCAAAAATTAACTAATCAACTTTTTCATTTCTCTTCCAGGGGAAAAGATTGCCTTGCGAAATAAAATGTCGTCGGCATCGAATGTGAGGCTATTTAAAAAAAAAAAATCATATTGCCAGCGTGGTTCGAGGTAACGAACGAGACAAGGATGCTTTCGAAAGGTCCTTAAAGGGAATCCGAATTGCTTTTTGAAGAATTCAACGAGCCACAAGGTTTCTAACACGTTAAGCCGGTAGGCTAAGCAAGCCAAGTTGTTTCGAGCTACTGTTTAAAGTGGTGCCATAATCGCCGATTAAAATCGCGATGGTGTTCAGGCTTCTCCTTGCAGCACTGGAGGGCTGCGGAGAACCTATAGACAAGGACGTCACAGTTTGTGATGCACCAGATTACCGCTGCCCGCGCCCACATCCAGCGCGCCTTGTGTCGCCCGATGTAGTCATACAACGCTTCGTGGCCTTTACCTTCGGTGGAGTTGGTTTTACTTTCTGCGAGTAAATGTTTCTGCGTTAGAAATGTGCCACCGCCGCAGATGACGGCATTATCAGCCCCCCTACCCGCCTCCGTGCACTGCGGAGAAGCCTGAACGCCACCGCTGCTTTAATCATCGATTGCGCTACATATTGGAGTGACACCACTTGATGAATGTGTGACGTAGAAAAGCCAACCTATTGAGTTTTCAAAAGTTTGTTTTTCACGTTCGATACCTCGAATTGCTTTGCCGATTCGAAAGGAATGAGGCATGGGCGCACGTTCGATGTTGACGGCTTTTAATTTCTGAACACATTTTGTCTCAAAACAAAGAATAAAAACTTGATTAGATAATTTTAGTTAATCATGCTTTACTTGCACTTTATCACATCAAGAATGTTCGCCCTTCCGCGCAATCCACATGCACAGACCGCAGCGGCGCATCTTTTACTGGCTTCGAAGAGAAAAATCTTTACCAAATCATCTGAAACGCCAAGCACTACATATATACATATACGGCATACATTCTTGAACAAGACTTCCAATGTGGGCATATAGTCATTTGTCTTTCGTTATTCGTAGTTCATTATAACGGCCTGACAGAGAGAGTAACACAGCATCAACATTTCCGATTTCACGGTGCCCCTTCACAGTCCACCAAT
Source organism: Amblyomma mixtum (assembly GCF_055824585.1). Taxonomy (NCBI): domain Eukaryota; kingdom Metazoa; phylum Arthropoda; class Arachnida; order Ixodida; family Ixodidae; genus Amblyomma; species Amblyomma mixtum. Next base: position 88,572,604 of record NC_143017.1, on the reverse strand, counting down.
CCTCGCTTTATTTGTTCCAACAAGAATATTAGGTCGCATAGTGTGTGAGCGGTCGTGCGGACACTACTCCTTCTTGAGATAACAATATGAACAAACGAGACCCTCAGCCGCTGTCGCAAACTTGTGAAAACGACTGCCTTTGGCTTCATGTGTCTCACGTTGATGTGCATAAAGCGTAGCCGATTCTTCACCCTGATAACCTTGCCATAAGGGGCAAATATATATCTTCTTATAGGAGCTTTTGAAAATCACCGCAGAATTGGCCCAAAGATATTGCCTGAAAGGCGCACGTTGTTCATAATTGCCGTTATTATCATCAGATGAGCTCGGTCCACTGGAGAAGAACACACGCCTGCCAGTGACCTCCAATGGAAACATTGTTGCTATCCGCGATCATGTTATTCTACCCTGCTGTACCTGCACCTAAAGCTTCGACAGGAGGAACTCACTTTAGAGTAAGGAGGCAAGAACGAAGGAGCGAAAGACAGAAAGAAGCAGTAGATGCAGTAGAAAGAAAGCAGCATAGTGATCTGTCCTTGGTGAGCCTATGCTTCCGCTTTGCAGACGTCTCATCACGGAAACATTGAAGCGCGTTCATGTGCGGGAATTTACCTTTATTTGTTCCTGCAATCCTCGGAATTGAAAGTGGGCGATCTATAATGGATGGACACGGCAGACGCAACGCGATACCAGCACATATCCCGAAATAATCAAATGAAGTGCAAACGGGATAACGCACGAGTGAAACGGCATCGGTTCCCAAGGGGCGAGTGAAACATTTCTTTCAGCTGCGTAGTGTGGGGATTGGACAGTGGTGCAAAAAGCGTCAGTGAAGCCACCAAATGTTGTGAAACAAAAGAGAACAGGGACGGAGGGAATGTCATTCTTGTTAAGCCAAGTGAGTCATTCCCTAATAGGGGAGAGAGCCGATATACTTCCTTTGTCTCGCAGTGAAGGAAAGACCGATGGTAGGGTCCATTCTTCCCTTGAGACCCGGACGAGCTGCAGAGAACAGCGTGTACCGTTGAAGTTGGGGTGGGCGGGGGAAGCGTTACTTGTCCAATGAGACAACTCCGAAAGCGGGGGGCCGCGAAGGCACTCTTTCTTATTTCCGACAGGTTTGTTCCCTGCCAATTTCCACGAGCGATTCTACGGCACCGGACACATCTGTGGCGTTCGTGAAGCGGGAGAAATCCTTGTTGGTTCTTCGAATGACAAGATTGGACACTGTAACCAGTCAGATGAGGATATTTGGGTTGACGGACCTTTCTATCAGTTTATGCGTTATATTCCGGTTGAAATCACCTCCAGAGAGAGAGATAAAGTGAGAAAGAAAATTTTTTCGCCATTACACATAATTACACCGGCTGAGTACCTAGCATGTCAGCTCCGAAGGTCCACAGACTGCGACATATTACTAGCGTTAAAATACACACAAAGGACAGAGAGCCGAAACACACAGGACAGACGCTAGACTTCCAGAAGCTAGAAGTCTAGCGTCTGTTCTGTGTGTTTCTGCTCTCTGTCCTTTGTGTGTATTTTAACGCCAGTAATATATCGCAGTATGTGGATCAAAAGCACCAACTAGCCGAACTTTATCCTTTAATCACGCTCCGAAGGTCTTGTTTTTTCTACGGAAGAAAATAAACTAAAACGAACAAGAAGGGGATGTGAATACAGTAAATGTACTTTAAATGTCATCTTAATGACGGAAATAAACCTTTACTGACTAGAATCTATACCTTGCAGTGAACGAATTAGAAACCACGAGTGTCAGCATGTGGTGCTCGGCCTGGATTACTATAAAACAGCTTAATTTCCAAGAAAAAATCGGTACTTTTTTTATCGCAGACGCCACATCACGAAGTGTTGTGTTTATTACCGTATTCCTGCCCCCAGAAAGTCAGTCGTGCCCCATAACACCCAACACATTGGTTTCGTTGCTCTTAGGCATGCTATTTATATAAAATGCACACACAGTTTGTCCTGAAATGGGGTCTTCCAATTATTGCAAGATTTGTTTGAGGGTGGGCAAACAGTGTTTTTCAAAACCGAGTCGAATTATATGGTGGTGAGAGTACTCGCTACTTGAGCTACTATTCGGACAAAACAAGTAGTCTTGCTAAACAAGCAATCTTGCTGTAGTAGGATACAGCCTTTCTAATAAAAGCAGCAGTTGATAAGTCTGGGACACAGACCACGGCGTCCTGTATTATTCCGCTAGCCAATCACACCAGTTAACAAAATCAGCTTTTTAATGTCTGACTATATTAAACAGGCCAGATATCAATAATCTAGAGCTTATAATTTTTTTTCTTGTGATTATTTGTATGTTTAGATAACGAAAAAGTTTTAGAAAGGAACTACTTTTTTGTCGTGGAAGTATTCTGTGCTGCGGTTCCTGAATGTGGGCAGAGCTTCACTGCAGACTTAAGTTGTATCCGAGCATAAACAGCGAAGCGCCAGCGGTGGCGCTGCGGTCGCTACGGCTCTATAATTTATGAAGTTGTAGCCATTGCTCTTAAAAGACACTACGCTGACATTCACTAGGGGGACGTAATACGAAGTGAGTGCATTAACTTCATGAGCTATGAACCATGGCCTCCGAGATAGGGCACCAAGGCAGGGCTTGCTTAACCTGCCTGAACCTTGCTGAGTCACCCACCACCAGAGGCCACGCATGAGCATTACGAATGCTATTACAAGAATGCACCTCTTCGGAACCCTTTGCCTTACATCCAGCGCATACCGATCGTGGCAGCATGGTACGCGTCGTCGACGAAGTCGCTGTTTTGGGAGCATTCGCAGAAAAGAAAAAAAAATACGGCAGGCGTTATTCAAATTTCGAGTCAATTTTTCAAACAGTATTCGTAAATATGAGAATATATTCGATTCGTTTCTAATTAGTTTGAACAAGGATTACTTTTTTCTTTAGGCGAATCGAATTCTGAACTTTCGAATATTCGCACACGTCTAAAGATTACAATGTAGAAAGGAGAGATATCGTGGGGATATGCGCATTTCTCGTAAACATCATCGGTTTTCGAACAGCTTTACATCTGCAGTTGGCCATCATAGACTGATAGCAGTTTGTTGCGATAGACTGAGTTAAGAGAGAACCGAGCAGTTTTTTGACAACCATTTTTTGCTGAACAAGTTTGTTTCTCGAGGCATATCTCGAAGGGATTCTAACGCATTAAACTTCCATGTTCGCTGATTCTGTAGGAGAGGGGCTCAAAAGCAGAAACAAGGCACAAGTGTATATAATCGCCGCTCTTGTAGCGACGTCTCATCTGCCAGCTTGTATTGCTTCTGAGAAATTCGAGTGAGGCAGACCAACAATTCCATTAGACTTCGTCTAGTTTAATGGCAACTTTGGCTGCGTATATATACGACTGAATAGCCTGCCCTAGACTGGTGTTCATATTTTCGCGCCAAGTTTTAAAGTGAATTAGTCGCGTACAGTCTGCACGCTTATGGCGCCGCCACTTTGTCCACTGCGCAATTTAGGCGCTCGTTTCGCTTATTCAGTTCGCACTGCATCTCCCGAGAAGGAGAAGAGAGTCTCATGGAATGAGAAACGAATATTAAGTTACACCTGGGGTCTTCAGTACAGGTACAGTGAGCAGCCTTTTAGGGACGGCGTTTCTTTCGTGTTGTGCATGGAGTCGGCGAGCCAGCTCCAGTCGTAATTCTCTTCAACTGGGCGCACTTGGGAAATAATAGAAAAAAAAAGGTAGAAAGGGCATGCTTCTTTAATTTGATTTCGCGTCTACTCGTAACAGCAGCGAACTGCTTAATATACACTTACACACATACTGTGCAACACCCATGCATGCAAAGACACCAGTATACCAGTAAGCTTTAATTTCATAAGTCTTAAGACCTATTGCTCGAAACGTCTTTACATGGCCCCAAACGGGACATCGATCACGGGGCTTTCACGTCGCTGTTTCTTTCACCGGCGTGTTCTCTGGGCGAGCTCCATAAGACTTGTTATCTCTTGTTTCTCCAACTTCAGTGCAGGTCTTGTCTGTTCTGTTCATTGCGCGCACCGAGTTAGGCTAACTCTACCACTCTACCACCCTGTTACCTGTAAACGACCAGTGTGCCATCAGTGTAAGAAGCTTTCCTGCAAGGCGTTTGAATATCTGAACTACACGCGTTAGAAGCAGTCGATTCAGTGCAGCACCCGGCGTGCGACGCAAAGGGTCCTTCGCTCCCCCTCCACAAAAGCGCGTGTGTAAAGCAGGAAATAATAAATGCAAGGAGGGACAGCGTATACCACACAACAGCGTCTTCCATTCAGAGCAGCAGGGATGCACGGACGAGTTCAAAGTGTTTCGAGCCGATAAAAACGCCTCAGCCCGGCAGAACTATTTGTAAAGAGAACGCTCTCTACTCTGCACGAGTCGAGGATGGAGCAAAGAGTGTGTTGAGCAAGAGATGAAGAAAGAAAGAAAAGTCAGAAAAAACCACGAGGAGAATGAAAGAAAGAGGAGAATGAAAGAAAGAGGAGAGACCTCTCGTTTCGCGGGCGCACATTCATTTTAGATCAGCCTCTCATCTGCTTATGTATGCGGGCTCCGCGCTGTATATTAAGCAGACTCGCGTGTGCGCCTCGGAAAAAAGAACGGTCCGCTTCAAGACAAGGGCACGAAGTGGGAAAGTAAAGAAGATGCGCCAAGGGCGAGAAACCATCGAACAACGAAACGCACGGGACGCCGCATGATACTCGCGGGGACGGACGAGCTAGAAAGTTTTACTCAGCTTTGATATAAGTATTTACAGAGGGCACGAAGGACGTGCTCGGGAAGGGGGAGGGAGGGGGGGGGGAAGCGTAAAGCAGCTTCCGCTTCTGACCTCATTTCACAAGCTCCTTTTTGGTCGTCCTTCTTGGGGCAAGAAGTGCCAACGTCGGCGCGTTTACAGGCGTGTTTTTTTTCTTCTTTTACTTTCTTTCTATCTTCTTTGTTCGTCCTTTAGGCCTGCCTGGCTGTTCGCGTTGTTCCGTTCCTCCCTCGGCCGGCGCGGTCGCGGGCGCGCACGTCAGGACAGCTCTGCCTCCAGATTCATCAGAAACCCTTAGTCCTGACGGTTACGCCCATCCCTTCTTGCTTAGCATGACATAAAAAGTAATACTGTACAAGAGTAGCTAAGAATAAGCAAAGTATACAAAGCGATAGAATGCCTACACTGCAACCCGGGGAAACTTAGAAAAGATAACTTTCGTTTCAACTCGTCGAAAGTGTCTTTGGCCCTTTCTTGCTTGAATTATACAGGCGCCGTGGACTCGTCCACGTAAGATATGGGCGGACAGGACGGGAAAATAAAGGGTAAAAAGAAAGGGAGCAGCGCCTTCTTCTTTAGACTAGCTTTCGTTCTTTCTTTGTATTGTTCTTTCTTTCCTCCCGCACTCTTTCACGGTGGCAGCGCTTTCAGGATTGGGAGACCACCGAGCGACGCATCCCCAATCCATCTTGATTCCTGCTACCAGCCTGCATGGGCGACACCAGGAAAAAAAGAAAGAAAAACAACCTAGGGTGAGCGCACACGCCTTCCTCGGTCGCCTCATCGCAAGAGGCGCAAGGCCCACTCTGCCGACAGCTGCAGTGGCGGCCACGCTAGACAGGGGGAGGAGCCGCCGCGGAGACCAGCCCGGACCACCGCAATCAATCATAGATCAACCTGCCAAGGGCCCATATATCAGCGCTTAGCAAAACAGACAGATCGATATATGGAACGAACGGCCACACGGCGGAGACGCAAGCCGCGACGTTGTTGGAGACGGACGCGCTCGGGAATTAGATGGCGCCGAGCTCCGGGCTTTGCGGTTCTTGAAGAGAGAGGCCGACGCCTGGAGAATACGAATGCCGCGCTCTTTGGCTTAGCTATAGCCGCTGCGGCGGGAGCGTGGCTGCGAGAGGCAGGAAAGGGAGAGCGAACGGTCGAGTCCGAAACGTCGCACGTCCGCGCATGCATTGAATACGCAAGATACTTGTAGTGGCTGTTTAGGGGCGCGTGGGCGTATTACCGCGTACGCTGGGGTGTTTATGTTAGTGTGAGCCCGTTTGTCGACACGAAAAACAGTGTGTACGTTGACATGTTGTTTGGGAACCCCACTAAAATTGTAAATACATAAGCGTTGCACGCAGAAGCGGCTTATGAGTTTCGGACCGTCCTTTTACACACGCCTTCTGTCCTGCTTTCACCGTGTATACCTTGCCTGTTCAGAAAATGCATACCTGCGTATCCATGAAAAAAAAAATAACAAAGTCATGCAGTAACGTTTCCCAAGCACGTGTCTGATATATGGCCAATACTGCCCAAAAAACGCTTCGTGCGGAAACTGAGTACGTGTACGCTGGAGCGGTCACGGGGTGGTCCTTTCGGGAGAGACAGGTTCCCGTGTGTGCACGGCATGACAAACAGCGACAGGAAGGAGACCGTCTCATCCAGAAACGGAATTCTGAGCAGCACGTTTTCATCACCAGCGTTCATACACCTGCAGCATTTTATGTTTCTTTTTTCTCGAGCGAACACGTCCATCGATGAGGAAGCGTGAAGACACGCAATAACTATGGAAAAGAGACAGTGATAAATGGCACTTATTTCTTTTTAGAGCTGTGCACAGCTCGGGGAGCAAGATGACCACACCATGGTGTGGTTCGATCATCGCGTGTAGCTATCGATTCACATTTTCGGTATAGGAGGCCAAATTTGCAGCGCAGAAAGAGGCGATAGCGACAGCCTTCGAATCTGGGAGTTAGGATTGTTGAACGCCGCTTCATTCTCTCACAGTTGACATTTTCTTCAGCATATGATGCATGCGACTTCCCCGACTGACACAACCCTTAAAAAAAATGAATATTGAATTTTTGATATCGTTATGATATATGCGTGAGGAGTTATCAGAAATCCACCACAAACACAATATGTGCTGCGTGTTTGCATAATATTCCCGTGATAAATTTTTGGGACTTTCAGCATTAACTCTTATGACGAACAAAAAACTTAGTTTTTCAGCAAAAGTCATGATGCACAAAAACATCAGAGCTCCTCCTCCCCTCACTACCGGAAATCAATGCTACTAACCCTTGAATATCCTTTCGTCCAGTAAAATATTATAGTGTTTATTATAGCGTTCAACATTATTGCCATATCACTCGAAGAAAAAATGTTGCAGAGAAGAAAAAGCCTATTTCAAACATCCAGAGTAAATCAAGAACACCCTCAGACACTTTTTTTTTTAATTTATCGTGCACGCAGCGATGAACATTAACAAAGTGAACTTCGCAGCTAAATAACTTGGTTCGCACCTACCATATATTGCACACATGTTGACAAAATTATTTTCAACTTTCTGACAACTCCACTCTAACACTTATTGGGAGGCCTTTTATATGGATGATATATTTATAAGCATGAGCTCGGGATAATGATATGATTCCAGTCACGCGAGTTTATATAGATGTGGCATCGATTTACAGTGTACTGAAGTGCCCTATTTTCGACTCAACAACATCCTTCATCTGAAGTGTTGACGGAAGCTTCTTGCCTTAATTAATGATCGTCGGGTCTGGTTCAGATATGTTACTAGCTCGTTTTGGCGAAGGCTGCACAAATAACTGCTCCCTGAATATTTAGGGTACGCTTAAGACAGCATTACCCTAGCGTTTTTGTGTGTTCTCAAAGCCACGTTAAATGACATCCAATAATACATTTGTTTTGTCCAAAAATACATTATAAACTTAATTTTTAATATCCATAAACCACGCAGAAATGCGTCGTGACTAAATATGCATGCATGGCTAATGAGTGAGAATCTTAACCATAAAAAACACACTGCCTTAGCAAGGAAATAGATGCCATCACGAATACATCCCAAAGTCGACTAAGAACTCATCAGAAATATCTGATGAATGTGGTGTCGTTGCTTCTAAACCAAAAACTGCTCGCAGATTTTGATAAGGGAGCGTTCTTTTTTCTTGGGTGCCAGCATTCATTTATGTGCGTTTATTATTGATTATGATGTCGGCAAGAGAGAAGATGGCGTTTAGAATATCGCGGGTAGATTATCCTGGGCATATTGCACAACGGAGTGTTGGTCGTCGATATGGTCTGACGTGAGCCGTGTGCTCCAGGTGCAAGGGAGCAAGAAAAAAAAATGTTCCATTTTTAAATCCATTTTTTTTAAGAACTAAATGCACGTTTTGCTGTCAAACAAACATATATTGCGAGAACGAGGTATAAAATCCATTTTTACTGAGAACAAAAATTGAATAAAGTTGTCTATCCTTCGAACTAATCATCACATACACAATAAGAAAAAAGTGTTTCCTTGGCAAATTTTCAAAAAAGCTTAAAGCATATCTTTGCCAGGTCTCAAATGCAGCGAAGCACATGTTTAGAGACGGAACACCCGATACTGCCTCGGCCAGTTCTTTGCACCGAAGTTTGTGAACTTACGCCGAGGCCTGTAAGAAGCTTGGAAGGCGAAAAGTGCAACGAATATCTTTACGGAAATATTTGCGGCAGGTTTTCTTCAGACCTCTGATCCTTTGTGCCAAACTTCGCATCTGGAGGATTTTGTTTCAGCGCAAAATAATTTTGAAATTTCTTGTTTCGTGGCCTAAATCAATGGCGGCTTATACGAGCAACTCTGCGTATGTGATGTCAATAGTGGCGTTGCCGTCGATATTTTTTAAGCGCTTGCCGGAAAAAAAGAAGTTCGAGTCTGCCTTCGGTCATTTCTGACAAATAAGGGTTGCTAATAGTTAATAGGGTTGCTTGCTAACAGTTTAGCCATTCGACGCGCGCACGAGAAGTTTCGTGGCAGAATCCGTGACGTCATTTCTTGTTCTTTCATCGTTTTATGCGCTGACTGACACCCAGTTTAGGCTTCGGGATTTTTGCTGTTTTAGTATTGCTTTGATAATTATTTTGGAACTTTTTTCATTGTCGGAGAAATATAATGCGAGCATCAATTCAAAATCTCAAAATATGGGAAAATTTTTCCTGAATTCGATTTTTAAAGTATGCTCGAAAGCATTTTCAATGCGATACTATGAAATACAATACAATACAATACAATACAATACAATACAATACAATACAATACAATACAATACAATACAATACAATACAATACAATACAATACAATACAATACAATGCAATACAATACAATACAATACAATACAATACAATACAATACAATACAATACAATGCAATACAATACAATACAATACAATACAATACAATACAATACTGCCCACAAACAGTACAACACTACAACAAAAATACAGTAAAATTTGTTCAGCTGAGGAGCTAGCCGTCGTACATCTAGCTGAATGAAATTTTGAATGGTTATAAATTACTTTTATCCGCTAAATGAGATGCGATTTGATTTAGGGTGGGTTTATCACAACAAATTCTACGGCAACCACATGGAATCCTGGAACTCGTTGCCGCATACATTCGCATCTCCAACAAAAAAAATCCAAACTTTGTAGACTACAGGAATAATAATCATCATCAACCTAATTGCGTCCACTGCAGGACAAAGACCTCTCCCATATCTCTCCAATTACCTTGCCCTGTGCATCCCGTCCACCTTATAGCCACAAGCATCGTACAAAATTCACACAACTTCATACAGAGTTCATATACATGATTAACCATTTACAAATCACACAATTAAGTATTAAAGTAAGCCATTTCAAAAGCAACGGCGGGTTCTTGTACGGCTAGTCGGATACAACTCATGAAGAAAGCGCCAGATTCCCTTCAAAGCAATCCCCAGCCAGTGCAGTTGACCAATTACAATGTCAGGCTTAGCAGGTGGAAGGGGATTAACGATGACGTCATGAGAATCAGCCCAAGCCATTGGCTGGCAAGCTTCTTTGAGGGGCGCATCTGCCGCTTCAACTTGGGATGCATCTTACTATAGAACTAAGCATTTGATCATATACATATAGTGTGTGCCACAGATATCTTGGATGAACCTGCGTGTAGGCGGGATCCTCGGCATCGAAGAATCCGTGCTCACACCGATGCATTCCTTACAGTTCATTTCACTTATATTTGAAGCGGGCGCGTCAGTGACATGCGCGGAATCCACAAAGGACAATCTTCCGTCCGTGTCACGTGCGAGAAATGAACGAATATGAGAGAAAAGACGCGGGTCTGAGGCAGAAAAATGCGGGGTCGCGACGCACTTCTCATGCTGGCCATGTTTCATTCCACGGGCGTGTACACGAGACAGTGTATATTGGGATGCGGCTGGAATTCTCAATCGCCCACGCCCAAAGGAGAGCGGACCGTCTGCGTGAACGCCCTTGTTTGCTTGCACCGCGCGAGCGCGATTCCCGCACTGGTAGCGATGGCACTACAGCTTCGCGAGCTATTCCGGCGAGATTGCGCAAAACGCAACGCGTCAACCGAGGTGCTGCCCGGAATGCCATCGGCATTATCACGGGCAAACGAAGGGGCAGAAAATAGAGAAATGCAGAAACCGAGCGAACAGGGGGAAACGGTACAGGGGCTCTCTCTATACACGCCTGTCAGCTAGCTGCACGCGCATCCACGAACCAACGTCCCGCGCTCACAACAACGCCAATTGCCTGGCGGGTGCCCCCTCTCTGCATCTATCCACGTTCCTACAAGCTCGGCACGCTCCATTGGCGATTTTTCGTCCTTCGGTGGAGACGGGAAAGGCCTGCACCCAACACACGGCGTGCAGCTCTTGGATGCATCTCTCGACACCGCGCGCGCCTCCCGCAGTCGCTCACAGCGGCGCGCCGCGCCAGGAGGGATGGGCTTTTCCTCGCCCCCGCGGTTGTTCTTCGTTCCGCGATGTAAACGGAAGGGAAGAAGATGGTAAGGGATGAGGGGGGGGGGGGGGGGGGAGAGAGAGAGAAAGAAGAGCAGAAGAGAGAGAGCTGGATACCGCGGAAGCTCCCAAGAAGCGTAGTCGCGAGCGGAATGCCGTGCCTCGAACCTATATACCGCTGGCGGGGACGCCCCAGGCCAAGCTCCCCCTCCCCCCCAGCCCAGCCAACCAGCCAAAAGTGGTCCGTAATGAGTTTTGCTCCCATCGAATCCGCTCCTCCGTCTCTTATTGTTGTTTCTCGGCGTGTCTCCTGCTATTGCCGCAGAACCGCGGGGTTCGCAAAGCGCTGCCGGGCTGCTCTCGACGGTGTAACGGGAACGGGGAAGTGAAGTAAACGGTGCCTGCGCGCACTGTACTGCTACAACTACGCGTTTTGCGATGCATCTATGAAAGGCGCCCGCAGCGCGCTTCTGTCGATACGTTTTTTTATGCTTCTTCTTCTTCCTTTGGAAACGTCGTTGGCGGGCGCTGCTGCTGCTGCTGTAATGCCATTGCACGGCGGACGTCGCTGAAAAGTGGGGAGGAAAAGAGGGGGTGCGGAGCTGGCAACAATTGCGCTCCGCACGAAAAAGAAGCGAAGGAATGATGCTCTGCAGGGTCGAACGTACGCTGCAACACGGAATTCCTGCAGTTCGATTTGCGGGTCACAACCGTGAGGGCGGAGGCCCCGCGGCCACCGCTATAGCTGCTGCTGGTGTTGAGACTGCGTACGGGAACGATTCCCTCACCAGCGGAGCGGTGACCTAAACGAGCCGCGCGCGCGCACGTAGGCGTGCGTGCGTGCGTCAGGGACGTTACGGGGAAGCGCTAGGCAAACGACAGCGACGGTGGCGCCCACTATCAGCCGCCGCTGTGCCAGGCTGTAGTCGTAGGGGTGCCTCTACACAGCGTGCCAACTCACGCCGCCCGGCACCGTGCCCGAAATGCCCTCTTCGCTCGAGCAGCAGAAAATAGCGCTTGTTGCGTGAAGCGTGAGGTCAATAGTCCCTGCGCCGCCGCTGCCACCGCCGGCGTGGTCTCCGACAATGGGGCTGTAATGCATGGGGAAAGAGGAAGAAAATGCTCTTCCCCTTCAATGACTCCAAGTAGGGGGCAAAGCTGAGGCAAATGATTTTATATGAAGCCGCGCTCGTCGCCCCGCCTTTGCTTTGTATTTGCACTGCAAGTTTTTCTTTATACTCCCTGCTATCTTTTTCTTTTATTTTTTGCAACTGCGAGCCTTGATGCATTCTTTTGCACAGCTATTATTTCGAGGACGGGGCACCGCGCATTAAGAACAGTGCCGTGCAAAGAAAGAAAAAAGAGAGAGAGAGAGACAGAGATAGAAACGGAATAGTCTCCGAACTGCGAAATACTACTGTTCTTGCTTTTGTAATCTTTCCGAAATTAGTGAATGACCATTCGTGGAGACAGCCTGATGGTGCAATCGCATGTTCCCTAAAGTTTTGGGACGCTTACCGTTTTTTTTTTTTGCTTATTCCTTCCTCGGAATCCAATACAAATCAAGTATGTTAGAGACTCCTTGCCTCTTGACAATTTAAATGGAGACTGAGAAAAATTGGCTGTGGCTTAGCTTGGTTAAGCCTGGTAATTGCGAAGCAATACGATAGGTTCCGCTACTTTATTGGTTTCCCATGTACTGACACGGCTAATGACGCATAGCCAAGAATGACGACACACACGTGTTTTTCTTGCTTGAGGCGGCATCTGACAGGCTTGACGAGAGGAGCGAACCGGCGTTGGTGCCTACCAGCCTCGCGCTGCGACGGCGCGAGATGGGGCCCCGTTTTTTTACACAGATGGTATGACGTCACTCCGCGCGCGGCGCCCCTGGTGAGAGCAGCGGGAGTTAGGTCGCCGTTGGTGCCTTCCAGCCTCGCGCTGCGACGGCGCGAGATGGGGCCCCGTTTTTTTGCACAGATGTTATGACGTCACTCCACGCGCGGCGCCCCTGGTGAGAGCAGCGGGCGTTAGGTCGCCGTTGGTGCCTTCCAGCCTCGCGCTGCGACGGCGCGAGATGGGGCCCCGTTTTTACACAGATGGTATGACGTCATGCCAAAGGTCATGCCAAAGGACAAGTGGTGCCTACCACCGCCTCGCGCTGGAACGGGCTGAGGTGGTAGCTAAAGTAGTATTGCTTCGCAATAAAATTATAAGTATCGATAGGGTTACCGCGTTCTAATCACAAAGAGACCATGCTTACCTAAAACCAAGCTTTTGTGTGCTATAAAAAAAGGAACAAAAATAAATAAATACAAGTGTCACCACCGGCCAATTCTAAATGAAATGCGAACGCGGGCACATCACGCGGATCCCGAAGGCCACAGCGCCATTCACTTGAAAACGATGGCAACCCGCCCTTTTCGGTAATGACGTCACGGCTTTGAACCGACTGGCGGGAAGTTTCGTAAACACAACTTTCTCAGACATAAATCTGTCCGCAATAAACAACCAACATCGTCGGAAACAACCAGATATATATATATATATTTTACGGAGAACAATAACTGGACAGAGTCGTCCTCAGTGTGTCTCTAAAATTTTAAGCGTATAGACAATGAATTAAAAAACTAAAAACACGCCACCATTAGCCTCAAGCACGCGACTAGTTGCTTGTAGTGAGCTTAACGCTCTTGGTGGGTTTGCTATATTTTGCTGATTAAGATAGCCCCTTTTATCACCATTCACTATCCCATTCCTTACTCACTACATGGAAGCACTGCCATTCACACTACAAAGGCTTTTTTATATGTCTATTTTAGGTACAATATCACTCGCACATTCTTCTGCGTGGCATTATTTTGCTCTCCATGCACTAACTTCGTAGTTAATCAGCCGGTGAGCGTGAGTTCGCAGGTTAGATTCCTGACCGCAGTGGTAGCATTTTGATGAAGACCAAATGAAATAACGCTCGCATGTGGCAACACGTCAAATAAGCCGTGGGGCCGAACTGAGTTGAAAGCACTCTGTTACGACCAACTCTTATAGACAAGATGTCGCTTTGGCGCCTAACAATCTTTTTTTTTATTTCTTCCCACTTTTCACAAATTATACGTTTGTGTATTTTACTTTATGTGTGAAGTATGTAGAAACAAGCAAATCGTAACATTATAGACAGTCTATAGACTTCTGTCTATAAAGTCTATAGACAAAAGTCTATAGGCAATACAAATGCTATAGACAGTCTATAGACAATCTATAGATTTATGGCCATACACTTTTAGTAGACTTTTGTCTATAGGCAGTCTACAGACTATGAATAGACAAAAAGCAATATCTACAGGAAGTGAATAGAGTCAATAAGAAGTCTATAGACAGTCTACAGACCATTTTTATAAGGGCACTAGTGAAAGCATCGCTGAAACTTTGACCCGAAATGTGGCCCCCCAAAATCCAGCTTCCGAGAGCTGATCCCGTAGTGACACCTAGCGAAGGAGTGCAGAGACGCATCTCCATCGATCCACGGATGTTTGTTCACGGCTCTAAATGTGTGGACTTAAGGCGCGTAGCTGCCATAGCAGCGCATTAGGGAAATGGCGAGGGATTCGCCTATTAACCCACTATAATTGCGCTCGAATAATAAGGGCAAATACGGGATCGGTAGATTGGGAAAAGCTTGTTATCGCAAGTAGCATATGCTTGAAGGCGTGTTGAGACAATGAATTTTCTCGTAAATTATTTTCTCTGATGATTACAAAGAGGCTGCTTCGACAGTGTGTTAGATACCTTGCTTTGTTTGTCGCAGATTAACAGGGGGCCATATTAACAAAGTAGACCAACCTGCAAAGCAGTATCTTTCGCCTCTTTGCCATTGGTAGCTGTCCTCTTTGACGAAACATTTAATAGCTGCAGCAACCAATGTCACTCGCCGGCTCGCCGGCTGCGACGTCGAGCGTAAGCTTGAGAAATGCGAGAAAGTAAAATAACGGAGAGGAAAGAGGTTAATTACGAAATACGACTCACGACTTGAGACTTATTTTATTGTCCTAGTTTATTGCCCGACTGTGTTCTAATCGAAGTACCCATAACACTGGCGAATAATTTTCTTCGCTAACTCGAATAAAATTGCTTAAATTTGGGGAAACGGATTGTCTGCAGCTTCCGTTACTAATTTTACGGGCGCCATGCTCAAATTTTCCTGCGTTTTTGAGACTGAAATTTCTTTGATTTATTCATGTCCATTCATGACCACTGAGCATACATGGTTGCTCAGGTTGCACCTACTCAGCAGGCTGCCTCATAGTAAGAGAGCTATAGTGACTGCGCTGCACGGATCCATTTTATTGCTTGCAGAGGATTCTGCAAAGCAATCCTTGTCCAAGACCCGCGCAAAGGGGATCAGAATTCTTTCTGAAGAGTCAATAGAATTCGCAAGTTCTCTTTAAATTGGAAAATTGGTTTTTGTGGAAACGAAATGGCGCAGTGTATGTGTCACATATCTCGGCGGACACCTGAACCGCGCCGTAGGGAAGGGAGGAAGGTGGGAGTGAAAGAAAGAAGAGGTGCGGTAGTGGAGGTCTCCGGGTAAATTCGACCACCTGGGGATCTTTTACGTGCACTGACATCGCACAAAACACGGGCGCCTTTTGCGTTCCGCCTCCATCGAAACGCTGCAGCCGCGGTCGGGTTCGAACCCGGGTACTCCGGCTCAGAAGACGAGCGCCCTAGCCACTGAGCCACCGCGGCGGGTAAAGTTCTTTTACTTGCTTGGAAATTGTACGGCGTGCCACACAGCGGGGCCAGCGGTGGCATCGGTAGTGCTGTCAAGACATCAAGTCCCCGTTACTTGGCCGTTGTTCATGTGCCGTTCGGGAGTGCACTCCAGAGATTTGTCCGCAATTTTCGCGTATTTTTAGGACACAGCTGTAGACCTCAGCTCGGTGCTTTACTGCGTCTTGCTTATAAATGAACTTGAGGCGTATGGGTGACGAGAAAACTGTGCTCAAATGACCACTAACTGACCTGGAAACTATTCTAACATTTCGGAAACACAAATGACTCCGGTTAAAGCTTCCGTACTTGGTATTTCACGCAAAAACTAGAATTAAAGCATAATGTATGCTTGAAAAATGACTCGTTGCATGGGTCAGCGAAAGGATTGCAAAGCAAATTTAAATGAACATAGAACCAAATATTTGCTTTTGTGTTTCCCTCTTTCAGACGATGCGTTAGAAATTGGTATACATGGAGCACCCAGTGGCATTCGCCTACGACCGCTAAATAATTTACAATTGAATTTCTTCTTGACGCTGTTTCGGTATCAGTTTCGTCAAACGAACGATGGGTGTGACGTGTAGTTCAACTTTAGCTCGCGTGAGACACAAAAAGACGACAATATAATTACTGATATATCGTTTGTTGTAACTTCAGCTCTTGAAGCAGGTTTGCTTAAGTGTTGCAACGAGTTAAAACTACGTATCAGCATTTATATGGCTGTTTTACGTGCCTCATATCA
Organism: Amblyomma mixtum; assembly: GCF_055824585.1. Taxonomy (NCBI): domain Eukaryota; kingdom Metazoa; phylum Arthropoda; class Arachnida; order Ixodida; family Ixodidae; genus Amblyomma; species Amblyomma mixtum. The sequence goes on along the minus strand of NC_143017.1, from coordinate 88,556,255 downwards.
CCTTAAGTTCAACTGCACGCCACAGACAATTTTCGGTTGATGAAACCGAAACCGAAACAGCGTGAAAGCAGAAATTCAAGTATAAACTATTTAGCGGTCGAAGGCGAGTGCCAAGCGGTGACCCAAGTCTTCTAATGTGTAACATAATTTTAAAGAAGAAAACATGCGATAAAATTAGGTAGCCATAGTCCTTTAACGAATTACCGCGACAGGGTATCATTTACCGTAACAAAAAATTGGTAGCCGATTTGATATAGTTCGTAATGCGAAACTTGAGCGCAGCTCTGCACACGCCAACTGCCACCGTTGGCAAGAGGCGCATACGTTACGCTGCTAGCCGCCCCACTGAATCTTCCCCTGGCAGCCACCTTTCGGTTGTCCAATCATCCGATCTCGCCATGGCAGGTGGCGTTTCGCTCTGCTGCTACCTGCCAACACACCACCTGTCACACGCTGCAACACGCCACCTTACAGGTGTCGGCAGGTGTGTTGGCAGCTACTGCTTGCCAACAGATCACCTATACGCTGTTACACGCCACCTTTCAGGTGTTGGCAGGTGTGTTGGCAGCTACTGCTTGCCAACACATCACCTATACGCTGTAACACGCCACCTTTCAGGTGTTGGCAGTTGTGTAATGGCAGATAATGCTTGGCAACACATCACCTATACGCTGTAACACGCCACCTTTCAGGTGTTGGCAGTTGTGTAATGGAAGCTACTGCTTGGCAACAAATCACCTATACGCTGTAACACGCCACCTTTCAGGTGTTGGCAGTTGTGTAATGGCAGATACTGCTTGGCAACACATCACCTATACGCTGTAACACGCCACCTTTCAGGTGTTGGCAGTTGTGTAATGGCAGCTACTGCTTGGCAACACATCACCTATACGCTGTAACACGCCACCTTTCAGGTGTTGGCAGTTGTGTAATGGCAGCTACTGCTTGGCAACACATCACCTATACGCTGTAACACGCCACCGTTCAGGTGTTGGCAGGTGTGTTGGCAGCTACTGCTTGCCAGCACACCACCTGTCAAAAGTGGCAAGACGCCGACTAGGACGCTGAACGCAGGAACGGGAGCCTAAGAGCTCTGAAACGGTTGTGCAGTGGATTAGACGGTCAAAAACACAAGTGCCCTTTCTGGAGTAAGCGACTTTTCTTTAACGAGCAATTCCCCTTGCAGCAAAGCCTGTTGACAGTTCTCTCTCCGTAAAGGAGTTTAAAGAAAATTGACAGCCGATCAATGGATCGATCCGACGGAAATTCCGAAAAATTGGTCTTGTTGATATTCTTGATGTTGATGGTATTAATGTTAGTTGATAATTTGAGAGCCATTTGTATGCAAAACCCTTGTTTTCTGCTTTTTTAAAATCATCATCTGCTTTTGCAAGGCGCTCGTGTATATCTTGTTTATTTTTACTTGTATCTGTGCTCACCACTGCTTGGGGTCAAGTGACCCTGCAGTATTAAATAAATAAATAAATAAAATTAGACCCATTGGACTCTTTCTGATTTGCATGACACGACACATCACTCAAATTTCTTTCCATCCAACTTTATTGCGCACTTGGTGTTTTTGTACATCTTTATACTTGTACGCTTCTACATGTTTTCCCGCGGAGTACAGGATCACCCCTTATGTCTCGGACGCGCTCTCCAAAGGCGTTGCTGTTCGGTTCGCCGGGCTTGTCCCACGCCTTCGACGCTTTGTAGGCCGCTCGTTGAAGGTCTCCCTTCTATGAGACTCACTCAGAAGCGCCGTGCAGGGCAGTTAAATCGTCAAGGGAAGCTTGCACGCAACCACTTAAACGCAAGTGTGGTATCCGGCGCGAGCGCTCCGCTTTGATATCCCCGCTCCTGTTCGCAGCTCACTTTCCTCCTCAGCCCATATCTCCACTGTAGCCGCCAGCCGTGTTGTTGCAACCACCCCAGGTAGCGCAATCCGTCACACACGTCCGATCCTCCTCCGTTCATGCTAGACACGCACTGGGCTCTTCCCGTGGCAGCCATCACTCTTACGCCTGCCAACTGTGGCAGGTGGAAGGTTGAGGCTTCAGAAAACAATGCCAACGGATACTTTTCTCTGACATGGAGATTCTAACGTTACGCATTAATATGATATGGTATGGTATGGTATGGTATGATATTGGGTGGCATGGTATACCATAGTATGCGTGGAATGGCATGGTCCAGCACGGTATGGCATGGCATGGCATGCTATGCTATGCTATGGTATGGTATGGTATGGCATGATATGGCATGCCATAGTATTGAATGGTATGGTACAGTGCGGCATGGCATGCTTTGGTATGGTATGGCATGGCATGGCATGGCATGGCATGGCATGGCATGGCATGGTATGGTATGGTATGGTATGGTATGGTATGCTATGGTATGGTATGGACGGTACGTTGTGGAGTTCAATGCCCCAAGGCGTCACCCAGAGACATGGTATTGAAGGACTGGGGTTCGTTAACAGGTATTCACATCACGTTCGACACTTTTTGCATTTCGCCCTCACCAAAAGAAAGACGGGAATAATAAAATTGTGTGCACTATCGCGATCAGGATTTTGTGGGATGTCAGAAAGCGTGGCAAAACTGCGTTCTGCGCTACCTAACGGCGCATGTCTATTCCTTCGTCCTTCTCAGGCATCCCCAGTACCCTCAATACTATACCTTGTGCGCGCTGTACTAAGATCGAAACTCGCTCCAGCTGTCACTGCGATGTCCGGCTAGCAAGTGTTCATATATATGCTCTCGCAGGAGCATACACAGGTAACACAACTGTCATCTGTCCCAGACACTGTCATGGGTTAACCTCAGTGCGTGCCGCGGCCACTCTTCATGGGACGTAGGGTATTTCTCTGTTTCAATGCGTCAGCATAAATAGGTTGGACTTTTCGGTTTTTATTTTTCGAAAATTTGGCGTACCTTTTTCGGTGTTTATTTCAGAACGCCACTCGCGGCTTTTTCCAGAGAATATTCTTTTCTACACACCAATTTTCTGTTCTTGTCGGTGCAATATACGATGTCCCTGTGCAGTAAAACGGACGCACAGTTTACATTAACAATTTTTTTTAAAACTAGCCGCTCATGTAGCAGTATGTGCCACATAAATTGCCGTCTAAAGAGCTGCCTTTGCCGAAGTCGTAGCAATAAAGAAAAAATGAACTTAAATGATTGGGCCGTGAGCCAAAACACCAGTGGAAGCTTAGTACTCAAATCTTGGTTGTGACATTCTGGTTAAACTCTGGGCTACACGAGAGCACCGCGCACTCTATACTCCTCTTGCTGAGGCAACGCTGGAACTGTGGCTTAACCGTCGCGGAAGCCAGAACACGATACCTTCGTGCTGTTTATTCATCGTTCCGGATTGACGGTTGCTTGTTACGGTTCCAGAAGTTTTCAGCGTCCTTACATGTAGTGGAAAAACCTGCTTAACGAAGCGACGACTCCAAGTCGTGAAAAGTCTGAGCATACGGCAGTACGGTAGCCAATATATAGCACTTAGCGAAGTGTTCGAGCATTCCTGTCTGCAAGGGCGTGTCTCTGAGTTTGCGGATCAATACCTCGCAATTCACACTTACTGTACTTAATTCCTCAAATACATTTGTCTCCGCAAGTTCCTTGTTCCAGCACTATCAAAGTATTCTGCAGCGACCTGCTTTAATTGGTAAAGTTAATTAGTACTGATTAAATGGTTTAATTGGTACTTTAATTGGGCAGTTGCGACGTGCCTGCCGGAAATACTGAACTTTTTAGGTTAAAGCAAATTTCGGTTTGAACCGAAGAAGCCGTTGTGTGTGTGTGTGTGTGCGTGTGTGTGTGTGTGTGTGTGTGCGCGTGCGTGTGCGTGCGTGCGTGCGTGCGTGCATGCGTGCGTGTGCGTGCGTGCGTGCATGCGTGCGTGCGCGCGCAAGCCTCCACCTTGCAAAAGCACACTCCGGGGCGCCACCAGCAGCAATCCATCTTTCAGCTTCGAGCCTCCACCTGAGCACCCTTGAAAAAGCCACCAACCTTCGAGTCCTCCAAAAGGCCTCCCCATCATACACCCACGACACCCTTAAATGGGTGGAGACATCAAATTTTTGTTTGGCGTGTTCTTAGTTTCAAACGTTGCGTATTGCCCGGTGTGCTATACGACGTCACTAGAAGGGAACCCTGGATACATGGGCCCCAAAAGCTTCTTCTCTCGTACACATGCTGTGCATAGCAGCGCCTTTAGAAATCATGTGCCGGTAAACTTGATCGATATTGCGATAGGCTGAGAAAAGCCAAGCGAGCGAGGCAAGACACCCAGTCCTTAAACCAAGCGGCTCGCTTCGGCTGATCTCAATCGGCGTACCGCGTATGTCAACGCGGTTTCTGCGTTGTATTTCGCTTTGCCACGCTGACGCCGATGCTCGGCGGACGTCTGTGTCGGTGGCCCGTAGACGTCAGCGGTTCAGTAGGCCGGTCCCCTGGTCACATTACAGTGACGCAATGCCTCACTGTTCGTAGCAACATCTGTCTCTGTCTTCACTTCGCACCGCCCGCGCTGGGAGACTGCTCAGGGTCCCGTAGCTGCTCATTACGATATCTGCTGCTCGTTTAGCAAACAGTCCATGTATTCGCTAAATGTATGCTTCCAGGCAATTGCAGCGGTTAAACGATGCGCCACTGCCCTGCGATGGCACGCGCTGCCACCGGTGTGGGTTTGGTTTAGGTTTGGTTTGGTTTATGGGGTTTGACGTCCCAAAGCGACTAAAGCTATGAGAGACGCCGTAGTGGAGGGCTCCGGAAATTTCGACCACCTGGGGTTCTTTAACGTGCCCTGACATCGCACAGTGCACGGGCCTCTAGAATTTCTCCTCCAAAGAAATTCTAGCCGCCGCGGCCGGGATCGAACCCGCGTCTTTTGGGTCAGCAGCCGAGCACCATAACCACTGAGCCACCGCGGCGGCTCCACCGGTGTGGCTTGTGCGACCCAGGTTGTTCTTCCCGTGGAACTTTTCGCGACCAGTTAGTATATTAATTGCCACCTGTCTGCCAGGGCCGAATTTTGGGGGTAGTTGAGAAGAAAATGCTTCTTGCTTAGGTAAACTTCTTGCATGCACATTATTTCTCCAAAAGACAAATGCTCTACTCCCGCTTTCTGGCTTTATTGCCACTCCTGCCCAACTGCCCCAGACAGCCGTTGCAGTACTGCCTCCAGAAAGCCTGGAAAGGCCGCCGTATATCTAGCGACTTGTTGCTTCCAGATTGAAGTTCCACTGGCGTCTTGGGGCAAGAATTGGGAAGAAGTTGTGGCCGTGCTAGTTCGCCGTCCCCGCAATGACGTCATTCTTATGTTGTGCTACATGAGTCCCTGCAGTGGCAAAGCGCCTCATCTACAGCTATAGGATGGATAGCTAACCTCCTTTGCACATACCTAGGACGTCCTGTTTTTATAGGCGGTGATTTCAATGCCCCGCATCAGACGGGACTTTATTCCACCGGTTACGGCTTGCGTTGTCTACACCAAGCACTACCTTCACAAGATCGGAATAGAAACTAACCTAAACTGCGTACAGTGCCACACTCCAGAGACTATTAGACACCTTCTTTGCGAGTGCCGGAACTACACTTATGAGAGGACAACATTGGAAGCTACCGTAAGACAACCGCGACTCTCGCCCTCTCTCAAGAAACTCTTCTAGGCGCCAGGACGAAATGTTCTGATTCGTGGTGTGTGACAAAGGCCGCGCTCACGTTTTTATGTGACAGGCCTGGATACCCGTTTAAACCGCCTGTGCACTACCTACATGGTTTACACAGTTTACACGGTTTAAATTTGTGTTCTCATGAAGCCCCTACTCCGATATACATGTGTTAATGATATGTGCCGGGGTGTGTGTTCAAGACATCAACTTCACGTGCGTCTACTCACCGCGATGCGAGTGCCAGCCAGTGTGTGTGGACATCACCCATGACACTCATTGTGTTTAAATCCCCCATGAAACTTTGAGAGAGAGAGAGAGAGAGAGAAACATTTTATTTTCTTTCAACTGAAAGTGGAAGACAAGGCAAAAGGCATTCGAACTTTCCAATTCCCCAGTGTGTAGTAGCAGGCCAGGGCCATGTTACCAACGGCCGACTTCTCCTCCTTTCCTCTCATTAAAATTCCTTTCTCTCTCTCTCCTGTTTAAGTGTGTGGCAAAATGTGGTGCTGGACACACTCAACGATGTAAAGTTCATGCTCCTCAGTTCCCCAGGTACCGCAACCTGCTGGTGGGATCATCATTCTCCTCCCTTCTCTCCAGACCTGACATGATGCTGTGGTGCACGTCCTGCCTCCTGGGACCGAGAACGAGACTGCTGGGGTAGCGATCAAGATCCATTGCTTATGGGTTTGGATCTAGATTCCCAGCGTCACTGTTAACTTTGTTACTGTGTCACTGAGTGCATGAAACTTATCCAGGACGGGACTTATTCAGGGCAGAGCTCGTGTGTCTCGTCGTTTCTTGAGTCCTCGTCCACTGAGCGCTGTTCAATCCTGCCAGTCCAATCCAACATGCCCAAACTGCCACGTTAGGGAACTCAGCGACTGCCTGTTAACGGATCCGCCGGATCCGCAGAAAGCTTTATGTGCAGGGCTTCAAAGGGCCACTCACTCGAGTTGGGTGGAGGAGAGCCGACCGCCTCCAGACCTGCACCTTCTTCGGCTATGGGTGGCCCGTCGTCGGGTGGAACTGGTGGTCACCCGAGACCCATTTCTGTCGCAACGCCGATACACAGACCGGCTAAGAGCTGTGGCACGCCATGAGAAGCGTCTGTCTCGTTAGCGATTGCAGGACTGGTGCGCGTCTCCTTGTTCATCGTCAACGACTGAATCGATCTGGTGCACCTTTCATTGCATGGAAATCCGTAATCGCTCACAGGACCCCACACGCTTCGTGTGTCCTGCTTCAGGACAGACGCCAAGTCAGGTCACTTCAGAGATTTTTAGGACTTTCTTTCCGGCTTTTGACCAGACTCCGGCACCGTTCACCTACCCGAATACTTTTCCTTCGAGGTGGGCTCTCCTCCAAGCAAAACGGACCTTGATGATATGCAAAAGCAGTTCGCCATGGCTGATTTTCATGCAACCATAGACCAAACGAAACTGCGCAAAGCTCACGGGCTTCATGGGCTTACGTATGAGGCCTTCAAAAATATCGAAGGTTCGGAATTGGAGTTGTTACTTGAGGCCGTGAACATAATTTGGACCTCCCTAGGTGACTCAACCTCATAGAAACATGCTGCGGTGGTGTCAATCCTTAAGCCCAGAATGCACCCTAGCAAGTTAAGTAACCTTGGCGCGACCGCGCTTACGTCCGTACTAGGTAAGATACTGAAACGGATGCTAGCTACGCTGCTCTCAAGGCGGCTGGAACTGCACCACTGGCACCACCTGACTCACTGAGAACGGGTCGGGCCATCTATCACGTATGGTGCTACTAGGAGGCAGATCTCGCAGAATCCGCGCGCTTCTAACCATGGACGTTCACAAGGCCTATGACAACGTCAGCCACTCAGCGATCTCGACCATTCTACGTTGGCTTCATTTCCCATCCCGAGTACGAAACTTTGAGAACTCGTTCTTGGACGACCGTTCCATCGCCATACCCATCGGTAAAGAGCGTGTTGGCCACTTCACCGTAAAGAGGGGTGTACCTGAATGATCCGTGCTGGCCCCAGTATTGTTTAACATGGTGCTTCCTCCATTGGCACGGCAACCGGCTACCATTGCAGGTATTTTTTTATTTGATGCATGCGGTTCATGTAACGGCCTGGTCAGTATACACAAACATTAGCCGCCAAGAAACAGGCCTTCGGACCACTCTGGACAACACCTCTCAATGGTGCACTGGTGTCTATTGAAAAGACAAACTGTGCCTATCACAAACCGATGGGGTAGACGCCGCCTTTTGCTAACTCCTACACTCTAAGAAAAAAAGGTGTAAGAAGGGTGCATCTTCACGACTTATGCTATCTGAAGGCGCATGGACTAACGATGCACTTTGCAGAGTGCATCATTACACCCGTGTCGAGGTGGTGGAGGCCGTTAGTCTCTTTCAGAAAACTTACCCCCTTTTTTACTCTTCAAACCAGCTGTGTTCCCTCTGCGCGAAGACGCTGTACAGCAAAAGTATGCAGCCCTCACCGCCTCCCCTCCCTCTCGAAGATGGCCCTCTCCCGAAAGCGGGGCGGCGGGGTTATTTTGAGGACAATAGTTAAAAGCTATGCTGGCTCACGCTCCCCACTGCATAGACCCTTTCATCCGCGCTGGCGATACTGACCGCGCCTCCTCGCTTCTTCAAGGGACCAGAAGCTATTTCTTTGAAGAACACGTACAGCGATCTTCTGCCCATCTCCGCCTGGAGGCGGCTTGGCGGATGCACAGAACGTTACTGAAAAAAGATGCATTGGCCGCGATCAGCCACGACAACCATCACGCATGCTAACATGCTCTTGGTTGCTAAAGACCAAAATAATCACTAATATTCGGTGCATGTGCTTTCATACTCATGATTGGATATCATTTTAAAAAGAAGTAAGTCAGCAAAGACAGACGGCATGATCTGTGCTGTGTTACTCCTCTGACCAATCGCAGCTCTGAACGAAATCAACAGTTTAGCGCTTCAACACACCAGAGGCATGAAAATTATTGCGCTTATAATTTCGGCTTGTGGTGACGCTTTTATTAAAGCGGTAATAAAAGCTTTAAAAGGAACAGTTTTGCTTCACAGCCAGCGTAAGCTCTATTAGTCAGCGCTGTTCTTCATTTTCTAATAGCGTACAATAAATACCAGGGCGGTTAATTCCCTCCGTACAATTTCGAATAACGTGCACCGCTTTTCGAATAACCCCTCGTTGTGGCACATGTTCCTGAGCAAATAACAGACGAATAACAGAAAGGGTTCAGGTTAACATGCATACAAGTTAATAAATCAAAATCAGACGAACGAGCGAGATTGTTGACGCAGTAATTTTATGTTAGCTGAAGATGCAATGTAACGCAAATCCCGAATAAATTGCACTCTCATATTTCTGCTCCATTTCAACAACAAAAAAGAGCCCTACTCGCTGATAACCACGTGATCTTCACCACTAATACTGACAACGCTGAAAAACAAAAATGCAAGAAACTAGGGAAGGAATAATTCTGCATCTGAACTGAGTTGTGAACGTGGCCTGACCATTCCTTATATATAGGTACTTTTTTGTTTAGAGCACTTTTACCAAGACACGAGCCAGGCCTCAGAGTCGCATTTTTGCTGGTCTACTATGAGATCACCAGCATTTGTACATCTGCTCGGAAACTCCTCAACGCAGCGTAAAAGACATTTCTACGTTTCCTTTCCAACAAGTGTACGGATCCTTTCTCTCGGCACAAGATAGCGAAGCCCATAGTAATCAGTTTTCGAGATAGCTGCATTTCCTGACCATGTTTTGGCGCATACAAGTGTTTCACATAGAAGCAATTCAATTTCAGCTTATTTTAAATTGATAAACATGGAGATTCCAACTTCTCTTGCATATGAAATTGTGCTGCACGCCTACAAGAGCAGAAATTAGCTTAAACTCAGTGTACGTGTACGTGTACGTAACTTTTAGCTTTTAGGTTGTTCCGCGCAGCTTTAATGTAGTCAAGTAGTACTGATAGTCAGAAATGAAGCTGACTGACTCCATTTTTTTTTTTCGAACTGTAGCGCTATGGAAGCATCGAATTCCGCAACAAACCGGGAGCCAGAGGAAACAGTAATCAAGGCGCTTATATTGCGGCAGTGCATTGTGAATTCTTATGGAATGGTTCATGCGTAAGGAAATAACTCTTTCTTTTAGAGGCTAATGATAAGGACTAAACAGTACATTGCACTAGATAGACGCAGGCCGAAGACCCAAGCTCGAAAATAAATGAAACTACGGCGTATAAACCGGCAGGTTTTCCTTCATCATCGTAAGTTACTTCGGATGACTGAGATTTTTGTCTTGTACGCACAAATAAAACTGAGCTAAAGGACGCATTGTATCGCACTGACGAACCAATCTTTAACAAAAGCATAAATTCAGCGGTGGCAACTGCCTATATAGAATAAAATGAAAGCGCGTAAATAGACGGAATCGCCCGAATAACCAGTCGGTTGAAGCGTCTCAACGGATGCTTGCTGGCATAGCGCTGGCAGTGCTCCATTTCTGCTCTATTGACCCATTTTGAAAATATTTTGAGAACTTCGCGAACACTGGAACGATGAGAGGTAAGAACTGCTGCATCAGCAGTGGTCGACCGTCGTTTGAAGCCCTCTTCTGCGCCATCTTCCTCAAATGTTCAAATGTTGTGAATCCCCTTTGTTTGCCTGACGCTTCTGATCTCTCGATGCGGCTTTATTAAATCCATATCTCTACAGCTGTATCTATTTCGATTGAGTTAAACTATTTTTGAACAGAGCGGTTTTTTTGCTTTCTTCGGATTCTCCTCACACTTGCGGCCCCATAAGCACAAAAGAAAGTTGAAATTTCTCGCAGCAATATCACGCGGCAATATCAGTATTTAAAACTGTTACTGTACCTGACATTGAATCAATAATGCTGCAGCATTTACATCGCTTTTTTAGCCGGTTCTGTGAATGATTTAGAAGTACAGGAAGGGCAGTTTATTGATATATATTTCGCAGTGCCTCCTGTACGCGGTAGTAAATGAGAGCTGACGAGAACTTCCGAATGATGCTCGTAACTTTAAGCTGCAGCTGCTCTGAAAACTATTCTGTTGCATACGCCACACATTTACGGCAGCATCTGCGTAATAGCTGGCTGCATTAAAAGCTTTAAAGGGATACTGCAAGGACTGACAAGACGAGTCTCGCCGCGCTCGTTGTCTCCGATAACGGAAGAGTTGTGCGCACGCCGAAAGCGCGGAAAAATACGTGCCACAAGGGCAGAGAGGCGCATGCAAAAATAATAAGCTACCAGCACATTGCAAGGACCAAAGGTCGTCGCCCCGCACGCGGGCAGCTTGACCTTGGGACACTACTGGGAACGCAGACGTTCTTTCAGTCAGCGGAGAAAAGGAAAAGAGGGGAAGCGCGGGGTCCGGCGGAACGAAAGAAAGGCACGAAGCATGGAGGAAGGAAAACCTCCTCTGTAATTCCTCTAAGCAAGCTTTGGAAGCGATGGCTGGCGATGGGTTGTAGTTTCTCCATTCTCCCTCTTGAGGTCACGTGCCTGTCTATTTGGATTGGCCGCTCGCGTAGAGTCGAAGACGAAGCCGCTGTTTACCGCGCCTGGGTGCCGTGCGAGCAAGTCGCGACGCGCATTCCTCTTTTATTTTGTAGTACGGGCCTGTGTGCGTTTAGGTTCTGTTCAGCGATCACTTCATCGTGCAAGCTTCATCGATGTGTGACGCTGCAGTGGGCGACATCTTCGCGAAAGAGTCAACGTCTGAAAGAAACAGCGCACGCCAGATCGTCGCGGCGCCCTCATCGTACGGATTCTTTGCGCCCAATTTCAACCGTACAAGTAAGTGACATTTTCGTTTGGTCATACGGGTTGTTTCCTGCCGTCAAGTTATGGTGTGTTCAATACAGATTTTTTATCATGGATTGTGTGCGCGAGCCGCTGCTTGTTGCTATTTCTTGTTTTGAGCCGGTCGCGTGCGGCCGGAGGGAGCCTATCGTGTACAACACACGATCGCAGCGGCGCAATCTGCAGGCGTCTTTCTCATGCTTTCTTTCGCTGCAGGCTCTGATCCTTCGTCTGCCGTGCGAAAGAACATTGCCGGTCGTCTCTTCAACGCCAAGTATTTGTCCCTGCTCACGACCATTCAGTAAGGTAAGTCCAAACCGCAGTCTCCGTTCAGAAAGGGGCGAGTAAATTAGTGTGCGCGCTTCTGTGGCACGTACTGCGTGCAGTGCTCACATCTACTGCAGCACTGTATGTGATTCTTATTGGACAATAATCCCTTTATAATTTTAGCGCTGCAAGGCAACTCCTTCTGCCAGGCCGCTTTTTTTTTTTTTTTGAATGGACGGCGTCAATTTTTTTTTTCTTTACCACGGAGTAGCAAGCAAACGATAAAACAGTAAACGTGAAATTTATTTATTCATAGGCAAGAAATTAGCAGCTCATTTGTGCTCTGCGCTTCCAGGCATGCGGCCGTTTTCGCTTACACTTTGCAATATTTTTGCTAACCCAGAATGTGACTTATCATGCCAGCAGTTTTACTGCATTCGAATGGCAAGATGCGCTTGCTAATGGTGTTAAGTTGATATGTAACTGGCTCTTCACTCAGGCTGAGAACTAATAGAGAAAAGTGAACTTGTTTAGTTCTTTTTACTAGTGAAAAAGTCGGGGCTAGTTGGTGGCCAAACATTAGCTCACAAAAGCGTACAGTCTATGTCACCTCTTTTAGTGCTCTTGTATTCTCTTATGAAAGAGTGAGACTTTAGGTTTGATGTCGCTCTAAGAGGTTGAATAGAAGAATACGCTAGCATCTAAGCTTTTCTGTTTAGAACAATAAGGATTTTGGTTGCACTGCGGTAATCTGTCAACGAAAAAAAATTCTGTAATGAATACTGTCAATCTCGTAAGCAGTAACAGTATATAGTTCTTTCTTTTTTCTGCAGTGGCTGTTAGAAGATATGTTAATTATGTTAGGCACTTAGTGACAATTCACTGGTAATAGGCCATTGTGCTGTAGAAGTTTGCCTAGGCTTATTATGCCAGTGCACTGCGTCAATTATGCCTGTTATAAATATGTGGCAAGTGCTGTAATGGATAAAATTTGGAATAAAAAGTTGTTTCTCGTTTTCAAACTATTCCTGTCGTTTTTTGAGCATGTGTGCTGCCATTACGTGGTTTAATGAACATATAAGTTATCACTAACCATTACACTAACGCTATAAATGACACCTCTATTGCAGTGCATCTGGGAGAAGGAGGGATGCAAAGGTGCACAACCATTGTCACTCCTAGCACCGAAGTTCAGCCTGGATTCTTCAAAACCGTACGAGTGGCCGGGACTAGATGTGTGTGGTATGTATGTTTTTATGTTATTGGGACATTGTTGCAAGTTCATCATCACTTGATGTCGATCCGTGAACATAGTATGCTATGTTGCGCAGCTGCAGCTATTCTATTACAGAGATTTTAGAGCTTTTCAATGTTTTCGAGGACTTAGTTCTGAAACAATTTCTGAATAATGGTTTGAATAATTGTGACCACTTTTTATGGCATGAAATATAAATGCAGTTTTTTTTCTGCAAAAGTAGGCTGGACTTCAGCAAAGATTTCATATTGAATTAGTTTGAGAGGCGCTGCCTACAATCCATGTTGCTGGCATCAGAAAAAAATGACACACAGTTATGGTAATGCTTGGCAGGGTGGCATGCTACCAAGCTAATATGACTAGCACCGTTTATGCATGTGAAGCTTAATGTGATATGCAGCTATGTGAGGCTGTTAATCTTCTTTGCACTGTTCACACTTTCTTTTTGAGCAGGAAGGTGCTGTTCACTGATGTGAATAATTTCCAATAACTCACATGAATCCATATTAGATTTATTTAACATCGGAGTGAACTTAAAATTTAATTAAGCTCACGTGCCCTGCATGTGACAGCAGATATGGACGGCAACTGGTTTAATAGCCATTCTTGCATGCTGTCAGTCAGTGTTTACAATTTCATTATGCTAAGCATCTGAAAAGATGTGTAAAGGTAACACAACATTCTGTTGTGCCAGCAAAATGTAATTCATGAGGATTACTGCTGCTGCATATGCTGCAAGCATTAGATGAAGCAGCACTGTCTAAATAAAAAGACGAGATTTGTAATTTCCTCAAGCAAAAATAGTGCTTTACAAGGAGACTGTTCTATGCTGCTTGTGTAGTTAATGTAGTCTGTCAGTGAAGGCCAGTCCATAGCCAAAGCTTTTTGCACACGCATAATGTAGAGGTGTAGTATGAAACAGGTTATGAACGTGAATAAAAAGTATCTTTATTATAATGTGGTCCAAATAATTTTTTTGGTATGACGTTACCTCATGCATGGAGACAACTCTTTAGATGTGTAATTTGCCCTTGCTATTATTTCATGTTTAGCCGAAAGCTTTTCCTTGTTTTCCAGTAGTGGTAGACTAAGATTTATAGTGCATAGCCTTTGTGCATAGGCCTTTCACCAGGTATTTAAACTGTATCGAAAGGCTGTGACAATGGAATGCACCCAGAAATGCCATCACAGGCACAAGCTTCCTGCTGTTTGCTAATCTGAAATGAATTCACAGGTAATATATGCAGGGAAAATTACAGTTGGAAGTATCACTCATTGATGCTCAGATAATCACCTACACTTCCCTTTTAGGAAGAAAATTCACTGTATGGGCAACAAAACATATAATGGCATCAGAGACCAGAGACATATTGTTAGCAAGGGCTGCATGAAACCTTAACCACTCTAGATACAGAGAAATAAAAACACGAGAATGGAGGGAAGGGTTTGTTAAACGGCATTTCATTTTATCACCTTTTAGTAGCTTCCATTTCATGCACATGTTTTTCTGTTTCTTGATATGACCCTCTTCTTAGTCTGGCATCCAGGATGCCTGCAGCCTGACCGTGCAGCTGGGCACAATATTCTGGATTTTTCCTGAGAAGCCAGTGTGCTTGTGATAATGTCAGCATATGTGAGTGATTAAGTAGCTGCCATTTAGGACATGTTTTGTTTTTCCTGCATATCTTTTCTGATTTTGGTTCTCATTAATAAACAGAAGCCTGCACTTGTGGCATTGTTTTCATGCATCGCCCTTTATCCCTGCCTTTTATGTGGTTTACACTTTTAGACCTGGATTAACTAAGCCCATGGTCACGTCGTCTGAGCTTTGTGGTTGCAAAATTCATTATACGTTTTCTTCTCTGTGCAGGTCAAATACATGGTACATACTGCCTCCACCTGTATGAAGAAGACTGCCAGGGTCATTGCTGTAATATGGTGTAGCATGTGACAAAATAAATATGACGGTATGTTTCTTTTTCCGATTCGTTTATGAATTCTTTGTGTACATTCTGCAGTAGTACCTGCACCTGAACACACAATGACACAGACCATCTCACATGAAAGATTTGTCGCAACATTTTGATACTGCCTGCACTTCCAGAAAGACTCGGGCTTCTACCATATGGGTCAACTTTAGTTCTGCATTCAATGGGCAGGTTTACGCTACAGAAGGGTAATAATGCTCTCGTGTGGACAGTATAAATACACCACCGAGTAGTGCATAGATACCCTTTGCAGTAGGGCATTACTTTGTACCACCAGAAGGGTAACTTTATCCATCATGTAAGGGTATAAGCATGCACCACAGGGGTGCAAACTTTGCTCTGTTTATGACAGCATAAGTTTAGTCTTTGACAAAGTAACTTTGCACTTCTATACATAGCATAAATTTACCTGCTAAAGGTGCAAACTTGCACCTTGCATGCTAGGATATGTTTATGCTTTCCTCAGGCTAACATTTACCCCTTTTAGAAAGGCGTAATGTTATACCTAACTGGTTTAAAGTTACTCTTCTTATGTGAGTGCAAGTTTAGGCTATTAGAGCGTAACATTACTCTATGTGCGAGAGCATAAATACTTAGTCTCCAAGAAACAGCGTAACCTTACCCCCAAAAAGGTGTCAGCTCAGCGACAAGTGTTTTACCCCCCAAAAAGACTAAGATCACACCTTTTTTTCTTAGAGTGTATACTACAACTGTCCTTGAACAGCCAACTTCTCACTACAGCCTCGCCAATGCGGGTGCTAGGTGTCGACCTGGACAGCCCTGATTCTGCAGCACCATGGGTTCAATCTGCGCGACAGAAAGCCGCTTGTACGCTGCACCTATTTTGTATAATTTCCCAGAAAACAGGTGGGATGCTCTGATATGGTCCGAACGTTAGTCCGCTCTATGTTGAAGCCTCGGCTAGATTATCAAGCTCACTTCCACACCTTACCCGAAACAGATTGGGACAGCTTGGAAACACTGGCCTTCCTTGGTTGACCCCTATTCGCACACTACAAGCGGAAGCTAAGCTGATTATTATTGATGAGCTTGTAGAGCAGCGTCGTAGTGCGCGGAGCCTGAAACTTCAAGCAACCTCAAACTTCAAGTACATTACTTCGACGCGACCTACCCGCTTCTTTACGTGATACCTCCGGAAACCCCACCCTAGCAGCGTCCCCCGGTCACCAACAACCGACCCTTGTGTCATGCGCAACGTTTACCGTTCAGTGACAGAAGCAGAGCCCCCGCTGACAGCAGCGGGAGGGGGTGGGGGAGAGATACTAGGGGGATGCTGCGCTGACGCCCGCGGTCAGGGCCTTCAGGACATCTCAGACTCCTCTTCTGACCTGCCCCTTCTGTGCCGCTGCCTCCACAGAGGTGACTTTTGCTCACTTCTTGCTAACTTACCCGAATTCTGACGGCCGGCAAGCTACACCTCGGCAGCCAGGGTCACCACACCGGCCGACCACCAGACACAAGAATGTGGACAGATGGCCCAAACATCGGGCCTTATTGGTATTTATAGCCGACACAGGCCTGCATATGTATATATGACTCTCTTATGCAGAAGGGCGCATTTTCGCAATTAAAAACAAAACGCCGTCTGCAACGGTATCAATTTCATCACAAACCTGTGGGTAGTTTGTGATGACGCCACAAGATGTGATCAAGGTGTCCCACATAGGTTGCTCATCTGGAGATTTTTTCGTGGATATTTCGCTCATGGCCAAGGACGCCGACCCCGGCTTTTCTGCGACATCATCATCATCATCAGCATGACCGCGCCCACTGAAGGACAAAGGCCCTATCTCTCCAATTAACCCTGTCCTTTGCCAGCTGCGCCCACCGTATACTCGCAAACTTCTTAATCTCATCCGCCTACCTAACTTTCTGCCGCCACCTGCTACGCTTGCCTTCTCTTGGAATCCACTCAGTTACCCTTAAGGACCAACGGCTATCTTTGCTTCGCATTACATGCCCTGCCCGAGCCCATTCCTTCCTCTGATTTCGACTAGGATGTCACTAACCCGCGTTTGCGACACAGTCTCCTTAACACTACCGTGTTAAAGCTGCAGTATAATCGCTGCTTCTACGTACAAATTAATTTCAACTCTTACGCCAGCCTGACCAGGAGCCAGAATGACGCGAAATGCAGAAGTAGCTATAATGTCACAGTTTTTCATGACCGACCCGTGACCTCCACTCATCTTGCACACCCCATCCACAATTGGGGCGCTGAAACCGAAGCCGAACGAATATGAGAGAAAAAAATCAATTATGAGCTGCTTACCGAGCGCGGGTGAATTCCGCGTGATCATCCATGGATGTCTACGCACCGTTACAAGGGGAAACAAATACGCTAAAAAATTTGGTTCCCTAAAGAGTCAACAATTTGAGTGACATCGTCTCTACCAGGCCTTAAAATAGCCCTGCAATCTCTTGCAGTAGTGCACTACAAAACTGCACATACAAATCATCAAGTGAAAGTAATTTTCAAAACAAGAAATATGAATGCGCGCGGAAAACCAGCACTAATAAGACAACAACGGGACATGTAAAAAAGGGTGCATGTTACTAGAAGGCGTGTAAAGATTCCAAAGCTCGCTTCTCCGTGAAGCTTTGGAGACTTTGTCTCCCTGTGTTTCCTTTCTATCGACATCTCTCTTTTTGACCGGTACACAGTTTATCACCACTGTCGCCTTTTTACGCGCCCTTTCATTTGACATTTTAAAACTCTTCGCATCTCAGATAGAATATCCTTATTCAGCGTTTGTTGTAGATTATTTTGCCACCATCACTGAAATCATGTTCTTCCTTTTCTAAATTCAAAAGATTTTTTAAAAGATTTCATTTTTGAAATATGATATTTCTTGCACACTTTGTCCTTTTCTTTGCGTTCTTTCGTTCTTTATTTGCGAATTAGCTATCCTAAAAATTCAGGGGGCACTTTGACTGTCGAAAGTGCGTAGAGGCGAAAGCGTTTTCCGCGCTACGTTGACTGCCTCTGTGGCACTGGCGACGTCACCACTGGATGACGTCACACACAATTGATGACTAATTACTAACTAATAACAAATTACTATTTATTGCTAATTACTGATCAGTGACTAAATACTAATTAATTTGATCTACGCTGCTTTCTTCCTGCCTCTCAACTTTGCTTTAAAAAATTCCTTACGTATGGTTCCGTACTCTGCGTACTTTAGCCCCATTCCAAATATTTTTGTTATACCTGGAGCTTCGCTCCAGTTGAGTATTGACACGGTGCATTCCATCTATACCTTTCTTTTCAGAGTTATGGGTAAGATGCTGTTTGTAGTTGAGGTGTGACGACCCTATGCACTCCAGCGCCTTCTTCTACTTCGGCTAATCCCTTTCTGATGAATTTGAGCTCCCGGTATTTGGCTCAGACAGATATGCCCCCCAACTACTCCTTGTGCCCTAGTACCTATTGCAAGCTGCTCGTCCTTGCACAAACCGCTAACATTACTTTGGTTTCACTCATTACGTTTAAGATCACCTTTGCCTTTTTTGCATGTCCGGACCCTCAGTTCAGCGAAATCGAATTTTGCTTTAGGTTGGTCAGTTTTCGTGAAGCAGCGTTCGTATTGAGAAAAGAGGCGACAGCTAAACATGTTTGTAAAGATAGTACGGATGACTGAAACAATACCGTGGCAATTTTATTGCACGATCCTGTTTAGTAAGGAATAATAATATACGAAAAGAAGAAAACAGACGAAAAGAAAAGACTATGGCGCGATTTCCCTCCTCGCTGCTTAGCAGCTCATTTGGAAATAGGCTAAGCATTATCTTCAGTTCTGCTCGAAAAGCATTAATGTACTGTAATAAAAGTAAACGTTAACAAGAAAATATCGGCTATGTCGAATGCAGTCCCGCCACACCAACGTTCAAAACTCGGAACAGCGGCGCGCTGGCTATGCTGGCGCCATCTAGGAAGGAGAAGTAAAAGCTGTGGCCTGCTGCGGTTTCAATTGAAAGGGCGCGGCATTTCAAAAGCCCGACCGTGTAACCGGATTATTTTTCGCGCTGTAAATTAAGACGGCGGACGAGATTAGCGCCTAGGCGAACTGAATTAAGTGCTGAAAACATATATAAATGAATTTTCTAATAAAACGAATTGAAGCTTGTGGGTTCCTGATATAGAAGCAAGAAATGTAGCACTTACTTTAAATAAAGTAGCGAGAAAAATAAGGGTGTAAAAAAAAAACAGGAACTGCGGACTATACCCTTAAAACTGCCGCAGGCACATGTGAGCAAGAGTAAATTGGGAACATGAAGGAAAAATTTTGCCTCGTGTGCAACATGACGCACTAATTCATTTCCTCGCAGCAACAACTGCATCCAGAAGATTCGATATAAGGGGTTTAAAGGTAGGTGCGCAGTGAATGATTGCTGATTAGAGGGTTCGTGAGGATGCTGCACATATGCTGACTTGTGATGTTGCTGGCCAACTGTTATGCCTGCTTGCATGTCCAAAAATTTTTGTGGGTTCCTCTACCTCTTGAAGCAGTACGGCAAGGAATCTCTGAAGTAACTGTTACGAATAGCAATGCCCATGTTCGACAGTTTGACATACTTTCTTTGCTTAGCAGATATCCTGCGGGAAGCCGATTGAGGCCCAAGTTTTATCCGATCTGTGGGACACTAGAGCGTTCCTTACCCACTGCCACGGATGAGAAGCTCGCACACAGGCATTAAGAGCACTTCAGAAGGCTCAAACCACCGACGAAATCAGACCCAACAAGCAGAATATAATGTACGCTCTATACCTGTAACTAGAAGCTAGTTATGTTAACCAGTGTAACTAGCTGGGTTATTTAGGGCTGGTTGAATGTCCGACATATTATAGCCAGCACGAGAAAACCACTAAGGATCTGGAGATGGAAATGAAATTTATGTAAAGGAAGGTTTCAGAGTTGGACTAAACTTCTATATCTGTTGGCTGAAAAGGGACTCTGGAGTATACTATAAACAGCGCGAACGAAAAATAAGGGACCCAAGTGGCAAAAAATATCTGGGTAATTATTCACTTAAACGAACACATGAACGGGCCTGTATCGAGTAGAAGATTCGCGGAAGTCCAACACAGAGATTTTGCTTTCGTAGCTGAATGCTTCCCACCGCAGAAATTGAACAAACGCGAACGCCCCTGATACAAATAACGGCTCACCAGTATGGGGAGACATGCAACAGATTACATGAGATCTTTGTGGCATGATTTGGACTGATTAGTGTATATTGAGATTGCAAGGACCTCAGTAATGCGCTTTTTTTTTACATTTGGTGCAACCCACATGCGCCGAGTTCTTTGTAAGCTCGTTCTTTGTTCAGAGGCTGCGAAATAACAATAAAAATCGTTCCATGTGTTAAAGACTCAAAATAAAATTACGTAACAATTCCCAGCAGGAAGGTAATTACTGCCCATTACTTTGAAGCAACTGTTTAGCCGACGAGCGGTATTAATAAAATACAATCGGCGACAAAAAGACAAAGGCGAACGCGTAATGGCATTCGTGACCTCTGTGCCAACATTCAGGCTGGCTGCCTCTAATTTCTACTGAGAGATGGTAACCAGTTCCCTTTCTATGACAGTCTGCATCCATTATAGCCACTCCGGAAAAGCGAATATGAAAGGCCAATCTTGCCTTCAGGCCAATGATCAGAAACTTGAGCAGAATCTGCACGCGTGGCGGTCCGATGGCGGAAATGCCTCATTTCAACCAACCGACACGTCCTCGTTAGACCTTGTTTTTCTTTCTGCTCGTACACATATGCCCAACCAAGGAAGGCCAAACGGCACGACTCGATCCAAGCAGACGCACAGTAATAGAAAAACCGATTCTCCAGAGCGGCATCCTAAACAGCATCGCCCGAGAGCGGCATGAATCTTAACCGTCAGGTGGCGTTCGATTGTGAAACCGGATCCCCGCCTCGCATCGGGCATGCCCGAATGCCACTCGGCTGGCTTTCTTCTCTAAGTGGAAGGCCCGAACGCCCTCATGAATCTTCGCCAGCGATCATCTTGAGCAGCGATCCAGAGAACGCTCTCGGCACGTGCATCTTCCTTTGACGTCTCTGTTACCGGCACGATCATTGTTCGGTCACTTCGCTCGGCACCCCATTATCATCATCCCTTGTGATAGCTAAAATGCTGGCATAAACACGCAGTCAGTGGTCGCACACATAGGCCGCTCTTATATAGCCTCGCCGACATGCTGATCAACTCGAGACAAGGCGCCGATTGAAACTCTATCACGGCGGCAAACACGCCGCGTCACGGCAGGATGCGCTGAGATCGCTATCCTAGTGGTTATCCGCTTGGCCACATCTTTCTCTCTCTCTTTTTTTCTCTCTGTGCCGCAGTACTGAGCCCGACAGTAATTGTAACCATTGTTTCAATTCGAGGTCACGAACATGTAGCGATTGAGACGTAGAAACAACCGGTCAGAGATGGAAAAGGCGCGGCAGCCTTTCGCTGTTGTTTTCTGCGAGAGGTTTCGTTTCGTGACCTGTCAGCCGACGACGGCCACGGAGCCTGCTCGCTACAGCGGTCATGCAGCCCAGGGAAGGATGGAAGGCTCGCTGTTCCCTCGCGTGTGTACGGGGGGCTCGGGTCAGCGTCTTTCAACCGTGGAGGAAGGCCTCCGGGGCTGAAAACCAAAACCCATTCGGTCGTGGACCCCCTTGTGTTTACGAGGCGCACATGGCCTGCTCTGTCACTCAACTCTTGTAGCAACGGCGAGGGGGTCGTGCGCTGCGTCTCGTAACGAAAACAAGCTGGTCGCCTGACGGGCGCCGCGCCTCTGTACACCTTTTAATCTGCTCTTGTTTTTTCTCAATCTCTCGGGCCTGGAGCAGGGAACGCAAGCAAATATTTCTGTCCTTTGGTCTTGGCAATAGAAATAGCGGGGTTTGTGCACGCCTTTCCCCCTAAGTGCTTCGAGGCAACGCGAGATTGTTCAATAACTTAGAACGCATTCCCTTGAGACCCCTTCTGCAGTGGCAGCAGTAGAACGTAATGTGTTTTATGCTGTTATCAGCCATGCAAATAAAAAGGTTGGTTTTAGTTTAATCCAATTACTCTGCTCTTCTCATCGCACCGCAGCTTCTTTCGAAACGTAATTAAACCACGGGGCTCTGCGTTAACATGAGGCTCGCTTGAGTCTATGTTTGGCAACTTTATAATCTGAAAACTGTGTCGCTCACTCGGTGTGTTTTCCATAGCGCGTAGTCACTTGGGGACGACTGTAAGAACATAAGAATAAGCGCTGGAACTTTTACAAATCAAACGCCAAAGCTTATTTTTCTGCAAGACAGTATCCCTACAGTATCTGTTTTTATTATGCGATGAATGTTGCAGCGACGACTTGAGCTGGTGTACTCATTCTTTCTTCGACAAGCCCACAGAGATGCCTGCACTCTGGTCAGATGCTAAAACGCAGTCTCGAACAGAGGTGCGCTCAAAGTGTTGATATGTACGCCTATTGAGGTTTTGCAAAGTTGGGTGCCGAAAGCTTGCCAGTGCAAACAAGATGACAAGGGTAAAAGAAACGAGGCGCTTACTACCAAGTGAAATTTACTGATAAACAGACGAAATATTAAACACGCTGTGAAAAAGAAAACGGCAGGAAAAAGGAGCCAATACAAGCATCTAGCAACAACTCCACGCGAGTTCGAAAGTGAGTTTATTAGTGCGAAATTTTTATTCCGGTGGGTAAACCACGAGCAAAATCTTGAGATGTTCGTGGGTTTATGCCACGAGAAAAAAATAAATAAATATCCGCGAATGGTAATCGAACTCGCAGCGGCGCGAACAGATCGGCTTCGCTGGTCACTCCGCGAGAGCACTAGCCGATCACCCCATTAGCCGAACCCTCCTCGAGTTGAACTGCAACACACTCTCGCGCTGTGATTGCACATCGTCTTCTTCATCAACTAATACTACTATCAAACTAATATTCGCGCTTGGAGCTATGTGGCGGTAGTGAGTGAGAGACGCGCGGTGCATGCGCTGGCATGGACAACGTTGTGGCTGAAACACGGCACTATAGAGCAATAAGCGTTGGCATTGTCAGCATTGCAGAAGTAACGCGCGTGCCGTCGTGGTGGCTCAGTGGTTACGGCGCTCGGCTGCTGACCCGAAAGTCTCGGGTTTCGATGCCGACCACGGCGGTCGGATTTGGATGGAGGCGAAATTCTAGAGGCCCGTGTATACTGCGCGATGTCAGTGCACGTTAAAGAACCCCAGGTGGTCGAAATTTCCGGAGCCCTTCACTACGGCGTCCCTCATAGCCTGAGTCGCTTTGGGACCTTAAACCAGAAGAAACGCGGCACTGGAGCATAGGCCGCCCGCCGGCGTACAATGGGTAAATTGGCATTGACAATGAGAAACTTGAAGACTCGCATAACTGGCTTCCTGGGTCAGTGGACAGCTCAGTCGCGGTTTCAGGTACGTGGCGGTAGTGTACACCTGCAGAAAACTCTTGATAAGCGCATCAAAGAGCAAACTTCCTAATATTGAATGAAGCTAAGTAGCTAATTTAAGCTACGGTGGTTGTCCACTGCATGATAATTTATGCCAGTGATTCTTTGTCATGTATTCGAATTGTGCACCTAATGCTAGAGGTCACATAAATAGCATGGGAGGTTAATGCCCATACCATACCATACCATACCATACCATACCATACCATACCATACCATACCATACCATACCATACCATACCATACCATACCATACCATACCATACCATACTATATACATACCATACCGCAACACACCGCAACGCACCGCACCATACCATACCATATCATACCGCAACACACCGCAACGCACCGCACCATACCATACCATACCATACCATACCATACCATACCATACCATACCATACCATACCACACCATACCATACCATACCATACCATACCATACCATACCATACCATACCATACCATACCATACTGTGCTGTATTGTGTAGCACCTAAGTAGCTATTGCAGGGTGAGAGCCACTCTCGATGCATTTACAAAGAACTTTAGGTTTTAATTCTGCACCCTTTTTTGTTCCGTTGTCCGTCTTTTAGATTTGTGACGAGGTTGTCAACGCATTGGCGATAATTTTCAGGGAAGAAACATTGATGTCAAATGTTAAACTTTATGGTTTTCAGCTATCGGATAACCTCCAAGAAAATTGACAGTACTAGCACTGGTCAAATGTTTAGGGGAATTCCCCAAGGTGGAGTAGATTTGTAATAAAGGAGTAATTACTCATTGGCATCCACCCAAGCGCAGCCATACGGCTGCAAAGGAAAGCTATACAGCTTTCTCAGAAACTTCGTAGTTAAAGAAAAATTCGTCCTGGTCCGGGGTTCGAACCCGGAACCACCGCCACACCGGAGCAGTCGCTCTACCAATTGAGCTAACCGGAACGGCAAGCTTATGGTAGGGCGAGAGCGAATTGATCAGTAACTCGAAGTGGGAAAAGTGTTGGTCAAATGTTTAGGGGAATTCCCCAAGGTGGAGTAGATTTGTAATAAAGGAGTAATTACTCATTGGCATCCACCCACTGACGGCAACTGAAGTGAATTATATGATATTAGGTAAACTGCCGACATTTAAGGGCCACTTACGTTCCTTTAATCAGGTTCCACATCTCTAACATCGATTCTGAGTATACATTCGAGACGAATCACATATTTGTAAATTTTGTCTTCCGGCATTCTGAGACCCAGCTGGTCACACTTTCAGAAGAAGTTTATCCAAGCAGACAGCTGCGCCACCTCATCGGTGTGCTATTGAGAAATGTGTTGCGATGACATGATTTTTTGCATTTTCAATGTCATTTTTCATTCATTAAAGGGCGCATTATTGTCCTGTTATAACAGTGCTCACTGAATGAACAAAACACCAAAATATTTTATGCCATTCGAGGATGGATAGCTACCCTTTTGAAGAAATATGGGAGCGATTTGTTGGCTTGTAATGAAAATAGTGGAAGGTAAAATGGGAGTACGCCCGGCAGGCAAGCTGGGCGTTGTTCGGTAAATGCCTGCTGTATTTTACTTCGGCTCATGCTCTCGAAATTGTGTAATTTTACGAGGATGTCACTGGGAATAGAACTGTGTCCTCTGAGGCACAGCTTTGTTTCTATTACTGACATAACCGTATATGGCTGTGCGCAGTAACTATAGCGTGCGCTAACGCTCAATCCAAATATTATAGCGTGTGTTCATGTAAACTTCTAGTGCAGACAGTTGGTTGGTTGGCTGGCCTCAAATTAAGATGGCACATGCCCACTACGGGGGAGTGGCCAAGACACAGGCGGTGAACTGCTGGAAAGAGGAGTGTGTATAGAGGAGGAAAATGAGTAGTAATAGGGTATATAGGCTGAGAGATTGGACGACGCAACGACAGGGGACCTGTTAGCTGGTAGATCGAGGACGGGATGATAGTCTGAGATAGCCATCACGCTCTTCGTTTTCTTCAAATTCTCTCCTAAAAAATTGCAGATCAAAGCTAGAGAAGGTACCTTCAAACTCCAAGAATGCGTTTATTTGAATTCTTTTGGTCATCACGCTTTGTTGGTACATGATTCCAATCTCTTCCACGGAAGCAGTACCTCATCTTCCTTACAGGTGCTAATTCCAGCATGTGTGCTAACTTGCTTTAGTCAAAGAGTGAGCGAAGCCAACAGCCACAGAAACCAAGGAGCACAGGGGATTTTTTAATTAATTAATTTTTTTTGTGGTGTTGATCAAGTAAGAATATTACTGAATATGTTGTCGCTTAAAGCTAATTCCTGAAAGAATCACCCATAGAACTGGCTTAGTGAGCACCCTCTATTCTAACAGTTCTTACAGCGAAAGCTCTTATGGGGAGCTTTCCAAAGAGGAACTTCACCGTCCCCATCACGAACAGCCGGCGGCGCAGCAGAGGCTTTGGGCAGGTGTGGCCGCTTAGCACTGAATGGCGCTGAGGTTGTTCTCACGTGACATGTATAGATAACAGCGCTGTGCGGCGGCAGGCACAGCAGTTTCAAGGTGAATTGAAATAGGTTGCGAAAGCGCGGCTCGAATCTGGTCTAGAATCAGGGTGCCAACGATATCAGCTGGCAGCAGTGCAACTGGCGCGCCATTAACAACGAAGAAGCAGTGCTTGTGACGAAAAATTGCTCCGGCCTGTATTTTTGGTTCATAAGCCACAAACAATATATTAGTGGTAGAGGGGGGCAGGTACATGGATTTCTTTTAACTTACTTTTTCTATAGTAGTTAATGCTATTTAAAAACATTTCAGTGACTTACATTTCCTTCCTTCCTTAGCAGAGTCCTTAAATGTTTTTATTAAAGGATTGTCTGCCCTTAGAACAGTACAGCGTGCTTCATTTGCTTATATGTCTGCCCCTGTATGCTTGAGGCAGTTACTCGGTAAACTGACTAAGATAGCTTGTTGCGGTGGATCCTGTTTATTTTGTGGCACTTGCGTCGCGCATTGTGAGTGCATGTCCTGGACCACAGGTAATCAAAGTATGGAGCATTCCGCTGTGGTCTGCTGCAGCCGAGCTGCAGCTTCTAGTCTTGGAGCACCTTATACTATACTGTCATTCTTTCGACATACCAGCGACATGATTGTTGTTGCCAGTTATATGTTGATGATGCGAAGTGAAATGTATAACAACTTTTCTCCACAGTAAAATAATATTGCGAAGAATACATTGGCATTGGTAGTGCTTAGAGTCTTTGCGTTTTTTTTTTTGGGATTTGGCACTTCAGTGAGGCGAAATATGTCTGTCCTATAGCGATGCAAATAACGATTACATGTTTAAATCAGGAAATCTCTGCACTGTTTCTTGAAAAGCAAAAATAAAATCAGCCGTACCTTCCACATCTATTCTGCTTCCATCTGATTGGTATGGATCGTGTTTAGCAAAACTTCATTTTAGAGATGACGTCCAGTTTTGCAATACCTCCTTGTCAATCGATATAGTTGGAAATACATTCTTTTTATGTGGCATTTTTGTGTTGATAATGGATGTTACATACTTACAAATCATCTCAAGCAATTGGCACCAAGCACCAGTCTTCAGTGGTAAGTTGATTATAAACTGAATACATAGTATGCACAGTAAAATACATACTATAAAGGTACAGTATGAGCTGAGCACCGTACTTTTGATCGATGCACGAGAGCATTTTAAGACGCGTCATGGTTTGATCAGATAAGCTGCGATCACATTTTGGTTGGCTGAAATGCAGCAAAAGAAGTTGGCATGTGCTCAGAGGACTGCGTGTACTGTCAGAAAATACACTACCAAGTATTT
This sequence comes from Amblyomma mixtum, assembly GCF_055824585.1. NCBI lineage: Eukaryota > Metazoa > Arthropoda > Arachnida > Ixodida > Ixodidae > Amblyomma > Amblyomma mixtum. Next base: position 88,528,877 of record NC_143017.1, on the reverse strand, counting down.
GTTGAGGAGGCAAAGAGTCTGGAAATAAAATAGGCACGAAAATGAGCCAAAGGACTACGACGACTGGGTAAGCGCTTGCGCTTGCGTTGTCTTCGTATTCGCCGTTCGTCGTATTTACTCACGCATGTTTTCCAGCTTCTCCTTTTTCGCTCCAAAAAACACCTTTATGACGCCATATCTTTAAAATGATGTCACACCTTGCATATTTTTGTTCCGCAAAAGTGTCCACCAACTTCAGCGATGGCCTTATAGCTTCGGCCTATAAGGCGCCACGTTTTGAACGTATGGGCTTCTATGAAAGCTGTAGGCTACCTTGGCAGTTCCTTAGATATCGCCATGGTCGGATGCGCAAACCGCCGCCGCAGTAGACGAGGCAGCGGCGGCAGCTTGTCGCCGTGCCCAATACCGACCTAAAGCCCCACCGACCGCGTCGAAAGCGCCGTCAAGAGGCGGCGTCGACGAAAGCTGGTTGAACGAGCGGCGCGCGCCGCCGCTAAGCCACGGTGTGCAACGTGGGATATATCGCGACCTAGGCTACCACATTTCTAATGACGTGTGCGTCACCAGCAAGCACTGGTTCTTTCTGTGAACAGTCACTGGGCTCGGTGACGTCGCAATAACTGGGAAAAGTGTACATTGACGTTAGTTGATGCGAGTAGACAATATTAAAAATCCCATTGAATTCTGTTCCACTCAACGCCTGTGACCGAAATCTGCGATGAGGCATCCCCTTATAGAGAACTTGCGCTGCCCAGGTGGCACTGCAGTTATTGCACAAGGTGCCTAAAAACTGCTGCCGTCAGTCGCTTGGGCCGCTACAAACGCGAAAGCACATTCTGAACGATTAGAAGCCCGCGTTTGATTGAGCACTACTTGCCTCGCTTATGTAGACATAACCCAGATAGCTGACAGACACCACGTGTGGCTTCGATAGAGCGCAGAAGCTCATGCCAATAAGCTCAGGAAGGTGACGTGGAATAGCCTCAAGAGCGTCCCCAAAACTGCTTGCTCCTCTCGCTATGCTGTGTGTTACGGCGCTGCAATCGACACGGAAAACTTCAGCTTGGGTTCCCTATGCCCATGAAAAAATTCTAAGGACTATTACGATACTCCCTAAAGCGAAATTTGAGCGCAGCTGTGTAGGTGTCTCAGACTCTGTAGGCTGTTTTGGAAATTAATATGCAGGCTCATTGTATTGCTTTGCTGGGCTGTCGGCACGTCTAGCGACGATATTAGTTCGCGAGTATTTGACGACGATGTGCAATGCACAGCACGCAAGAATGTGTATGTTAGTTCGATAGCAGTCTTAGTAGAAGAAGATGGCGATATGCAATGTCCAGTGCGAAAGTGTGTTGGAGTTTAGCACGATACCTTACCGGCTACAGCGATAGCCTAGTGCTATCTCTGTAGACTAATTTCTTTGATTTGCTGGGTCGTCGGCACGTCTGGCGAAGATATTAGTTCGGTAGTAGTATTAGCTGATGAAGACGACGATGTGAAATGCACAGCGCGATTACGTGTTGTAGTTTAACACGACGGCGATAGCATAGTGCTCTCGTGCGGTGGCCAGCAAAGCTGATCTGTTCGAGGCTGCGCAGTTTCGAATCCTAGTCGGGAGAACTTTCATTTCTATATATTTACAGTTTGGCTCATTTACACCGACGGCGGCGACGCGGCTCAATCCACGAACGGGCGCTTAAGAGCTGCGCTCTAAAATCATATCATTTGCTTTGGTTTATTGGGGTTTAACGTCCCGAAGCAACTCAGGCTATGAGGGACGCCGTAGTGAAGGGCTCCGAAAATTTCGACCACCTGGGGTTCTTTAACGTGCACTGACATCGCACAGTACACGGGCCTCTAGAGTTTCGCCTTCATCGAAATTCAGCCGCCGCGGCCGGGATCGAACCCGCATCTTTCGGGTCAGCAGCCGAGCGCCGTAACCACTGAGCCACCGCGGCGGGCCATATCATTTGTTGGCGTTTTAAATTTTGTACCAGCATTCACACTACGTGCATGTGCTTCTGTTACTCTCCCCCGCGTCTTTGAAGCGCCCACATGTCTGCTAATATGGGGACAGAGATTTTTATATTGAGAGCAGGCTTGTCAGTAAGAAGAAACGCGCAAGGTTTACATGAGATGTATCTCTGCTTGACCACTACGTTCCTAGATGTTATCGAATTGGATGAAAGAGGAAAACAGGTGTCGATGTGTCAGTTCCTGCAGACCGGTACACTCTAAGCGGACACGGAAGAAATGGAGGTCAGGGGTTCGTCTTCTCGGGGACTAGCTCATTAGGCACAACCATTGGCTCTTCCCGGGACAAAATGCAGAGAGGATTAACAGTTCGTCCGACAGCAAACGATCGCATAGGGAGTATTAATTGGTGCTTAGCGAGCAAAGTGTGGGTACAACGCACACTCTTTCGTCCAAAAAGAGCAGTGGCCGGAAAGAAAAAGAAAACTTTTTACGCGGTGGGAATCGACCCGCTGATTCTTAGGTGGAGAGTCGGCCGCGCTATCCGACAGGCCACAGCCACTTTTTCTTCCTTCGTTGCCATGAATATCATAAGATATGTACCGTTTCTGCCAAAAGTAATCAGGCAAAGGGGTTTGTTTCTTAGCCGTGTAGGCGAGTATACTAATGGCACACTTAAACTAAATGAGTGTAAGGTAAGGTGAACACTTGTCTGCACCTTTCGAGACCTTTTAGTTTTTAGAGGTGCCGTGACGGCACAACTATACGGCAGAGAAGTGAGCCCCGTTGCATGGTTATTGTTGGCCAAGACGGAACACTAGAATCGTCAGCCGCACTGTAAGAGACTTAGAAAGGCTAAAATTTGTTGGCTTTAAGGTTTCAATGTACGGGAGCCAGCCAGGTTTTGTATTCTCATGTCTGGTTATTTCAACATATTTTGCGATAATCTCTATAAAAATTCTCTAACTAGCCATGCGTCAAGATCTGCTTGGCGCACCGCCGTCTTACTCCTGCATTAAATATAGAGGCCCAAAGTCATGAAGATATCGTACGACGCACCATCATCATTTTAGATCGGAAGAAATCCCCGACGCACATCTGTATATACCCCCTGTATCTAGATCCGTCTTGTACCAACTGGTTCGTTAAGGGGTTCAACGTCCAAAAACGACAGAGGCTACAAAGGACGCCGTAGTGAAAGGCTCCGGACAATTTCGACCACCTGGAGTTCTTCAACGTGTACTGACATCGCACAGTACACGGGCCTCTAGAACATCGCCTCCATCGAATTGCGACCGTCGCGGCCAGGATCGAACTCGCGTCTTTCAGGTCAGCAGCCGAGCACCATGACCACTGAGACAGCCCGGCGGCTCTTTTCCCTACTTTCTTTCCATTTATGCTAGTCTGGAACACTGCCTATTTTTGTCCTGTCGACATTCTGTCAACCGACGGGAAACACAGAGCGAAAGTACGTAGACAAGAGGAAACACACAAAAGAGGACGGGCGCTGTCATTCAGTGACCCTGACATTCAGCCGCCCTGACATTCAGCCGCCCTGACATTCATTCACCCTGACACTGAGTCACCCTGGCATTCAGTCACCCTGACATTCAGTTGCCATGACATCCATTCACCCTGACATTGAGTCACCCTGACATTCATTCACCGTGACGTTCAGCCGCCCTGACCTTCATTCGCCCTCACATTCAGTCATCCTGAATATCAGTCACCGTGAAATTCATTCATCCTGACATTGAGTCACCCTGACAATGAGCCACCCTGAAATCGAGTCGCTCTGACATTCATTCACCCTGATATTGTTTCACCCTGACATTCAGCCACCCTGACATTGCGTCGCACTGACATTGAGCGGCAGTGACATTGAGTTACCCTTCATTCAGCTGCCCTGACATTGTTGCCCTGACATTCAGTCGCCGTGACATTCAGTCAACCTGACATTCAGTTGACATGACATCTAGTTGCCCTGAGATTCGGGCACCCCGAAATTCATTCACCCTGACAATAAATCACCCTGATATTGTGTCACCCTGGCATTCAGACGCCCTGACATTGGATCACCCTCACATTCAGCTGCCCTGACATTCGGTCACCCTGACAGTCAGTCGCCCTGACAGTCAGTCGCCCTGACAGTCAGTGACACTGACAGTCAGTCGAACTGACATTTATTTACCGTGACATTCAGCCACCCTAACATTTAGTCGCTCTGACATTCAGTGGCCCTGACATTCAGTCGTCCTGACATTCAGTCGCCATGACATTCAGTCGCCCTGACATTCAGTTATCATGACGTTCAGTCACCTAACATTCAGTCACGCTGACATTCAGTACCACTGATATTCAGTCACTCTAACATTCAGTCACCATGACATTCAGTCACCCTTCCCTCTGTCTCTTGGCATGTCTGGCTGGAATCCTCCAGACCGGGCGGTCAACTGGCCTTGGTTCGAAAAGCTGCCGACCTCCTTCGAGCTTAATTTTTCAGCCTTATAAAGTTTATTACAACTATTGGGTATCTGACGGCATGGGGGTCAAGCGTAAATTTCTTCTTTGCAGTCTTTTGCAGTACGTCCTAAAAAAAAAAATACACGACAGAGCAATCCAACAAAACAGGCTCAATTGTATATTCCTTTTCACATAGAAAACAGTGGACTCCCCAAGGATCCCTTCTTTTCTAACCACGTTTTTACAGGAAAAATTCCACTTTACAATAGAAAAAAGAAATGGTTTGGACAGCAGGGAGATATCGTTATGTTTAAAAATGTACCGAACACATCTTGCCCTGGAGCTGCATGCCACATGGTCATGTACAATGGCGGACGGAAGAGTGACAGAGAGATCCCTGAAACGATTTTTTTCGATTCACTGGACTGAGAAAGTCACAGGAAAAGCGTACATAAAATGACAGGATCGTACAACTTTCTTCAAACGCGAATCGGTCCACGAATACAAAGTGATGAGATGAAAAATTCAGGCATAACTGCCCATTCCGAAACTTATAGCAGCACATAAAAAGGCGTGCCCAAAGGAAATAAAACGGTTGACTAATTGACGAACAAACAAGTGGCATAAGCCAAGATATCCTTCACGCATCCACAGGAAAAAAATTGGTTTGGCTCATCTGTTACGGCTTATAGAGATTGCCGAACCCCCGGGATATACTTTACGAGGCATGCAAGATGTTCGTGTAGAACACTCGCATGTTATCATCGTCATCATAATCATCCTGACTACACCAACTGCAGGACAAATGCCTCAGCCATGTCTCCTCAATTAACCTTGTCTTCGCCAGCTGCAGCCACCGTATCCCCGCAAACTTAACTAATCCGTCCTGCTAATTTTCTGCCGCCCTCTGATAGGCCTGCGTGACCACAGAATCTACTCCGTCACCCTTAGGAACCAGCGGTTATTTTGCCTAACCTAGCCCATTTCTTCCTCTTCCTCTTGATTTCGGCTAGGATATCATTAACCCGCGTTTGTTGCCTTACCCACTCTGCCGGCTTCCGGTCTCTTAACGTTCCACCTATTTTTATTTCCATAGCTCGCTACGTAGTCCTTAAGTTGAACCCTTTTCATTACCGTAAAAAAAAAAAACGATTTTATTTGCAGTCAATGGAGCTGAAATTTATATCACTTCTTCGGTTTGGTTTGGTTTATGGGGTTTAACGTCCCAAAGCGACTCAGGCTATGAGAGACGCTGTAGTGCAGGGCTCCGGAAATTTCCACCACCTGGGGTTCTTTAACGTGCACTGACATCGCACAGTACACGGGCCCCTAGGATTTCGCCTTCATAGAAATTCGACCGCCGTGGTCGGGATCGAACCCGCGTCTTTCGGGTCAGCAGCCGAGCATCATAACCACTGAGCCACCGTGGCGGCTCACATATCTCTTCTTCCCCTTTGCTGGCAATAGTAGCAGATATAGGCTCCTTGGCATCGCTTTGTTTATAGACAGTATAGACTCGCAAACTTACTGCAATTGAAGAAAATTTCTCACGTCTTTGAAGTGTACTGACGCAACTCCCCACCGACGTTGATTAAAACCATCTTTATTTGTTCAATATTCTCAGAACATGTTGGTGGGCCGCCTAGTCCGGTAGTCCACTGGCTGCTGCTGCTGCGCTGGCCCTCCCCACCAGCCAGTGCTGACGGTCAGGATCATCGCTGAGCACAAAAGCCTCCCACTGCTCCTCCGGGGGGTTGGGAGTGGGGTCAACTAAGGGATTAAATTGGCATGCCCACATGTGGTAGAGGTTAGCTACCTCTCCACAGTGTGGGCACTGCGGAGAGTATAGTGTAGGGTACCACTGGTGTAATTTAGCTGGTGTTGGGTATGTGTTGGTTTGTTGTTCTCTTCTAGCACCACCGACAAGTTTCCAAAAACATCGAAATATACCTCCGCATTCCAAACTGCCAATCGCTCAGTCGCCAATACGCTTGCCTTGTAGCAGGGCCTTTGGCGTCCGCGCGGAGAGAGACAGCGCTCTTTTCATGAACAACGGTGTCCCGTTTCCTTTTACTTGTTGCGTACTCTCGCGGGCTTCGATCAACAAGGTTAACATTTAATTAGCAGCAAATATATAAGCAAAGTTAGTGACTTTTAGCGGAGCAGAGCAAGAGAGAGGGGATTAAAAATAATGTGGTTCGCCCATTCGTTCTTTTTTTTTTTTGCTACCGAGGGTTCGCCATTCAGTCCTTGAAATCTGCGCAGGGCTGCCTTGTCCGGCGGTCTCTTTTCGCTGACCGAACGTCGCCTACGAGAAACAACGGTCGTCAGTACTCCCGAAAGGACGATAGAGATCGTGAGGAAAAGGGAAGTCAGGGATGTTAACCAGAAGGGTATTCTGGTTGGCGAAAAAAACACTTAGAGTGTATTTCGAATACGACATATTGCCAAGCGCAGATGGGGCACCCTAGCCGCGGATACATCTGCGACAGAAGCGCATCGGCCGCTGCGACAAGCACCTGCTGTTCCCCAGCGAAATGAACCATTTATACGAGACCGACATGAAGCAAACCGCTCTCGCTGCGACGTTGCTGAATCCATGTAAACCCAGAGATCACGCTTGTGAAGTGCAAATCACGTGGGGCTTCGCAACTCGATTTCCAAAGGAGCAGACGCGGCATACTTCCACGGAGATAAGCCTAACGGATGTGTAAATTCAAACAGCGATGTGACAGTCTCTCTCTCTCTCTCTCACACACACACACACACACACACACACACACACACACACACACACACACACACACACACACACACACACACACACACACACACACACACACACACACACACACACACACACACAACACACACAACACACACAACACACACACACACACACACACACACACGCACGCACACACGCACGCACGCACGCACGCACACACGCACACACGCACACACACACACGCACGCACGCACACACACACACACGCGCACGCACGCACGTACGTACGCACGCACACACACGCACTCGTGCGCGCACGCACGCACGCACGTACGCACACACGCACACACACACACACACGCGCACGCACGCACGTACGTACGCACACACACAAGCAAACAAACAAAAGCTTCTTGGCGCTACGGCCTCTCCGCTGCATTGTGTTCTCACGTCTTTGGGGGCGTGCGATGGCCATCGCTCCGGTCCGCAGCTTTTTTCTGCCCCGTATTTTTTCTTGTTTGCTCGCCTCAACCCTTTATGGGAATAGGCGCATCGCCACAAAGTATCATTCTGGCGGCAAGCGTCAAAGGAATGGCATAAAAATAAAAACAAAAAATGAACACCTATGCTTCTCTGGGCACACATCCCCTTCAGTCTCTTTCCCGCCGCCGCGTCGTTTCAGGTCAGCGTCGCGAAGAGCGGCGCACCGCGCTTGCCCAGTACCACGCTTTCCGGAGGTAATGAGCCAAGAAAAATGCTCTTCCACGTAGCTGAGCACGTTCACGTGTGCAGTGCGAATGCGTGAGTATGCGCGTCAGTTGCGTGAGTTAGGACATAAGTGTGCACACCCGACAGTGCACTGCCCCCTCTGCCTGTTGAAACATGGCTGTGAGGGAACTCTATAGGAGTGCAAAGATGCCTATCTTATACCCCTGCCACACGGCAAATTTAATGTCATTCCCATCGAATGACATTCGTTCAAAACGACATTAGTTTGCTGCCACACGAGAAAATCTAATGTCATTCGATGAAAACGACATTAGGTATCGAATGAGTTCCCTGAACACATTCGCCTGCGACGTCCGAGCTAATGTGTTCCCTCGACACCAGAGACTTGGTGAGAATATACACCGAAAAACACGATTACAAAAACGTCACAAGCAATGTAATATTTCCGCGTCCCTACGATTGTGCTGTCGTTCATTTATGTATATAAAAATGCCAAATAGAATTGGAAAAAAAATAAAAATCACTCTCGCTACCAGCCTTGCGTGGTTAACATTCACAACATGGCGACGCCCAGCTCGCCCGCTTCGGACCGAATACTGCGTCGCCGCTGCATTTTTCGACGCGATAGCTTCCTCTAAACGGTTGTATTTGCTTTTATTTTGTGCATTCTCATCCCTCCGTAACAATATAGGTTTGAAATATCAGTCGCTTTTGAGATAAATTTCAGAATTTCTTGATGCTAGGCTTAACTATGTACGGCGTACACTGTCGTCATAGCAACGACCCCGAGCGAAGTATTTCTCCAACTTTGCACTAGAATCTACATTTTCATTTCATCCAATTGATTTACATTAAAAAAAACCAAAGCCTTCGAATGCATTAATTACTGCCGTTAATAAAAGAGAAAAACGTTTTTTCGGCACTGAGTTCAGGAGGTTTGACTTGCTATCGTCTAGGTGGCGCCACAGTATGTTATGCTTCTCGCGCGCTACGCTATAGTCACACCCAACCACCGTGCTCCCTACTAAAACTGTTGTGAGGACGGGCGGCAGTGCGCGCAAGGTGCGCCCGTAGCATGCGCAAAGCTTTTGCGGACGCACAGCTAATACTGAATTGATTTCATAATATGACGTCCGCCATTTGCCTGCCGCCGCTGGCTGAGGTTTGGCTTGGCTTGGACTTGTGGTGGATAGCAGTGATCAACACGTTATTGAAATCAACATTTGTAGATCCCTCGCACAGCGCGCCTATCTAAATACGTTGATTAAAATGAGGATGAAGATTTTAGAATCGGTTTCCATTAGCAAAGCAATACTTTTTGCAACGTATTGAAGCATACATCGAAATTTTTGTATGCTGTACTCTCTTTCCATCGCAATCGCCATCATTTGCAAATGACATTAGTTTTTGCCGTGTAGCAGCGCGCAGAAAAAATGACATTAAGTCGAACAAATGTCATTCGATGAGAATGACATTAAATTTGCCGTGTGGCAGGGGTATTAGTAAGCTCATTAAAAAAAAAAAAAAAACAGGATAAAATAAGACACTGGCTGCCTATCGAGCAATCTTGCTCCAGTTGAAAATGAATGTGACATCTCACTCAATGGTATTGTATATAGGCTATCGGCCAGATTAATTCCTGCTATGGCACAACAGATGGGCCTCATGCAGTTCAGCAGGCCCATGCTGCACGTTTCGATAACTGCCAAATGCGCATGCGCAAGTGGAAGTTTGCAAAGGCTATGCTGCTGGCCGTGGCTCGGAATCGGTTCAGTGTGCACTCTAAACATCTCTATGGTTTATGTTTTAATTGGTGGATTAGTGGCAAGATTTTGTTCACTGAATGATTAATGAAGTGCTCCAACGTTCCTTCCAACGTGCATGACGATTTTCAGTTGCTTGTGTTGCTCGTGGTGAGTAACTTTTTCAAAGTGGGTGCAGTTGAGATAAACTGCCTGTCTGCTCAACGCATCCATTGGATGAAGTCGTAGTACGTGACGAATGGAAGTTTTGTGATTTCCTTACTCAGAATATTATCGTGCTGACAAGATATTTTATTCTGGACATTCATTCGGTACCTTCAGCGGTTCTGAAAAGTTATTTACATTTTGTAATTAACGTCTACAGAGCAAACGACAAGTATTTGGCCATATCCGGTTTCAAAGGTCTCTAACAGAAAGACAATACTAATTCGCGCCATATTATACGCGCATTCAATGGAGGAATGCTAAGTTAACGCCAGGAACCTCTGCAACACGTAATCTCCAGGGGCTCATCTGCAGAGGACAACTCCATGCAACAACCCAAAAAATTAACCTTGTTACAGAATGGACGCTATCAAGTTGGCAACATCATCTTCGCTAAAATTGGTCAGTTTGCTGACAGTCCGGTAGACAGGCTGTGCACAATGACGTCACAAGGTCACGTGATCCAGGAGGCCCACCTAGGTTGCCAGAGCGGCCGGCTGCGAGGCTTGAAACGGTCTACCCCGACGCCGACAACGCCGGACAGATTTTTTTTTTTTCCGACATGGGCGTACTAACACTCTCGTGTTAAAAACAAGACGAAACCAAACAGGCATATGCAAAAATCAGATGCGCAACAGGAGACGAGGACGGCAGTGTGATTAGTAATAGTATGGAAAGGACTGTAAACATAGCAGAGAAGTTCTATGCGGATTCGTATACAGTAGCTGAAATACCCATGGTACTGAGGAAATGGATATTCCGAGCGATACAAAAGAGGAAGTAGCGAAAGCCATGCGAACAGTACAAAGCAGGAAAGCAGCCGATGAGAACCAGGTAAGTGAAGAACTCGTCGGTGATGGTAGATACATTGTGGTGGAAAAAGTTGCCACCCTGTATACGCAGTGCCTCATGACACCAAGCCTACTACAGGCATTCAGCATTGCTTAGATTAATTCAAAAGAAAGAAGATAATGGCCTAAAAAACTGTCCGTCGATTAGCTTATTTCTCACTACCCCACAACGGAATTAGCACGTAACACTAAAATCAACAAATGGAATAGGCTTATCTTCGGAAAGGTCATTGGCAACAAACCTTAATCGCTGTATCATTCAAGTTATAAAGCAATGTACAGAATGCAACCAGCCTTTTAATACCCCCTCCACCATCTACAACCAGATTACAAATGAACATGCAGCAGTGGAAACATATTAGCAGTAGTGCAGTCATTGCGCAACCCCGACGCGGGACAGGCATCTTAAAAGTTCTGTAAAATTATATGGGAACTTCAGAGCCACAGTAGTACTAAACAGAAAAAGTTATTGAATATAGAATACATATTTACGTGAGGTATTAAGCGGGTTAAGGATGACAGTTAATGGAGAGAACCTTAGTAGCCTAAGACATGTCGCTGATAAGTACAAGGGCCCTACACGTTTGGTTTTATGTTTTCGAGAATGTAAAAATCATGATGCTTCTAGAGCTCCAATTCGGATACAATTCAGTTTTTATCGGGTTACTTTTTTGCTCCGGAAACCATTTAATAATTACTGCTCTTGTTGTGCGCGAAATAAGATTCCCTATCTTTTTCACATTATATTTATAACCCGATTAGAGCGTTGTTTACGAAATCAGATTGTTTTTTAATTTTGTCGCGTATGTAGACGAAATTTTCTTTGGGGGCGAAACAATAAGTATTGATGCACACTTTTCAGGTTGCTTTTTATTGATTTTGTGCTATGACATCTAAAGATTAATAGAAACTTTCCTGCATATAGTGGTATCAACGAAAAAACGCGAGAGAATGGTATTTTGTTTAGGTGCTTATATATCGCTTAACTGCTAAATTGACTGCTTCCTTTTTCTTCCGAACCGCCACAGACTGGAACGGCCTTCCCCCAGGGATCGCTAATATCACGTGCCCATCTTCACTTTTACAGCTTCTAAATAAAAATTTTGTTGAATGATTACGTGCCACGAGATGATTTTCTTTGTATAAAACCCACCCCTTATGTAATGCACCCTACGGGGAACTTTATAAGGTCATAACATTAACTGAACTGAACTGAAAGGAACTGGCATCAAACGGGAAGGCCACAAATCTTCATATCGTTAAATTCAAGTCAGCATAAGGAAACGTTTCATTACTGTTCATTTTTCGCTTCGTTATTCGTGACTTCTGCTGATGTATTCGCAGGTGTTGACTAGAAAAGCAAAACAATGAAGAAAAACACCCGGGTACGAGGTAATGAAATTAGGCACAAACGTTATCGCCCATCTATAAAGGTGCAAATTTTAGGCCCAATCTTTGTTGACGCGCTGAGCGTATAATCCAGCGCTCGAGCCCAGATCAAAGCGTGCCCGAGCGCTTTTAGGCTCTTCCAACACGCACACCGCCCTGTATGGCCTGGGCGACCGATGGGAGACGGATTCGCAACCTGCGTAGATAAAGCATAGGTGGGTGTGGCCCGCGCCACATGCCTGCGTGACTCGTGGTCACGCATGAGGCGGCTCAGCTCCCGGCAGTGTGAGCTCCGAGCCACAAACGGCCGGTAGACAGCCTGGCGCAATCTCTGCAAGGGAAGCGGGTTTGGAAGCATCGTTGCTGCCTCCGTCTACCGTATATTTCAGTATGTTAGACACCACCTTGCGGGTCAGAGCTTTTGCCCAATTTACTTGGTGCAAGTGTATGCGCTCTTAAAAAAAAAAAAGGAAGGCAAGTGTATTTGTGCTCATAACATTGGAGGGAGTACTTAAGCTCTGTCTTAAACATATGACGCGATAGCTTTAATGAGTTAATGCCTATAAATGCGGAACTGGCCCTTCGCAACTTTACAGGTATACGTCCATGGGAGTCTTTATACAACTCCTTGCGCAGTTGTACAGCGGTTAAGGAATGCGCCACTGCCCTGCGATGGCAGGTGCTGCCATCTGTGGGTCTTGTGCGAACGAAGTTGCTCTTCCTGAGAACCTCTCGCGATCAACCATTAATTTAACTGCCACCTGCAAGTGTGGTTAGTTTGCGCGCAATCCGGTGGTTAGGTTGTGATGACACCAGAAGGTCATGTGACCTAGGTTGCTTCTCTGGGGGTGGCTGCCTGGACCACCCTGCGCCACCCTATTTATTGCTCATAACGTCGACAACGTCGATGGCAGCAACGCCGATGGCGATAACGCCGACGTCGACAGCGCCGACGCCGGATTTTCTGAGTATTGGGGCCTTTACCACCGTCGCGTTGAAACTCCTTCATACTTTTAGGTTTCCTCAGGGAGGGGCAACATAAGTAGGGACAACTAGTTTAGTTTAATTTAGTTTATGGGGCTTAACGTCCCAAAGCCACTAAGGCTATGAGAGACGCCGTAGTGGAGGGCTCCGGAAATTTCGACCACCTGGGGTTCTTTCACGTGCACTGACATCGCACAGTACACGGGCCTCTAGAATTTCTCTTCCAAAGAAATTCAGCCGCCGCGGCAGTAGGGACAACTGTTCCATCACCCCATCCTGGCCCACTTCGGTCACGTGATGATCGGAGGAGCATTGTGAAGAGTACCCTCTTTTTGGCATTCTCGTTGACCATTTGGTATAGCGGAAAGCCGAGAGGTGTACGGGACAGCGGGTGGGAGAGTTGAATTAATTCGTCCATGAGCAGACTAAGCAAATTTGCAAATTGCCAAACAGATCGCTTATGATACCGGAAGCCCTGTTTGAAATAGCTGACATGTATGACTGACGCGCGAAACTTTTTCTAAAACGAGTGCGAATTCGGTGCTAGAAAGCAAAAAATGCATAATTCATTTCCTTGGAAAAGAAAAACGAAAATTGGTTTTGGATGAAAGGAAATGGCGCACTAATTGTCTCACGTATCTCGGTGGACACCGGAACCGCACCATAAGGGAAGGGAGGAAGGTGGGAGTGAAAGAAGAAATTGAGAAAGAGGTGCAGTAGTGAAGGGCTCAGGGTTAATTTCAACCAACTAGGATTTTTAACGTGCACTGACACCGCACACGGGTGCATTTTTTGCGTTTCGCCTTCATCGAAACGTTGCCACCGCAGTCGGGTTCGAACCCGGGTACTCCAGTTCAGTAGTCGAGAGCTCTAGCCACTGAGCCACTGCGGCGTGTCGTTTGCTCGACGCCTGAGTCAGAACCAGCCGACGAAAGCAAGCAGTAGTTTTACATCTGAAACGGGTTGTATTGACTTGCTTTAGACCGCCGATATTTTGTGCCTAGCTGCAAATTTGTTGGTGGGAAACGCCTTTGTTTTGTGCACGGCGCACTTGGGAGGCGTGGGACAGTAATGTGGAGGGAAGAATGGGACCTTGTTCCATCCTGTTTCTTGGTCTCATTCGAAAGTTGGAGTGAATGGTTAAACTACCTTTTAGATGCTCACGGGATCTAATTATTTTTACCTAAAACAGTAAGCTTGGTTTTAGCGTTGATGTATCTCGCCTTGCAGCAAGGCAGTTGAGAGAAAGACAGGAAGTTTGAAGCGACAAGATATGAACTCTGCAGTATATACGTACAGTAACTTTCAGTCGCTTAGTTCAAATTGGCCATCTTTGGTTTGGCATTTCAATGGGCTTTTATTTTTATTTTCATGGCGGGTCACTCAAAATTACTTTCTCCAGGTATAGTAGGCGTGTCCCGTTATGTTGCCTCGCGTTAAAAAGAAACCGATCTTGAGGACCTCTATTTAGATTAGCATAACCTAATTATTTTAGTAAGCCAGGCTCTTGTGCGAGCCTGTGCATGTTTTTAGGTCGAAAAGCGCGAAAAAAAATGACACAATGCAGGAAGTACCATTAGCACGTACTCGCAGTTAATCCTTTCTGCCGTTTTCTTCGCGCCATCCAAGCTTGAGATTTTAGTTTTGTGGAAAGTAATTCCGAGAGCTGTTTCTTTAGCTACAATATTGAAATAAATTGAAAACTGACTGAAAAGAAATTGCTCAGAGTTTGAAAGAGAAAACGCTTGGAAAAACAAAGAAAGCTATAATAAAACATGTGGCCTGATACTGAAAGCTGTGCCATTTGGTTTGTAATGGAAAGAAAAGTGAATTTCAGTAAAATATCCGTCTGCTAGCTTGTTTGTGGCCGCCACCGAATGCGCGGACGGCTTTAAAGCAACTACGAAAAATATGAAATAAAAACTAGGAAAGCATAAACACTTCAAGTAGCAGCAGGACGTGAGTGCCGCACAGAGCAGAAGCATCACGCTGCACTATAGTTGCTACAACCAGAAAGAAAAAAAAATATGCTGACGAACAAACTGACAGGTGTCGAACTTCAGATTAACGACATATTTCGTGCCCGTAATTCAAAGCAACAAAATATTTACGAGTACCCTAAACAGAGTCGCATTTTTGCCCCTCTAAGTGTCCCACTAATATGGTTAAAAAATTCGTTCACGAAAAATAATTTTTGAAGACATTTCTTTTATTGTTGGGCCACGGTACTTTTTACATGATAATCACTTTGCATATCCTCACTATTATAAGCCTATATCTTGTTCGCATGCGCCAAGAGCAGGACAATAAAATTTTTCAATACGAAGGCGATTAAAAAATTGAGGTATAACAGAGCTCTCGGGCGTGTCTTATTCCGCCTATTCTTCAAATTTCCGAAAAACCACCGCTTTGTCATGCCTTTACAGGCCACATGTGCTGCAATATATCAGTTGTAAGGTGGATGCGCTCTCAAACATTTTCATATCTGCAAGTGCGTACTATGAAGAGTTGTTTGCATGTAAAGGGTGTTATGTATACGCAGAACGACAATTACGCACCTCTTCTTTCTGGTGGCGCCATCTCTCCGTAATGTCCTCAATCCAAACAACCGAACCTCAATCCTGAATAAATCTCATTTCCTTTTCTGTTCTCAAATGGGCTGGTCCATGTCGTCAATCTCTCCTACAACGCCCAAACATAACAATGGGCATCTTCCGAATACAAATTCATAGTCAACTTGTTTAACCAGTTCGGTGCTGACTACTAGTAACAGAAATAGGGGTGGGTTTTATGTAATGAGTCCGATAACACACACCTTTAGCTTACTGTGTATCATGTTAGCGTTACCATTACCGGTGTACCAGGAGCCCGCCTACCGCGAGTGCACGCGGCTGCAGAGTACCTGGCGCCATCTAGCGCCCTCAAGGCGATCTGCGCATGCGCACCGACGGCGCGTGGACTCCCAGTACTCAGGTAACGGTAACACGGTACACGGTATGGTATTACTGCCTAATAGCAGGACAGATGCGCGAAGTGCGCAACAATCTTGTGAGTGAAGCAAGTCCTCATCAAGGGAAAATTTCTGCTTTATTGATCACCTGTTTGATGACGGTATTCGCATGAGACATTGAAGTCATCTGAGTGGGATGTGCGCACATCATTCATGAGCAAATGCACTCTAAAAAGTGCTGTGCGGTTGGTGTAAAAACCTGGCGGTAATTTGCTACCATCCGATTTCCGTAATCCGTAAAACGGAACTCCTTAAAAAAAACAGAAAATCCGAAAAACATACTGTGTTCTGAACTACGCAGTTCCGTGTAGTTGAGCGCAGCAGCCAATCCATGAAACAGACTCCATGACCTAAATTACTTAGTCATCCGTTTAACTTATTTCTGTCTCTTCTGCGCAAATTGGTATATGCTAAAGGTTGTACTGAAGCCATGCTGCTTGCCGTCATTGGCTTGAAGAAAACGTTACGACGCCACTGCGTTGTCCCATGTGGTACTAGTATGCCCGGTTCAGTATTATTGACACTGTTGACGCACATCGCGATCAAACAAATGATCACATGGAGTGTCATGTATACCGACAGACCTGTTCCCGATTGATGCCAAATCAATGAACAGAAGATACGGGAAATCACGCCGACGTGTAATATGCCAGCACTGATGTCTTCATATACAGCTGGAACGAATGTGTGGACAAAAGGATGGCGACTATGTTGAGAAGCAGTTTACGTCAGAGCACGCTCTTGCGTATCCGTGCATGAGCTTCTATACTGCACTTAATTCATTCAAGCGAGATCTTGTTACCTTACATTTTGAATCGCCCAACGGTCCCACTCCTCCAGGTACTCCCATGAGCGAGCGAGTTTTCTATCACGACGTGATACGACGCAGTCCTCCCCGCATAACGGTATTTGAGATATCGCTGCAGTCTGTAACCAGAAGAAATAATGATTCGTTAGGTGAACACGCACATTAGAAAGGCCGGAAGGAGGAACTAGCAGTGCTTATTAAATTCAGTTGATGACACAGTGTCCACACGGCGGTTACTGGGCCTGACAGCGGATATCTTGCAAGCCACAAGTATTCCAACGAAGCGCTTTAGAGTACTGGCGAACTTCCCTCGAATACGAGGGTGTTGAAACGCGCGTTAAATTCAAAGCGCAATTGCAAAACGAACCTCATAACTTTAAATTGCACAGTAAAGTAAGTGCTCACACTGAACTACGCATTAAGTAGTCAGGCTTACTATCTGGCGCACATTCCTTTCTAGTTTCACAGGGACAGCTTGATCATGCACACTTTGCGGAATTCATACGGTTACAGTCTGAGGGCGCTGACAGAGTATGCAATAACAAAAAACTGGCCCAACAATCTTCCCTTTTGCAGTTAAAAACTAGCAGACGTCACGATTCCAAAATCAAGTGATCAGCTCCTCACCTATTGCGGTCGCAGGTGGTCGAAATTAATCAACAGTCCTCCACTAAGTCGTCTCTCACAGCCCATGATCAGCTTTAGGACGTTAAACCCCAACCAACACATCACACACCTGATAGGCCCTACCATGTGCCACGCACGACACACCACGCACCACACAACACACAGCGCACAACACACACCACGTACACCACAAGACACCACACCGCACCATACTACACCAAACGAAACCAAACCAAACCGCACCAAACCAAACCAAACGAAACCAAACCAAACCGCACCAAACCAATCCGCTCCGCACCACACCTTACCACATCATACCCCACACCATCACCCCGTACCAACCATATCATACCATACCACACCATAGCATACCTTACCGCACCGCACCGCACCGCACCACGCCACGCCACGCCACGCCACGCCACGCCATGCCATGCCATGCCATGCCATGCCATGCCACGCCATGCCACGCCATGCCATGCCATGTCATACCATACCATACCATACCATACCATACCATACCATACCATACCATACCATACCCTGCTATACAGTATCATATATCTTCTCCACTCGCAATGTGGTAATGTGACATATAGTACACGGGGCCCACGTGTCCTGAGCCACTTCGTAAAGCAAAAAAGCCGGACAGTTTACTTCTTTTTCCAGCCTGCTTGTATTGAGCGCTATCCATGTCAGAATTCTTTCCTATAGCCACTTTGCACGACGTCATCACTCACAGACTCCGAGCCGGACTGTCGCCGCGGATATACGGTATCTGCGTCTCGGAGGATGCACGCCGCGGGTTCGTTCCTCAGGGCGTGAGGGCGCCGCAGGGCGTTCGTGAGAAAGGACGCACCCGGCGCCCACAGTGGCATCCGCGTAAAAGCAGGAGCTCGGCGCCGAGAGCGTGCATTTTACATCGTTATTTGATCCTTCTGCCATATTTTGTTTCTTTATTCCCAGGCGTTCTTCTCCTCTTCCCCTTTTCGTAGGACTTCCATTAGTCACGCGTATATTGCGGCGAGTACTGGGCGGAACTTTCGGCATATATCAAGGCACTTATTTAATCACCTCTGTCGTAACAGGGCTGGGCGGCTGAAATAGGCCTATGTGAGAAGAGTGCCACAGCCCCTGCTACATGATTGCCCTCATATCTGAAATCTCAGGTTTTATGCGAGACCACTACAACTTCCGAGTAGACAGTGCATTCTTCGCAGCTGCCAGCGGTTTGGCTCGCATCAAGACCTTTGTGTGTGTAATTGAGCCACAGCAGGCAAAAAATACTACGGTGTGCTCATGGCATTAACGGGACTGATAACTGAAATTTAAGGAACCATTTTTGTAGCGGAATGGAAAATTTTAAGGTTAAGGTTCAACGCATGTGTTTTTTATTTAGACTCTGGGGCGCAAGGGTTATTGCAAGCCGGCCTTATATGGTTAAACGCAAACAGCCAGCTAATTGAAATATAGGCTTAACAGCTACGTGAAGTGGAGAAAAAATAAATTTGGATTTCAATTTTTTATTGCACTCTTTATATTACATACCAGAAATTTTTCAGTGCATAACGGGCACTTCAGAATATACAATGCAGGACTACAGCTAGACCGAAGGTATTTCATTTGTCGGCATGCCATACTTTTATGAGAAAAAGTGCTTGCAAAAGAAAGCGAAAGATCACAGTTGCTGCATTTGCGGTTAATGTTGGAATATAAACTTTCTTGTCAACATTCCATCATAACTCGACTGTTCCACGTAACAAACAAGGATTATTCAAGCTGTTTCCCGCTGAAAAGCAAACTAATTTTACGGGCAGTTCAAATGAGCAAATGTGTCTCTACAATGACAGGAGTAAAGTCATGGTGCATGTAATGATGCATGGTTATCGAAGCCTTGGTGCATTAGCTTGAATACTGAAGCCGAAGAGTCTTTACGATGGAGGCTGAAGGCCTCACTACAACTATTTGCAAGGAGTACAGTTCACTGGATCTCTGTATTCCTCGCACCAGAGGTGGTCAGAGACGGTTTGTTGACATGGAAGACTGAAGGTTCATCTTCGCACCAGGGGTGCTCCGTCAGAGACGGTCTTGCGATGAGTTAAGATGCAGGCATGAAGGGAACACTTGAAGTTTATGTACAGAAATTTACATTACATACATGTTTAGGCCCAGGAGACAAATTAAGCGGCAAAAAGATGAAAGAACAAAGAGTGGAACTGGCTAACACTAGGGGAGGCCCCTACTCGGCATAGCCGAATATGCATTACATCTGACCTAAGGCCAGAACCCTTTTTCCTGCTCCGGGCCCCGGTTTTAAAGACCTAAAGGCCCGGTCCACATTTCGTAGCACCCAATCATGTTACACTCCTAACATGATTGGTTCATCAAGAAGATGACCAGCCCTCCAGATTCCATGAGGTAAATCACCCTCTCCATCTCAAAATAAAAGCAAAAACAAACCCAAACGCACAGTCGCGCCAGCACATGCGCGGTAAAACATTCTCTCCCTGGTAAAATAAAAGTAAAAACAAATGCAAACACACACTCATGCCAGCACGTGCCGTCCGTTTCCCCGATGACCCTCGACCTTGGCGTCGTCTCGGAATTGGGGATCATCGGGCTTAAACGGGCAGTTACCGCTGTAAGCCACTGCGAACTCGGACCCGCGTTCCTTGGCGACTTAAAGGGGCCCCGAAACACTATCTTAGTTGACTGTTTTGCCAGTTCATCGCATACAGTGATGGTTGGTTGGTTTATGGGGTTTAACGTCCCAAAGCGACTGAGGCTACGAGAGACGCCGTAGTGGAGGGCTCCGGAAATTTCGACCACCTGGGGTTCTTTAACGTGCACTGACATCGCACAGTACACGGGCCTCGAATTTCTCCTCCAAAGAAATTCAACCGCCGCGGCCGGGATCGAACCCGCGTCTTTCGGGCCAGCAGCCGAGCACCATAGCCACTGAGCCACTGCGGCGGCGCATACAGTGAGTTATAATGGTGCTATTAGCGTCGGTAATAACGCGTATATTCCGTTTTTTAATATTTTAATGTCCTCCCAAAAACAAATGCATGGTTCTGATAGTGTCCCCACAGAGTGGCAGGTTTTAGCAGCGGATATGACATCACCTGGCGCGAGCTTGATGATTGGACAAACAGTAAATATACTGCAAATTGTGTGAATAGATAGAGACGCATGTTTGTCACCTGTCTGCGCTTCATGTTAGATCAACAAAAACAACTTGTTTGTCTTAGTGAAAAGCCCTGCAAAGCAAGTAAAATAAAAATACACCACCAGGGGCTCTGGCGTGGAAACGACGCTGCCAGTCTCCGCAAGAACGAGTTACAGAGAGCAGGCAACCATGGAGTCCAAACTTCCGCGACGTGCTCTGGTAGGCTGTTTTGATTGGTTGCGCCAGGTGCCGTCATTGGGAGAGCGAAATAGGAGTGGGAAGCCTCGCCAAAATCGAGTTGAGGGCAGCGTTTTGTTTGCTTGTATTTTGAAATTTCTTCATTGAATAACTCCCGCTCCTGTGCATCGATTCCTGTAATTCTTTTTAAGTCAGCATCTGTGTGACATAAAGAATCCACCTGAAGTATAGCCGGTATCCCCCCAAGCAGTGTTTCGCAGCCCCTTTAACTCTAGTAAATCTAGTAATGAAATAGCAAAACACTTATCGGCGATGGGGAGGGAGCGTTGCTTTTCATCGAAGGGCGCACTCGAGCGAGCGTATCTACAATACAATATGTCGAGCTCTTCTGAATGAGAAAAGCGCTATGCACTTAACAAAATATAACCCGTTATAAGAGAAGTTTTACCCAGATGCGATCACGTGGTGGGAAACAGCGATAACGCCAAGATTTCACCACAGGATGCCGCATCAGTCTGTTTTACGCGACTTTCGACGGACAAATTAATACAAATCCTCGTTCTTTCTATACTAGGTCTCAATTCTTACGATATTGGACAAGATATATTTATTTTGACCATAATCACATGACACGTTCCGGTAAGTTGTCGATCCCTTTAAGCGCGCGTTGAAACCTTCATGTAAGATTGACTAACACATATTAAGCTTGAAAATAGCTCGGGGCGCACACTCGTGAGTCAACACCATGTGCACATGGTAATTAACAGTAAATCGGGAAGTATGTGTTTTGAAAGCTTGCTAAATGTTGTTTTCACAAGGTACGAGTGAATATGACGTACACGGCAGGTCGTTCGTCTATTCTTCACGCGAGCTCATCTCGTCAGTATTATCGATGCACACAGGTTTAACTACACACATCAAGCGTAAACGCTAGAGTGCCGTACCGGGTAGACGCGCGTCTATTCCAAAATTCTGTACTTAACAACGCTGCGTCATTTAGCCACCGGGATTCGTGCATAAAAGTTACATAAACAACAAGCAAATTAGCATTGCTAATTGCCACTCAGTTCGCTTAGCTGAGCGAAAAGCAGCCAATGACCTCGTTATGGCTGCTCGAAAACCCCTCTTCTTTGTCCTTTTTCAAACCGTAAATACACGTGCTCGCGAAAGAAAAAAGAAGATAAGGAAGGCAGTTCGAAGCGCCATTAACGATCTCTTGAAGTCAGGAAGTAAGAAACCAACTCAGTCATTAGTCAAATGGCTGCGAGCCACTATTGTCTCGCATTTTTTCTTAAACACGGGCGCCAACCTACAGTGCCTCCCGTACCCAATATTTGCCACTTCACGAGAAGCGTGGCCCATAAAAAGAGGAAAGCCGTGCAGTCCATAATTATCCGTACCTTGTCCAACGCTACGGCGAACGTCATCATGTTCTCAAGTGGCGAACAAAACGACGTCCATTTGTCCCAGTAGTGATCACGCCGATATTATTCGCCGGTTAATGGGCTTCGGCAGCAGAGAATGCATTGTTATAGCGTCAGATGGTACAACCTTGCACGAGTTGGTGCGTTTAGTCATCTGCACGTTAAAAAAATGCAAGCAAGAATAACAGAAAACTTAGAGAGCTCACCGAGAGTTCCTGCTTCTGCGAGACACTATTCAGTTTGCTTATCTCAGTTTAACGAGATCATCGTTTTAATTCGATCGTAGGTGCTTACACATATTATAAAATGAAAAATAATTGATGATGCTAATCCTAATGATTATAGCATAGAATTTTATTCTTTTGGTCAAAGAGCGCAATGGCACAAGATATCTTTCGTTACACAAGATGAGGTCAAAGACCCATTTCCCAAGAATTTTACCCCAGACAAGCCATGCACTAGGCCAACGGAAAACTTGCACCCATTGTATCACCAGTGAGTGCTCAGCGGCATTGGGGATCGAACCCTGCACCTTTCGCATGCGAGGATAATTAAAAACTTGACGCTGGCTTAAACAGCTCAGCAGCAAACTACTTCTACAAGCAATAGCATTCGTGAGAATTTGTAAAGTAAGGTGCTTTCGGACATCTCATTCATTCTTCTAAATAAAACACAATTTCACCTCGAAACTGACTACGCGTTTACCTTCAAAACTTTCCTCGAAACGGGGAGTAATTTTTCTGGTAAGCCCCTTCTATTATCGATAGGTTAGTTTTTACTGTTTGTTTCGGTTTGTTTGGTTTTTGTTCGGCGATTTATGAAAGTAGTGAGCTAAGAGTACACCTTCCAAGAATCCATTTGCATTGCATACCTGAAAGTCGAAAACAGAAAAGCTTTACACCCCAGCACAAGTTGCATGGGCGACGCCTGGTCATAGTGCGGGCTTTCCTCTCCCCTTCTGAACTTCCCCGCGGGCCTTCGGAAGAGAGACTCGAAATCGGAAGCCAGTTTCACAGACAGAGGGGGCTCCGCCACGATCGATGCATCACTCACGCTGGCCTGGATGGACTGAAACAGCGATCGAACTTTTTGGTCTAACTGCGGGAAAGCAGCGTCCCTGTACGGGGCACGACGCAGACGCACTCGACTCGATGCGCTTAACTCCGCCCCCCCCCCCCCCCCTCCCCCCCTTCTCGTCTTTTGTCGACAGTCGTTTCTATCGCGCCTGACATTCAGGCCCGTGCGATCCTCTTTCGAATTCGATTTTAGCGGCATTACTAAGCGGGAATAAAAGTACTTTCGATCGAGATCCATACTAGCTTTGGGGACCTAGGGTGTTCAGGGTACGTGGCCAGCGCCCGAGTCAAGCCGATTCCTGGATTCGTTCATGCGGGCCGGTGTTCACAAATTCCAAACTTTTCCAGAATAGGGAAAAAGAATTTTGCGAATCCTAAGTTAGGGCCACTGAGCGCTCGCTCTAGCGCTAGATTACACAGGAGCGACTTGCGATGAAGCGGCATAGATTTGTAAAAGCGCACGCATACAAAGAGGAAGAGAGAACGGCGGACATACGAGTGCAAGTATCCAGCAGTTTTTCATTGACAGTGGAGCATATACTGCAGGTGTTTCAGGGAAGGGGATCAATAATTTTTAATAATAGGGTTTTTGAGGCAAAGGGAAGCTTTTTCAGCATAGTAATACCACAGTGGGCGGACATAAAGAAACAGGCGAATCGCGTTAACTAGTAAAGTGATTAACTAAGTTCTAATTGTTAATTTTCCCCATTAAGAGATTTGTAGAGATTTGTAGCCGGCTGTTAGTAACAGCCGTATCAGTTTTTAGATTTCCGAGAACGCTATTGCGCTCAGCGCTATGGCTGGACAAAAACGGGATATTTCTAATAGTTACGTGCACTGGAGGGGTTGCTTTGCCTGCATGTTGTTCGAAAGCGCATGTATTTTGGCACAATTTTGTAGCCACAGCGGCGGGGATAGTCGCGTTTTCGCAATTTTAAAAACTGATACGTTACTAACGGCTGGCTACACATCTCTAATTGCAGTGAGATGCTTACCTGTCACAGTTAAAAAGCTAACTATTAAATTTTAGTTAATCACCTTACTAACATTGTTCGCCGGTTTTTTGACGTCGCCAAAACTGGTATTGCGATGGCGCAAAAAGCTGTCCTTCACCTCAAAAAATCTATTTTTAAAAATTAGTGAGGTCAACTTCCCTGAAACACCTGGTTGTGTTCTTCGCTCACGATGTCATCAAGTAACATGGCGACGAGAGTGGTCGCACAAACTTGGTTTAGCAGTCGAGAACATACCGGGTATGCACTAGCACAAGGTGCGCCGACTTTGCTCATCACTTCTGCTTTTATTAGAGAGCTTTGCAATAGCGTATGTAAGCTTACTAAATCTAAACCCAAAGCTTTTGCAGGCCATTACGCTGTATGTCACACTCGCACTTAGTTCAGAGTATGCAAACAGAGACGAAACGATAACATCAACCATAGTGGCGCCATCTGGTTATCAGAAGAGGAGCCACTTTTGTCTGTAAACCGACGCTCCTGGTTAGACTTAGGTGCGGTAGAAATGTCTAAAAAAAAAAAAAATAGAGCAAATTTATCGCTCATACGCTTTGTTGTAGGTG
The DNA here is from genome assembly GCF_055824585.1 of Amblyomma mixtum. Lineage (NCBI taxonomy): Eukaryota > Metazoa > Arthropoda > Arachnida > Ixodida > Ixodidae > Amblyomma > Amblyomma mixtum. The sequence goes on along the minus strand of NC_143017.1, from coordinate 88,503,904 downwards.
AAAAGAGGCCAAATGAAAGCCCGGTTCCCCACTTATGGCTAGTAAACGGACTGAAAATTCAGTAAAAACTATTAATTCACTCCGAAGAGGCACTGCTTCGCAGCGCATCACGTTGGAAACGCTACTTTAGCGTACGCAAGGTCCACGCATGGTAAACTCGGAAACTAGCATACGTATCGCGAGCGCAAGTTAAGGCTCTATTTTAAATATATCATGTGGTGCACGCATTACGATCTATGCTAGTTCTTCGCGTATGCTTTCCCTTAGCGTGTTTGGGTACGCTTTACTTCATGAAACTGCCTATTATCTAAGATTCTGGCCCTTACTTCTTTGCTACTACTTCGCGCGTTGGGAACGGCTGCGCGTAATCATACTCTCTGCCATGGAATAAGATAAACACAAGCGCCGCCTACAGTACGCTATAATACATTCGACGCAAGCTGATAACGCCACGTGGACGCCTCGGCGTCAGGGTCTCCCAGCGTCTCCCTATCTCTCTTTAGACGTGGCGTATTTGGGCATGCTTTCTCTCTTTTGGCACCCTCCGCACAGACACGATTACACCGACGCGCCGTCTACTGACATTGCTGCGAAATGATATGAGAGTGGTGAGCGCCGGGCGGGTAGGCGGCTGGAGAGCTCTACCTGCAGGGCTTCTGAGTTCTGATCAGTTTGTGACGCCATCTATCGCTAACACTGCGAAGCTTCGTCTCAATGAAGCAGTTTGTCGTATGTATTCTTTTACGTTCTGCTTGTACTTCTGTGGTTCGCCGTTCGAACAGCGGCAATTTCGGCGGACGTATCCGTTCCCGTGTGCAAAAAAAAAAGAAAGAAAAATTGTGCCATTGTTGCAAGTGCACAAGAAATAGTAAAATGTCCAGGTTGTAAGATGAAGAAGCAGCATTGATTAGGCAAGCAGCTGCATCTCGTCGAGTAGCCTGCACGTGCTTGGCCTGCAAACAAACCGTGTTGCTCTGTACGACCACCCTACGCTGCCATTCCTACAGATGACGTCGTGAAGGTAGGATATAATAAATTCCTCAGCGTCAATAAAAACAACAGTTGCAAGTTAGCTCTCGTGGTGTCCATTCTGTCTGAGTCTCTCTGTGCGTGCTTTCGCTTTCTAGAGGTTATGGCGTCAATTTTCTGAACGTCGTTAGCAGGGGACACCGCATCCTGCTTGCGTTGAGTGTTGGGAGTGCAGAAAAATCTCGGGAACACAAGACTCGAAATTTTACTAATTCAACAGGGTGCATTTGTATCCACCTCATCTTCACCGCATAGGCAAGTTAAAAAAGCACTGGACTTCTGTTTTTCATGTCTTGTCCTTCGATATTTTTACGCTCCTGTATTGCACTAATTTGATGCATTGGCGGTTATTATGCCCACAGTGTCTGTCTCAAGACAACCGGAATGGGTGTCCCACAAAGCTTCATTGTGAGCTTTGGATTAAAAAAAAAAATCAAGTTGCATCGGCTCGCCGAGGCGCTTATTTGTACCAAACACTGACCTCTACCTGCTGTTGACAGTATCTATGTGCCCTCTCATGAGTTCACTGAACTATCAAGAATTCAACTCTTCGATAACGCAATTAATAGAAGAAGTATACAGGTACTATTTAACAGCTGTAATGGAACCGTAAGACGAGTTACTCTTAGAAAACCCGCGCTAATGGCTATTTCATTACGAAGGAAAGAAAAGATGGCATACTATACTATAAGCACGGTCTTCTTCCTGTTGTAGTACCCAGCAGCGCTGTTTTTTTTTTTTTGAGAATGTTCAACCTACCCGGTCCCTACTTTGCTTTATTAAGAGTTCCTCTTCAGCGAAAAGGAAATGCTGGCTCACCTGCCTTGCGGCGATCAGGCTGACAGACTGGCGAGCCTACCAGCCCCATTACACATAGATTCCCTCGACCTCAGGATGACCTCTCAGTTGGATCTCTCAGCAGCTTTTACTCTCAGGATGATGAGTGCGAGTTCACAAGGCAGTGAGCCAGATCACTCGGGGACCACTTGACCCTTTTACTGAATAGGGCGTAGTGACTTAAAAATGTTCACGTTTCCTAGACAAAGCAGGATTTTAAATATGATACCGCTGGAGGGGGCAAAATACGGTTAATATGCCACTATTACACTATACGCCGAACACGTTATTTTCCCATCTTTCAAAAAGCCAGGATCGTGCGGAGAACACACGTATTAGTGCGCAGCGCTTGCAGCCACGGACAGAACTGTGCATTTATTATGACGACTTCTGATATAAAACGAGTTGCACCTCCCCTGCGTGCCTTTTATTGGCCGCCGATCCCTGCCACCTACGGCGCTTCGATCCTATCGCAAGCCGAAAGCCGGGACGCCGCTGAATAAGGCAGGGAAACTCGGAGTGCTTGCTGACTTACGGCTTTAGTTTCTCGTGCAACAACCCGGTTTCTACTTCAGACCGTAACTCTTGGTATGCAGCAGAACTATTACATGAGATATACTATATATTCAGATCAACCATCTTGAGCTCCATTTCGAGGCTACAAATTTCACAACCTAGCTCGCGATCTGCATAACTTGTTTCAGCCTTTCTTTTGAATGGTGTTTGCAGAAAGTGTTCTTTGTCATTTGAAACGCTGTGTCCCGCGAATCGTATAATGATGTTAAGAATGTTGTGCTTTGCACTAACCGATGGTCCTCGTTACGCAAGCCAAAAATGTGAAATAATGCTTTTTATTGCCTACTACTCCGCTATTTGGATACGTGTTTCAGGCCTTCATGTCCTTGTTTATCTAATTTAAACTATCATCATATGCATCTTTTTGTGCCCCTTTCTTCCGCCTTTAATATATGGGAGTAAAAAATTATAGCGACACCTACGTCGCCTCATTATTTCTGAAATGGCCGATTATGACTGTTTCCGTCTCCAAAACGTGTTAAATTATTATTAGCAGTATAGGTGCTCATACAGACAGCGGCGGATTGTTGATCTAACTACGCAGCAACACCCCTCCTCTGATGTTAAAATTACATGATGCCAACTAAGAAAAATAAAGCCGCCTAAGGTCATCTTAATGCTAAAATGAACTCGCTATGGTAATTTTTTGCCGCTACGAAGTGCGATTTTTGGTATCCTGCTGGTGTTTAGTTTAAAGCCGCCTATAGAAATGAATTGCACTGCGCCAAGTAATCTTTGTCTGCTCAAAATAACAAACGAGCTGTCGTAGCGACCACATCCGATCAGATAAAACAGAGCTGGAGCTCCTGCTTACAAGTTGATGAGCTCCACACGACACTAAACCATCCCTGAGGAAGGTGCAATAACCCCGTTTGCTCGCGTCCTTCAATGGGTCGCCAACAGTGTTGGATCCTGCGTGTAATAAAATATCGAATGACACAGCCATAAATGATAGGCAAGTCAGTTTTTGAATATTTATTTATTTATTTACAAAATACTGCAGCCCGAGGGCCAAGCAGAGTGGGCAATATAACAACAGCCAAAGATCACACCAAACTTCAAAAAAAAAGAAGAAAGAAAACAGACAATCACTACAAAACACCTGTATGATCAACATAAAGGCAGTCAGAAGTAAAAGGATTGCTGTATGAACAACATTGTCAAAAAGAAAAAAAAACAGGAAGAATATTATAAAACACCAGACGTAGGATTCCAAACAGAACTCAGATGAGAGGGGACAAGCGTTCTTCAAAATCATGAACATTACGCGCGGAAAAGACGAGAGCTGGCAAGCTGTTCCACTGAGCGATAGTGCGAACAAAAAAAGAGTTTTTAAAGAGGTTTGTACGGGCAAAGATCGGTGTAAGGCTGTGGTCATGAACGTTCCTAGTATGCCGGGTTAAGCGTGGGCGCAGGTAGTCCTTGGAAGAGAAATTAAACTGTTGGTGATAAAGTGAAAAAAGAAATTTTAACCTAGCGAGTGCTCTTCTTTTTTCCAAGGATGGAATATTATTTACAGACATGATGGCGGACGGTGAAGCATTCCTATGATAACTGTTGAAAATGAACCGGATTGCTTTTCTTTGTATCATCTCTAGTGAATGTATATCTTTTTTGAGAAATGGATCCCATGACACACTAGCATATTCAAGTTTAGGTCGAATGTACGTGTTGTATGCTAATAGCTTCACGGACTGTGGGGAAGACTTTAATTTGTGGCGGAGAAAGCCAAGTTTCCTTGCAGCAGCAGCGCAAATTTTGTCGACGTGACTAGTCCAACTAAGGTGCTTATTTAATGTTACGCCGAGGTACTTGTAGTTGTCAACTTGCAGTAGGTTTTCGTGGTTCAGTGTGTATGTAAACTGGAAGGGATTCTTCTTTTTCGTGACCCGTAGGAGAACAGTTTTATCAGTATTTACTTCCATTAACCATTCCGCGCACCAATCTGCAACTGCATTAAGGTTTATCTGTAAGCGTGCTTGATCCTGGTTACTATTAATAGACTTAAAGAGAATGCAGTCATCTGCGAATAACCTAATACTTATAGCTGCAGTGTCAATGGCCGAAACGATGTCATTGATGTAGATGAGAAAAGAGATAAATTAGCTTGAAGAAATGTGACCGTGGACAGAGATAATGTATAACCCGGGAACTTTTTTTCAGTGTGTAATTGGGGGGGAGGGGGGGGGGGGGGCAAGACAGAATTAACGAATAAAAACAAACTCGAACTTTTATTTACCTCTAACATTTTTATTAAAATTGTTTATTAAAGCGTTTAAAACTTCTTGTTTATATTTTTTCTTATTTTGCATTTTTCAAAGGTGTACGTGTTAGCGCATATAAAACGAATTGAAACGAGCATTTTTAAAAAGTTGTACAAACGAGGAGTCATTGGCTGCGTTGAAAAGGTGTGCGAATACTAGTGCGTTCAAATTCTGCTCATCATGCTCATGAACAGTAGACAGACAATGAACTTCTGTTCGGACATGATTGGTTTAGGTTACTGCAACGTAATACTTTACGACTGCGTGTACAAAGTAAATTAGCGGAGCCACCCCCCTTGTGCTTTATATCAATAACGTCCTAGAATTGGGACGTTTGTCAGAAATCTGATCTCAGAGCGAGCAGTCCAAGACTGGGGGAGAGGGCGGGCTTTGCTCCCTCTGGAGAAATGGTGAGAGGGGGGGCGGGGGGGGGGGGGGTACAGCCGTTACTTCTCCCAACATCTTTCGTTTACGAAATGCATTCTGGGGAAGATTGTGCGGGGGGGAACCGGTACAGAAAGGAGTGCTAGGCACTTGAGGTTTTTGTAACCATCATAAGCGAAAAAAGCGGGCTCTTATTCGCCTTCTCTGAGTGGCAGTAAGCACGTCTCTCACACTGGGGCTGCACGGAAAGTCTCTCCTTCCGAGCACTGAGGCAAGTCTTGGAGCCATCGGGCACATCCCGCTGATTTTTCTCAAACCACAACTCGCTCCCACACAGCACACGCGCGGTAAACGCGATAGTTCATAACTTCTGGCTGACTGCAGGCTAAAATAGTTATCGCTTGCGCTTAATTCATCGCGCCGCACCGTCGCTTCTATTGGCTCGAAGAACCTCAGCGCGCTTGGCCTCTTGGTGTCAACATTCGACAGCCTCGCACTGAGGTAGTGACTTGAATTTCTTGCACCAGCGCCTATGTCTGTGCGCAGCTGTTAAAGCGGCGTTTTTTTTTTTTTTTTTTTGCGCAGCCACCTCAACTTGTATCGGCAGTTGACTTAAAGGCAGCGACCACTGGCCAAAACGTATCATGAGATTATAGCGGAAATGCAAAGATTGTGCCTCAGGCTGTAAGAACTGAGCACATCAATACCGAAGAAGCAAGGATTTATAATTTTAGGTTCTAATTGGAAATCGCATAAAACGAAGTGAAGTGCCATCTTGGAGTGAAACCTTGCCATTAACAGTGTATCTCATCAAGTGACCATAACGCGTTTTAAGCGATTCGTTTTAAGCGCGGACAGTTTTTTCTTCTTTAAGAAGTGTTCGTCATGTGTTATTATAATTGACGTTCTCTCTAGCGGGCCCTTCGATTAAAAGAAACGCTGCCTTCGCATGGTCGACCATCTATTTAGTTTTTCGCACTAAATGGCGCCACAGTGCGTTGCATTTATAGGGTGGAGCGGCAACTACGGCCCACTGAAACTTTCGCCGATGAGGCGTACATCACTGCGCTGTAACGGCTTTGGGCGTGGAAATTAAAATGGACTCTATTTTATTATAATGAAAACGTCTCATCATTGTCTGGTGGTGAGATTTTTATTAGTTTTAGTTACAGTGCTTCTGCCGACGTGCAATCGCCATCGGGCTCCGAGATCATGGTTTCCAGCATCAGGATACGGGCGCATGCACTGAGTGATAATTGTGGATAAAAATGTTTACAGCGTCTCAAATGGAAACGGGAATTTTAGAGAGCAAGCTTAAAGTTGCGGCGCAAAAAAAAAGTTGCGTGCTTAAAACTCAGTGTTTGGCCCCTTTAAAGAACGCGTACTGCCATAGTGCTGCAATGACACAACATTGACCGGTAGGCCTTTAGGCGCTCATCTCCATAGAGAGAGAGAGAGAGAGAGAGAGAAGAATTTCATGCTAGAAAAGAAAAAAAAATACGCTCGTGGCCAATTGGTCGCGTATCCGTCTGCTGTGTTGGGCGGCTCTCGGATAGTGGATTTGAATGCTATTGTTTCAGCCCCTTTCCGCAGTTCTTTAGCAGCGGTCCAGTATCTCTGTGGCGTACAGAAAAATTTACCTAGCACTCTTTTTATAGCTTCGAACGATTTCGGTGAGCTCGGAATGATTTCGTAAACGCCACAATATTAGGGAGGGACAATTGTGTCACGCAGGTAACTTCCAGGAGAACAGAACTGCGTAATTTTTTTGCATACATGACGTTCATTCGCTTACATACTTTCTCCACAATTTGGCAAAATGTGGAGGCAGCAGTTGGGGCAGGACTCTTGATAGCCTATCATTATTATGCGAAACAAATTCATTGCTAACTTGGCAAGATCGATATATTCAGATCACGTGAGGTTCATCAGTGCCATCGCTGCAGATGTTACCTTGAAACTGAAGCTTACGGTCAGAACTCGTGCGTCGTTTTTTATGGCTAAAGTGGTGAGAGCTATACAAAAATACTATCTTGAAACGGGTCTAAACTCTTGTTAAAACAATGAACTTTTAACAAAAGCACCTTTTCTCATGTGCACATTATGTTAAGAAACAAACTTAGCTGACTAAACTTGAGGGAAATTGTAGCTTTGCGGTAATGGTGACGGAGGCGGATTAGCACAACCCTTATAAAAATGGTCTACAGACTTTCTATAGACTTCTTATGCACTCGAGTGCCCCCCTATAAATGTTTACGTTTGACTGTTCATAGTGTATAGACTTTCTATAGAACAAAAGTGTGCTAAAAGTGCATGGCCATAAATCTATAGATTGTGATAGACCCTCTATGGGGATTGTATTGTCTATACACAAATCTATAGAAATTGTCGATAGAAAGTCTATAGATAGATACATAGAGGGGGAAAGGTAGGGGTGTCAACCAGAAAGGTTTCCGGTTGGCTACCCTGCACTGGGGAAGGGAATGAGGGGATTGAAGAGGGAAGAGAGAAGGAACGGAAAACACAGTCACAATCTATCAATCAAAAGTCTATAAACTTTTGATTGACAGATTATTTTGGTGACTTTATAGGCAAACGAGAATGGCCAGTCTACAGACTGTCTAAAAACATTTTGCAGGGGCACGTCCTGGACCGCGCATTAGCTCCCTGCATTTATGCTTCTTCAAAAAGGCAGGGACACCATCTCCAGCGCGTTACATAAACGCTCGTAACGGTGTTTACAAAAACTATATCTGTACCGCAAGCGTTCATCCAACACGAAGAAGAAGAGGAAAAACAACACCGAATACATGTCTTCGATCTCCCAACTACCAGGTCCCTTGTCGTTGCGTCGTCCAATCTGTCAGCCTAAACCCTATTACTACTCCCTTTCCTCTATAAATGCTCCTCTTTCCAGCAGTTCACCGCCTGAGTCTTGCCCACTCCCCCGTAGCGGGCATGTGCCACTTTATCTGAGGCCAACCAACCAACCAACAATGTCTACATTGTCGACAATGAAGTCCGCGCTGTTAACACAAGAACAGAGACCACAGGCAAAGATGGTTTTGAAAAAATGTTATGTAGCTTTGTGGCACAAGAAGGTATGGTACGCCCGAATGTCGTTTGCACATTGCAGCCTACAAACTAGTTCGGGCATGCAAAGACGTAAACATACGCCACATAGAACTACTAGTTACACAAAACAACACAAGAAACTGGAGGATACTCGACTGAGCTGCAACCCGTGCCAGCACGGTTCTATCTTACACCCGAACAAGTTTGTCCAGTTGAATGTCGCAAGAATAAGAGCTCGCACATACCTTCGTCCTGGACTTGACCACCCGTGAGGAGGACCTCCTCCGACTGTTTCTTCCTCAGGGCTCCTTTCCTGCTCGAAAAAATAAGTAACAGGTCAACGAAGAATAAAGAAGCAAACAAAAAAATGAGCAAAGCAAAGACCGTTCAAACAGCGACAGGAGTGCAAAAGCTGAAGCTTTCTTCGCGGCATGTGCAGAGGATCAGAGCAAAACATTAACAAACAAGACAGCCGCAGGTTCCAGTTCTGCGGGTCTTCTTGCTTTGCTGCCGCCCTCCGCGTCGGGCGGCCTGCGTGTATACGCGAAAGACGGGTAATTACAACGGCAGCGAAAGCTCACCGGGGGCACTGCACAGCTCGGGCGTTAGCAAAAGTCGGAGGGGGGGGGGGGGGGGGGGGGGGGGGGGAGTCTATGAAAGACTGAGGGAACTCGAGCGAGTGGACTGAAATCTCCCGCGGCGGGTGATCTATGAACTGGCGTCAAGAGGAACCGATACCGCCTGGAAAGTGGTGCTGTCAGCTTTCGACTATGTGGGCAACCGTTGTGCACCCGCTCCCTTGAGCCTTATGAAGAGGCCAATGCTGTGTTTTGGCACGCTTCGAGTCAGCGTAAGGACGTAAGGACGCATACGTACACAGGTGCGCATGTTTGTGTCTACTCAAACCATTCAGTCTGAGCGCTGTTTTTGATAGAAAACATTTGTGCAAAACAGCACAAGTAGGCGCGATATTATGTGTTCACACGGCGTCTGACAAAAACGCGAAAATAGAGAAAAATGGACCGGTTGCAAGCGTGAACTGTACATGGCTTGCTGCCTCTCATTCTGCCTCCGAACTGAAGTAGGTTTAGAGAACCTGGTGAGCACAGCATTACGGTGAAATTAATTTCGCAATTTTGTCTAGGGCTCCTCAGAACACTGCGCTTTTGGAATGTTTATGCACACGTCTTCGATGTTTGCTTCACCAGACCAAGGTTTTGTGCACGAAAATTGTGGTTCATACCTCATTAATCATCGACACGCTTTAAAATTTTTTTCATGTCACCGAACCACCCATACTATCGGCACGTACCTCATGCACTACATTATTTAACTTTTACCTTGATGAAAGGAGCCTGTCTGCGAACGCGAACATATTTGTGTAGTTTTGCTTTTGTTACCAAACCCTGCCCATGCAGCAACTAGCTGCATGCAGTACATGAGGCGAAGCTCTTTGGCGGCTGGCTTGCTTTCTGATTCCGCTCTTATCGGACAGTCTGTGCCCTGAATGCACCTAGTCGGCAGCCGGCGGGGTCTGCGTGACGACATCGCACGCGGCCAGCATTTATAGACGTACGCGGGAGCTCAGAATTCAGTGAACGCTTCACCCGCACTTTCGTCTTTACCATCTCGTCTGGCCAGTTCGCCGTCTCGCTGGTGAGTATCTGATAGCTGTGGAACCAACGTCCCCCTCTCCCTTTTCTTTACTTTTCCGTCAAAATAAACTTTCCCCTGCCAGAGCAAACAGCGTGTAGACGTGCCACTATCTTATTGGTCTCGTTGGCACGTGGACAACAAAATGCGCATGGAGCTTCAGAAATATGCTGCTTCGATAACATGGCTCCGAAAACCTGGACCTTCGACAATATAAAGCTTCGACAATGGGAAGCTTGGACAACACGGAGCTTCAACAACATGGAACTTCGACAACATGGAGCTTCGACAACGTAGAGCTTCGAAAACGTAAGCTCCGACAACGTGGAGCTTCGACAACATGGAGCTTCGACAACATGGAGCTTCGACAACATGGAGCTTCGACAACATGGAGCTTCGACAACGTGGAGCTTCGACAACGTGGAGCTTCGACAACGTGGAGCTTCGACAACGTGGAGCTCCGACAACGTGGAGCTTCAACAACGTGGAGCTCCGACAACATGGAGCTTCGACAACGTGGAGCTTCGACAACGTGGAGCTTCGACAACGTAGAGCTCCGACAACGTAGAGCTCCGACAACATGGAGCTTCAACAACATGGAGCTTCAACAACATGGAGCTTCGACAACATGGAACTTCGACAACGTGGAGCTTCGACAACTTGGAGCTTCGACAACGTGGAGCTTCGACAACTTGGAGCTTCGACAACGTGGAGCTTCGACAACTTGGAGCTTCGACAACTTGGAGCTTCGACAACTTGGAGCTTCGACAACGTGGAGATTCGACAACTTGGAGCTTCGACAACTTGGAGCTTCGACAACGTGGAGATTCGACAACGTGGAGCTTCGAAAACGTGGAACTTCGATTACATAGAGGGACCACAGCATGAGGCTTCCACGATATGCAGCTTCCACAACAAGGAGTTTCAACAACATGGAGCTTCAACAAAACGCAGCTTAGCTTCGACGAAGTTGAACTTTGGCAACATGGAGATCTTCGAAAACACGGCGTTCTTCGACAAAATTGCGTGCTTTGGCAATATGGAAAGGACGAGGCAACAGCAATGCGAAGAAGCTCCAATGCGCACTGGTGTTGCCTGTTCGTTTCTGTACCCCTGTGCTGTTTACGCAGTGCTATCTTTAGCATCTTGCCATTGCTCGCTAATCACCGACGCGGGCAGCTTATGATACAATGAAATCGCGATGGAATCGAAATCTGTAAATAGAAGCTGTCAGCACGACAAGTAAAGACGAAAAAAAAAAAAACAGAGAAAGTCCATTTGGTTGATGTATGCGGCAAACAACACAGCGGAAGCCATCGATGGGTCATGCGAAAAAAAAATGCAACGTGCCGGTGCCCACGGTCAGACAGCGGACACGTTTCCGAGGCTTGTCGTAGTGTCCGTCGTGCTCCATTAATTGCGGCGGCACAGGTCCCCTGACGTGCGCCCGCCACGCTCCCGCGACGCTAACGGCAGTTTAATAGCCTTTGGGAGGGGGGGCTCAGATTAAATGGCCTTCCGACGACGTGCGTCGAACGCTGCGCGATGTGTGGTACGGAAACGAACGCGCTTTGAACGCCCAACCTCCCTTCCTCTTTCTTGTCTTCTCTTTCATGGATCGCGTACGGCAAAGTGCGCCTACACGCCTCCGCACACACGAAGCGTCGAGTGTTGACGTGAGTGTTGCTGCATACTGATATGGGCGATGCTTGTAACCCATCGACGAAGCCGTGTTTTTCACCTTCGCGATGCCGCTGAGCGCTTGTCGAAAGCATTCTCGCCACGCTGTCGAAGCGCTGGTAAGTTTCAGGCCAAGCTCGCCACTTAAACAAATGAGCCACTTTGTAAGACTGGCACATTTTTATATGATTTTAGAAAGTGCTTGGAGAAAAACAAGAAGAACAGTGAAATCGTGTCAACCCCCCCCCCCCCCCCCCGCCACACACACACACACACCCGCGTGCAATGCAGCATGTATAAAGTGTAAGCGTCGCGCACGTCTGCGCTTGCACGCAAAGATAACGGCAGTCTGATAGTATGTTTGCAACACATGCGTTATTGCATAATCGCAAACGGAAGAATGCCTCTTCGTGACGCTTGTCAGCGGAGGCGTGTGCCCTGGAGTGAAACGACACATGCAAAATCCACGCCAACGTTGCCTCTATACGGGCATGACACGCATTAAAGCGGAGAATCAGTTGGTTGTGTAGCTGCGAGTCACTGTATACGTATGCTATGCTGTGAACACCATTGCTGTGTTGGCGAGGACAAGGCGTAACCGCCGTTGTCGCTTAAATAAGTGCCGATACAGGAAAGTGTAACAATCGCTAGCGAAGTATAAAACTCGCAGGTTGTCGGGTACACAGAGCAATTTACCTTATGACCTAAATAACCAGTATATCTAAAAATCATGTAGGAGATAATGATATAATACCGAGAAAAATAACACACTCCGATCACCAAATGCTATTCTTTTAACGACTTTCTCCACATGCACCTTCTAAATGCTGTTCACGTATCAAATCACTTCGGCAGTCTACAGAATAACATCTTTAGCTGCTCAAACACTATACCGCGCACTCATAAAGAGTGGCCGAGGGATTCCTTAGAATTCTAGGCGGTCATGCGAGCACTGGTGCGCTTTGATGCATGACCAAGCTGACCCTCAACGACGGAGCATCCCGCGATTAATCCTACCCCATTCACTGCAACCGACTAGAAGTGCTTTTCACCAGCACCACTGCCGCCACTCTCGCAGGAACATTTTTGTGAATTTCAGCCGCTTGCCGCTACTCTAACTTCCCCCCATTTTACCTTTGTTGCACGCATCCAGAAGGCGTTAAACTTACCACCCTGCGTCAGCGGGCGCGAGGACATAATATACAGACCTCCCTGAGCACAATTAAGGCACTCTCCGAAGGTATGATAAAACACGGATAAGAGCAGTGATTGTAGTCGCCAATGAGATTTACGATTATTTCGGTTGTTGCCCCATGGTGAGCAGGCAGCTTCCGAAAAACAGCAAACTCCGGAAGCTCATCACGGTATTATACTTTGCCTTCCGAAGGGCGTGGCTGTCGTGGAAAAACACTCGGTACACGGGGCTTGTGAAGGCCAGTTTTACGGCGCCTTCGAAGCGTGAAACTTACATCCTCCATGCACCAGGCTACCATTGCGTTTAATATTACAAGTGCCCACCCGTGCGCTCGCCAACGGCGTTTTACTTGCAAAAAAGATGCGACAGTGTGGCGGGTGTATACAAGGATATATACAAGGGTATATATTCTTATGCAAGAACAAAGCTGAATGCGGGCCTGCACGGGTGCATCAAATAAAGCAGTGAAAAAAAAATCTAAACAATAACATTAAAGATCGCCAGCTATATAATCAGCCTTCGTACACCGCAGCTGCTGTTGTTGCTGTTTGTGTTTAAATCAACATGAACTCCGACGACGCCGCGCAGGCAATTAAAATTAGCACGTGATGACATAAATTTCACCGCCAACCCTTCCTGAATAATTAACGAAGCATGCATTGGCCCTCTTTTTGGCCCAGCCTAAATATGGGTGGTGACACGAAGGTGTACCGTCATCAAACCATGCGGGATTATGCAAATTAACAACCGGACACAAAGTATAACGATCCCCCGTGGTTGTGAACTGCATCTATGTGCATAAATTAATGTGCCACTAATCAGCAGGCTGCCATTTTAAGGTACGACTACACACGCAGATACGTACACAAACACTGACGCATGCACACACATGGAAACTTACAGCCACAGGAACCAAGGAGCGCAGAGCAAATATTTTTAATACTTGGTTTCTAACCAACGGGAGAATAATAAAAGCAGAAGATAAACCAACCAAATGCCGCCGTTGGGATCTGAACCCACAACCTCCGAATTACGTGTCCAGGGCTCTACCAACTGAGCTATGGCGACCGGTGTCAAATCTTCTGATTTCGAGACTATTTTATGTTTGAGTGACCTAACCTCACCGGTCCCACCGGCGGCCCATGTAGTTGTCTTTTCTTCTGCTTTTATTAATCTCTCCTTGATGGAAAAGCAAAAATAAAAAAAGACATCCTATATGCTCCTTGGTTTCTGTGGCTGTTGGCTTCTTTCATATGCATGTACAACGAGCCATTCATATATGCGCGGCGCATAAGATGGGACTCACTGCCATCCTTCTTTTATAAGATCGCGAATAGCAATCGCCGAGTCCACCTGTTCTTTGAGGAATTAATATCTAACGCTGCTTATGAAACGTTATTGACGCATTTATTATGAAGATTTGTTCGGCATAGGTTTGTGGTTATGCTCGCGTAACCGCGAGCTTGACAGCTCCGTGACATTGCGCTTACACTTTGGTTGAAGAAGCATTAGATTATAAGCCATGACAGCGTACACTTCCTGGATTCTGCGACTAAGTATTATGACCATACAGCGAGTAAGATTACACTAATCGGTGATTATTACAGTAGGGACATCTTTAAACACAGCATAAACGAAGCACACCCCGGACTACTGACTGGCAGGAACATAGCCTGGAGTAACGATACCGCTACACTCTTCCGGTGTTTACGCGAACATAATACACTGCTCCATTAGCGCCCCCGCTAAGGAGACAACCATGTCGCCAGTATAGGAGATCGACGCCTCAGGGAGCGTTGCGGTGTGTCGCGAGGAAAACCAGGCTGTATACACACACCACCCGGAGACACGGGTGCCTTCATCTGCTGCTCACACTAAAGGCTCGAACGAACATGACAGCGAAGAAGAAAAAAAAAAAAGGACGAAATGAAAAGACAGGCAGTGAAGGCGGAGAATACAGAAAGGAATCGACTCGACAGGCCCTCTCAGGTACGTAAAGAAGGAGATGGAGACGCTCCGCAATCAGCCTTCAGGCACGGACGATGCGGTGCCGCGCTTTGCGACGGCATTCTCCGATGTTTCCTCCCTTTTCGGCGCGGGGCCCAAAAAGGAAAATGCTGCGCGCCCCGAACAAAGAGGACGAAGCAAGCCTCCCACGCGACGAGTGAGCGGGCGCAGTGCGCTATCTAGTTCCGGAGTGCGTGTTGTACGCAGGCAGTCCTGCTGCTGTTGCTACCGCTCGCGCGTTGGTCGCCGCGGGGGATGGGAAATCCGTACAAGCAACCAGGTATACAGGCGCTTTATTCTTTTTACTTTTCGCTATCTTCTTGTTGTCCATCATGCACTTCTTCCCGCAGTTCCTGCGCTAAGCAGCCATACCTTGTGTTGCGTACACGGCCCAACCCCGTAAGTGCACGCTCTTTCCTTTTCTCCACCACTCTCACCCTCTCTCTTCCTCTCTCTCTCTCGTTCTCACGGCAGGAATGGACGTTTCTTGTAGTAAGTATGCTGAGCGCGCCTGGACACGGATGCTCTTGCTTCACATCCACAGCAGCAGCGTCCGCCGAACAACAAGCGCGAGGCCGGCCGGCCGGCACCGCCGCCAATGATGATCCCGTGTCGCGAAGAAAACAGCCGCCCCTTAATGACGCTCTCGGCTCGAGATGCTTGATGTTCGCCGGCGCCGCCGACATCGTCGCCGCTGCTGGTATCTCACCCACGAGCCAGTCGTCTAGCGTTTGTGTGTTTTGCGTGTGTGTGAGAAAGAATCTGTCGACGACTCCTTTGGGCGGCGGCGGAGGCTTTGGCAGGGGTTCCCTCGGCGAAGACGCACCGCTCCTCGCGGGTGCACATGTACTGCGTATACCTCGGGTCCCGCAGAACGCTCAGAGTGACAGAGAAACGAACAACATAGGAAATATAGACGACGAAGAAGAAAGGTTGCCGATATTTCGGTTCCTTCCCCCCCCCCCCCCCCTCCTCTCTGTTATTATTAGTTTCGGAGATTCGCGTTGCGTGCCTTGGAGTCATATTCCTGCTCTTCCCGAACGGGCAGGCGCTGCAGGAGAGTCGAGAACGCGCTTGCGCAGGTAAACACTGAAAGAGTGTATGGAGACAGCGCAGTGCTTTGATGACGGAATCAATCGAGTCTGGGAACGTCTCAAGAAGGGCAAAAGAGAAATTCAATCATTTCTCTCAATCAGGGGGGCAGGGGGAAGTCTGGTACTTGTTCGCTCGATTTAGGAGCCTTTTCATTCTTTTTTCACGTAAACGAGGAGTACAATTCGTGTAGTAACGTCACGCCACCGCAAAAAATAAAGCGGAAAGAAAAACAATCTTCAGCTCGTAAAGAAAAGCGATGGCGGCAGTCATGGTGAAAAGAATAAAAGGGAAATAAGCTGAGCGTAAACAATGTTTTGCCCCGAAATGTTAAGTAGCATTGTCTTGAAAACGGAAAACAAAAAATTTGCACTTCTGAAACCGTCGGGTGCAGCAATATTGTGAAGTTAAGCTTGCGATCCGCTCGCACGAGACTGACCTCAAGAAACCCTATTCAAGCAGCATCCAAGCGGCCGTGTTTTCGTGTTTTATGACTACACAGATAGCTGAACATTGTAGAAAGAACGTTTAAGTCGCTGCAGGAATCTATTAAATGCGGCAGGAATGTGAGCGCGATTCGAAGCAGGACCACCCTGGAGTAGATTCGAAGATTGCACGCATGACGCAACGCATGAACGTGAGCGGTAATTTTAAAGTGGAACGATTTCGCAGCGTCGGAATCTCTGCGCGACTCGCAGGGAATAAAAAGCGAACTAAAGGAAGGAAGCCTCGTTCGACCAGGAAGTTTCAAATACTTGTATTTACTTGTTTAGGTTGTGAATTCGGTGTCGTAATAGCTGAAGGCCCACCTCAGCAATAAACTTTTGGTGACGTTATTTCTTCCTCTGTAAACGCCCTGTGTCTGCCGGCATTAGAAGAGCGTGATTTATAGAAACGAGCCCTCGTTATTAATCGCCAAAAGTATGCAGTAGAGATCGTTCTGAGCCGAACTCACATAGGCCGAATTATTAAGTATGGCGAACAATGTGGGGCTTCATTCACCGACCCATTACTCACGTGTCCGTTGAACAATGTCTTGCGAACCTGACCGGTAAGGAATATTGGCAACTACGCTGCCGTCAATCTCACTGAATTGTAAAAGCTTTACGAAGCGGCCTGTACGCAACCATGTATGCAAAATCTTGCGAAGAGCAATACGCGGGAGTCATCGAATAAAAACTCATGAGAGACATCGTGAATAGACAGAGGCTATATATATTTTTCTGCAGTTCTTCATTCCAGGAGGGCGCGTATTCGCCTAGGTAGTGTTTTAGTTTCTTGTTTTTACCTTTAGGCCCGAACATTCATCTCACGAGACGCCAGAAGAGCGCTCGGCTGTATATTATAGGGCCTTTCATGAAGCACTGCCAGCGATTTGCGGATGCCTTCACCGTTCAAAAATGCATTATGCGAGCAGCGCGCTTCGGCTATAATTTCTCAAAACAAGGCCCCGGCACGTGTTCGAGTGCACGAAGTTGGCTCGGGTGCGCGGAACACTTTGGGCGCGCTCATAATAGTTTTGGGATACCCTTCTCCGGCCGGATCGACGTCGGGGTGCGCGACCCGTACACCCCTGGCCTGGCCCGGCCGGAGTTTTTTGGACGAAGGTATACGCATCCAACGCCGCGTTGCCCACACACATTGAAGATGGTCTTCACGAAGCGCTGCTTCCTGGGGGCTGCATTAAACGATCGGATTACGCAGTTCTTGAGCGCTGGTGCGCAGCGGCTGGAGGTGAAGTCGAAAGCCGTGTTTAGAGAGTCGAGGCGATGACCGTGCGCCGCGCCGGGATGGAACCCATCCCACAATTACTCGGGCATTCTCCTCCGGGGGGCGCCAGGGGTGCACCTTCTCACCCCCCTCCTTCCTCCTCACCCCGTCTCCTCCACCTCTCTCAAGCAAAGCGATCGGTCTGTCTGCAGCATAGAGCGGAGGTATGCTGTAGAGGCATACGAGGAAGGTGGGATGGAAGAAAGAGGGGGGGGGGGGGGGGGGGGGGCGTTACAGAGGGGTACATAGAGCGGGGCCAGTGTGTCCGAAGCGGAAAGTGGCCTTCGTAGCTGCAACGTTCGCGCCCATTGCGCATTAAAGTTGTGGCCGCCGCTCTGCAATGGGTTGCGAGACTGCGCGTGTGTATATTTTCGTGAGCGTTTACATGGATCATCATGGTCGCTGGAATGCGTTGATCTGGAGGACGTTGCCAAAGTTGTCTTGCGCGTTGAGTGGGAAAACAATATTGGCACCGCTGACACTCTGCAGAAGTTTTCGACCCAGAATTACTCGCAGTGTTGCTCTGTACACAACACTGCACTGCACAGAAGTTTTCAGCGCCAGTTTGAGATAAATTTGCTCAGGAGAAGGGAGGGAGGGAGGGAGGGCGAGAGAGAAAGAGAGAAAATGTTTTGAAATAGACCACAGAATCCCATGCATAGCGGAGATAGCGCTCGCACGTTTGATGAGAGCTTCCCGGGGGTGTGCGGAGATGCTGATGCAGTGGAGTGAGCCAGTTGTCTCACGAAACAGCACGCATTCGGACTGAGATTTGAGAAAGGAGCTGGGCCTCCTAGGGACCTATGAACGTAAAGTACAGAATGACCAATTCCGCGTGTATAGGCATTAACCTATGAACACTATCGAGGCATACCCTTAAGGCGGAGCTTAAGTGTGCACTCCAATTTTCGGTACTTAGCTTATATATACACTTACGCACTCCTGTCGTGATGAATAAGAGGCATTAAGTTCCGGAAACAAAATATTTAAAAGAATGTATTTACTTAAAAAAACAATGGCAGTCTACCATCTAACTGTGTGAAGCTCCCTTACAAGTGCGAGGAGCTTACTGTACCTCCTGATGTTCTCGCGCTTAGTCACGCGCTTGCGGATCCCGATCTCCGTGGATCCCCAACGCGAGTAGAAGACGGAAAGACAGAAGAGAATGAAGACAGAAGAGCGAAGAGAAATAAATACTGTTGTGATGATGTTAGCGAAATTTATTTGGCTCAACTTTAGAGTTGTGGAAATTTCATCGAAACTTGTGCTGCGTATCTGAAGTGAAACGCGGGCACAACGCATGTTGCGTCAGTGTTTGGTAACATTTGACTGGACACCTAGGATTTCGTTGTCTGCCGTTACAATTTTTAAGTATATAACAGACGTATCTTACCGGAACTCACCTATGGAGCAGAAACGTGGAGGCTAACGAAAAGGGTTCGACTTAAGTTAAGGACAATGCAGCGTGCTATGGAAAGGAAAATATTACGTGTAACGTTAAAAGACAGGGCGAGGGCAGAGTGGGTCAGAGAGCAAACGCAGGTTAATGACATCCTAGTCGAAATCAAGAGGAAGAAATCTGCCTGGGCAGGGCATGTAATGCGAGGGCAAGGTAGCCGATGGTCTTTTAAAGATGGTGGAGTGGACTCCAAGAGAAGGCAAGCGTAGCAGGGGGTGGCAGAAAGTTAGGTGGGCGGATGAGATTAAGAAGTTTGCGGGGACACGGTGGGCGCAGCTGGCAAAGGACAGGGTTAATTAGAGACATGGGAGAGGCCTCGGCTCTGCACTGGGCGTAGTCAGGCTGATGATGATTGTGATGTATCTAAACGGCAAGTGAGGTGATGTTGTGTAAGGCTGGATCTTATTGCACCTATTCAGGACACCTTAAACTTAGGGACTGAGGCTAACAAGCAGTCAACGGCGCACATAACGGCTGCTGTTATTATAGTAAAACGTACAATCAATAGTAAGCCCCCCTTATAATTTTGCTTCTTCAGCTTTAAACTCACCCTAATCTTTATGGGATAGGAAATACGAAAATTGTTTTCCGCTCCAAAGCTGAGGAAGCTGCTATAAGGGACGGGGTAGCGGAGGACTCCGAGTTATTTCAGCCATCTGGGGCTCTATAACATGCACATAAATTTTGTCGTACTCGGGCGTTCTGACATTTCATTTGCGTCCTTGGAAATACGACTTCGCTGCCACGACCGAAGCCGCGACTTCGGGCTTGTTCACAGACCGCCATACCAACTGCGGGAGCCATCATGGTTTATGGTACAGCCGAATAAAAACAAAATCGTGATCAGAAACGCCGCAATAATTTTGACAGGTTGAAGAGGTTGAATTTTGAAGGCCCTGCCGCGGCGGCTGTTCAGAACAGAACTCTTACCACGTTTTTTCATTTAATGAACTTATTTTCGTAATTAATGCCGAATGAAGCGGGAATAAGTATTTACTAAGAGCGAATCACGCCGGCACATTGTTGTGTAGTAAATACATATGCACGAAAATAACGCCATTAAATGTTCCTTAAAGTTTATAAAAGAAACGGAAGCACATTCGCTCACTAATTCTTCCCTGCCCGTTCAGCCAATAAAGAATACATACTGCGCCATATATTCTCGAACAGTTCGCTAGCTAAACGATCAAAACCAACAGATAAATCTGCTGAAAAATGTACTATACTAAACCATCATTCATCTGTTAAGGAGGGCAACAAAACCACAACGGTGCAGAGAACAGCCGGGAGAAAAATTCGACGTCACGAGGATAACTTTAAGAACTCCTTCCCCTCCCCCCCCCAAAAAAAAGTTCTGTTCCTCTCTCGGTCTCGTCTTCCTTCATTTCTGGACTTCTTCATCCTTTCGTTCACTACTTTTTTTTTCTTCTTCGCTCCCAGCTCGGCTCTTGGGCGAACTAGTGCACCCCGCATGCGCTCAGCCCACGAACCAATTTCACGGAAATACCTCATCTTGGCAGGTGAAAACTGCGCTTCTCGCGCGCTCGCCTCGAGGCCATTACGGCGCACGATCCCTGCACCGCCGCCTAATAAAAAAAGAGAAAAAATTGAAAAAGAAAACACAAACAGATTAAACCAGGAAACGGAAGGAAGTTCAAGGAGGTATAGAAGAAAAGGGGTCGTGAAGGGGCAAAGGCGTTTGACCCCCGTGCTTGGCCGTGTCTCATCGGACTCGGGTATAAAGGATGACCAGCGCAGAACAAATAATACGAGGCAAAGGAGAGGGGGCGAATGAATCGCATAACTCACCTGTCTTCGCGTTCTCGGTCGCGAAAACTGCAATGGATGGCTCCAATCTTGAGCTCGTTATTTATAGGTAGTTAGAAGGGCAGTTTGAAAGTACGGCTCTACCTCTGCAGACAATGAATCTTGAGATGAGAGGTGGTACGTACCAGAATTATGAGGACGCCTCGACAAGCATATATTAGGCCGCGTTAATAATGGTTAATAGTATAGACGCTCGATGTGCTTGGATTGACAAATTTAGTAGGAATGCCAGGTGCTGATCTGGAAATGAGTATTGAAGACGTGAAATTAGTGAACTCTAAAGAAAAATCCGCATAAACTTAATGCTACACTGATATTTTGAAGTAAAATGGCTGTAACGTGAAGAAGGGAGAGAAAACATGTTGAAATTTGTCAAGAGAACTGGTTTGTACTTGTTCTATCAAGGAAATCTAGTTTTTCGCAAGAGCATGCTAGCTCTTTTGTACGGCTCAGGCCCTTATAAGACTCGTATTAAGGTTACGTGAGTGCTGGTCCTCGATTTTGGGAAGCCTATAGGGGCGACTTTGACGCGGCAAGCGAATTTGCATTCAGCTTCAGAACTGCGGATTCAGTCAGTGCTTTCAGCGTTACGCGATCTTAAGAGCTTTCGTGATATAGGGCGCCGTCTCCATGGCAGTAAATTTCGAACTTTCCTCACGACGCCTTACGCTTCGTACACATCGTCCGCGCGTACAGACAAAATGCAAAAAAAAAAAAAAAAACGTATACGAGAGGAGACTGCAGAGCCAGAACTGACGCTCTTGAAAAGTGAGGAATGTTTCTTCCGGAACGGTCGTAATTCATGGTCGTCGCCGCCGACGACACGCTGACTTTTGTACAACGCGGAACACGGGTACGAACGAGCAACCCAGTCTCCGACGCTTTATGGGGCGCACTTCCTGGCAGCGCGTTCGCTCCGAAAGAGCAGCGTCGACCAACCAGACAGCCTTCTTTCGTTTCCCCTTTAAAGAGTCGCGTGTATATTCAGAGAAGAACGCGACATGTTTCAAGACCTCCAAAAGCGCCCGACACAGTTACGCGTCGCGGTCGTCCGTCCAGCCTGCCAGCCACGGGAACCGTTTCGCCGGGCTGCCGCGTGGTGGCGCCGCCAGCGCTAGCGCTGCCTTCTTTCTCTTGGCTCCCCGCAACGCGCGCGCGGCGCATCCCTTCCACCCAGCCGGCGCCGGAGCTGTTTTCTTTCGGTGTTCTCGACACAACCCGAACAAGCTCGGCGCAACCAAGAAGAAAGGGAGAGAGAAGAAGGAGAGAGGATAATTAAAGATGAGGAGACCGCGGCGGCGTTGCCCGCCAGCGCAGACCTCAGCCTCCGGACAAACCACGCCCACTGCGCGTCCGGTGCGTGCAGACGTCAGCCGACCAATCGCAGCTGCCGGCGCTTGGAGCGAGGCGCCCTGCAGCGAGGCTAGAAAACCTCGAGAGGGAGAGAGTGAAACTCGTCTCTCACTCTCTCACACCTTCTCGCGGCCACGTGGAAGGGTAGAAAGAAAACGCAGCAATAGAAAAGAAAGTTTCCGCGCGGCAGCCGGAGGACTACGCCGCCGAAGAAGCGACGAAGAAAAAGGCGAGCAAAAAAATGCACCCGTGTAGAAGATGGAAGAGTGGGCAGGAAAAATGGCGCTTTCCCTCGCTAAGCCTCAGCGAGACGCGTGAGGAGGGAATGAAAGCAAAACAAGCGCGAAATCAGCGCAGAAACAAAGAAAAGCACGCCGGCCGATGAGAAGAAGTAAGAAAAAGATTGAGGAAGAAACTTTCGTCTTTCCCTCACGTTCACCGTGTGCCTTGCACTTAAAGCAGGCTATTTGTTACTACTCGGGAAAGCCGGGCCAAAGTCTTCTCGACGTGCACTGCTCTTTTTCTTCTTCCACTCTTGCGTCTTTCTGCGCGCCTTGGCGTTGGCTTCATTTATATATTTATTTATTTATTCCCCCCCGGTATTCCTCCGGGCTATCGACTTCTTTCCTGGGCTCTGCTCCAGTCGCTCACTCTTCGGCTTTTTTTCTTTCTTCTTTAGCTTTCTTCCAACTTGATTCCGCTCGGCATGCTCCGTTTCCTTCCAGTATTTTTACTTTTTTCATTTCCCAACTTCAGGCAAGACTCCCTTTCCTTCGCCACCCTTTCCATCGGCGTGCCACCAGTCTTCAACTTTTTTTTTTCGGTGCGAAGTTTTTCCTCAGGGTCGGTTCGGCTTCTGCGCATGTTGTTGGCCTGCCCTGCCGGCCAGCTCGGGCATTTTACCTCTTTTCAAGTTGCTGTCAGGCCCTTCTTCCTTTAGGCCCACCCTTCACTTTTCTGTTTTTCTTTTTTATAGCGCACTGTTTCGATTGGGACTCGGCGGGGGCAGTGTCGTTATTTTCGCTTACTTTCCATCTTAGTGGCGTGCTCCCTTTGATTCGGCACTGCCGTACTTCGGTCTTCTTATCCTATCCACGAAGTTTCCCCTTCATCAGTCCTGGCTTCACAAAAGGTGGTGAAAAAGGAAAACTGGCTGAATGACCTTTCCGCGCCCCCTAAAAAAGGACGCACAGAAGCAGGGAACACACACTGAAGACCTGCTGCGAGCGGCACGCGTATATTATTTTGCGAGTATAGGATGAATGAATCTCGGAGACGGCGAATAAAAGGGGGCACTGCGTATATAGCGCGGAAGCCTTGGTTGGAAGCTGCGTGTGTGGCTGCTCCGCTGTGGACAGGGGTCATTAATTGGGCGAAGCGCGTAAATTATTTCCGACGTGCGATACATTCTGCGTTTTCTCTCCTGAAAAGGATCTTTTTAGGAAGAAAAGTAAAAAAAGAAACGGTTGACACAGGCCGAAAAACATTCGCGTTGGTCTTAGACTGCAAGGAGTTTGCGTAGATAGGATGGTTAAAAAACACAAAAAAGCAGCCTCTGGCGCTTACTCACGAGTCGAAGGCCATTGAAAGGACATTTCAAAGGAGCTTCTGCCTGACCTCGCTTTTGAGGCAAACAGTCCTTCGCATCTCATCCTGTCGCGAGGATGGTGCCTTACGAAAGCAGAAGCGAAACGAAGTAGTTTTCATGTCACAGGATATGGAGCGAACGCCTGCCTGTCGTTTATCGCAACCTATGCGCGCAGATGTTTAAGCGCCATCAGATATATAGTCGGATGGTTTTAGAAGCACTGCTGGCCTGTTTCAGGAGATAACTTAAGTATATAGGTGCAGGATATGCCCATTTTATGGATAAGAAAACAATAACAGAACTTATCTACGTCCTTTCGATTAGATTAAAGGTCACATAATAAAATATTCAGCACTGCGATTCCGCAACGACTTGCTGCCAAGTAAAAGATTACTGAGTTATACATACTAGTTTACAAACCGTGTGATGCGTTCGCTGCAGTGTTACGCCTGCTGTTTTATGCAACTCATTTACTTCACGCTTTTTGCACATACATTCAGCGTGACTACGAAACTTCAAGCACTCTGACGCAGTTAGCCACCGAGTCCATTTATTTTGGCAGCAAGTATACAGAGCTTTCTCGGCACGGAGAAGCCATGAGCAGAGACAAATCTCGCTCAAGTCACGCCGAGGATATACCATTACGCAGCAGGCGCGAAGAATTAAGCAACTCTTCGAGCGAATGCAGCGGAAATTTATAGCCCTTCACACGAATCTTCCTGACATCAAGCGTGTTTATTAGCCGCCATCATGAAACGCACACGCAGGCACTTTCTCTACGCCCCCTTCCCCTCGGGCGCCAGCACATATTTCCAGCGCTCACGTCCGGCTGCGCGCCGAGGCCGACACGCGAGCCCCCGCGACCTGTCCAGCTACCGCCATTGCGATCGAGTTCGCGAAAGCGGAAACCGAGCGTCCAGTTCCAAAACGCGAGAAGGGGGCATTCAATTTGGCCACCTCATTTCTCACTGCCCGCAGCGTATCGCGAAATCTTTTTTTTTTGTGCTCTTATTTTATTCGAAGGATTCGTTTTCACCTCTCCCCTCCCCTTCTGTGCTCCCCTCCAGCCTGAGGCCCAAGAAGGTCTTGCGAACCTCCAGCGTGGATGGCATCTTAGCTGCGGGCCCATTATCGTACGTTTCCGCCCGCAACCGCCGCCGCCGTGGCATCAACAGCAGCAGTATAGGCGACCAGGATTCGTTTTCACCACATCTTTCAGCCGTCACAGCGACGACTGAAAGAAAATACCTCTGGACTTGAGAAGCCGACGGGTCGGTCCGGGGGCGGGAAACGACCACGCAAGGCAGGCTGCCCCCCCCCCCCCCCCTCCTCCCTCTCCACCCTATCTCCTTCCTTCTCTCCTCACCACTGTCGAGGCCTGCCGGTGGCGGGGGCAAGATCAAGAAGCTCGAGCTAGCATCAACAAGCCCTGCCGTAGACCGGGCGACCGGGAGGATAGGTAGCTTGGCTGCTGTCGGCCGGCGGCCTGGCTACCGCAGCGCCTCACACGGGAGTGGAGGGAGTACTTTGTATGTGTGTTCGCGTATGTGGGTGGCGTGCAGAGGGTGTTATATATATATATGTGCACGTCTTGCCGGCTTGAGGAACGCCAAAAAAAAAAAAGAAAAGCAAAAAGAGAACGCGAATGGGCCGCGGCGGCAGAAAGGAGGGAGCAATATATATTTATAAAAGTCCGGCCAACCGAACACCGCCAAGGCGAAGTTCATTTTTCAGAGCAAACACGCACGCACAAGTATGAGGTGTAAAGGGCGGAGAGCGGAGGTTGAGGAGGTGACCGGGTTCGCACGCTGGCGCGCTGTCCACATGGGCATCGCGCGCGGCACGTCTCCCTGCCAGCACCGACGATCCGAGCCGCGCGGTGGTGGCGGCGGCGGCCACAGGAAATGGCGGGATCAAGTATCGCGTTGACACTCAAGTGGAAGTAAATAGAGCGCCCCCTCGCGCGCGACGCGTTGCCCAAGAAGGAGGAGACAGAAGAAAGAACGAACGAGGAATAGAAAAACGGAAGAAAATGGAGAAACAAAAGGCACGCGCGCGCGCCGTCACCGCTTATGGATAAATCGCGCGAGGAAATCGCAATTTTCTCGCGGGCAATCATTTCTCCCCGCGAGGTTCCGCCTCCTCAGCTCCCGCCTGAGGACACTCCCGCCTTTACTTTTCTTCTCCCCTTCCCCTCCTTCCAACCCTCGACGCCTTCCTCGGACTTTCACTGCAACAGTGCACAGCCAACACTTTTTTCCCTTCGTTCTATTTTTCCTTCATCCTCTGGAGAGCCCATCTCTCTCTCTCTCTCTCCTTCACCCCTCGCGTACTGCACACAGGGCGCGAGTGAGTGAGTGTACGGAGCCAAGCAGTTTTTCTCCTGGCGTGGCGGGCCATCGTTGGCGGCACTCTTGATTGCGCCGCCTTTGTTTGCGGCGCGTTTGTTTTGCGGGCGCCTCCCGAGAAGCGGCGAGAAAAAGTCGGCACCGCTTTTCCGAACCATCTTTCGTCGTTGCCGGCAGCGCCTGCGTGGCTGCCGGGCCAGCCGAGGTTGCGGTTCCGCGTATAACTCACGCCGTGGCTCGGGCCCGACTCCTCGACTAGAACGCCGAGCTCAGCGCGAAACGCAACAGGATACCGCGCCCTTCGAAGGGTATCGAAGGGTCGCGGTATTTGCCGTCGCGCAAGATGAGTTTAGGTATAAGTCACGGGGAGGCCACATTCGAAGAAAGGCGGGTGCACTGTATACGCCAGTGTCGCTGGTGATGCTGAACGCCATTTGTTGTACAGAGGGCATGGGATAGTGTAAGCACTCGTTGCCATGGCGATCCTCTGTGGTCTCGATTTCTCAGAGCTGACATGTAGTCTGCACTACGCTAGGTCTTCTTGCTGTAATCGCGTTTGTGGACACAGGGTAGTAGGGACATGAACCAAAAGAGAAGGAGATAAAGATTGCGGACGACTCAGTTAACTACACTGATGTGTTCGTTTCAGCTGCCAGAGTTTTCAATTCACACGGGAGTGGAAGCCCTAAGTTTCAGTTTCTGTTGAGTTATACGGACTGTCTGAGTGCTCTGTATCGATGATTGGTACAGAAGGTAAGCATAGGCACAGTATAGACCAGTATTTTCCTGAAAGTACTCAGCGGTAGCTGATGCATGCACAAGGCCTCTGTGTGATTGCAGGGGTACAAAAAGCTCTAAAGGCCCCATTGCTTGCATAAATATTGAACATCATTTGGCAGTACAGTTCCGTCAGAGCTCAACAGTAATGCGTTAATCTCAATCTAATTATTGCTGTTCTTTTCGATAACGAACGTATGTCGTATTGTGAGAAATAAAACTGCACCGAGGCCACAGCTTGGCTTCAAGTTACGTGAAGCCTCCTGCGGCAGTTGATTAGCGACACTGCGTTCCTCTTTGGAAGCTCATAAGGCTTCCAAGCTTACAGGACAATACCTTGTACAGAAACACAGTTTCTGATTTGGAGTGGCACCTTGGAGCGGTAGAAACTGAGCAGAGAACCAATCCGGAAATAGGAGGCCAGTGATCCCTGAAAAGCTTAAATCGCTCAGAAGTCTTTCCTCGAAACCTCTATCGAAACCCGTAGGACGCTATGTATTCCAAATAACCCTGCTCGAACCATCACGACCACTGAGCTAAGATAAATCCTATAGAACCTCCATTTCCTTATTTTGTTTTGCATCGCACATGAGACGAAGCTCACAATAGCCTCTATACGCGAGCGATGCGCTTCAGGCCACGCAATTTGTTGTAACATCGTGATTTCTGTCACTTATGAAGGAAGAATCCAGATTAATTCCTTCCACTTGCAGTGCAAGAGATTTGTACTTACACTTGGCGGTATCAGCTTAGATACCTTATTCTGTCAAGCTACATTTTCTGCTTCCCGAGAAGGAAACCTCTGGATCACGCTTTCGCTTACTTTTAAATGCACTCCTAATCAGGCATAGTTTTAACTTGAGCACTTTCACCTAAAATGCCAAGTCTGGCTAGGGCAGGCAGAAATTGGCACAATGGCGATATTGTGATACTGAGACCAGCCGTGACCCTCGAGCAAGACATAAGCCCTTCAAAATACAAACAGACAGCGCCCCCGCAAACAATGGCAGAGGTGTTGAACAGGACTTTCTCTGTAATTGTCTTTGTGGTGGTGTTTCTTAGTCAGCAGAATACTTAAGCTCAGGAAAAAAGCCAGCGTGGTGTCGTAGCATCATTTTCATGCTTTTCACGCATGTATAAAACGAGACTGATTTACGGGCCAACCTTGGGAACAGGGACGGCTGAGGAGCAGGGTTGCCAGATTGGGCTATTAATAGCCAAATTGGGCTACTTTTTGTCCGAGTTGGCGTCAGAAATTTCGTTTTGGCTATGTGGCTACTTTTTGGCTACATCTTTTTTATGCGTGAAAAAAAAAGTTAAAGTAGTTATAATGTGCTCTGTTACAATAACGCAGGGACAGAAATAAAAGGCATGTTGGAATCAAAATGCAGGCTATTGCAGACTAAAGAAATTAAGCGCGTCTGCTACAAAATGACAATTTGTAAACGCTGTGTTCGAGAAAACTTGTGTGTGTCAGGCGGCCAAGGATTATGGCCTTTCGATTTCTTTTATAAACAGTGGACAATACGTGAAAGTTGCCCCCAGGAAACACTTCACGGCCTATAGATTACACTTAATTCGCGAACTAACGCCATCCACGCCCGCGCGCCACCGAACATAGATAGTTTAGTTTAGTTTAGTTTATTGGGGTTTAACGTCCCAAAGCGACTAAGGCTATGAGAGACGCCGTAGTGGAGGGCTCCGGAAATTTCGACCACCTGGGGTTCTTTAACGTGCACTGACATCGCACAGCACACGGGCCTCTGGAATTTCTCCTGCAAAGAAATTCTAGCCGCCGCGGCCGGGATTGAACCCGCGTCTTTCGGGTCAGCAGCCGAGCACCATAACTGCTGAGCCACCGCGGCGGCCCACCGAACATAGACTGTTGCCGTCTGCACACGTGAGCGTTCTCCCATTGACGGTGTACCACGGGTGCCCATGGTACCAGAATAGAGGCAAAACACAAAGAGAGCTTAAGTCCCTACGTGGTACGAATGCGTAAGCATTAAATGCTACTGTTTCGCTTCTGTTGCGTGGTTCCGTGATCCTCACGTATTAATCGTTAACCGTAGACGTGGCCTAGTGGTTTGGGGGTCCGCTTCGGCTGCGGTAGGTGGCTGGTTGGAAACCCACCGCCAGGCATATTCTTTTCTTGTATTGTTTATTCTGGTTCTGCGAACACATTCTGCTCAAGATACGCATGAGGAAAGTTATTCTTACGCATTAATAAGGTATTCTTCTGTTTCTTCCTAATCTCGTGGTGGACACACCAAGCGCGCAACTCGCAAGATCCTACGCTCTTTCTGCAGCCTCAAGCGGCACACGTGCAGCCCTCGATATTCATCGCGAACTACGCGAGAGCGCCGTGTCCGTTGCGTAATCCACGTGCACTCATGCGGTGCCATGGCGTCATCCTTTGGCGCGGCGCGGAACCCACTGTAAGAACGAGGACGGCGGAAGTTAGTGGCATGACATGGCATAAGATCCGTCGCTACGAGAACTTTAATCAGAATGGGCAAGTTGGATATATGTACATCCGGAACTACAAAAAGAAATGGAAAAAGTAGCCGGAATTCAAGGTTAAAATGTTTTTCTCATTATTGTGAACGTACTGTTAGACTGAAGATGAAATCGACATAGATTATCATCTAATGGCACATATCCTTAATTTATTCTGAGCTCATGCATATCGTGGAATGTAGCTTCAAGAAGGCGCATGCTAGGTGCTGTGAGGTGACGCTCTCAGCGAGAACCTTTCTCTTAATGCATAAAATTGAAATGTGAGGCTGCGTAAGTATAGAGCAAGGTATTTTCACTGTCGATGTGTGTAATGTGCGCGCGATCATTTTAAAGGTGAAATATTTATAAACCAGAGCTGCGATTGCGTTATATAGCGCCGCCGTTCTTTTCCGCGTGCAGAGTGGCTGTCGTAAACCGCCTCAGGTGATATGGCCTACTGCCGCACATGAAAAGTGGAACTGCGGCCCCATCTTGAGGACCTGGTTAGCGCACCTGGTTAGTCGTAGTGGTTAGCGCGCATGAGGGATGCGAAATGTAACAACGGAAAGAACACACCGTGGGCACCACCTCAGACGGAAAAGAAATCTAATATGTAAATGATCTTTCCGAAAATTAATTTAATATGCTTAAGAAATGTCCCAAAAACAAATATTTTTGGCTACTTTTGGGCTACGCAAAATTTTCGCTTTTGGCTACGTTTGGGCTACTACGCAGGCCAATTTGGCTACCAGAGGCCGGAACCATCTGGCAACCCTGCTGAGGAGGCGGTGGGTATAGGGACAGGTGGCGAACGTACAGGATGTCCTGAAAGTAATGAGACAAGTCGCGGTGTGACGCGCGCAATGCACTAGATTAGGAAGGCGCTTTTGGGGGAAGGAGCCTTCAGCTTCACAATGCGGCGCGCTTAGTTGGCTGCGAGCAGGCGAAGTGAGTGGACGTCTTTGAGCATGCACCCACATTTCGTCACTGCGTCAAGGAAACCATGGAGCGAACGATGGAACAGCGCTACGCGCTCAAGCTTTGCAATAAACTGAGTAAGCCACATACTGAGTCCTTCGACGTGATTAAGACAGCATGTGGGAACGATGCGATGTCCAGGCCGCGTGTTCTAATGACACAAGGCGTTTATAAACGGTCGTGCCGACGAGCAACGACAAGCAACGTCGATGACGGTTACGGACGGTAATGCTCCCTGTGTGGTTCTGAACGTCTTCACGGCCATTTGTAAGTGCTTTGTGCCATTGCAGTCCTTGCGATCTGGACACTGCATCATTACCACATGCTTTCAAAGGTCTCGGTAGGTGATTTACTCAGTTTATAGCAAAGCTTCGCCACGTAGCGCTGTTCCATCGTTCTCTCCATGGCTTCCTCCACGCAGCGACGAAACAGGTGTACACGTTCGAACACGTCCACTCGCTTGTCGTGCTCGAAGCCAACTGAGGTTTTTGCAATGTGAAGCTGAAGTTTCCTTCTCCTTACCTCAAAAGCGGTTTTCCGATCTAGCGCATGCACGCGCCACGCCGAAACTTGTCTCACTACTTTCAGGAGAGACCCTGTATTTATGGGCTGCACTTCATGATCTTTCTTCGCCAAAAAACGGAGGCTAGTGTGGTTTTTCCGCACAAAATTTTTCGCTTAAGAGAGAAGGACGGCCACCCGCTTGCACGTTAAAATCCTTCTCTTTGTTTAAAACATTCTGACACACTCCATCTGAAAAAAAAAAAAAAGATATATATTGGCAACGGCCAAATAGCTTTGCGACAAACTTTCAGGGGTGAAGAGAGAGGCAGCCAGAAGAATTTCATGCTGAGCGTTTGCTACTTCACCTGACAATTTCGTTTTAACCGCCAGGAATAGTGCGCGTTCAAGTGAATGAACTCTATTTACATGGCGTTTCGGTTTCTGTAGTAAATCCAGGTTATTTAGAGAAATCACGCAAGCAGGGCGTGCTCCCATTTTATTCTTAGAAAAAATTTAAAAGCTTCCGGGGTCTATAAAATTTTGATTTCAGCTGATAACTGCGCTCCATTCAGCAGCAACTGTCCGAACAAAGTACCTTCGTTAAAGGGCAACTGCAGCATTTTTTTGAGAATTTCGCGATATTCAAGGATTTAAATCTATATAGGCTGTAGGTGAAGTATGCGAAGTGTTTTTTGCACTAGCATTTAAAATAGTGACGTAATCAACGATCGAATTTTGCGCTTCTTCTCAATGCACAGGAGGCGTGCAAGGAAATTCAGCCTGACGTCACAGAAAGTATGATTTCAAATTAGCGTTGTCAGCCACACCCTGCCCTGACTTATTAGACACTGCCGAACAACTCTCGGCAGGGTTTGCCTTCGGTAGCGTTGTTTTTTTTCCTTCAAAGCAGGCGTTTGTGTTTGGAAATGTACCTTCGACGACGTCATCATGCGCCCCACTTGGCGTTGTGCACTGCGGAGAAGATTGAAGGGCGTCCGGATTTTAATCGGCGATTACTTCCCTATTTCAAGTGTTTGCTGATAACTTCAAGTGGTAGCCCAAAAAGACTTCGCATGCTTTACTTGCAAGTTTCACACATTCGATCCTCTTAAGCTCGTTGGTTTCTTAAGTTTCGAAGCGATTTTTTTATATCTGAGTCCCCCCAAAGGCTTGCTTCTTTCTTGGCATCGGTGTCAAAAGGCGGTGCACCCTTTACAGAAACTGCCTGGGTGCGATGTGAGGAGACAACAGCAATTTTCTCGTCAGTATATGTGCAGAGATGCATTCAAAGAAAAAAAAAATTACCTGAAAATTGCAGCTGCATTGCAACTGGGCAAAAAAATTAGGGCTGTATTTGTCACTGTATTACTATTTCTTATGACTAGGAGACCTCCAAGAAAACAGATGTACAGGTCAGGAAAATATGCCATCTTTGATGTTTATTTTCTCCCCTACTTACTCTCGCCATCGCTCCCTTCTGTACTTCTTCTCACTGTCCTTTCTCTATCCCTTTTATTTCCGCTAGTCAGAGCTCCGGTGTTTAATATATCAAATAGAAATTTCCACGGCCGGCAACATCTTTTCTTCCGTTTTGTAATTTTGCAATAAACCGCTATCACTTCTATCATTTTTCTTGCTATGGTTCCGCCGTTTCATTCACTCGACAAACGCACCGACACATTCAAAAGTTTCCCCCATTTCTGCGGGAAAGAACAACTCTGCTTACGCTTTCGCTAGGAACTCAACAGGCGTCATCGCCGGCGATTCATCCAGTTCCCCCTCCTCCTGACACTTGTTTTTCTACTACCCAGACCACATAACCACCGGCGACAATGGGAGGGCACATTTACTTTCAATAAAGGGCTCGTAAAACCTAATGCGACCTAGTCCACCATCCACTATCTACAGGGGCAAGGCGCGAGCCCGGGGGGCGCGTGGTGCGATATATTAAGAGCCTATAATCCTGATGGTACTTCCGGCCGGACAAAACGACAGACCGGGCCGTACAAAGAGAAGACAGAGGGCAGTTGAGGGAGGGCGCTGGGAAGAGTGTTACAGGAGGAGGGCACGCAGTACTCATGAGAGTATGGACACCCTCCTCAACCCAGCCCCCTTGATTCGAGTCACGACGGGGCAGTGTCTGTGCGTCCATCCTCACTTCGTGGCAGTGCAAAGGAGTGGAAGGGGAAGGGGGGGGGGGGCAGAGCACTACGTTCAAAGCGAAGTGGGGGGAGGGGAAACCACGACGAAGAGGGGGGCTTCCTCAAAAGCGGAGCCATAAACGGTTGCCAGACGGACCATTTCGACAATGACGCGTAGACGGCCAAGGACGCCGTTCGCGCGCCTGGTGATGATGACAGTTTTATGACCAATTTGGCCATCCCGCGGTTTTCCGGTGCGGCAGTGCGCTTGCCGGAGGTGACCCAGCGATGCGAAGGAGGCACCGCGCGTCACCCCCTCACCCCTCGTCGGACTCAACGTCGTCTACGGGACGTGGTTTAGAGCTGAGCGAAATGTTCGTCCCGATGACACAGCTCTGAATCTCGAAAGACCGGAGAAGCGGGTCTAGAATGGGCTCCAGTTTAGAGACAATGAGGGCCGTTCTCCCTCCAGGGGGCTCCCCTATATAGATGTATTGAAATGCTATGCGAGTGTCCCCTCATTCCGCCTGCCAATTTCCGCAAGAGCTTGCATTCTCAGATCCCGGATAGCATGGGTTAAATTGATACAGCCCTTGCAGTGATTGTGATAGCAGCGTTGAAGAGGGTGTTCACGCCGCAGTCAGGGCACAATCGGTGCGCTTTAAAAGGTGAGGCATTTCAAACCGTTTGTGTAACATTGTTTTAAACCGTGTGCGAATACACATGCAGTGATGCGTGGGGAATTTAAATAGCAAATGGTGCGCAATCTGTGCAGCGATCACCATGATTTGTGCGGCGATTATCACGCTGCACGAACCTTGGTTACTCATATAATCGATGTGGGTGTTCACACTGACGCATACTGCATCTCAATCGTGTCATTAGAAACTCTTACTTACTCAAATAGAGCTTAGCCTTTTGAGCAGCTGACAGAAGGTTAAGAAAGCTTAATTAAATATATGAAACATTATTGAGAAAATGAAGTAATATGCTTCGCCGTGAATAGGGCACAGGAAGGTGGCTATACGCACTTTAAATCTCCAAACTTAATTGGCCGACAAAGCGAGGCCTAGCATTCATTACGTTTATGTTCGTCATAGCCCAAAACATGTTGAAGAGACTGCACCGCAGCCACACTACGACAAACCTGGTTCGTTAACCTGCGCAAGTGAAGCTAAATTAGTTTTCGTTTGTGGATCGAAAGACATTGAGGGCTTCCTCAGCTCCTCAGTAGCATTCGGGACATAGTAGGGTCCTCGCTACACGACGGGTAGTGCTGGTAGCAGACACGCTAACTTACCTTTAAGCGTTCCGGTCACCCCACGCAAGGTAACGCCCCCCTCCCCCCCCAAAAAAAAGAAGAGTATAAAAATAAACACCAGCAAGCACTAACAATAGTATAGAAGAAAGAGTGAAACAGTCTCTTTTTATATATATGGTACTGCACAGGCTCACTTTCCCTTCGTTGTCGGAGCATGACGGGTGAATTCTGCCCTGACACCGCTCAAAACAGTCTCTTTTTATATATATGGTACTGCACAGGCACACTTTCCCTTCGTTGTCGGAGCATGACGGGTGAATTCTGCCCTGACACCGCTCAAAACAGTCTCTTTTTATATATATGGTACTGCACAGGCTCACTTTCCCTTCGTTGTCGGAGCATGACGGGTGAATTCTGCCCTGACACCGCTCAAAACAGTCTCTTTTTATATATATGGTACTGCACAGGCTCACTTTCCCTTCGTTGTCGGAGCATGACGGGTGAATTCTGCCCTGACACCGCTCAAAACAGTCTCTTTTTATATATATGGTACTGCACAGGCTCACTTTCCCTTCGTTGTCGGAGCATGACGGGTGAATTCTGCCCTGACACCGCTCAAAACAGTTTCTTTTTATATATATGGTACTGCACAGGCTCACTTTCCCTTCGTTGTCGGAGCATGACGGGTGAATTCTGCCCTGACACCGCTCAAAACAGTCTCTTTTTATATATATGGTACTGCACAGGCTCACTTTCCCTTCGTTGTCGGAGCATGACGGGTGAATTCTGCCCTGACACCGCTCAAAACAGTCTCTTTTTATATATATGGTACTGCACAGGCTCACTTTCCCTTCGTTGTCGGAGCATGACGGGTGAATTCTGCCCTGACACCGCTCAAAACAGTCTCTTTTTATATATATGGTACTGCACAGGCTCACTTTCCCTTCGTTGTCGGAGCATGACGGGTGAATTCTGCCCTGACACCGCTCAAAACAGTCTCTTTTTATATATATGGTACTGCACAGGCTCACTTTCCCTTCGTTGTCGGAGCATGACGGGTGAATTCTGCCCTGACACCGCTCAAAACAGTCTCTTTTTATATATATGGTACTGCACAGGCTCACTATCCCTTCGTTGTCGGAGCATGACGGGTGAATTCTGCCCTGACACCGCTCAAAACAGTCTCTTTTTATATATATGGTACTGCACAGGCTCACTTTCCCTTCGTTGTCGGAGCATGACGGGTGAATTCTGCCCTGACACCGCTCAAAAATGTAGTTGCTTTCGCTTCCTGCTGCGATGAGTTGAAACACGGGACTGTTATCTTATGTTCTGAGTCCTGTATGGTGGTGGTGGTTCCCATAGTGACGACGTTAAGATGCTGGCTGGCTTAGTCATACAATAAATATTTAAGCAATCAACACAGAGGAGGTTAATGCTTGAGCGAGCCGTCTCTTCACTTATCAATGAAAGAAGCAGCTTTCTTAGACACTAGCAATTTATTTCAGTAGTGTGTTGTGTTTTTTCTTGTACTTGCTTTCTGTATTTAATGCTTTCTCGCATGAAATGCACCCCATTGTAAGTCAGCGCTGTGTCTGTGGTCTTCCGTTCTGTAGTCCCGCGTTTTCGCGCTGTTTCGTTCCAGTATCATGAACCAACAAGCCCAACAATCGTCCGTTTTGGACAGTATTCCTTGAGGGCTCCAGAAGTAGCCAAACGCAGTTGCCTTGTGGCCGACGCGGCCTACCGAGCTCTATATTGCGTCAGTTTCCGTGAGGCAGAGGCGGCAAGATCCTGCGACTTATTTAATGCAACGTAACGGTTACTCGAAACGTCGGCTAAAGAAAACGTGGGCCTTTGCAAGAACACTTTGTATTACTTTAGGCAGCTGCACAATCATCCCTTCAAGCACTCGTACGTACCAATTAGCCTTGGGCCTTTACAGAGTCGTCGAAAATTTAGCTCGAAGTAGGCTCATGTTATGCCAAGTGATAATTCCACGTAAAACATTTAATGTGGAAACCATTCGAATAAAGGAACACATATTTCGCATGACGGAAAAGCCTCGCACTAAAAAATATAAAAGTAACCAGGTCTCCTCTCACACACCAATCCAAACAAGGATCTGGTCCACAGGCTGATGTCTTTGCCTAGACACCTTGGAATCCGTTCCGGTAATCAGCGGTGGCAGTACTCCAAAAAAGCTTTTCGGTTTTTATTCGCACTGTACCACACTCACAACACTCACGGTATACAACATGCATGTACTGTCGAAAAAAAAAGTACAGCTAATGATCGCACATTTGGCGACGCGACCGCAACCTTGCACAACGTTATCTGTTAAGGACAAGGTTCCCAGCTAACGCGTAGTAGCGTTCTCCGCCAATCTGGCTACATCGTGCCGAAATACATGCGCTTTCGAAAAGCATGCAGGCAAAGCAGCCCCTCCCGTGCACGTAACTAGTCGAAATAGCCAAATTTTGTCGAGCCACAGCGCCGAGGGTAATCGCGTTTTCGAAATCCTAAAAACTGATATGGCTTATCTAACGACCGGCTACAAACCTCTGATCGCAACCAGACACCGAACTATGAAAGTAAAAAAAAAAGTTAATCATTAGAAACTAGCTTACCAGCTTACTAGTTAAGAAGATTTACCGATTTCAGGTTCAGGCCAGCATCGGCAATACTATACCGAAAAATCTATATCTTTACCTCAAAAAGCCTATTTTTGAAGGTTACTTAGTCTTCTGAGAAAGTCCCGGTATATAGGACGATAGTTGTGTTTACTGTCTGAACCTTTTCAGCTCTGTGAATGCATGAGGAGCGCCATCTAACAGTCCAGAATTGATTAGTGCTACACGAGAATAATGCGGGTGTATATTTCACAAAAGTTGCACATTTGTTGCTACACCGTTAGACATAAAGAAATGAGTTGCACCCTGGCATGTTGCAATATACCACAGAATACGAAAGTAATATATTCAAAGGTCGAATTTGCAGTACATCTTCAGGCAGCGTGCACACTAAACACAGGAGCGGCTAAGGACACTGCATGGCCTAAGCTATGAAAAAAAAAGTCAAGTATGAAAAAAAATTATCGGCCAAAGGGTAGGGTCAGTAAGATAGGAGAAACACATTTCGCCTACATCAGTGGCACGATCGAAACGATGAGGTGGGAACGGTTACTGCATCGCCAAAACACGCGATCTCGGGATGATCCCAATGTAAGCCTAACCAGCATGATAATTGCACGGACAGAATAAGCGCATAGTTTAGCGTTCAGCAATAAGAAATTTCGTGGAAATTTCTACTTATTGTGCGTCAGCGTATGTTTTCCATAGAATATCGCAAAGTCTTGAGAATACAGACCAGCGTATGAGCCGAAGGAAAAATCGCCAGGGAACCGCGGGATCAATCGTCCAGCGCCCGCTGTGCATAGCCATGCCTCAACGCCGCCACGACGCACCCTGCAATCGCCTTTTCAGTTTCATTTCTCGCTTTCCTGGATTCGCGATAACGACTCAGACCTTAGAGAGCGCAGGAAAGTTCGCGACGGCCCGAATAAAAGCAACCGAGATCGATATGGCAACAGACACGCATGGAACCATAGCGGGGCCCGGGCTCCTACCTCGATCCCAGATGCGGTTCGAGCAAGGAGAACCAGATCACGGCGATAAATAATTCAATTAAGGAGTTTATCAGAGTGTTCTGCACTCCCAAATGGGCCCGGCTAGCTCTCCTCGTTCCAGCGGGGCCAGAAAAGCAGACAGGGTCCACGGCGTCCCAAGGTACACTGCAAGAGCGCACGCACAGGCCAGTTAATTGCCGGAGCCAAAACTCTCGCGCGCTGGAACCGTGATTAGGATGCCCCGGCAGAAAAGAAAGGAAAACTCTTGGCAGTAAGTAGCCCGAGCACAAAACCGCGAGGAAACGGAGGGTGGGAGCAAGAAAGCACGTTTATGCGATTTGCAAGAAAGATTAAAAAAAAAACTGCGATCAGAGGAGTGCGCCATCCTCTGTATAGCACAGGGCGCCCCGGGTGCCTTCGCGGCACAGGGACGTGCTTTGCGGCGAAGCATGCAGGGAACGCGAACGCGAGAGCAGAAGCGTGCGTGTGCGTTGCATCCTCCGTTTACGGGTGCCAAACTTGTAGAATAAAATGAAATAATAAGCAAAGGCGAGAACAACCTCACGAGCTGAGGCAATCGCCGAGAGTACAAGCTTGTTTGATCAAAACAAAAGCGGGGCGGAATACAAGCGATGCCAACAGCTTGTAACTGGCCATCAGGGGTAAGGAAAGCCGGCCGTCGAGAAACAGTATCATTTGTGCGAATGCGAGCGTGAACCGCAGTCGTTTGCTATAACAGAGTGCGAAGCTACGCATTTAAGTGCAGGGTAGCTCGGCGTTCTGACAGAAGCCATGAGTGCTGGACGTGAATATGGCGCATGCGTTTACACGCCCGCGTGCTGCCAAGGAGACGAAGTGTTAAATTCAGTTCCACTGTACTTGTGGCGGGACCTCGAAGATGCATGGATTGTTGCGCCATGCGGCCTGCGAAGTTGCAGTCGTCACAAGGCTGAGCTTCGACTCCAACTTTGTGATGCAGCGATACTCTCACTCTCAAAGATTAACTCAAACAGGCTCTGTCCAAGAACAGACAGACGGGGTAGCTTTCATAACACACACACACACACACACACACACGCACGTACACACGCACGCACACGCACGCACACACACACGCACGCACACGCACGCACACACACACGCACGCACGCACGCACACGCACGCACGCACGCACGCACATACACACCCCTCTGCGCTGCCAAGTTCCCATCTTGCCTGATCAACCGGGTGGCACCGCTCGCCTTTATACACCACTAGTGTTCGACGTAGTGCACTGCACGGGCTCGGGCTAGCCCGAAAGCCCGGGCCTGGCCCGGCCCGCGGGCCGGGCCGGGCTGGGACAATATTTGTTTTGCCGGGCCTGGGCTGGGCCCGGGCCTGAAGTTGCGGGCCCGGGCCCGGCTCGGGCTTAAAGCTTCGGACCCGAGTCGGGCTTGGGTCCGTACAGAAACGGCTGGTGTCCGACTATTCATTCACTATTGCAGAGTGAAGTACACAACTGCGTCATTGGAGCAGCGACACGGATGAGCTATGGGTTATAGTACGCGCTGAGAAAATAAACTGTGGTTTACTCATTGACTTATTTATTTCCACGCCGCGGTGGCTTAGGGGTCAAGACGCTTGATTACTGAACCGGGGAACCAGCGTTTGCTCCTAGCCTCGGCGGCCGCATTTCTGTTTAGGCGGCAAGCATGACAGCCATGTACTTTGCAGTATCATAGCTCGTTGAAGAAACCCAGGTGGTCGAAATGATCCGGAGCCCTCTTCTTCATTGTCTCTCACAGCCTGACTCCCCTTGGGTCCTTAAGCCCCAAAAACATAGCTTTTATTTTATTGCTATATTTTTCTCATGTGAGAAAATTCACAAACTAAAGCGCCTTTGTTTTTATTTTTGATCAGCTGGCCGGAACGTCTCGTAAATGAAATAGCCACAAAAGCTCGCGACAGTTTGTAAATCTCATCTCATAACCACATCTATCCCTCCTCGCTTCTTCAGACTGGTTGTCATGACAAGTGTTTTGCCCTGCAAGTTATCACGTAGTTCGCGCATTATCTTCTGCTGCACCATTAAGAGTAAATTTCAACCGGTCTTGATTGCCCAATGATCGTTCGTGATCCCAAAACATACCTATAGTATACACTATTAGAAATGCAGTCGGGAAGAGCATATTTGCTTAGGACGCTTATAGTCTTCAAAACAAACACCGTGAAATACTTAAGCCTTCTAGCACTTCGTTTCTGCTGAAAGGCAACCAGTTCGGCTATGAGTTCAACCTGTGCAATCGCGTTCACTAAAAAAATGTCATCCCACTGCTTGATAGGCAGCTTTAATGTTTATACTTCCGGGCGGCAAAATATAATTGATTAAAATCATGGGGGAATGTAAAGTAGTCTGTTACGCGCGTATGCAGCCATTTTTATTTGGCTCTCGGAACTTCCGAGTTAATCTTTGCGCACCTACAAGAGATCACTGTCCAAAAGACGGGCCTGGAGAGCACTGCTCTTAATCACTTCCTTCTGGGTTAAAAAGAACCAACTTTCTGCAAGCCAAACTGAGGTTTCAGAACCTTTGTCGGCCAGTTTCTTATCGGTCTAGTAGCGGTCTACTTGTTCAGAGTGAACAGTATATCTCAAGCGTTACTCTGAAACGAGCCGGGCCGGGCTCGCTAGAGCGATAATTTAGCGGGCCAGGGCCGGGCCCGGGCTTGAAGCTGCGGGCCTGGGCCGGGCTCGGGCGTCAGGTCTCGGGCCCGGGCCGGGCTTGGGCCTCAGAATGAGGCCTGTGCAGTGCTCTAGTTCGACGGTTCAGGTCGCTACAGCCAGGGACGTAGGCACTTTGCGGCGTTACATGTCCCGGCACTCCCTCGTTAGGTTTCAGTTTAGTCCTAAATCAACCAGCTCGGACATTTCTCGAAAGCATAAAGTTTTCTTCGCTTTGAAATGCAGGTAATCCGGGATACATGCTGAAAATGGCCTCCGTCTTTCATTCGCTTCCTTACTGTCGAAAAACATCTTAAAATTCTTGCCAAGCCGGAAGCTTGCATTACTTGATTGCCCAAATAAAATTGTCTCCTTCGAGGGCCTTGTCTTCTCAACTGTTTCGTAGTTTCTGCGCTGCGATGGGTCCAACTCTGTTTTGGAATGTGGACTTTTTGAGTAACCAGCAAGAAGAAAAAGTAACCCCGACCGAGAACTTCCAAGAAACCTCGCAAACTTGCACAACGTTCTAAACCGAAACGTGACACAGCACTGGAACTTCTGTGAGAAATATATTGGTAGCACCTTTGCGAGCTGCTTTGAAAAAAATTCAGGGGGCACTTTGGCTCTCTACAGTGCTGCAAGGCGAAAGCCTTTCCTGGCACACTGTTTGGCATTGACTGCGAGACCGTTTGTGCTGTACTGTATTTCACTCACACTTTGACTACACATTACAACTACACACTTTGACTGCCGACTTTGCTTTTTTAGCACGACTCTCTCTCTGCTACAATGAGTTCGGTTGTATCCATGGCTCTGTTCGCAGTAATGAGGTACGTAATGTGGTCACCCACAGACGCCTCACGCCCCCTGTCCGAGCGGACGACCACTTTTTTTCTTAGTTGTCGTCTGCTCCAAAAGGGGGCTTCACGCATCCGTGAGTGACCTCATTACTTCGAATCCGCGCACTCCGATGTCATAACCATTTCGTCCAACCGAAAAGCGCGACAACCTTTTGTCGACAACGATGAGGCATTAAAGCCTTTCGCCTTAATAACGCCCTGGGCAACTGCAGGTGTCCTGTATAGGTATATGCTCCAACGTTCTAGAATTCACTCACACCCTTTCCTTGTGTCCACTTTCCTTACCTTTAAACACTGCTGACAGCTAAGAGTTACTCCTTTAGAGCTCAGACTGCTCCTCTGATCTGCTGTGGCCTCGGCTGTGCAGCCATCTGAAGCAAACTTCTCGGTAAACTCCCTAGCTTCGATTGAACTTTGATTGTTCAGAATTCGAACAGACTTGAATTATGCACCTCAGTCGGAAATCGCTGCTTTGGCATGTCTGACATGGAAGACTGAGAGGGCTCGCCGCTTGTGGCTGGCTGCATCGCGTCAAGTTGAATTCGTCCGGCTGTACACTGATGATTCAGTAGTTGCTAACTTTGCTTCTCCTTTCCACTACTGCGAAACATGTGATGTCCAACATTCTTGGTCAAAAATTTTTAATATTAAAAAATCGTGAGGTAACTGATATGTAAATAATGAAGATAATGGCCCATTCTTCCGATATGTAGCAGAATCTTTCTTTTGTAGCGCTTCAATCGCTAGCATCGCGAAGTTAAGACTGCCATAGAAAACCAATGGGGAACCTCTTGACGATAGAAAAAACATTAATAGCAAAAAAAAAAAATGCAAGCCTGCCGACGGAAGATCTGCGGGTATATTGATTGCTATAGAGAAATTTTACAATACATGTAAAAATTACGGTCATAAACTGGTTTCCTGTTCAAAAAAGTTTTTGTCCAGAATTGTTGGGTACGTCGGTTTCAAATGCGGAGCTTGCCTTCACAGCGACCGAGGAAAAGTTATCCCTGGATAGTGCTGCTGATGCTCGTCATTGCCGTCTTTCATATTGCCGGCTGTTCTTAAGAATGCTGTAGTTCTTGCCCTGCACGTGGAACTCCAAGCCACGAATATTCTAGCGATATCGATCCCCGCCGTGCAACCGCTCGCCAGCAGGAGCACCGTACACGCGTAGGTGATATATTCTGCAACGATGAGGTGGCGTATGCATGCATTCGAGCAGTATACTTCTGGGTCCTGAGAAAACTCATCCTCCGGACTTGCAGCGCTGGCGCGTGCATACGCGGAATGCATGATTCATGTTGCTCACGGACACATTCGCAAATCCAAATATGGCAAATAGTGAAGTTCAACGTCCTCAAGCGACACATTGGATATGATTTACGGCGCAGCGGAGGGATGCATGTTATTTTACACCAGCTGAGATTCTTTAACGAGCCCTAACATCGCACTACCGCTGCGGCAGAGATTCGATCTCGTTACCTTGGGTCAACAGCCGAAAGACAAAGCCCCTGAGCCACCGCGGTGGCTAACAAATCGATATATTGTGAGCGAGGGTGCGCTTCCAGAAAATGCATGTTTAAACAGGCAAGTCAGGAAGCTGATTA
The DNA here is from genome assembly GCF_055824585.1 of Amblyomma mixtum. Classification (NCBI taxonomy): domain Eukaryota; kingdom Metazoa; phylum Arthropoda; class Arachnida; order Ixodida; family Ixodidae; genus Amblyomma; species Amblyomma mixtum. The sequence goes on along the minus strand of NC_143017.1, from coordinate 88,460,808 downwards.
CCAATTTCGGTCACATTCAGAGACAAACAGCGAACAGTTTTGGGTCAGTCGTCACTCGCTGACCGCATTTCCAGCCCCGAAGTGAAAGGGCAAATGACATCTCAATTTTTTTTTCAATAAATCTCATGCTCCTCGAAGCCCGTACTGACAGTACTGCAAATGTTTCCATCAGTGTTCCCATTAGGTTGTCTTTATCTTCTGCGGTTCTAAAATAAGCGCTGGCTAATATAGCCTCAGTAACACTGCCTTCACGGCATGTGTTTCTCGTGAAAAGTGAAGTAAACAATTCAAAATACATGCGCATAATGCGGAGATCTTGTTGCGTGATTACTGGGTTTTGCAATAGGGCCGTATACGACGCCATGCTTATGTATAGCGCTCGGCTGCTAAGCCCATCCTTGTCTTGCTCACGGCTAGGGTAAGTGAGAACTACGACGCTGGTTGGTATACAATTTGCTCATGGTCCTTACCACTGAGGACTGCGAGCATTTGATTTGGGCATATAGCAGTGATATTAAACATTTAAGCATAGGACACTGGTCGGCAAACCTCACTGAGGTCATTCCACACCTCACCGGTCGGTAATCGCCTGCGCGGCAACCGCTGCTAGTTTTGACCGACCGCTATCGTAGTGTAGGCGAACCGACGGAGTCGCAGGTGACCTACTCACAGTCGTCGAACGCACTGGCAATCAACCCGCAGCCGAGCTATTCGCAGCCATCCTATCTACAGCCGATCTACAAATAGCCGATCTACCCAGAGCCGATCTAGCCACAGCCGATCTACCCACAGCCGATCTACCTATAGTCGATCTATCCACAGAGGACCGGCACCCAGCTGTGGGGAAGATTTATGGGTCACTCTTGTGGGCAGTGGTTAGGAGGGGGAGAGGTGGTCCCATATATGGTCCATGTATTTTAGACTTTTTTGGCAGAAAAATTTCCTTTCGCATGGTTTTCCTATGTAAAATTTGCGACCGACAGCTCCAGCGGCTCCCCCCTTCCTGCCCCCCTTCCCCTCATACGAGAAATTTGGTTCAGGGAAAACCCACCGCGCCATATTTCTTGCCGAAAAGAATAGAAGAGATGCAGGATTCAAATGGGACCAGACCCATAAATGTACCCCAAAAGCACAGCCCAGCGACCGAGGGCCCAGCGACAGAGAGCACAGTGACCCAGAGCACGGCGACCCAGAGCACGGCGACCCAGAGCACGGCGACCCAGAGCACGGCGACCCAGAGCACGGCGACCCATACCACGGCGACCCATACCACGGCGACCCATAGCACGGCGACCCAGAGCACGGCGACCCAGAGCACGGCGACCCAGAGCACGGCGACCCAGAGCACGGCGACCCAGAGCACGGCGACCCAGAGCACGGCGACCCAGAGCACAGCTACCCAGAGCACAGCTACCCAGAGCACAGCGACCCAGAGCACAGCGACCCAGAGTACAGCTGCTCAGAACACAACGACCCAGAGCGCAGCGACCCAGAGCGCAGCGACCCAGAGCGCAGCGACCCAGAGGACAGCGACCCAGAGCACAGCGACCCAGAGCACAGCGACCCAGAGCACAATGACCCAGAGCGCAGCTGCTCAGAGCACAACGACCCAGAACACAACGACCCGGGGCACAACGACCCAGGGCACAACGACCCAGGGCACAACCACCCAGAGTCAAGCGACACAGAGCACAGCGACACAGAGCACAGCGACCCAGAGCACAGCGACCCAGAGCACAGCGATCAAGAGCACAGCTACTCAGAGCCCAGCGGCCCAGAGTTCAGCGCACCACGGCCCAGCCCACCACGGCCCATGCACCAGGGCCCATGCACCAGGGCCCATGCACCAGGGCCCATGCACCAGGGCTCAACGAACCACGGCCAACCAAGGCCCAACGAACCAAGGCCCAACGAACCAAGGCACAACGAACCAATGCGCAATGAACCAAGGTCCAGCGAAGGAAGGCCCAGCGAACCACAGCCCTGTGTAGCTGTGGGTTGTGCTACAGCGCTATGAATGTTGTAGTGAATGGCCGATGCGAAATGCGCATGCAGTCTGACGGCTCTATTTCCAAGGACGTCAGCATATTGTGCAGCACCCCGGCATCGCGCAAGATTTGGAGGTGCTCGTAACAGTATGATGTAGTGACCATAGGACGGTAAGGTCTCAAATTAGCCTAGACTTGAAAGGGTAAGTAAGAAATGGTAAGGTAGATATCCATAAACGAGTTAGCGAAGCGAGGGAAGGTAGGGAAATTCAGGATCTCGCTAGAACAGATATTAGGCTTCAATCGAAGGCAACGACCTTAGTTTTCTAACAATGGACTACTATCTTGCAGATGTCATTAGAGAGTGCGCAGTAGAATTAGGCGGTATAACGGATAGTTAGGCAGGATACCGCTTACCCCTCTCAGGAGACGAGAGATCTGGTTAGGAAATACATAGCATGAAAACCTATAACCCAACAGACAGAACTAGTCGAGCTATAATATTTAATCAATAAGAGTAAGGTAACCGACATAAGCAAGTATAATATGGAGAGATTCGAGCATGCTCTAAAGAACTAAGGCAGCTTAAAAGCGGTCAGTAGGAAACCAGCCATAGACAAAAATCAGATCCATACATTGCATGCACCATGCACCATTACAAGTATCAACAAGATAGATACAGTTGCAAAATGGTTACTGTAGAGAGATCTATACAGTATCGCGAGTAATAGCTCCCGTTGTCGGCGCGCCGCCGGTGAACTTTGCGCCAGAACGGACGAGAACACAGAGGCGAACTTAAACGAACTTTGTCGAAGCTTTGTCTGCCTGGTGCTACGTGCTGCGCTTCCACTGAAGCAGCGCATGCGTGAACAGCGTCTTCGTGGTCCTGTGGTGGGCGGACCTATCGCGCGGCGTGAAGGAGCTTAAGTTTTACTCTGCAGCCCGAGGAAGAGCGGCCCTGGGACAGCGTCACGCGAGTTGCCGTCATTACGTAATGTACGCGAACAACAGAACAGACGCCGTGGCGCCATCTATCCGCATAGAGAGTGTCCATCTCTAATTTTTTTTGTTCTTCGACGTGGTGGTGGGCGGAGGCGGTGTTTGTGCTAATCAGGGCCTTAGTGAGAGGGGTGGTAGTGATGCACTAATTTTTTTAATCCGGCTTGTGCAGTTAAGGTGATTAGTAATCATACCGCTTGTTTATATTCATCTGCGTCGACTGCAGACAATTACAGATTTCGAATAAGAACTGAAACGGCGCTTTCTTATTTGTTATCCGAGCAAGTACGGATTTTCACTGTTCAACTCCGTGGACAAATTGTTACACCAGAAACTTTATTGAATTTTTGTTCAATAAATAATGATTCTACGGCTCTTTCTGGGCATGTTGATGCTTGTCCATTAGCAAAAGACGCATTTATGGCTGGGAATGTTGAATTTAAGTATTTTCCTGCAACTAGATTTAAAATCATGACATATCCGTTACCGCCGTGACCACCGCGTTGAAGTGAATGGCGGTGCAGCTAAGCCTTGGGATCCGCGTGCCCTCTGTCGGCGCACCGCGGAAATCGGCCGGTGGTGGGCCGCCTTATACCTGCCTTTATGGATATTTTTATGGATATTGTGACGAAGATATTGTGACGTCTCATTCTTCGGCTGGCCGCCCCGTAACAATATTATGGATGGAAAATGAACCTTACGGGAGCTCAGGGAGAGCAACCTGGGTCTCACAAGCACCTACGGTGGCTGTGTTAGAAACAGTCACCTGCCGGGGCAGTAGCGCATCGCTTAACCACTGCACCACTGAGCCACTAGTGGTATCAGGACTCCCAGCGATCTAGGAATGTAGAGAATGACCAATTCCGCATACAGCATATTGGCGTTTAGGCAGAACCTATAGGCGACAGAGAAGGAGTGCCAGTGCGGGAGGAAACTTTAATGCTATCCCATTGTACTCTTGAGGGTATATAGATCCAGCGTCGTCCAATTTTTATTTTACTTTTTTTTTTCAGTATGTCTCGATTTCTGTCATCACAGCCAGTTTAACGATGCAAGCCAATGAGCCCAAAGCGTTGGAATCTTTCCTGCCGATACCCAACGTATTTATAAGATACACTGACGACTGCTTTAGCGCCTTGACAAGTGGTACGTCTAAAGATTCCTGAAACACTTCTATGACGTGGGACCTTTAAGATAAGTCCACTGTTGAAGAAAAGACACAGGGGAGCATCAATTTCTTGGACGTGCTCATGGACGTGCTCATGGACGTGCTCATGGACGTGCTTATGGACGTGCTTATGGACGTGCTTATGGACGTGCTTATGGACGTGCTTATGGACGTGCTTAAGAGTGTAACGTGTACTTGATATCGCGCAGCACAAAGGCGTTTCGAATTTCGCGTCCATCGAAGTACGCTCGCTGCGGCTGGGACCGCTGCCTTGCGAACACCATCTGAACACCAAAAACCTCTGAGTCACGGTTTCAGTCTTCCACGTAAAGTGAAGACGGACTTAGTCGTTTTAATACTTCTCTAACCAGAGTGCCTTGCATACATGGTATACTATTACATGTCCGATCGCCAGTATCATTCGAAACTCGGTTCTGGATGATGATGATGATGAGGATGAAAGAGTTTTATTGGTGCTTGGAGATATGATTGGACCGACTCTTAAGGGTCAGCCCTCACAAACACTAGGTCGGATCCCTAGTACGGGACCCCAGTGGCATCGGTCGCTGCCCGGACGCGCTTAACCAGGGCCTTTTGTGCCTGTAGTTCAGAGCAGCCTAGCAGGGTCGCCTCCCAGTCCTCCCGGGTGGGGTAGGGGTGAGGGGGATAGCATGTCTGGAGGGGCAGGGCCACACCATGTGGTAGATGTCCGAAGACTTCTCCGCACTGTGCGAACAGCAGCCCGAGAAAGAAGGGTCGAAGTGTTTTAGAGCTGCCGGGCACAGCAAAGAATTTACAGGCGGAGCAGAAGCCACTCCTCCTCCTTTGAGAAACCGTTACACGGGCGGGAATGAAGGCCATGGCCAGATTGGTAGAATAAAACAATGTCTTCGAAAGAGTAAGCCGGAGTGAATTCGAGTTCCTGGTCTTCGTTCGGGGCCGGCAGAGAATGCCCAGTGATACAGCGCGCGGGCGGCGGCGTCAGCTGCCTCATTTCCCTCAAGGCCATGTGAGTAGGAGCCCAAACGATATTCCGGTGAGCGGGCACCCCGGTGTAGGCGCTGCTTTAAAGAAGGCGGTAGGATAGGTACGGTACTCAGCCCCGTTTAACTTTCCGACAGGCCCCTCGCGAGTCAGAAATAATTGTTTTGGAAGTGGGATGAGATGAAGCGAACGCAATTGCTACCTCCTCCGCGTATGTCGTGTCACGGGCTAGGAAAGTAAGGCCGTTCCCTGTATTGGATTGGTGGAAGACTGCGGCCGTGTACCATCCCCCATGGTGGGGGCCGGAGGCAGGCAGGTTTCGATTCATAGTGGCGAGCCAGGGCTTCCGCCCGCGCCAGGCGGGTCATGCTCGCGGGAAGAGGGCGCACGTGGAGGGCGCATCTCCACTGGGATGGAATACGTACGCGCTCTTCCATGAGAGTGGCATGTTGGATATGTAGTAGGGCAAGCTTGGATGCGGCGACCCGACGATGTCTTCGAGAAACGCGTATATTGGTTGGTCAAGTGGCTTCCCGGAGCTCCCGAAATGTGTTTACCATGCCCAGTCCCAAGAGGCACTGGTTGGAGGTGCTCACGCGCGTGCCCAGGGCCCGCTTAATAGTTTTGCGCAGGATGACTTCGAGTGCGTCCTCGTCTTGCTTCCGTAGGTGGAGGTACGGAGTCGAATATAGATTTCGACTTCTTACAAATGCATGCGCCAGCCGCAAGGTGTCCTTGCATCGTAACCCTCCGCGCTTGTTAGAAGCCCGGCTTACCATCCGCCTCACCTAGTCCCCCACCAGAGTTTATCCAATGTCGTTTCTGACCGTCTGTGTTGATGTATAAAGAGCCCCAGTATCCGGATTTATATATGTTCACGGATTGGACCTGTCTCAAGAGACAATGCAGTCTTGGTTGCGCAATTTGATAGGGGGCGTATGTGCACAAATTCAGACTTTTGCGGGGAGCATTGGGAGTCCGCAGCGGCGAGCATAGCGGTCCACTATGGTCGCCGCCTCCTGCAGGTTGGCCTCAATGTATCCGAGAGAGCCCTGCGTAGCCCACGGGGTGATGTCATCGGCGTACAGCGCATGCTGCACTCCGGCGACAGCGCCCGGCTTGTCCGGTAGGTGCATCATTGCCAGATTTAATAACAAGGGAGAGAGCACCGCGCCCTGTGGTGTACCCCTGGTTCCTAAATGAAAAGGACTATGTCCCTTATCGTGGGTTCGCCACTTCAACGGAAGAGAGAGATGCATGCAGTTTATTTGCGAAATAGAGCGATAGTGGCGAAACCTGTATTTAGTTTTTTGGTCGTCTCCATCTTGTGAAAGCTCCGTTTACGGTGATGGTTGTCTGTCATCACAACGCCGCTGTCTCTTGATACATATACTAAGTTCACTTTGTCCTCAGTGCCCGTTTAAAATAAAGGAGCATACTGAAATCACCTTCGTACCGTATAAAATAGGGCGAGAGATCAGGGACCGGATCACCAAACTGGAAATCGCGGTCTTAAACAAAATTTAATCGAATTAATATTTCTAGATCACAAGCAACGACACAGGTGTGTATTATGCGCCAACTTATGCATTTTTATCTGGAGGCACTTGATTCTTAATTTAGGTCTGAATCTGAGGAAAAAGTCAATTTTCGCTAACTTTGACAGTAATTGTCACGAAAAGTACTCTGTTCGAAAACTTCAATTTATTTTTAGTACAAGCTGTAGTGACAGGTGAAGGCAGGAAAAACAAAAAGGCGCGGAAAATGCTTGCATGACTTCAATAAAAAAGTCAAAGTTAACAATAACCTAACAAACATTATAAAATAATATTTGCCATTTTACTCTGTTTCACATTTGATTTAAAAAATGTGTAACTCCAAATAACTTTTGCTTCTCCGCGGAAGCTTCAAAGAGCACTCACATGAGCAAAAAAAAATATTTCCGAACAAAATACTTCGTCCAAACACCAATCACATAAACGCAAACTAGCACAATTTTTATAATTGCTTTTTCAAAAGAATCGGCGGCAGTCGCTTTTGCAGTCTGGGGCGTTTCGCATGCAATCACCATTAGTCCAAAGCTACGCAAGCGTTCAGTTCTGCTCAGCTCCAGAATGTGCTAGAAAAGCCCCGTAATTACGGAAACATCCAGTTTCTCTGCGTGTTTCAGCAAGATATTGCCGGTTGTGTCCTTGGGGCGATCTCTGCCAGAGATGCAGTTTTTCTCGCACAAAATTCTGAAGTTAGCTGCAAGCACGAGGATAGTTTTGGCAACCTGGGAGTCGAATGACATGGTTAAAAAGCTGTAACCTCTGCATCACTAATAAAAGGACTTAAAGGAAAGCCACAAAAAATACTTCATAAAGCTATTAGCGAATTAACCAATCCATGCGGCACCTGGCGGCGAATGCGAGAACCCGCCCATGGCGGCCCAAGTAGCAGACGCAGTTCTCTTTCTGCGGGAACTCTGGCATGGCTAGTGCTTTGCAAATTTGTACAGTCAAATAAATGCCTGGAATGCAGCACCATCTAGTGTACGCAGACGCACTAAAAAGAATCATTGGTTCAAAAAGAAAGTGGCCTCGTATAATTGGTCTAAGACGAGTTATGTCACCTGTCTTCAGTTCAACTCTTCACAAGTTTAAAAAAAAATTTAGGAGCTTGATTAGGCATTTTATCTCTAACAGATACCTCGCCCTTTACAACAACTGCGCAACGAACGGACAATGAAATCAGGTGAGAACTAAATTAGAGGCAACGGGTGCTAAACGACAGCTGCCTTTCAAGTCTGAAGTCCATGGTTTTAACGCAACCATTTTTGCATTAAACATATCCGTCATTTCTTCTTCTCGTTTAAGCGACCATTGCTAGTGTACAAATAGGTTTCCTTCTCAGGATTTCAGTAAACAATTCTTAAATGTCTGGTGTGAGTTTTGCATGAAGAGTATTTGACAGATTGCAGGTGTATGTGCATGGTGCAATACTTGCAGGGGAAGGGGTCCTTCTATATATGGGCCCTTTAGAGAATTTTGTGTGTCACAGGCTCGATCTGTCTCCTACTACTCTCTGTGTTATATATTTCGCAATCATGCATCAGAAGGTCGCCTTGCAGCTATCTAGGGCAGTTCTTTAGATTGGTGCCTATAAACAGCTCCAGCGAAGTACGCGGCCATAGACGGCAGGTTTTTGGTGGTGCGTTATTGAAACAGAACAATCATAACACCGAAAATTGCCAGCGATACATGAAATATCAAAATATCAAAAGGGTTGGTAGGAACTGCATAAAATGAATTTATGGGAGACGGAAGCCTAAGCAAATAATCTAGGTTATTTCACTGTCAATAAAAATAAAATGCATTCAAATCCAATAGCCTCGGAAATGGGTTGTAAGGTTAAATTGGTCAAACAAATTATTTCTAATTTTTTCACCGAAAGCAACCTACCTCCTCAGAGAAAAGACTGTTCTTTTAGCCTGCTAAAGTTTTTAGCCCAGATAATTCACGGAAGCATTTTTTTTTCTCAAGTATCTTCCTAGTGAAACTTTTTGGTTAATAAAAACAAGTTTACATATAAGTTAAAAATTTATAATGTGTCCAAGAAAGTTTCAAGCTCAGAAGAGAAAATGCAGAAAAACTTTCCCCGTTGCCATTCCTGTACCAGCACTGCATCCCCTAGCTTGAAACCAGGAGAGTGGCAAACGTAGTGGGGAGATGCCACCAAACACTAAAACACACTTTTTGTGCCCTAATTGATTTACATTTTAGGGTGCATGCCTTGCTACACGTATTCTGTGTGCGCCGTGATATCAGGGGCGTTTAGCTACATACCGGATACGTATTAGCGGATACGTACACCGGTCTATCGATGCTTCCTGCGCACGCGCAGTGGCTTCGTCAGGCCACATCCATCACGCATGCGCACTAGACGTCGGGTATATCCGTATACGTCTCGGCTAATACGTCTCCGGTATTTTAAAAACATCTATTAACGGGCTTTTTTTTTTCGAATTTCAAGTGTTCATTTACGCCGACATTTTGTGAGCATGCTATTCCTATGCCCTAACATGCAATTTTTTAACTATCTTCTGTTAATGCTTGCAGTATTCTGTATGTTGTTTTCCTCGACCCGATGGCTAGGAAAATAATGCGTCACACCACGCTATTGTCACACCCCTGAGGCAAAATGTAGGTGCATACATACATATTGATACATGCATTCGAAGAAGAGACAGAAGTAGCGCATGCGCTAGAAGAGGAAGAAGTTAGTTGGCTCTCTCGCGCGCGCTCGAACCACTAGGGGACCGCCGCAGGTTTTTCGTCTCTGCGCGGGTGTTCTTTTTGGCGTTGCACGCTACAGTTTGGTGGAGGTGCTGGGTACGCTTCCCGACCTGCAAACTCCGTACAGCGTCACTACGGACCTCACACCGGTTCACCAGCGACCCAGCCGCCGTCTCCGCGGAGAGTCGCCTGAATTTGGGCCCCTTCCCCCGCCAACAAGGACGACGCAGCCTCGACCGCCGAGTCCAACTGACATGGCCACTGACACCAGGACCCAGCCGCCGATCCAGCCTCTACCGTCGAGTCCAACTGCCATGGCCGCTGACACCAGGCCCCTGGCGCCGATCCTTTGCCACCCACCGCGAACACCGCCATCTTTTCACGGTGACGTGTTCGAAGACGCTGAGGACTGGCTGGAGACGTTCGAGCGGGTCGCACGCTACAACGGCTGGTGCGACGAGCGCAAGCTGAATAACGTCTACTTTGCCCTGGAAGAGTCTGCTCGGACGTGGTTTGAAAACCACGAGGCTACACTTCCCACCTGGGAGACGTTTTGCCGGAGTCTCCTGGCTACGTTCCCCAACGCTGACCGCCGGGAGAAGGCCGAAGCTGCGCTGCACTCCCGAAATCAGCGCACGAACGAAAGCGTGCGCATGTACACCGAAGACATGACCCGTCTTTTCAAGCGCGCCGACCCCAACATGACAGAGGAGAAGCTGCTGCGCCATCTCATGCGTGGGGTTAAGCAGGAGCTGTTCACGGGCCTCGTGCGCAGCCCACCCCGCACGGTGGCGGAATTTCTAACCGAGGCGACCACGATGGAGACGACGCTGCAACAACGGGCCCGCCAGTACAACCGCGACATCAACTGCATGGTGCCCGAAGGCTTTTCGTCGTGTCTCGGCGGCAGTGCAGACACCTTGCGTGAACTAATTCGCTCCGTCGTCCGGGAGGAACTGCAACGGATCCATCTGCCTCAGGTTGCACCTGCGCCGCTGGCAGCGCTGTCCGAAGTTGTCAGGGACGAGGTGCGACAGGCTGCGCAGGCACCTCCTGTCCCCGAAGCGCCATCCCGGTTCGATGACCGACCCACGTACGCATCTGTTGTACGTCGCACGACAGGCTACGGTCCCATTACCCCAACGCCTGGCGTGAGCAACATCGGCACATGTCACGCAAGCGTGCCTGGCTACGGTGTGACCCCGTCGACCTCCGTGAGTAACATCGCCACGTATTCTGCAACCGCATCTGCTACAGCTGGGCCACGCCCTCGGAAGTCGGATTTGTGGCGTACACCGGACCGCAGGCCTCTCTGCTACCACTGTGGGGAGCCTGGTCACCTCTACCGCGCCTGTCCGTACCGCCAAGTGGGCCTTCGCGGTTTCCATCCCGACGCACCCTGCCCTCAGAACGGCGAACGACCGCATGAGATTGCACAGCATCTCTGGGCACGCCAGAACCCTGCCTACTCTGGAAGGCGCGAGTCCCGTTCCCCTTCGCCTCTCCGTTATCGCTCTTCCAGCCCTGGCCGCTGGCCGTCGCTCGCCGAGTCCGCGTCGGGAAAACTAACACCAGCGACCTCTGGAGGCAAGGCCGCTGACGTCGGGACGTGTCAAGATCCTCCATCGCGGAACCCTCGAGCCGACGATACCCGGACAGAGAGAGGCAGCGACAGTATCAGATACGCTGCATCCGATTTGCGTGTGACAATTGATGGCACTGACATTACCGCGCTGCTCGATACCGGTGCTGATTACTCTGTTATGAGCCGTGCCTTCGCTGGAGAACTTAAGAAGGTTCTGACACCGTGGACGGGGACCCCCATTCGCACCGCTGGTGGCCACCTAATTTCCCCTGTGGGCAAGTGCACGGCTAGAGTTGGGATTAGTGGTTTTACGTACGTTGGTGAATTTGTCGTACTCCCCGAGTGTTCCAGAGACTTGATTCTGGGGATCGACTTCCTGCAGTCGAACGGCGCTGTGATTGACTTTCAGGAGGCACGTGTCACGTTCTCGACCAAACAGGCCGTGGCGCGCTTTGACTCCCGCGATCCCTGCAGCAACGCTCTGCGCATTGTCGAGAACGACGTCACGGTGCCGCCGCGGTGCAGTGTTCTGGTGCTCGTGCGGAACGACCTCTTCCATGACTACGAGGGCCTAGCGGACAGCCATAGTCCACTGCTGCTTAAGCGGGGACTTGCCGTTGCAAGAGGTCTCGTCCAACTACGTGACGGCCGCACCCACGTCCTCCTGACTAATTTTGCCAACGAATATCAGCACCTGGCCAAAGGCATGGCTATTGCCTTCCTCCACGACGTTGCTGAGGTTCCAGGTTTGTGCACCGTGGGAGGACCCTCTCCGGAGTATGCTGGCCCACATCACGTTCTTCAGTCAGTCAGAATAAATCCTGCCTTGCCGTCGGTTCAGAGGGATCTTCTGTCGGCCCTCTTGGCAGAATTTGCGGACTGTTTCGCTACGTGCTCGAAGGTCGGCCGAACTCCACTCGCCAAGCATCGTATCATCACTGACGAGACTACGCGACCCATCTGCCAGCGCCCATATCGTGTTTCCCCGGTGGAGAGAGAAGCCATTCAGAATCAGGTTGCCGAGATGCTTGCAGACGATGTCATTCAGCCGTCCACCAGTCCGTGGGCATCGCCTGTGGTTCTTGTCAAAAAGAAGGACAATACTCTCCGTTTCTGCGTGGACTACAGGAAACTTAACAGCGTGACCAAAAAGGACGTTTACCCGCTGCCCAGGATAGATGACGCGCTCGACCGATTGCGGAACGCCAGATACTTCTCGTCATTGGATCTTAAAAGCGGGTACTGGCAAATCGAAGTGGACGAGAGAGACCGGGAGAAGACGGCTTTCGTGACGCCTGACGGCCACTATGAGTTTAAAGTGCTCCCATTTGGTCTGTGCTCAGCACCGGCTACTTTCCAACGCATGATGGACACTGTCCTCTCCGGCTTGAAATGGCAGTCCTGCCTGGTGTACCTGGACGATGTCGTTATATTTTCGCCCACCTTTGACCAACACTTGGAGCGGTTGCGCATTGTGCTACAAGCGCTCAAATCCGCGCAACTCACCATCAAAGCCGAGAAATGCCATTTTGGCTTTGAGGAACTTCGCTTTCTTGGTCACGTTGTCAGCGCACAAGGTGTTCGCCCGGACCCTGACAAGACTGCTGCCGTCTCAGGTTTTCCACGCCCAACTGACAAGAAGGCCGTTCGCCGGTTTTTAGGCCTGTGCTCCTATTATAGGCGCTTTATTCAAGATTTCTCGAAAATCGCGGAACCGCTGAACGCACTGACCCGTGACGACACGCCCTTCCTCTGGGGGACCGACGAAGAGGCTGCATTTGTCGAGCTTCGCAGCCGTCTGCAAAGCACTCCGATACTCGGCCATTTCGACGAGCATGCTGCCACGGACATCCACACTGACGCCAGCAATGTTGGCCTTGGTGCAGTACTGATCCAGTGGCAAGACGGTGCAGAACGGGTCATCAGTTATGCTAGTCGGACATTTACGCGCTCCGAGACCAATTATTCAACGACGGAGAAAGAATGTCTTGCAGTGATATGGGCCATCTGCAAGTTCCGACCGTACCTCTACGGACGACCCTTCCGTGTGGTAAGCGACCACCACTCCTTATGCTGGCTGGCGAGCCTCAAAGACCCCTCAGGACGCTTGGCTAGATGGAGCTTACGCTTGCAAGAATACGACTTAACAGTAGTTTACAAGTCTGGCCGCAAGCATCAGGATGCGGATTGTCTGTCGCGCGCGCCTATCCCAATCAATACCGAAGAAACCACCGATGATTTTCCTTTCCTGGGCTCTGTTAGTACCACCCAAATGGCGCAGCTTCAGAGGGCGGACACGGAGTTGGCGCCGCTCATCGATTACCTCGAAGGCAGTGAAGCTCCCATTCCGCGTGTTTTTCTTCGAGGGCTTCACACCTTCACTTTACGGTCTGGTGTTCTCTACAAACGCAACTTTGCCAACAGCGAAGAAGTGTTCCTACTCGTCGTACCATCACAGCTGCGGTCTGAGATCTTGAGTGCCTGTCATGATGCACCATCCGCCGGCCACCTTGGAGTCAGCCGTACACTCGCACGGATTAGACAAAAGTATTATTGGCCCAGGTTACTCCCATCGGTGCGGGCCTACGTCAAAACATGCCGTGAATGCCAACGTCGGAAGACTCCTCCATTGAAACCGGCCGGATTTCTTCACCCCGTCGATCCACCGAAGACCCCTTTCCATCAAGTGGGCATGGACCTCCTTGGCCCATTTCCGAAGTCTTCGTCTGGAAGGCGTTGGATAGTCGTTGCGACTGACTACCTCACACGGTACGCTGAGACCACGTCTCTTGCCAAGGGCACTGCTGCTGAAGTGGCGCAGTTCTTCGTCCACAACATTGTCTTGCGTCATGGAGCACCCGCCGTTGTTATTACTGACCGGGGAACTGCTTTCACGGCCCGCTTAACCCAGTCCGTGATGACTCTGACGCACACGAGCCACCGACGTGCTACGGCGTATCACCCGCAGACAAACGGGTTGGTAGAGCGACTCAACCGCACACTAGCCGACATGCTATCAATGTACGTTGACGTCGAGCATCGTATTTGGGACGCCATTCTGCCGTACGTAACGTTTGCGTACAACACCGCCCTGCAGGAAACAACCCGACTGACCCCCTTTCAGCTTGTCTTCGGTCGCCAGGTGACCACTCCGTTGGATGCTATGTTGCCCGTCGACCCTTACTGCGACTCTGACGCTGACATCGACGTAGATACCTTCGTTCAGCGTGCTGAGGAAGCGCGTCAACTGGCCCGCCTGCGCATCCACCGTCAACAGGAGCCTGACGCCACTAAGTACAACTGTGGACGCCGTTTCGTCAGTTATGCTCACGGCGACCTTGTGTGGATTTGGATACCTGTTCGTCGCCGCGGGCTCTCTGAAAAGCTGCTGCGCCGATACTTCGGCCCTTACGAAGTAGTGCGCCGCATCAGTGATGTGACTTATGCAGTTGCTCCCGCCCCGACAGCTTGTTCATCGCGCCGGTCGCACCGAACTGAAGTCGTACACGTTGTTCGCATGAAGCCTTACCACGACCGGCTACCTGACTGAACTGCGGTCCACTGCAGCTGCGTTCTACCCTTTCGCTGACTTTTCACTCCCAGCCGCATCGTGTCGACTGTAGCGTGCAACGCCAAAAAGAACACCCGCGCAGAGACGAAAAACCTGCGGCGGTCCCCTAGTGGTTCGAGCGCGCGCGAGAGAGCCAACTAACTTCTTCCTCTTCTAGCGCATGCGCTACTTCTGTCTCTTCTTCGAATGCATGTATCAATATATAAATAAAAAAATAACTGATGTGTAGAGGACAGTGTATGGCAGCGCAGGGCGCCAGAAAAACTTCACTTCCAATGAGCTAGACCACGTTTTCGGAGTAAGCATGCAAACAACAAGAGTGAAGATAAGCCGACAAACTAAACAGGCAGCAAAAAGCATACTGCCATATTTCACCTGCCTAGCTTTCTTTTAGTGCTTTTGGATTGGCAGCAAAAAATGGGCCAACAATTCAGTGTGAATAAGGCCAGGACTCAGTTAACCTGCCTTGTCTAAGCGTTATGGTACAGGTAGCCGAAAGTTTTTATGGCTTGCTTTTTACCGCACACTTAGCAAACATTGGTGATAACTCTACGACAGAACAGAATTTAACAAATGCTATTTCACCAAGTCGTTACCAAGGTAGAATTTGTTTGTGTGAGTTTTGTCAGTACTGCTGTTGTGATACGAGTACAAATTCTGTATTTCTTCTAAAAAAAGTTTCTTGATAAAATTTTAACAAATTGACGATTTATCATATACAGTAAAGCATCGGTGATCTTACAGTCTATTGCCTGTTAACGCTGTGTATCTCAGCAGGCTAAGACATAAAAGGCTGCACACACTATGAAACATACGGGAATAATTTGCTAGGCAGGTCAACGATTTCTCTTACCACGAAAGGGGTAAAAAGACATCAAGCTGTCCTCTAGTACACACCCTTTAAGGGGAAGGGTATTCTGCCCAAGCCCTGGGGCAGATTTCCTTCGCTAGAAATATGAATTGCTGGCGGTTGGCAACGGAAACCAAAACAAACATGCGAAGTACTTCTTCAAAATATGCGAAGTTATCAAGATTTTACAGCGTAAAGCACTGAGGTTCATTCACAATAGGTACAAACAAACAGACTCTCCAACTGAACTAGCTGCAATCTCCGGGCTCGAAACACTATCAACAAGGGCAAAGCGGGCGCGTCTAAAATTCATCTATCAGCTTCTTCATACCATGTTCAAGGTTGATCCATCAAAATATGTTTCACTGTCACAGAAACGAGCATTAAGAAACCAGCACGTGAATACACAAACTGAATATGTACATCACAGTGATACCTTTAAAAACTCATTCTTCCCGCTAGTAACAAGAGAATGGAATAGCCTAGATGCATCCATTACTAACGCGGATTCACTTTCAGTTTTTTGCTCTGAACTAGATACTGTGTTTTAAAAACACTGACGATCTGGATTAGTTTTATCGGCATCTTGCAGTACGCGGTCTGTTGTGCCAATGTTTTCTTTTGAACTTGCCTCTCGTGAAAGTGTTTGTATAAATTTGTTAACTTCGCTCTTGTTTTCTGGACTGCATGACTTGCTCCTTGTTCCTCGTTTCTTGTTTTGAATTTCAAAAAGCTGTTTTGAGTAATCAGATTCACTTTGTTAAATCTGATACATGTAATGCCCACCTGCAATGGTCTCAACTAGAGACTAGCAGTATTCCAAATAAATTTTAACCGAGGCTTCAACCTCCTCTACTTGCTAACCTCAAGACCCCTCCGGAGCCGCGTTTGAGAGCCGCCTCCCATCGCTAACTGCACCAAATTACTATGCTTCGCAGTGGTAACATACCTCCGTTGCACAGAGTAAGAATAGATCTCCTCTAAAGCCTATTTGAGTTGTGTGAGCGCGATGCAGACATTCACACCGTCAGTTATTATGCGGTCGCTGCCCCATCTGGCCACAGATACCTTCATATTCTCTTGCGAGAACGTAGCAAAGTGCCGACTCGAAAAATTGTTCTAATGCTAGCTGCAAAAAAAAAAAAAAAAGTGGAGGGGACCCTTAAAGGTGCACTGAAGAGGAATCTGAACTCGTCTTTTTGCCGCGGGAACTCAGTCTACACGTTCTGAGCATTCTTAGAAACTGCGATTTATTGCCCTGTGTGGCTGATTTTACTAATTAAACCAAAATAACGTCCGGCTCCCGCCTTTTTTTTTAATTCTGCCTCGTACGGTGGGCGGAGTCGACCAACGCGTGGAGTGCCTTGCAGCCAGCTCCGTGGAGGCTTTGCTTTCGCTTTATTTTGTTTTTTAGGTTTCCGTGAATAAATAGTTTCATTCGCAGATAATATAGCCGCAAAATAAGCCCGCAGAAATAAAAATATGCGCGGACTATTTGCTTCTACGGACTGCTACGTATTACTCCGCCGATGGCAGAGCGGCAAGCCTCCGCGGGACTGGCTGAAAGGCACTCCACGCGTTGGTCGACTCCGCCCACCGTACGAGGCAGAATTCAAAAAAAAAAGGCGGGAGCCGGACGTTAATTCAATTTAATTAGGAAAATAAGCCACGCAGGGCAATAAATCGAAGTTTCTTAGAATGGTCGGAACGTGTAGATCGAGTTTCCGCGGCAAAAAGACGAGTTCAGATTCCTCTTCAGTGCACCTTTAAGCTACGCCATAAAAGTATGACGCGATGTCGCTCTCTAGGGACCACCTGTCAGAGCCACGCTTGTGATTTTTCGTTCACAACGCGGACGCCGACAACGCTGACAGCAGATTTTCTAGTGAACGGGGCCTTTTGACGATAGTGCGCTAAAATAATGCAGCGCTCCCTGAAGTTGGGATTGCTCGCGAATACAAGCGAAGCACTGCTATGGTATGAGAACACTGTTTTCTCATTTTCACTTTGTCGAGTGTGGCTCATTTTCATTTATGGAAGCAGAAAAAACGTTTCATTGAAACAAAAAGAAAGTTACGTTAGTGTTTTCGACGACAGTATTCACAACTCAGCAAGGAGTAATTGGATCTGCCGAAAGTTAAGCCATACAGCCATAGTATGACGGTTGTATACTTGTTTATCTATACATACGCAGGTAACTATTCTCAATGATGGGGCGCGTGGTCACTTTTCGAACAGATATCGCAGTTCCAACACAACGAAACTCAAGTGAGAAAACGGATCTTTCCAGCCACAGGGAACCATAAAGTGAGTGCGACGGTGTCCGGCATGCGCAAGTGAAGAAACACCATGGGTAGCTTGCTCTCGCGTGGAAGTTAGAGTAGAGTCAGCGGCTTCGTAGGCGTGCTTGAATGAAAAGTTAATCACAATAGCATTCCGTACTTTTCGAAGTCATTTTGCGCATTTTCAGCGGGATAACATAGTGAAAGAGCGGAAAAGGACAAAGAAGGTGCTTGATATGCATGCGCTCTATATGTAGATAATGCTGGTTAAACATTTCAGCAATGCTTGTTATGTTACCTACACCCCAGCTCGGAGAGATAATAATTATGGATGGGTTATGGCCTCGTGCAAAACCATTTGCTGGGTGAATACCAATATAAACTGTTCCCTTTTATTTTGCGATAAAGTTTACCAAACCGGAGTTATGCTCCTAGCCGCGTTTGTTTTTGTTCAGATAATTTTCGCCCTTTGCTCACTCCTTCGTCTAAAATATTGAAACGGAAATGGCTCCCTGAGTGGAAGAGTCATTTTGCCGACTGACTGTCACATAGGACCATCAAAAGCTTAACAATGTACAGTCGCGATCAATTTGAAGGTGATCGCCCGAGCATCGACCAGCGGGCCTTTCAAGCTGCTCAGCGGCCGATATCGGAACTGCGACGATAAAGATTGCGTTGCCTTCTTTCCCTCGTAGGCTCTTCCAGGCTACAACCGTCGCCCCTATGACTACCTCGCCACCTTTTTTCTGTGTTTCTTCTCTTTCATGGAAATCTTGTGAGTATGTTTTTGCAGGCTAGTTGGTGCCTAAGCATTGTGGGTTTTTTGCGCAAAAGACACGACACAGAAGAAACGAGGTAGACAGGACAAGCGCTTCTTCTTGTGTCCGCGTCGCTGCCTCATATCGTGGCCGTTAATATGATCGGAATGAATTTGAAGGTTATCTCACGAAGGGTGACGAATCTTCAAGACAGCGTCTTCGCGTGGCACATTTTTACCACACAAATGCAGAATGATGATAGCTTCCTTCGAGCCGCCGCGGTGGCTCAGTGGCTATGGTGCTCGGCTGTTGACACAAAAGACGCGGGTTCGATCCCGGCCGCGGCGGCTAGAATTTCTTTGGAGGAGAAGTTCTAGAGGCCCGTGTACTGTGCGATGTCAGTGCACGTTAAAGAACCCCAGGTGGTCGAAATTTCCGGAGCCCTTCACTACGGCGTCTCTCATAGCCTTAGTCGCTTTGGGACGTTAAACCCCACAAAACCAAAACCAAACCATAGCTTCCTTCGCCCTTTGGCTGTTCAGTGAAGCACTGAAGCACGACAATGAAAATGCCGCGCAAGGCGGCTTTTTCTAGCATAGGTTGACGTTCGCACGATTAACCTCCAATTGATTGCGTCCGGTCTAACAGTATACACGAGATTACGACACGTGTCTGCTGAAGTGTAAAAAAACAAACAACGAAATTTGGGACTTGCTAGAAGGGAGTGACAGCAGCTCATGGAACAGCGAAAAGAGAGAGGGAAACTGCTCTGATGTTCCCCTCACCACGGAAGGTGATGACGTAACGTGGCGCTGCTCCTTGCCTCGATCGCCGCTCGAGCGATCACCTTCATATTGATCGCCACTGTACACTTAACAGACAAGAAAGCGAGATGGCCTGCATGTGTGTTACTAAAAAATGTACAACGTAAACGACCTTTTCAAAAGTAAACTTGCTTACTTGTACCGCGGGCTTGCTTGTCTGTCTAATACGCCCAACTAAATGTGCATTTTCACAGTGTGGTTTTCAGATACGCACTGCAAAAAGTCACCATCCTAAAGCGCATGAACGATCATTTCCCTGGGCTGTTAACGACGGTATAAAATTTATAAAACACAACACTAAATAACAATCAAGCTAAGTCACTGCAGCGAAATATGGGCCTTCCTTCCTAGACCTTTAGCGCCCACTGAGAAGTCGACATCTCCTTGCTTCTTTTTATATTAGCACTTCAGGCGCGATCAGTAGGTTCAATAAAAATTGTGCCTTTATAACGCAGGCACTAAGCAAGCACCAGCAGCCATTAATTTGTACCCTTTCTCGCTGCCTCATTTCAGTGCACTTACAAGGCCTCGGCGTTTTTTATTCCAACCCTTTACTTTTATGTCTCGCCTAGGAAATTAATACAGGCAAGATACACAGTGTAACTCACCGCGAGTACTAAAAGAAATAACAGAAGTGCCCTGCTATTTTGAACTTATCAAGAATTAGAAGTATACTGGTAACCAACACGTTACCTGCGGCGAAACAGGCGCGACTTGCTTTTCTCTTTTCCGAATTCCTCTGACAGCAGCCGGCCACCGCCTTGCCTGGTCCCTACGAAGCGAAAATGCGGCGCTGCGCAGTACTCGTGGCGCCATCTAGCAAAGGTCGCGCTAACTTCTCCAGCTTCCCGGCTATTTTTGGGAGGCAAACGTGCAGGAAAGCGCGTGGTAGAAGGCATGTTGCCAGAAAAACAGAGCAAGACAGAAAGTACAGAAAGTCGCCCGTTCTTCAAGACAGTGTATTATTAGATTATAGTCCGTTTTATTTTTGTTTTTCGCAAGCAAAGAAAGGTTAAAACCTTGCACCGCATCGCCTTTTTTCTTGAAGTGTAATTTTTCATGCATTTGCGCTATTGCCTCATTCTGGGTGATATTTGCTGATAGTTTGTATCTCATCTTCGCTTCTTCTGTTTTCCTGCTGACGCTTTAACCAAGGTCTCTCTATTAGATTGTCCGCAAAGGCCTTTAAAGTGGCTGAATAGAAAGCAATAAAGATTATATTCAACGTTTTGTGATGAATATTTCATAAGCCGTCTTTTAAAAAATTCTTCGTTAAAGCGGTACCTCAATAATTGCGCTGCCTGCGCATAACAAATGTATTCTGAATTTTCTGTAAGCAAGAAGGGACCATATTACGGGTAGAGGACGCTTACTAATTAGAATGCACCGCTCCGACGAAGATCCGAAACATCAGACAACGAGCATATTTATGGGGAACCTAAAAATCTCCAGAGCGGAACAAACACAACCAGAACAAACCGTCAGGCGCCGCTATGAATTATACTTTTCGACAGCACAAAAGGCACCATTGAACAATTTCTCTCCCAGAATTCCATCCAGAGAGAGCATTCGTACGCTCTTCCAGGAAAAAGGTTTCATTTGTATGCGCAGCTAGCTATCAAATTGAAAAAAAAAATGCGCAAAATTAGCATGATATGTACTGTCCCGCTCTTTCGGATGTCTTTGTACCAAACCTAAACTGTTAGCAAAAGTAAGCGAGGTATTTTCGTCGGGAGGTGTGGAAGACAACTAATACGAATAGCCTTAAGTGTTTTCCACCCTCTAGCCTTCGGAGATGCGGAACCTACGGTTATTCCTTTTCTAAACAAAATCCAGTCAACGTGGCTGCTGATTAGAAGATTTAAACATCAATAATTCAGCCATCCAGCCGTGGAGAAAGTGCAGACATAAATACGTGACTTTCCTTTTTACTCTTCTCGGCCCGTTTTGATAGCACTATCAAAACTAGAACTATAGGTTTCAGGGAAACAACACTAAGGATGATTTTGACGTCCAAAAAGTGACAGGTGATGGCCAGGCCTTTCACCAAAATGTCGCGGGGAGCCCGCATCTGAGCAGCACGAGTTCCGGTTTTATATGTTTATCCCAACACCAATTTCCTTCATGGTGCTAGCTGAGCTTAATTTTTGTAAATACCTGTACTTCAGAAACCCGAATTTCACATGTACAAATTTTGCAGGCCTTCCTTTCGAGTAAGTAACTTGAAGAACAAATTGAAAACTTGCTGACTGCGTTTCGCATGCAGTCGACTAGTCACTTCACATTCCATTTCAAGTGCAAGTTTCAGGAGCTTAAGTTGCCCTTACATGTGCACGTTTTTACCCTCTACGCGGAATGATGCTTACGTTCAACGCATATGTGTCGCAGCTCTCATCTGATTCCTGTTATTCTGTTTGAAAAGAGAGACGCACACAGAGGTTTCTGTTGGTGTCTTGCACTTTCCGGCGAACACAGTGCACTGCAGGCGACGCATGATTCATTAAGCCCTTCCGTCGAGGATGTATTGCCGCAGTGGTCCTTCGTTATCGCTTCCATGCTTCCGGGAACACTCGCCGAAGCGGGCCGGCCGTTAATCAGATGCTATCGCCGAGCGTGACAGAAAGGATTTCCATGTGAGCGCGCGAGCCCGACGTGGAGCGCCGGCGCCACACAGCTAGGCACGCATGCAGATACGGACCGGCGTACGGACACTGATCGATGGAGTTTCGATGTCTTCCCATCTGCCTACGTCGCGAACGAGTCTCGTCTCCAACGTTCATTAATGGCCGGTGCGCCCCAGTTTTCGCGGGGTCTAAGAACATTGCGTGCAGGTTACACGCTCTTGTGGCTCGAGAACACACAACTTTAGTATGCAGTGTAGTTATTTGCATAAGCCTGGCGTTGCTCGTTCGGGCGATGTTTCAAGCATCATCGGTGTGCGCGTCGCGCTGTATCGATTAGCTTTTGCGCTTGCACGAACTTTGCAAGGCTTGTAGGCAAATGCCATTAGACTAAAAGAACGTACTTTCGCACTTTTTCTAGAAGATCAGATAAATGAAAAAGAAAAAAAAAGCGCTCTAAATGGGACGAACTTGGCTTCAGCCCTTATAAAACTGGTCTATAGATAGTCTATAGACTTTTTATAGACTATGTTGCCTTCCTGTAGATATTCTTTGTCTATTCATAGCCTATATACTGTCTATTGACAAAAGTCTAAGCAAAGTGTATGGCCATAAATCTATAGATTATCTACAGACTGTCTATAGCATTTGTATTGCCTATAGACTGTTCTCTAGGATTTGTCTATCGAGTGTATAGACTTCGTAGACAGAAGTCTATGGACAGTCCATCGACTCTCTAAAAATTTTTTTAGGGGAGCAGAGCGATGTTTTCAGGATGGACTGTGGAATATTTATCAGCCTTCGTCGAAAGGCTGTCTTGAACAGTGCAGTTACGTTTCACGCACAGTTCAGCCTCTCCGCCCATCTTCAACAATCTAAAGCTCACCATGAAGTTTAAATAAACAGTTCTCGGCGTAACAGCTCCGGAATATTTACACTAACTCTGTGTACAGTAGTGCACTTTGAATAATTTCGACCAAATCCGCTGCCTGACGCAAACCGAGAGGCCCAACGCCGCATGGTTACACGAAGTAGGCTTGACAAGTTCGGCTGCCGTGCTTATCGAGTTTAGCGGACGGCGAGTACGCGTCCATTAGCGCGACAGTAGTCGTACCCGGTTTATGCACGTCACGCAGAACAGGAGAAGTATACGCGCAACTTCGGCAAGCTTTACGCGCAGAAAGCATCGTGCGTCACCCTGTATATTAGCCAACAGGTAAACTGCCAAGTGCACTCACATATACGCCGGCTGCATGATGTGTCACGCAAGCGTGTTTACCGCGGGAAACTTGTGCATCTCGCAAATTCCCTAAGTGCTGGCAAAGTGGAGCCACACTGGGGCCTGGGATGTTCAGTGCCAGTGCCGAAAATTGCCTTAATTAGTCCTAAAAATTCCTATTTCGGGCCCTTTTTTTCCTGCCGCAACTGGAAAACTCAGGTAATCTGCAAAAACTGAGACAATTTCGGTTACTAAAATCGTCCGAAATTCACAAAAATACCGTTTTCGATAAATTTTCCTCCTGAAACACCCAGAAAAAGGGAAAATTTTCCCGGACGGAACATCGCTGAGTGGGGCGATCATATCAGTGTCCTTCTGTTCAGCAAACGAATGCTACGTTACTTTCCCATGTTCCTGCAACTTCAACAAACAGCACTTCGTGCTCGCAGTTTTCAACCATGCGGATCTAAAATGATGCATCCCGGGCACAAAGACAATGAATGAGAATGGCGATAAAGGAATGGAATTTTATTCTTGTTCATGAAGAGATTCAGACATGGCTTTTAATACAGATGCCGTGATTAGAGATGTAAAGCGTCCGCTCTCAGATAATTTAAAGTATTTCGCAGAAGGGAGTGCGGGTAGTAAAATTATGGTAGAATGAGAAAACTTGGAGTTCCATGCTCAAACCGAGCAGTGTCGGGAACAGGTTATTTTTTTGCGCTTGTATATTGAGGTGGACGATGATTATGAGAAGAACGGTTACAGAGTGTTTGGGGACGGGTTGGCATGTCTCTTCCTTCAAACTCAGGATGTAATGTGCCTCAAAAATATGCCGTCTTACAAACTCTAAGCAATTTGAGGCATGGGTAACTAGTGATACATGACCACGGCTTAACAGCGCAGTAGGAACAGGAGCAGGGCGTGTCACGTCCCCTTTAATAAGCACTACCTGCCTTCAGTGCATTGCTAAACAGTTGCATAAACTCAACACTCAAGCGTTTCATTTCTTCATTAAAGTCAAGGAGTTGCGTCGCTCACAATGAAGTCTCTTTGATCAGCACTTTTATTTATTTTCTTCAGTCAGCCTTCATATATATATATAATATATATATATATATGTATGTGTGTATGTATGTGTGTATGTGTGTGTGTATGTATGTGTGTATGTGTGTGTGTGTGTATGTATGTGTATGTGTATGTGTGTGTGTGCGCGCGCGCGCGTGTGTGTGCGTGTGTGTGTGTGTGCGCGTGTGTGCGTGTGCGCTTGTGTGTGTGACGCTGAGTGTGCCGCGCGGCATAAAACGTGGTGTTAGTGACGAACGGTAGGATACGTTACAAAAACGCATGAAGCCCGGTTGCGTGTAAAAAGGCACATAAGGTTCGGGCGTAAATGTTTTTCGTTACCCACACGTGCAAACTAGAGTTTGAGATATATATATATATATATATATATATATATATATATATATATATAAAGCTTTGTTCATTGTGAAGAATCCGTTACGTGATTAGTGGCTTCACTAATTCACGCTTCATAACTTGATCTATGTGCACATTAACCAATCTCTCACTGCTTTGTTTC
This sequence comes from Amblyomma mixtum, assembly GCF_055824585.1. Classification (NCBI taxonomy): domain Eukaryota; kingdom Metazoa; phylum Arthropoda; class Arachnida; order Ixodida; family Ixodidae; genus Amblyomma; species Amblyomma mixtum. The sequence goes on along the minus strand of NC_143017.1, from coordinate 88,436,097 downwards.
CTACGAAGAATTTGCTAGCGTCCTCGACCAACTTTTGTGTTGCCGATTCATCAGAATCGTAGTGCCGAAAACCGTACGTTCAGGAGTTACTAACAGTACTTATTCAGAACACAAAGTTAGCAAGAGAGGGGGGAAGCGTCAAGGTGCTAGCACCCTGAGGTTACCCCTTCTGTTGTTCTCTTCTTCACTTTGTGCTGTCAGAAAACCCATTCACCTGCAGTTTTTCTTTTTTTGTATAACGGTGCATATTGTTATTCTGTTTCGTATCCCAATATAGAAATACTATTTTCTGATATCTGCGTGCGTGAAACCCTTGAAATATAGCCCACTAACCGTAACCGACTTCATATGAGAGAATATACTTCCTTTGCTGCCCACGCGCTTGTTAGCAGTGCTTTACCACAGCACATTCTTGTAAGAGAACGAAGCCTGTTTACGCTAGGATGTTACACACGTTGAAGATCTTCGATGCTAAAAGTGTATATACCGTGAAGGTTTCGTAACTCAAGGGCCATGCCGAAGGTTGCGTTTCCTGCTAGGCTTTTTTTTGCTATGCTTTTTCTTGATGTCCTACTTGACGGCCACTGCCGAGCTGTGGGCGAAACTGCGCGGAACCCCGCAAGACTCGGAGGGAGCTCACCCGCAACCTGGCTTATGCCACACCATACCGGCATAGTTAACACCAGCCATTACATGCCAGTGTTTGCGACAGCACGAATCACAATGTGTTCCACTGGTTCAGCTTCCTTTCGTAGACATATAGCACACAGTGCGCTAAGCACGAGTATTTATGGACCCACATTACTAAACCCACATTCATCATCATCATTATCGTCATGATGAATTACTATACATTACTATAGCCTATATCACACCATGACCAGCGGTGATTCAGTGCGTGCGCATAGAAGAGAAGGAAAAAGCGGTGAAAAAAAAAATTTTAACGCGCCTTGTGGCAGTATAAAACCACCAAACTGCGCGCCGAACATTATGCCATGTGATGGGAAAAGGTTTCACAGCATGGTTGTGCACCATGAATATTCTCTTGTAGAACAACTAATTTTGCCTGTAATGCGAAGGCAAGATAACGGATGGTCGGTAAGGGTAACAGACTGCATAACAAGAGAAGGCAAGCATATAGCAGAGTGCGGCACAAAATGAAATGGGTGGATGAGATCAGGAAGCCTGCGCGGATAAGGTGACCGCAGCTGGCAGAGCAAAGGGTTAATTAAAGAAGTATGGGAGAGACGTTTGTCCAGCAGTGGGCATAGTACGGTTCATGATGATGATGATGGATTCTGACTACATGGCACTTAAGTCGAGGGATGAGCACGATCATAGCTTACAGGTTAACGTAAATATACATCACGTGACAGCCTCACGAAAATCAGGAATGTGGGTATTAACAACATGAAACTGGTACAAATATAATTTTATTACTTTTTCGCTGTTTAAATGGTTTACAAGCGCATTAAGAGTATCCAGGAGGCGAACAGTGCTGGTAACTCACATGCAACCTGAACAACTTGCAAGCAGTTAAAGCGAACTCGGCCTTACTTGGGGCATCATAACTTGAATTCGCTGTACCTAAATTATCTCTGACTCCTGCAGGCTATTACAAAATGGGTCAGCGACTGATGAAATGGACTGATATTTATTCGAGCTCGCCCGGCCCGTACATTTAGTATATGATCCCTGGCACTGACTCAAATTCTCACAGACGGAATCCACTCACAGCATAACTCAAACCCAGCCTCGCGTTCACAACAAATCAATCAGATCGAGTCCAACCCCGAGTGATGCCACTGGTACATAAATCCAGCAGCCGCCGCGGTGGCTCAGCGGTTCTGGTGCTCGGCTGCTGACCAGAGAGACGCGGGTTCGATACCGGCCGCGGCGGTCGAATTTCTTTGGAGGAGAAATTCTAGAGGCCCGGTGTACTGTGCGATGACAGTGCGCGTTAAAGAACCCCAGGTGGTCGAAATTTCCGGAGCCCTTCACTACAGCGTCCCTCATAGCCTGAGTCGCTTTGGGACGTCAAACCCCAATAAACCAAACCAAACGATATCAGCGCACGTTAAAGAACCCCAGGTTGTCGAGATTATCCGCAGCCCTTCACTACGGCGTCCCTCACAGCCTGAGTCGGTTTCCATATACCATAAACCCAGCACAAGCTTTAACCCAGGAGGAGCATCGTCGCTTGTGCGGGCGATATACTGGTGGGTTCGTGTTCCTCGGCCAACTTCTCGGCATACCTGGAACTTCACCTTGACGGAAGCTGGTAACCTCAAACGACTCTATAACGTCCTGCCGAGATTACCAAAGGAAGAGAAAAAGAAACAAGTAAGGCAGGAAGAAAACGGGGGTATTAAAACTGCCCTAAACGAGTTGCTCCAGCAGCTGTGCTCTCCAGCGCCGCTGTGGGAGGAGTGCATGGATGGGGACGCACACCGGAGATGGAGTCCTCTCGCCGTTTTCATCGGCCCGCCGTCACCGTCGCCGTCACTGCCGTGCGAGGCAGCAGCGCGCCGGGCCATTTAGCCCATTTCTCACCGGGACACGCGTGTTTATTACGCGAACACGCAAATGAGAGGAGAATTTGGCTGGCAAGAAGAAGAACGAGAGGGGGGGAAGCGAGGAATAAGACACCGCCGCCGCGGCTGAGACGACGACGGTGACGGCAGCAGCGGATCCGCACCACCGCCACGCCCGCGAGGAAGAAACTACCCCAGCCGCAGTGCGCGCTCGTCCGTGCATGCGCGCGGCGAGCTCAGCGGCGAAGGATGTCGGCCGTCGTCTTCTTCGCGTTGCGTATACACACACAGGCGACGTCGGCTCGGAGGAGCCCCTAATGCGCCTGCGGCCGGAGAACCTGAAGCCTGATTACACATACGCAATTACCCCGACTGCGAGCCACGCAGCGCGAAAGGGTGTATGTGCAGAGAGAGGGAGAGAGTCGGGGAAAAGGAATAGCGAACGAAGCGAGACTGTGCTGAGTAAGCGAGAAAGTGAAGGAGTTCGAGGGAGAAGGGGTAGAGGGGAGGAAAGGTCCCGTGTTTGCGTACAAACTCCGCATAGAAGAAGAAGAACTGGAAGGAAGCACGGCGAGGTGTAGGAAGAAAAATGAAGAAAAAAGTCAGAGAGAGAGAGAGAGAGAGAGAAGAGAGACTACTCCGCAGGGAGAGCTCTGGCGCTGGAACCCGACTACGGTCGGGCTCTCTTATACACACGCTGTGCCAGAGTAGAGAGACGCTCCATTTCACCTCGCGACTTGCAGATTACTTTTGCCAAGTTTCACATGTGCGCGCGAGTAGGCGCGCACGCGTGCTTTCTCTCTCTCTCTCTCACTCTTTCGCAGCCGTAGACGGCTGCGCATGCAAAGGACGTCGGGGTCCCTCCTGAGACCTGGAAGTCCGATGTGGTACCACCGCTCGTGCGCATGCGAGAACGAGTGTGTACCGTTTCTTCTTTTTCCTTCCTTTCTTTTTATTTGCGCGTTCTTCGTCAAACTGGCCCACGGAGCACTGCGAGGCCGCGGGGCTCCGTTCCTTCGAGGAAACACGAGCGATTACTTCCCTTCAATTAGCCCTCGAATCCATCCTTCTCTTCTTTCTTTGCTTTTCGCACTTTCTTCGCTCCGCTGCGACTCCTGGCCGAGACTTTCTCGAATGTCTTTCGCGGCTAGTCCAGCGAATCGCGAAAGTTCGAACGTATACACACAGCGCGCGAATGAGTGTACAAGACTAAGCGTGTGTGCCCGCACCGGGCATAACGCGAGAACGCGTGGATAATGAAAAGAAAAGAAGGTGAAAGAAAGCACACGTGAAATCTACTACTCGTCAAATGGCGCGGTATCGCTTACGCGTGTACGCCGTAATAGCCGTAGCGCGGGGCGCACGTCCGAAGGAAACGTTGCGCGCCACCGAGCGCACCTTACAACGAGGAGGCGCGCGCTACAGGCGGTCGCGGCGCTAGATCGCGGAATTATTCGGAATTCCTTATGAGCGAGAATCGCCGGGCATAAATTTCGCTCCTCCGGCCGATTTCTAATACGCTTCGGCGAGGTCACACAGGCCGGCTTAAGCGAGCGGACGCCTCCACTGAGGCGAGGGCGCGCGCCGCACCTTGATGTACGTACGGTAATTCCTTCGGCGTAACGATTCTAATTTAAATCCATCACAGCTTTCGCCACGCGTTTAGTGCCGCTCTGGCATGTTTTTTTAGGTAGAGAAAGAAAGAGAAAGCGAGGGAATTTGTTTTCCATTTGCATGTTTCTCAGGTTAAGTTCTTAGCGGAAGTGACGCGTGTAGTTCGTTGATCCTTTCCCTGTTTTGATTTCCCTTGCTCTTAACGGACTGAAAAATCCCCTGCAAAACACGTAGAGTGCATGCCGGCACCGTTGCTAGTCGATAATGGCGCTGTCTGAAATATGAACGTGGCGCTAACATCACGAGGTGCCGAATATGGCCAGTAACGTTAGCTTAAAATGCTACGATTCTTTCTAATTCACTGAATGTCAATGTGCCTTTTGAGCGCGTTGTTGTCAGTGGGCAACGTGAACAAATGAATTCCAAGCTAACCTAAGCTAAGCCAAGACAAGCTAGTTTTCAATCAGCATCCGAACTGTTGGTTTGGTTGCCCGGCGTCCGATCAAAACCTGTGGCCGCATGCATCGGCGGAACCGTCAAGGAAGAACGATCCAGTGCTACTTGGCATATGCTGAATTGAGTCATTAACTCCTCTGCACCTTACTGTTATGAGATCTGCACGAAACGCAAGAATTTTACCATATGTAAGTTTATTTAAGAAGGCGTTGATAAAATTAACGAGGCATGAATTAATTGCCCTACTTATGCACGAACGCTGGTCCTTCTGACGAATATATTAGTGACTTAACTTTTGCGAGTGCTACCGTGAGTGAACGAATTAATGCATTGTTATGCACGAATTCGGCCAATCCGTTCGCCTCCGTAGCTTAATTCTTGAACCAGTGTTAATAACTACGTTTGCGCAGTGTATTGGTTTGGTTTATTAGGGTTTACGTCGCAAAGCGACTCAGGTTATGAGGGACGCCGTAGTGAAGGGCTCCGAAAATTTCGACCACATGGGGTTCTTTAACGTGCGCTGACATCGCACAATCGTGGCGCGCGGATGGGCTAGTCACGTGTTTTTTTTTTTTGTATTTCACGGGTTTACTTTGGAGCTCGGAAAAAAGATTCACGTGAGGCTTTCTTTATCGCAAATAAATGGAATGGGGGTTTCTGAAGGTGCTCTCCAATTTCGCTATTCACATTTGCTGTCTACAGTCAATATTTACGCATATAGGTAAATTATCTTAATTGCTAATTAATTAATTGTAAAACAAAAAAATTACCTAGATGCGCAAGCCGGTTGGTAGGTGTATGTAAGTGGTTTCCCTGGCCTACCTCGAACATTTTATCTTTTAACCCTTGGCTAAAGTTAGCCTGGACACCCTGTATAAGTATTGCGGACCAATTTGTTTGGTTTGTTACGCCTTGTTCGCCTCCGCTATTGCCGAATGGTTCTATGCGACTATTCTTGATTCGGAGAAAATGATCACTACGCATGTCAGCTTTCACAGCTAACCATGCGTGTCAAAATAAAAAAGCAACTTGCTTTTGCGATTTCACAATCGGCTTCGGGATTCCAATTGAATACGTGCATCGATAACAACAGTAGGAGCTCTTCAGTGTTGATTACGGGTTCATTTTTTTTTTCTGAAATTAGACCATTCCGTCCTTCAAAACCTTCACGACTTGTTTCCCTACCCCCTTCCAGTCTTTCTGTCTTTCTGAAAGTGTTCAGTACTTCTCTTGAAAGCATCACTTCTTGAAAGCGTTTTCCCCATTTTTAAAAATAATCTTCAGCAGAAAGCTACGAAAATAAACACGCAGTTGTAAATCAAGGACAAACACGATGTTGATGGAAGACGTTGAAAATCTGCATGTGAAAAATTTCAGGGGACAACCCAATAGTAAAACACAAAAGCCGACACAGGTCAAGATCACTAAGATGTCGTAAGTGTTCTCGAAGAAGCACGATTTCCGAAAAGGACGAGCGGGGCTTCGGCGACAATTTCGCGCCTTCGCGGGGATAAAAGCGCTTTCCCGTGAAAGATGATGGCCTCGGCGTTCTCGGAAAGTAGACTGTCGCCTCCCAGTCGAGCACAACCCAGTGGTCACGAAAGACATTAAAGAAAGCACTTCGCTGCCGGCGTTCGCCAAGCCATTACGAGATGGCGCCACAACCCACGGTATGGGCGACTCCCTAAGTGCCCTTTTTCGAAGCGGGGATCGCCTGGCTGGGTCTGCAGGCGGTCGCGGAACCGTCGGGGGCCCGACGCGCCCCAGCGTGAGGTGCTAGCAATTCCCGCTGAAACCGCCAGGTGCTCCTGGTGCCGTTCCTGGCGTACACGCTGCCTTGCGCTTCGAGAGTCGTGGAACTGCGTTCCTCTGCCGCCAAATTAAACGAATCTTTCTCGTCGTGTCGCCTTTGCTAAGCAGCATGCACTTCTTTAAGCATAGTTTGTTAAGCATTATCAATTAGATAATTCTCTTGACTTCCAATGCGACATAAAAGAGAAAGTAAAGGATCGTCTCTTGTAAACAGACAGGCGCTTCGTGTTAGACCGCTGAAGAGAAAGGATGAAATAAAGGGAACTGTGTACTAGCTATTTGCAGAAGATAAAACCCTGCTTCTTACTGGCACGTTACCAGTGTCTGACGTAGACCCCTGTGCAACGTCAGCCTTCGAGACACACGAAAGGTACTTCACAACACGCAAGACATTATCAGCTCCGTTGTGAAGAATACCGGGTCCCTCTTTTGGTGAGTATATAGTTTTGTGCAAAGCCAGACGAAAATGCCTTAAACTTGCCTCTTTTACCATTATTTTTCTTTTGCGGATGCGTAACAAAGGACCTTTAAAACACTTCGACTGAGAGGTTTCCGGTAAGTTAGTTTTAAAATAGTTATGCCTCGAAAATGAAAAAAAAAAATAAAGTCCTTATGGCAGAGAAGTAGAATAAATTTTGGGCAGATCTCCAGATTTCTAATCATTACCTTTCTGTAACTTTGCAAAAAGCACTTTAACCAGCTTTTTTGAAGGTATCTTTTCTACAACGGTTCAGGACATTAACGAAATACTATGTCATATGGGTCGCATCGTTTCTAGGCAGTTCTAAGTCATGAAGATGGTTAAGCACCAACCCGCGGTCGTAGCTCTACAACCCCGCACTGCCTTCATCGATTTCGTAGATCCAACTTCCTGCGATCGAGGACCAAGTTTCCAAAGCGCTAATAATTAGCGATATCACCGCCAGATGGAGCGAGACCTCCTCCTCCAATCCATGGCAGTGGTCCGCGCCCCTCCACCACCTTGCAAAGCCTGAGGCAAACGAGCCTATCTATAGTGGCGCCAATACTCCTGGTATCACAGACAAGAAGAAATCTCTCGCAAGCTTCAGGGAATAATGAATGTACAGAAACAAACAGTGCCCGTGGGCTTCTGTTCTCTCATACTGCGTTGCCGTCTTCGCTCAAAGCCTCGACCTGGCCCGCGCTGTGCGGAGAAAACGCATTTGCTGGCCCCGCGAGTTTTCCTTTCGTGCTCTCAGCACGGCTGCTGTCGGTCCGTGCTCGCTACCCTTACATATCTGGCTAGTGCTCGAACGCTACAACTCCCCCCTTCCCCCCTCATCCTCTCCCCTCTTCTCTTCCGCGTCTTTAATGTGCGCCGAGGAAATATTGAACGCCTCGGGAGCGGAAACGCGCCCGGGCCAAGACAGCAAGACTGTGGAAACACGCGGGTGGGTGGGAGGAGGGATTGGGGAAGGCAAGGAACCCACGGAGGAGTGGCTCGCTTGGTGAGCAGAACGGGAGCAGGAGGGAGGCCTTCGAAGACGGGGGCTGCTGCACAGCGCTGCGCCGCACGGCCGAGCGCCCGCTGCCACAGCTTGAGCGATCCGTCATTGGCGCAGGTGTTTCGTAGTTAAGTTTGATTGCGATACCCGGAGTTTGTACGAGTTTCCAGAAGGAGGAGGCTGATGATTGGGGAGGGAGGGAGGCTGGCTAAGCTGGCTGGCAGGCGGCCCGTTGGGTACGGCAAGCACCGGCGGCGCTGCACCCGTCGAGCGAACAAGAAGAACGACCGATCGGGAAAAGGAAATACCGGCGCGGGGCTGCAGCTTGCGTCGGAGGAGGAGATGGAAGGGGCAGGCATTACTCGCCCGCTCTGTAGAAACAAGGCGCGAGCCGCTGCTTGCGACCTGCTGCTGACGTCTAGCTGCGTCCGTTCCCCCACCACCTTTCGGCTCGCTACATCTAGTCCTCCCCTTTTCCCCATTTCTCCCCCATCCTACCTTCGCAGCCCCCTCTTCCCTACTGTGCACTGCGAAGCAACAACGGTGGTGTCGCTGTGTTTCTCCCTCAAGGTCCAGCTAGGGCAACGTCTTGGTTCTTCGACGCCTCCTCTTCGTCTTCACATAACCTCCTGCAAGACGTATGTATGTGTGTGTGTGTGTGTGCGTGTACTTCCCCCGCCTCCCCTTTCATACCACGCGTTCGGGTCCTCAAATCACAGCCAGAGGAAACAGCGGCGGGCGCCTGAGGGATTGAGGCCGACGCTGCAGGGCTCAGAGCAAGCAAGCGCTCTGCTTGAGCCGCCAGCTGACTGCGAGCCTTCCCTGCTGGGGCCCCGGCTCCCCTCCTTCTCCCCCTTCCCCTTTTTTCCCCTTCTCGAGACGTCTTCTCATTGCTCGCTGGCGTCGATGTCGATATGAAATATGGCGTCCCGGCTGGCTGGCTGCCTCGTGGACGAGTGCAGAAGAAAAGTTTTGGCAGTTTTCCCGAGACTGGAAACGAGGAAGAAGGCGGCTGGCTGCCGAGGAACAGCGCGAGTAGCTCGAAGGAGGGTGGTGGAGGGGGAGGGCAGAAGGCGAGCCAAGAAGGACACCACTGCAGAGCCGAAAGCTGTCGCGATCGATTGCCTTTCGTTCCTGCGGGGCGCGTATTTTTGCAGCGGGGCGTCATTTTTTCCCCCCTCCCGTGCCTCTGCGCGGCGAGATCTCCAGGGCATTTGTCTTGAAACCAGGCTTGAAGGATTGTCTGGGGGACTATATGTGTTTGGAGGAGGTTTGGTCGCGTTCGGGAGAGTCTTGACGCGTTGGTTTATTCCGGGAGTTGAAAAATTGCGTTAGGAAGACGGGCTGTATCTGGGAAAACAAATGCGGGAAGCTTTGACCTCTGGAGCATTACTCGTTTTGTGTGCGTATAAGGAGGAAGTCAGAGCTGATGGAAGAATGATTTTAGGAGCTGCATTGTTTTCGCGCGTTGGAAGTCGCAAAAGCGTTAGGGTAGAGTGGGAAGTTTTGCAGGCACCATCGCTGTAAACATCCGTGGATATTTCTGGCAAAGTTGATAAACTAAGGCAATAGTACCGGTTATTAGATCACAGTTCAATATGCGCAAACTTCTTTCCCTTTTCAAAGGGAAACGACAAGTTTACCGTGCCAAACGAAATTGGAGCGTGTAAAAAGAGAATTTGCGAGCTCAGGCAAAGTTTTGTTCACAACTGTACGCGAGGCTATAGTTACTGCTGCTAGAAGAAACAGAATAATTGGTTTGATCCCACTGCCTGCTTAAGGACGATTCACACGACGGTCCGTTCGCCCGCGGCCCGCGCATCACGTGTTCATGCGTCACCACATTGAGAGGCGCGCTGACCAGGCCGCGAGCCGACAGCGCGCCTCTCTATGTTGTGACGCATGAACACGTAGTGCGCGGGCCGCGGGCGAACGGACCGTCGTGTGAATCGGCCTTTACAGCATCCAGCCCGCTGAGAAAATTTGCGGAACAAATCAGTCGTATACTTTACTGTTTTGTTTTTTTAATATGTTCTCCTTTCTTCTTTCTACAACCGCTGTAATTTTCTTGAAACGTGAAATAGAGACGCAAAATATATTTACCTCTTTCTTTTCATCGAAAAATGTAAAATACGTCTTTACCTCTCCGTTTCTAATAAACGACAACGGAGAATACCAAGTATTCATTTCAGCCTATGTATTTTACCCTCAAGGTAAACTAGAAAGGGGAGGAGATAAAGGAGAGCAAAAGGCAAAGTAAACATCCTTAAACACCTGAAAATAAAATAAAGCGGAACAATACAAAATTTAGAACTTATACCTGTTGACGATAATGATACAAAGCTACAGGGATACAAATAACAAAGAGGGGCGAAATATCAGAAATTACGTCACATCTTAAGCTATGATACTCGGCTTCCTGAAGTACGCAGAACTAAAAAGCATGTAGTGACGACTGTAATGATAGGCTACAGCATTCACAACACGGAACAACGCCAAGTGATAACCAGAGGAGAAGTGGCAGTGCAATAAGACCCAGTTATCATTCAATGCGCGGAGCAGTCCGGACACCGCTTTCACGAATATCGTAAAGGCTGATTGGCCTTCCCCACTATTCTTTAGTTCTTCGAAAGCCCGACATCGCGATTTGCTCATCGCCGTAAACAGCAAAAGTCAGCAGCATCAAGAAACATGCCGAAACTCACTACGAAGGCACATATATTGAATGCAAATATATGTCGCATCGTTTGCGAGTATTTTCCTGCCCAAATAACGCTCTTCCTTCTTGGAGATCCGCGGCCTCTTTTGCGCGGCTTCCTCGCCCTCTCGAAACGCTTCTTCTCAAACTCTTTCTGAATGCTGAGATATTGCGACACGGGTCACGTAGTCGCGAATAACACGCCTAAGAACGCGGCGACAACGGCAGGGGAAAAAAAAAAACAAGAAAAAAAACAGGGATCACTCTGTGGTCGACCGAAACGCCATGCGCGACCTCGTCGGCAAGCAGCAAACAGCAATGGTGTATTGTGAGGGCAATGAGAAAGTGAGGGGGAGGGCACCGGGAGGATGCAATTGGTACACACGCACAGCTCAGCAACGCTGCTGCAGTCAGTGCCGCACTACTGCGGTTGGGGAGCTGAGGGGAAACAAGGGAGGTGAAGTGGGGAAGGGGGGATGAGTTGCCGCTCCGCAGGAGAGAACAAGGGGAATCCCGGAATCCGCCCTGAGGTTGGGCGCCATCAGCCGCAGATGCGACACTTGCGCGGCGGAATGCCCCGTTACATTATTCCTCCATAGATGTATAATGCGACCGCCGGGTTGCAGGGCCAAACTGCCACGTGACAAAAGCCCCCCGTCATCCGAGCACGCACGCTCGAGACAACGACACATCTCGCGATTATCATAAAAGGGCATCCCCCCCTCCACTGCCGCCGCCGCGCGTCTTAAGTCAGCTAGCGCGGACGAAGCGTGCGTACTTCTGTATAGCTCTTATTCTTAGCCCATGTATGGCTTCGCGTTTGCTGCGTACACAAACACATACGCACGCTGGCGGAGCGCTACGCGCAAAAGGATTGTATCCAAACGGCCCTGGCTCGTCCGCGGCTCATTCTTCTTGGTTACACTCGCGCCTGCCACTCGAGCTGCCGCGCAGAGAGAGGACAGATTTGCGGCCGCTGTGGCGTCCGTGGCGACAGCGTGCGAGATGTGTGTGTACGCCTTTTCGTGAGCCGCATGAAAGTGCGGTATTTGCATCAATGCCCGCCGGGAGCGCTGCAGGCTGGCTGGGTCAGCCGCAGGCAGGCCTCCGTGTTGGATGAGCTTTGGCCGAGGCAGCAAGCGACGGCCCGATCTCGAGTGACCGCAGCCCCTCCCCGCAGCTGTGTGTGATGAGTTTGCCTCTCGTGGTTACAGTACTCGTCAGACGCCGATGCAGCTATCTGAGGAGGGGCAGTGGCGGAAATGAAGAAATGAGTTGAACTCGGTTGCATCGCTCTTTCTTCTTGTTTTCCTTTTGTTTAAAACTGAAGAAGTTTTCCCTATACCTCAGCGTTGCAAATAGACATCGCGTTTCCGATAAACGACATGAAAGTGATGGGTATACTAACGGTGCGTAAGACATAGAAGATCTCAAAGAAAGCTGAAATGACATTGAGCTGCGTTCAACCTTCGAATATAATGGCAGGTCACTTTTCATTCATTCATTCATTCATTCATTCATTCATTCATTCATTCATTCATTCATTCATTCATTCTTGTCTCGCTACCACCTGTCGATTCCGAACGGACTGATTTTTATTCCTCAGTTGTTTTCGGCAACGTCTAGTCCATACGACAATTGCCAAAATGAACGCTAAGCTCTGCTTAAAGTCCTTTATACTGTATGCTACGCCGATAGCGTACACTTTGAGCTAAAACTGCTGCGAGTTGTACTGTATGCATGCATAAGGTGGACAGCCAGTATGTGATATGCATGCAATACTGGCAGACGTGGCTTTAAAAAGGCGTACAGGCAGAGCACATTCCCAGCTCGCGAATGGCCAGGATTCTACGCCCATCAAACACACGTCGTCCTCCGACTCATGCAGATATGCAGTATATACTATATACTATATGCTCCATAACGAAGTAGAGTTTCCCGTAGGCTTGCGATATCTCTCTTATCAGAGCATCAAGTTATGAGGAGAAGCCGCTCTAGTTAGCAGTCCCGTACAAAAAATTTTTTAGACACATATTTTTGTTTATAAAGTCTATAGACTCTCTATAGACAAATCCTAGAGAACAGTCTATAGCCAATACAAATGTTCTGGACAGTCTATAGGCAATAGAAATGTCAGAGGCAGCCTATAGACTGTCAGAGACAGCCTATAGACAATCTATAGATTTATGGCCATACACTTTTAGTAGACTACTTTTAGTACTCTATAGACAGACAAAAATAAATATCTATAGGAAGGTAATAGAGTTTATAACAAGTTTATAGACCATTTTTATAAGGGATAGTCGCTGTCCGGAGCGCGGTGAAGATGTCAGCTTATTCTACTGGCTCAGTTTTAGCTCCCGGACGGCAAATAAGAGTATTGCCGGAAGCAAGCGCGCTTGTTGCTAACGAATCACTTGTACGAAACACCATGTGAACAGAATACTCGCCGTGTAACTGCGAAAGCGACACCTACTAGAAACGTCATCGATCATTGAAACTTTGTCCTCAGCAGTACAAATATATATATATATATATATATATATATATATATATATATATATATATATAGCACGAAGACGCGTGTTCTAGGTAAAAGTAGCCCCGCTGTGGTGGCTCAGTGCTTACGGCGCTCGGCTGCTGATCCGAAGGACGCGGGTTCGATCCCGGCCGCGGCGGTCGAATTTCTATGGAGACGAAATTCCAGAGGCCCGTGTGCTGTGCGATGTCAGTGCACGTTAAAGAACCCGAGGTGGTCGAAATTTCCGGAGCCCTTCACTACGGCGTCCCTCATAGCCTCAGTTGCTTTGGGACGTTAAACCCCAACAAACCAAACTAATCTAGGTAAAAATATCATCTAAACTTGCAATACGACAAAAATAATACGTGCAAATATGAAGAAAGTAGCTGAATTGAAAAGCTTACGGCAGAAATCGAGTGCCAAGCGGTGCGGAAGTGCCCAGTTTCTCTGTCTTGCATGGATGTTTCGTAGTCACGTGACCATGTTTGGCCACTTCAGCAGCGCGTGGAAAATGAGCCCACAACTCTGCTCCTGTATGACACGCATATACAAGAACTCGATAGGCTCGAGCTTCTGGGCTAACAGCTTGGTGTCTCGAGCCTGTCTCACGCGCCACAATCCATGGCGCAGTTTTAAAATATCTCTGCGCCGAAATTCTCAGCACCAATGACATTTATATACACACGTTGACGCAGAAGCAGCGTTTCATCTCGTTTTAGTTGCGATGTAAACGGTGGCATTTATGCTGCAGCTGCTGAAGATAGATTGCAGTGCTTAGCAAAGCTGTTGTCTTTTGTTCATCGGCACATAATGGTTGTTTTGCGAAACGAAGTGCCGAATAAATGAAATCTTACCTAGTCTAGTGTAACATTAAACAGAGCTCGGAGGTTTATATGCATCAATTTTCTGAGGCTGCATTTAGCTTCACAAAGGCAATTTTTATTTGAGATCCATGAACATGACTACAAGCACCGAACGCATAGACAAAGTGAGCTGAAATAATAGTTGACGTAAATGCAGAAATTCAAATAAACAAAATTTATGTTCGTAGACGATGACATTTTTGTGCACCGCGTCTCTCGATGTTAAGTCCGTCACTACAGAAGAAATCGTTATATAAGCGTACCATCCTGATGAAAATGCATATCGCTAGCTGAATTCTACATTTTTGAGAAACTGACTTCAACTGTGGTGAAAAACGCATGTGTTCCCCACGCTATGTTCGTGACAGCTCATAAATAAGCCTTCAGGTCATTTCTAAGTCAAAAAGGACAGACGTGACTACAAATGATTACACGATTATAAGTTGTGTTCTTAGATGTAAATAGAAGACCACCGTTTTTTCACCAGTACGGTGTATAATCTTCCTAAATATGTCAAAGTCCATGAACGATGAACCTATCTATTTTGGACTGGTGAAGCGTTCAGAACTATATATATAAAAGAAAACGACGCCTGCGCATGCATTTAGTTGTGGACACAGTTTTTATAACGCAACCTGTTCGGACAGTGTCGAGTGGTATTGGCCAAAAAGAACTCTCTGGATGGGCGTAGTCAGCAGGACCGTTTTCATAGCTTTTCTTTTTTCTGGCGTTAGTCTTCAATTGCTCTTCGTGTACTTTACCTCGCTTCACAGCCATTTTGCACGCTAAGGCTACTTCATAAATCAGTACACTAGGGGCGCGTGAATAATTGAAAAATTCGAACTGCGATTCGACCATACGTGTATATCTTAGCCTTCAGTTTTATTTTTCAAAGGAATCGAACAGCGTATACGTTCAAAATTATTCGACTCATGAATCGAATGTGTTCGAACGTTTGAATACTTTTCAAATAGTTGTCACGCGGTTCGAATAAGGCACGCCGTATTATCCTTCGTCTACTGTTCCAAAAGCGCGGCTAACACCGACGCTGCGTACTATGAAGCCGCGATCACTATATAAGCGGGGTGAAGGGTTCAGCGGAGCGACGCTGTCCATCTATGTGGCGGCGTTCGTTTATGTGGCGGTGTACATAGCCTCTAAGACTCGACGACATGGCAGGGCTCACGCAAGTTCAGCAACCCTGGCCTTTATTCCTGATCTCGGAGATCATGACTCATACGTAGGCCCGAGGTGTGGCTATAAAGTTTATTCTCTTTCGTCATCAATAGCGAAAGGTAGTTTTCCTAGATATAACTTCACGGTCATAAAGTTACAATACATCGACATTTTCCGACACCTTAGTGGAGATTAGAGTTGCATCATTAACAGCTATAGCTTTAACTCGATAAGTTATAGCCTCGTACCGTTGCGCAGCGCTGCCGCTAGCGCCTCAGTGTTTCGCAAAGATTTCTGGTTTTGTACGAATGACGCACAAGTAACGAGCATTAGTACAAATGTTCGATTCGTATTCTATTCGTTTTTTTTACTGTTCGATTCGTATTCTATTCGGTTTTTTTACTGTTCCATTCGCATTTGACTCTTTTTATTACTGTTCAATTCGCATTTGATTTGACTTTATCAATCATCGATTCGTATTCGATTTGTATTAGATTCGGTTTTATCACTATTCGATTCCTATTCGACTCGAATTTATTGCTGTACGATTCGTATTCGATCAGGTTTTATTACTGTTCGATTCGTATTTCATTCGTTTTTATTACCGTTCGTTTCTGACTTGATTCGGTTTCATCACTAATCGATTCGTATTCGATTCGATTTTATTGGTGTTCAATTCATATTTGATTCGGTTTTATCGCCATTCGCATTCGGTTCTGTTTTAATACTGCTCGATTCATATTTGATTCGATTTTATTACTGTTCGATTCGTATTTCATTCGTTTTTATTACTGTTCGATTCTCATTTGATTCGGTTTTATCCCTCATTGATCCGTATTCGATTCGGTTTTATTGGTATTCAATTCATATTTGATTCGGTTTTAACGCTATTCCTATTCGTTTCCGCTTTAATACTGCTCGATTCATGTTTGATTCGATTTTTGAAAAGTACCATTCGCATACCCATACAATACACACGTTCCTGTGCAGTACGCAGACATGCTGTAGCCATATCAGTACCAATTTATTCACTCAATCGACCCACATCTTAGATCAAGACTCTCACCCAGAATTCCTCGACATCTGGAAACACTTTATCATCGACTTCGTCTTAATGCTGCATATACAAACGGCTTACTATACCGTTTTAGACAAATGGACAGTCCGCACTGTGACAACTGTGCCGCGATAGAAACTGTGGAGCATATCTTGCTTGAGTGCCCTGCATATACTACCGAGCGTGCGTACTATGAACATTGCATGCAGAAGCTCTGCTCAGTGCCCCTTACAATGGACAAAGTTTTAGGTCCCTTAGCCTGCCTTAGGCAACAGAGACTTGCAATGACTTTTCTATTCACATATTTAAAAGACATTGGACATCTTGGTAAGCTTTAAACTCACTTGCACGTCACCTTCATGCATTCATCATGCAGTGAACTTCGTCAGCCCAGTTGACGGACTATGCACTCCATCACTCCATAGGTTACATCAATTCTCGCCATTGCATCCTTAGTACCCATTTCATGGCCGCATTTTATCTTCGTTTTTTTTTTTTTTACCTCTTCCACTCTGCTCTCCTTCTGTCTTTATCTCCCAAATTCCCCTCCCTACGCAGAGTAGCATGCCAGCGATTTTTAAGCGCCGGCTAAATTCTCTGCTCTTCATTAAAGAGTCTCTCTCTCTCTCTGAAGTCTATAAAGGATGAAAATGTGAGTAAACTAATTACTGTAAGGAATGAGTCGGCGAGTGAATAAGGAGCGAAGTGCAAGAATGTGCACTGAAGTGAGGGTTGAGTCAGCGCACGACTTCACTAAGTGTGTTGACCGGGTAGCGGGCGTGCGTCAAACAGAACGGGCGCCATG
Organism: Amblyomma mixtum; assembly: GCF_055824585.1. Classification (NCBI taxonomy): domain Eukaryota; kingdom Metazoa; phylum Arthropoda; class Arachnida; order Ixodida; family Ixodidae; genus Amblyomma; species Amblyomma mixtum. The sequence goes on along the minus strand of NC_143017.1, from coordinate 88,419,095 downwards.
CTTCCACCGCCTATTGGCCTGCATGCCTCTCGCCTCAGAGAAAGCTTGTGCAAACAGCAAAGCCGCGCTGTCACCTTCGTCAACCAGCACTGTTTATACACACGGTCCGTGACTTGGAAGTCGCCTTGGGTTCCTACACAGTTCCCGCGGGCGAAGGGGACCTGCTGTTTGCCCGACGGCTCTGCAGCAATGAAGGGTCCAAATAGGAAACGATGTGCTCGACTTGGATTGGATTGGGAGTCACGTCACGAGCCCGCAACTGTCGGCGGCGGCGTTTATTTTTTGTGTGTGGTCATTTTTTCTTCTTTTCGGAGCAGCCAAATATCGGCACCACGTCTCCTCACGTCCGTGCTTTATCAGCAGCGCGGCAGCTCTGTGGAGCCTTGTCAGGAGTACAACAGGCCTCGCGACGAGAGGTAGACCAGTCCTGTTCATTACTTCTACAGTAAGTATATACGCCGGCAGAGTGCGCCGCAAACTGTCGCCGCTTGTTTGGCGAGCCATTTTTACCTCGACATTCCTTGTCGGCGGCGTCACACGACGTGATCTTGGAGCAACGCCGGCAGTATCTGATTGACGAGGAGAAGGCGCCGCCTTCTCGAAATAACACACACTCAAAACGACCTGAACTTAATTCTTGAAACACGTACACGCTGCCAAGTAGTTTTTCCGAGGAATGAGCATAATAATAATCGCGAAGTATTTTATTTTGATTAAATTACGCGGATGAAATGCGCAAGTTTCACCGCGTGCAATCTTCGTTCGCGGAAATTCAGTCCTCACGCTTTCAGCCGCGACCTTCAGACGTTTTAAAACGTCCTGAAATTGTTTGCCTCTAGTTTAGACTTCGCTTTGTAAACACAATAGTATAGGTCCTGTGAAAAAAAAAAAAAGAAAGGGGGGGGGGGATGGAAATTTCACGCAGCTTCGGAAACTCCGCTACTGACTAAGTTCCGCACTTTTCGCTTGCTCAATCTAAAACTCTATACTGGAAGAAATGCAATGCAACAACGCCCTTAGGCCGGTAAGGTCACCCGCCTGAAAAGAACAAAGGCCAAAGTAGGGACAAAGGCCCTTAATTTCGAATCACGCGAGACCTATATTGAAAGCCTCGTTTCTTACGCTATACTGAGCGCTGCATAGCAGTATACGGTTATGGCATGTGGGGCCGAAAGCAACCTCGCTCGAAGGGGTATTGTTGGCAGCCCACCTCAGGCATGTTCGCGGAGGTCATTATCTGCGCACATTACGATGTGCCTTTCTTTTGTGGAGCACGAAAGGAGAGGACAATATTAATAACAAAAAAAAAGGTCGATCGTTAGGAAGGGTCGTACCGGCTTCTATTGAACCCGCACCAACGAGGAGCGGAAACAAAATTGCACCCGGAAGGAAGGGTGGAATCAAAACAGACTGGCGAAATGTTCGACGCGAAACAAAGGAGCGTCAACGCCTGATGGAACAAAGGACCAGCGTTACGGTTCACACAAAGAAAGCCACATTCATCCGCCTTGGGCACAGAGCCAAACGGAGCTCTTTCACGTGCTTCTCCTCCCAGATTTTGTCGATGCCGTAAGAACTAGCAAGAAGGAAAAAAATGTAAAGAATTGAAGCATCTTTGAAACGGAGCGCATAAGAGAGCGGTAGCCATGAGCAAGTTGACTTAATCGCTAAATTTTTAAGAAATCATGACATGTTCACTGGTGACCTCCTGTTCAACGGAACAAATTAAATTCTACTTGCTGAAAATCCAGTGTGAAGGTATGGGGTGCATTTCCCACCCTTCTACATGCCTTGATCCGATTTCATAGCCATTTTTCTTAAGCTTTTTTTCTGAACATAGGCTTATGTAATCAGTTTAGATTAGTTTATGGCGGTTTAACGTCCCAAAGCGACTCGGGCTATGAGGAACGCCGTATTGAAGGGCTCCGGAAATTTCGACCACCTGGGGTTCTTTAACGTGCATTGAAACCACTCAGTACACGCGCCTGTAGAATTTCGCCTCCAACGAAATTCGACCACCGCGGACGGGATCGAACCCGCGTCTTTCGCGTCAACAGCCGAGCTCCTTAACCACTGAGCCACCGCGGCGGCTCCTTAGGTAATCGTCATACCAGTCTGCTTACGCAAACATCGCCGACATTTAACCCCGTCTATTGCGAGACTCCATCAAAAGGCAAGCGCTATACCAAAATAGAGAGTGAGAGTGAAAGAGAGGCGGCTATGAGGGGAATACGATAGGCCCAATGCTTCTCGCAGCGTAAATTAATTAGCGCTCGAACCCAGTTGAAACGAGGTACGGGGACGCCGGCAGCGATCCTTTATTATTTACCCTCGCATCGTTTCTATTTGCGCGTCCGCATTACGCAGTCAGGACTACTCTTTAGAGGCCGCTCATCTCAGCCTCGCCTCTCACTCGGTGCACAGTGGCGCGTGTATCGTATATACACCCACAGGGGAGGGAGGGAGGCTGTTCATCTGGGCAAATAGCACGCCTTCTTCTTCTTGGTTATGCTTTACTGCAGTACACGCGCGCCCTCTGCGATCGTTTTTCACGCCTGGGAAAACGCCGACTGCGGCCTGTCCCGGACGATGAGTTGTGTGCGGAATTTCCTTTGCATAGCCTGTACCTTACAGCGCTCAAATAGAAAAACAAGAAAAGAAAACAAAAGTATAATGGTACGAAAAGGGCTTATATAGGGGCGACCAGAAGGGTCGTCCCTATTTCAATATCCGAGTGCCGAAGTAATCATGCTTCCCCGCCTCACACGCTAGCCGCTCCTGCCGCGGTGCAGACTTCCTCCTTCCCTCTCTGGCCGTCTTCGGGCTGCAAGTTTTTTTCAAGACTGCTCGGGTGCTGCCGAGCTTTTCGGAAAACCAAGAAGGAGCGAGAGAATGTGGAAGAGAAAGGTCGCATGCATATATATATATATATATATATATATATATATATATATATATATATATATATATATATATATATATATATATATATATATATATATATATATATATATATATATATATATATATATATATATATATCAGCAGAAGCAGCGGGCAGGCCACTGCCTCTATAGCGTATAGCAGCAGCAGAAGCAGCAGACTGAACGCGGGAGGGAAAAGCCGAAGCCAGAGGGCTGCCCTATGCGTGGCGAGGCAATGAAGACAGGTGCGCATCGCAGTTATAAATTTCGCCTGGCGGGCATGCATCGCTGGCGGCCCCTGGAGGAATCGAATGCGCGGAGTGGAGCAGTGGCGCCGCCTGGCCGCCGGGGTGATGAGAGATAGTAACTCCCGAAGATGGCGGAGAACGAAAGGGAGGGCGGAGGAGGCTGGCCTCGATACGTGAGCGGCTGTTTACGGGAGAAAAGTATGTTCGCAACTTCACAAACTCCTCGGCTCATGAACAGAAGGGGAAGGAATGAGGGGAGGAGAAAGTAGCCCCCCTCACATCCCCCCGCCCCCCTCTCCTGTCGTCGGCGTGTCTATATATGTATACGATGCCAGCATTGCTGATGAGGTCGGCCCGTGAGCTCCATCGCATCGAATGCATACATAGAAGCTGCGCCGATTAGTGAACCCGGCAACTATACAAAGAAAGCCTTATAAGATACAGGCTGTCAGCCGTATAAGATGGATAGCGGCGCGACGAGGGAGGTCATCCGTCTTTAGCCGCTGATGTGCGATACATCGCGGACAAGAATCGCCCCCTTTTTTGCTTTTAGTTCTTGTTTAACTCGGCGCTAAAGCTTCGCGGCGAACTATAAACCGGCTATTTTTCGGCTAGATCACTGCACGGTATCTTGCTTTCACCGCCATTACCGACGTATTTATCACCGCCCGTTCGTAGGCAGTTATTTGTATAGGAGGGTGAAATTCGCTGAGTGATTGCTGCGCCAAGGTCAGCCTATGAGGCGGCCATGGGCTAGGCTTGTAAAGCAGTTCCTGCGTCGTAACTACGGTGAAATGTGAATATGACTTTCTTTTCGTTTTGGGGGAAAAACATGTTTGTTTTTTCTTTATAGAGCCTCATAGTTGTGTAGGTGGTAGCAATTTTCTAAAAGAAAATGAAATTCCTTCAACTTGTACTGGCACACGTTTAACAAGTATTAAACTCTGCAATAAAACTGTCAATGGTAGAGTAAAAATTGTATATTCGCATGAAGAGGCTCCAAATGAAAGGTGCATTTCCTGAGTTAAGCGAATCACTTAGGATTGATGCGGAGATCCATTACACGTCTCCATTCCGACTTTTCTTGTGAGTGTGTACGAGTCAAGAATGACGTCAACGCCACGTCAATTCTCGGCCTTTCTGTGTGCGTTCCACGACTTACGACTCTACTTAAAAGAAAAAAAAATGAATACAGAGCGTATAAAGTCACGTTGAATCTTAGTGCGCTTTACTTTGCATTGCTTTACTTTGATTTGTTTCCACAAACAAGAAGGTAGAATATTGTGGGGGAAAGAAGACTACAAATGTGCTCAGAGGCAGCATGACTGGCCCCAGGTTCCATTACAATGGCTTTAGCAGGACGGATAGATGGATTACGAACAAGAACTCCAATCAAATGAAACACACCAAAGGAAAACTTATACAACAATTACAAAAATGTGCAACAGTACACAGTCATGAGGGCAGACACACTTCATACCAATTTCGAGCAGGACAGTTTAGCACATCAATATTATTTTGGGTAAGGTCATAACTTTGGCAACCGGTGGCAGAATATTTGCTGACCATATTTAGTTAGTATATGTGCGGAACACACCAGGTCTCCGGAGCTCAAGTTGTGTAGGGGGCTGCGCGATTTGTGAGATTAGCGAAAGAGCTAAGAATTCAGAGGTTATTTTTTGCATGTTTTCGGTAAGCCGAAAGCAGGCGGTGGTTTATTAAGGCAGGCAATAATACTATAACGGTATCCACACTGTAAACAAAAGAGGTACTGATATTCTTGTTAATATCACGTACCCAACCAGTTCCCGAAGTGTTTAACTACTCATTGCAACAACTAGTATCAACCCACAGAGGTGGCTCAGCGGTTATGGCGTCCTCCTGCCGAGGACGTGCCAGTCGCGGGATCAAATCCCACTCCCAGCGAACGAATTTCGATGGCGGCGAATCGCTAATGACTCAAGTGCATAGTGCGACGTTAGTGCTCGTTAAGGAACCCAAGATAGTCAAAATTAATCCCGAGACCATCACTGCAACAAGTCCTTCACTCTCTCTCTCTCTCTCTCTCTCCTCGCTTTCAATTTCTCTTCCATCCCTTCCTTCTCGGCATGGTTACGTGTCTGCCTTCAGCGAGACAGTTACTGCGCCTTTAATTTCCACATTACCAATTATCCCCGTTTTTTGTTTTTGCTTCTTGAATCCCTTTTTATATTTATTTGCACCTGGAGGTGCATTTCTTTATGACCATAATGCCCTTTATGACCTGAAAGCTTTAGTTACCACCGCTTCCATGCTCTCTTTGCCTTCATGTTCCGTCTGCAATACGTGGAGGCAACCCCAGAGTTTTCGTGTAGCATTTTGACTACACCCGGTGTCTATACATGCCTCCGGCCAACACAACGAAGTGCCTGGACCTTGCCATGTGCACGCATTAGAGCTTCATTAGCGGCTTGCGAAACTAAACTCTATATTTATACACAGCCGCCTTGCACACTCATAACCAGCACTGAGCCCAACGAGAGGCCCCAGCGTTGCTCACCCCTTCACTACTTCTAAAGTAAACATAAAAAAAGGAAAAGGAGAAAACTAAACAAGGAAAGGTAAAAACACCGATAGGAGCATAAAAAAATTTCTTGAACTGCCTAGCTTCGTTTCTAATTATATTCGCCACAGCTTCTGCAAGCCGCTTGTGCCTTTTCCCCTCTTGCGCCTGCAGGCGCGTGTCGAGATAGTGCGTGGATTAGCTCCCTGAAGCTCCTCTTGCGCCCTCTTGCGCCACTGCAACGCTTACACATGCAAGCGCGTTGCTGCCTGCCTGCCTTCTTGTCTGCCTGCCTGCGCCACCAGGCAGCAGCAGTGGTGCACGGCGTGCTGTGCGTATAAGCTCGCGTGCTTCTTCTTCACCAGAGGCGGCAGGCAGGCATGTATAGTATACACACACGGCATGCAGCCACCCTCAAAATAGATTACATGTAGGTGCGCGCGCACGGCTGCCCTAGTCTTCTCCAGCGGCCCGGCGGCGGCGGCTCGGTGTTCCTTTTCTATAAACGAGCGGGTTTCAAATTTATGCCCCACCTAAAGCCCCCTCTGCAGCCTACCTTTGCGCCCTCGCGCTCACCACTCTTGCGCCACATTTGTCTCGTTTTCGTCTTGTTTTGTTTCCGCGCGGGGGCGCCTGTGTTTCGTGGGGGGTGCGGGTGGAACCTCGCGAGCACGCCTTCCTCGGCGCGCTAACTGATTACCCCTCAGAGAAGCGGCGCGCGCGGCCTCGGTTTTAATTAAAATTTTACGCTTTTCCAGAAACGCTCGCGCGCGGCCCCGGCCGAGCGCGCGCGTCAGTGCGAGCTTCTGCGGCAGCAGCAGCCCTGCTGCCAACGCAGCCGCCGACCATGACGCGCGGGATGAAATCTACAAAGCGTCCCATAACACATATTCGCATATATATGTACATACGCACACTCGTAACCGTTTCGTATATAGCACGTTAAGAAGAAGCCTAGCTGCCTCACTATTGTCTCTATACACTTCCAGCCTCTTTCCAGCTTTCTTTTATTATTCCTTCTTCCTGTTTTCTCTTTCATCTGGTTCCGGGCCGAGGCACACGCGCCTGAGGCCACACGAAAAAAAAACAGCCAAGGGAAGATGGGATATAAAAGTAATAAATAAAACGTGGCTGGGGCAGATTCGCTCTGAAGCTCACACGGGCATAATTTAGAGGCGCAGATATAAATTCTCATTTTTGGCTCTGTCCCCCCCTCCCCCTCCTTCCGTCTCTCGCCTTCCTTCGAGTCCCACGCGAGCGCTAATACGTTTTAACTCCGCTCGCGGGCCTCCTGCAGAATACCTTCTCTTCGTCGCTTTCTCCACACTGCTGCAGCAACGCCGCAGAAAAGCGCCGAAAGCGAACATAAAGCACGAAATGGCAAAACGGAGAAAGCGTGGAGAAGAACAATGGATGGATGAGGAGAGAGTGAAGAGGGTGAGGGAGAGAGAGAGAGAGAGAGAGATAAAGAAGCCGGGCGCAGCAGCAGCTCACTCCTGACGCGCCTCTGCCGCCAGGGCGCAAAAGAAGGCGCAAGCAGAAGCCGAGGTGAAATATGTGCGGGGCCTTTGAATTATGCAAAGACGGCGAGATTAATTCATCTCGGGGTCGGCGCTCACCTCTAGAGACCCCCCCCCCCCCCCCCCCCCCCTCGTCCGTTTGTTTCTATGGGCCACCGTCTTGCGCGCTTCTTCACCTCGTGCGCAGGATACCCGGACCAGTAGCGGGAAGCTTGGCGTGAAAATTTTATGCCGCTGCGCCCCGACCTGCAACCGACCCTCCCTCACTTTCCCCTTCCCAGCTTATTGCTGCCTGCCACACCTGCTGGGCGTCTTAGCCGTCTTCAGAACCTCGCTAAAAGAAGGCAGCTAAAAACGAGCTTTTTTGTTTCAATACGTCTTCTCTTCATTCGCCTCGCGCACCTTTTGTCTGTGACCCCGGGAGAGGGTTACTATTTTCCCTCTCTTCCCTACACTTTTTTAAGTTATTCACGTAATTTGTTTGCTCTAAAGGCCCGTGCGCGTTCTTCCGCGCCGAGCGCGTCATTGTTCGCGGCCTTCACGGCGATGGGACGACCCCATGCATGCTGCATGCCGCTTCCGTCGTTTCGGTCGAAAATGTGCGAGCGTTTATAATTAGGGTCGGCCGCTTTTGAAGTTCGCTTATTGTTTCTCCTCTAATGCGGGACATATATTTAAGCGCGTCACACCTGATGCGTTGTATCAGCGGCACGCGAGGGCTTATACGCTGCAGACTTCGCGAGAGCGGTCGTGGTATGGGATTACAAATAATTGCAGTGCCATAAAATATGACCGCGTTGGGCTTTCAGTGCTGCGAGCGAGAGACAGGATGCTTGCAGAGTAGAAGAAAAAAATAACTGCTGCTTCCTGTTTTTTCTCTCTTTTACTTGACGATGTCAGCATTCCTTAGGAGACTCAAATGTGACGGTCTCGCGGCTCAACGAATGTGCGGGATTTTTCTGCAATTGGAGGACATATTGTGAGCCTTCTCGCGTACAAGCGGCCCGGATAGCAAAGCAACATCGTTCTTTCCGCGGTCCAGGAAACGTCACCCTTTACATTCCCATGCAACAATAGAAGAATATACGATTCTTTACCCATAATTCCACCTTCTGAATGCTGTTGTGGCCCACCTTTATAACTAATATTGGTGGAAATCTTGATAAACGTAACAATGCTTCACAAGTTACACTCTAAACACTAACACGTCTATATGGGAGTAAAAGAAAGTAAGCTGTCTTTTAGCGCACTCTCTTTTATAAAAAGGAGAGCACTAGAGAACTGCCTACTCCATTTTTACTCCTTTTTGTTTGTAGTGTATGAAGAATTCAGCGCGAAAAACTAGACGAGCGATAGAAGAAAAGACGCGGAAGACATCCACCAGTGGTATTGCCAACTGTTTATTCTAGTTGTCATACAGTGCGTATATACAAAAGGCACATAAATCACTCAACTGCAGTTTTCAACAGAACTAACTTAAGCGTGTACAGTCCTAGTCAAAAATCTTTAGGCCAAAGGCTTTTCGCTTCAGCCGCATAACAGAGCCATTACAGCGCTATTAAAAACCGAATGACGTTGAAATGTAGCAGAAGGATTCTTCTTGCGGTAGAGAAACTTCCTGCTTGACCTGTGCATTGGACGATCCGCTACACGGAGCATTCTAGGAGCATTCATTTCGCTGCAGCTGAACGCTCTGGCCTTAAGACTTTCACATTCAGCAGAATAAAGGTGTAAATAGGTATCATTAATGCAGCGATCGGACAACTTCTTGGTTGGATAAGCCCCTAGCGGAAGCCTGGCCTTTTCATTCCCGCTCTTTCTTAGAACCCTGGTGCTGCCAAATCTTACCCTACACGTGCTCACACACAATGCAAAATGCAGCACAATATTTGCGTTTTTCTTGTTTTCTACTATTTCGTCACGCCCCTGAAGCCGACCATTAACGTAGCCTACAGTCAACCTACAATTAATGTCCCGCATGAAAGGGGCTGCTTCACAACAAGTGGGTAGAACAGGTGGACGGAATCGGCGCTCGCCTTGCTTATATACCAGCATCGGTAACTGCAACATGATCCCGTATTGTAACGCACAGGTGACAACATTCGGGCAGCTATAGGCACGAGGATAAGTTGAAAAAAAAAACTGCCTATTTTATGGGCGAAAATTTCCGATAAAGAAAGAGAAAAAAAATGCCAATTCCGAAAGCGGCAGGCACTGTCCGTATTACTACTCCTTTTCCTCCTCTATAAATGCTCCTCTTTCCAGCAGTTCACCGCCTGTGTCTTGGCCACTCCCCCGTAGTGAGCATGTGCCATTTTATTTGAGACCAACCAACCAACCAACCAAATGCCAAGGATGTCACCCGAAATCTCAGGAAGACGACGGGCACTGTCAAGCACATTCCCTGAGCAAGGGAGATAACTGTGGCGGCTGATTACGACCTCTCGTGTAGCGCAAACAGGCACTGGCTAGCTCGCCCAGTGTGTGCGAAACAGAAAAGACAGTGCACACAGCGAAGTCAGATGAAGAAGTGGAACTGGCGCAGAAGAGTAAAGAAGACATCCCTTTGACAAAAAACATGCGACGGAGTTCTTGAATTCCATCGCTGAAAAAATAGAGGCCACTGTGGGCTTACTAAAGGATAAACGCATCACGAACTGAGGTAGGAGGGAAGGGGAAAGAGAACAGACACCTCGCTTTTCTCAAAATCTCTTAAATCCGCGCATGTTCACAACAAGTAATCCTCGTCGTCACCAGCACCACCAACGAGATCAATACTTGGGTTCACAGCTTGACAAAGGTGTCTCTTAATGTCCCCCAAATTAATCCCATATTCCCTTGGTATCCACTGTGGCATTGAGTTCGAACACCGCTTGTCAGTAATGCTACTGTTCGGGCTAGCTGGTTGGCCACTTTGGTTGTGAAGAACAGCACACTGGAAATAATAGTGTGGTGGTAGTGGTTTATTTAAAAAAAATAAAAAATAAATAAAATAAAGCATAGTCACTTTTCGACGCCAAGACGACGATGGCTATGCTGATACAACGAGCGGGAGTATTATGCTTCAAGTTCATCCCGTGAAGAATCAGGCTATTCGAGCAGAGTCGCAAAGCGCTACAGGTTGTACGTGTTGCGCCGCTTACTAAGCTGCAAGAAAGTGATCAGAGCAACAAAGAAACACCGAACGCTCAACCGCGTGACGCCTTCGACGAATAGTTGGTGTCATCTCACATAAAGGCCAAGGCCAAAGACCTGGACACACCGCGGCCGGATTGGCATGGTCTCTCAGCTCTCATGTAAGCCATGAAGCGGAAGAGCATTTTTTTTTTCTCCGTCCCGCTTGCATAACACGTATCTAATTTCACGGCTTGTCCCGTTTTCTCAGCGGCCCAAATGTGAAACCGGAGAATTCTATTCCGGACATCACAGGTGGCTTCGTGGTCATCGCATATGCTTTGCAGGCGTGGGTAGGAACTTGCAATGGGGCGGCAACAGGAGAGAAAAAGCCACAAAAAATAAAATGGCAAGAAGTGGAGCTGCGTTTCTACTTAGGGTTGAACATGCAAAATAGTCTATACTTATACGCATATGCACGCTGTGGAAAGCGACAAGGTGCTTGTTTGTGCCCGCTTCCTCTCTTATTGTGCCTCGCACAGTTCTCCGCCCCTCCCATGGTGTGCGGAGCGCATTCGTCTACCATCGCCTTTTTTTCATTCTTTTCGTCAGCGAGCACTCGTACTGGAGCAAGCTCCAGCCATCACTTCTCACGGTCCACCAAAGTCCTTGGCGCAGGAGTTTACGCTGGCTTCGAGAGTGCGACACCTCGATCCGAAGGAGGAGCTTTTGGTGAATCAAACACAACAGCGCGCACATGCATGCTCACACAAGCGCGACTTTCCGCGCCAAGCGACCGACCGGACGAAGAGTCGCGGCGTCGCCTGGACGCTCACATCCGTTCTGCCGGCGGACGGCGACGAATAAGACGTATTCCCCGCACGACGAGGGTGAATAATAACGCGCATTTCGATATACAGGAGAGGAACGTTTCACAGCGCACTTCCAGACACTTGGCCCTCCCGTGGCTTCAGTTGCACGCACATACGAACAGCGCGACAGTGCAGTTCCGGTGAGGAGCGAATACGAGTCGGTACGTGCCAACAGAAGACGAATCGACAGTGTATGCGAGCGGGAACTTTCACTCTTGTATGAACGTGCCAGAGAGCCGCTGCTGGGGACAAATGAAATGAAAAATCGCGTTTAGATTGTGCGTGCGAATTCGGGAAGGAGACAGACGGCGTCGCGCAACCACTGAGCCAGATGCCCGTGCAGCGGGATGATGTCTTTATATTCCTCCGGCGCAATCGCCCGCTCGACACGCTGCCGCCGTCCCGTCGAAGCCCTCCACCTCCCCAGAAGGAGAGAGAATCGAAACTCTATTATGCACGCTTAGGGAGACCGAAAATTGGCCGACTTTCTCAAGGAGCCCTGAACGCTGTGCGGCGGCGTCAGCAGTTCCCCACCCTGCGCTCCATGCAGAACGCAACGCAGGGGTATCCAGTGCGGAGCTGTAAAAAAAAAAGAAAAGGAAAAAAATACCGAAGGTCCCTTCTACTGTATCGTATTTTTGTGAATCTTAACTTTCCTCTTTTCCCGAGTGCTTAAATTCTTGCTACTTTTCACTTTCTCTCCTTCCCACCTCATATTATTTTTCTTCTGGCCTTCACCACAGAGCCGCTCCTCTCGTGGTCGGATCGAACCTGAACTTGACTTTTTTTTAATGGTTCCAGCCTTTGAAACACAAAAAAAATATCAAACAACGGAAGCGCGATTGAGGCGGAGTTCCAGCGCTAGAAGTCATGCTGTCTGTGCTGCACTAAGGCTATAGGGCTAAAACTGAAAAAGAAAAAAAAAATACTAATAACTGAGCAGAGTTAGCGCATGGAAAGCGTATAGCGGTACAGACGTGTTCTCCCAGTTCTCCATTCAGAAGCAGTATACCCAATGCTTCGTATGCAGAGAGTGAGAGAGCAAAAAATCCTACTAAAGGAAAAAACGAGCGCAAGATAATAGTATACACAAACTTCTTTCGGCTCTCTCCTTTCCCTCAGCTTATTTCACCATTCAACTTACTTTTTTCTTCTATCTCAGCCTTGCCGCGCGCTTGGGACTGCTCTCAGAGTCGGCATAAAGTTCCCCTTGGCCTTCTTTTTTTCCCCCAATGGGCACACCGAACCCTGAACGCAACATGCAAATCCGTACGAAAAAGAAACAGCACACGCTGCAGCCTTTGCACTAGCGTCGGTCTAGGGGAGGGCGGTCGGTCTAGTCTTGTCTGGTCGAACGCCACCTGTCCTTCCTGGGGCGAGGCAAGATCCGCGCTCCCCAAACGCAGCACCCTGTCTCCTATAGTTCCCGTACAGCCGGCAGAGGGAGCAACAAAAAGAAAACGCGAATATACAACAATAATAGCAACAAGAAAGCCAATCGCCCCGTCGCAACCTGCGACAATAGATGGGGCTTCGATACAACCCTCCCTGACTGGCCCAAAGGAAGAGATGAGGGGAGACAGGGGTGGGAAATCCTTCGACTTCCGAAGGTGCGCTCCTCAAGACTGCGCCGAACCCCGCCAGGGGGCATGGCCTCTTCTCGTGGGGAGAGCACGAGACATCAGAGGGCACCACCAGCGGCGCGGCTGGCTGCTATTGCTCACGTATGTCCCTTGAGCGCGCTGGGTGTCGCGGTCATGGCAGCCACGGTGACGCAAGCACTTCCCTCTTATTGCGTCCATTCGAAACCACTGCGCCGGAAACAATGTGAAGGACCAGAGAGGCTCAAAAAGTGGTTCGCTACACTTCAAGGCCTGGTTGTGCTCTTGTACGAGGAGGGTCTCGCGTTCTGAGATAGCGCAAAGACGACTATTCCCTCCGGGTTCCTGTCGCCTTTTTTCTTTTTTCTTTTTCGCATCAATTCACCCCCCCCCCCCCCCCCCTTCCTTTGTCCTTTTTACGCGTATGCCTGACCTTCCGAATGGACAAGACCGCCGAAGCATTTAGCGCAGAGGGTTTGATGTATGAGTTTAGGTAGGTGGAACGAATCAAAAAACGTGTTTCAAACCCAACTTTGGCGCCATTTTTCTTTGTTTTGAGCAGGAAGAGAATGAAGCAGACATTGCTCGTTTCGCTTTCTCCTTCTTCCTCAGCAGCTTTTCTTAATCGTGTAGGGGCTGCAATCAGGAATAGAAACAGCGTGCGGCTATTCGTCAGGGGCGCACCTTCGAGTACGCATCGTGTCCTTTCTTACACAAATACTGACTACAAGTAATTCGATCTGATTCACGCAAAAGCGGGATGTACGGGGAGTGGTCAGTGTGTATACTGCCTCCTTATCTGTAATTGTTTTATTAAGAACTAGAGCGGAAAATGTTGATCTGAAATCAGAGTCTAGAACGCCCTGTTCACTCTGACATAATCCCTACAGGCCATAGCAAAAGAATGCAAATGGCTGCTGACGACATCGATGCATGCTACTCTGCATCGGCGACCTTTTTGTCGAACAGAGCTTGACCTCCAGACGTGCCTTTATCCCGGGAAGCTGGCAGAAAGCGGTGGCGCTAGGTTCCAGTCGTAAGGCCGGCGAGGCAAAGCATTATAGAACTGTCGTTCTCGTCTTGCACGATGGCATGCAAAGACTACAAAGCATTGGCGGTCGCGTATAGAATCGTATAGTGTGGACTAAATGGAAAAGTGATATTCCTGAGGTAAAAAAAAAAGGGGGGTCTTTTTTTTATTTCAAAGGAACCCCGTTCAATTACGACAGTTGTGAGGAGAGACTTACTGATAAACCGGTGGAAGAGAGCCACACACACATGCACGAATGTCAGTAGCTTCCACTCCAATGTGTGGCTTGTAAGATGATCTCGTTCCCAGAAAATGGCGCAAGCGTACAGTGTATGGTAGTCTAAAACGGACACAGTACCTTGTTTTCTCTAGGGGTGAAAACTGCTACCTCCCAGTGAGATAGAGAGAGAAAGCAACAATAGAGGGGATGAGTGCAAAACCCAAATGCGCCCTCCGAATATAAAAAAAAAAAGCTCTATGACGACAGTACCTCGAAATAAACTGCGCCGGGAGAGTATAAAGCTCACCTCGACGGCTCCCAGCTACACACACGCAAGAATTGGTGCCAACGTTTCTTCTATCTCCATTCCTTTCTCCTTCCCTCAGCACTTAATTCGAACTCGAGAACCTAAACGGCTCGTTTTTTTCCCAAAACGGCGACGGATGGGCGAAGCCACTTCAGCGGCAGCAGGACTGAAGTCTCGACAAGCGCCATGAATGCATCATTTGCGCGCCAACTGCGCGGGTTCAAAAACCGCACACCGTGTCAGCGTTACGCTAAGGCTAAACGCTGCTGCATTTTGTTCTGAGCGAACAGTGAGGATGGCTTGAGGAGGGCGAGGAGGAGGAGGAAAGAAGCAGCATTTTAGTCCACCAAAACAGCGGAAGCGGTAGCGGCGGCGGAGCAGGCGCGAAGGCAACACCGTCACAGGCGTCCAGCGACAGAATGCAAAGTAAAGGACAGGCAAGAAAGAAGATCACGCCTCTAAAACGCCTACCTCTCGCCCGCAGTGGCCGAGCAAAGGCGACCGCTCGTCGCTGCTGCGAGGAGGGCGCCAAGAAGAAGAGGGCCACCCATGGCGCCGTCCCAACACCACCGTCCCATCTGCTCCTCTGCGCGACCTGGCGAGATTGCCGGTTTCGGACATATCCGTCCGCATCTCGCTGATGCGGCGTCGTGTCGAGAGCACGCTTATTAGGCGACGACGCCCTCCACTCTTCCGCTTCTGTGATGCTCCCGTGGGACGACGGAGAGCCTCGACCATCATTAGCCGGCGGGACATGTCCTCGCAGTCGGCCCAGAAGGCCGACGTGAGAAAAAAGGATCGGGCCTTCAGCGGCCCGTGCTACCATCCCTTACACTCTTGCCGTGTGTTCGTGTGTGTGTGTGCGTGCACGCAGGCTTGCGTCTTTCCGACCATGCTCGAGGGTGCTATGGCTGCCTCCCGAGGCGACGGCTGCGTGTCGTGGACAAAGGTGGCAAAGGGAGCCGCCGATGATTGGTGCAGGCTCCGGAAAAGCGCATCGTTGGTCGCAAATTTTGTGGTTCAGACTACAAGATACCCTTCGGCGGTGGGGCAGCAGCCAGCCAGCCCCCGTCCTCTCCCCCTTTCCTTCTAGTCTTACTCCACCGCTGCGAGTACAGGCTTCCCGGCAGGAGAACAATTACGAAACGATTAAAGTATATCATCCGACGTAATTTGACCACCAAAGACGAGTGCTTTTTACTTTCGTGTGCATGAAAGCGAGGAGGCACTGCAGCGGCTGTAGTTAAGGGGTGCTAATCTGAAGTCCCGGAAGTACCACGTAGTTAATTAAACCACGAGGTATTATCTAACGGCGGTATCGTTAGGCTGCATCCGCGTGGTGTAATTTTGATTAGTTGGCGGAGGCGGAGCTAAAGAAAAGCCTGCTAATAACTACGTTTGGAATGAGAGGTAGTCAACAGTTTGCCAACTCAGCACAGGAAGCTCGCAGGCTATAAACACAGTAGAAAGTCAATTAAGATTTTTCTTTGTGTGTAGCATGTGGCTTCAGCAAATTCAGAAGGCTTGCAGGCGATAAGGTTATGCCAACAGCAGCATCTTGGCATTTGTTCACCGAAGTGGCTAGAAAGCTTACACACACTCGACTTAACCTCCATCCTGCAGGTGCACTATAGGTCTGGGTTGCAAGCGAAGTTCTTCTAAATGGGCAAAGATACCGAATTGAAATCTTGCAGTTGTATGCAGAGTGAGTGAGTGAGCGAGTGAGTGGATGAGTGAGTGAGTGGATGAGTGAGCGAGTGAGAGGATGAGTGAAAGAGTGAGTGGATGAGTGAGCGAGCGAGTGGATGAGTGAGTGAGTGAGCGAGTGAGTGAGTGAGTGAGTGAGTGAGTGAGCGTATGAGCGTATGAGCGTATGAGCGAGTGAGCGAGTGAGCGTATGAGCGAGTGAGCGAGTGAGCGAGTGAGCGTATGAGCGAGTGAGCGAGTGGATGAGTGAGTGAGCGAGTGGATGAGTGAGTGAGTGAGCGAGTGGATGAGTGAGCGAGTGGATGAGTGAGTGAGTGAGCGAGTGGATGAGTGGATGAGTGAGCGAGTGGACGAGTGGATGAGTGAGCGAGTGGACGAGTGGATGAGTGAGCGAGTGGACGAGTGGATGAGTGAGCGAGTGGATGAGTGAGTGAGTGAGCGAGTGGATGAGTGAGTGAGTGAGCGAGTGGATGAGTGAGTGAGTGAGCGAGTGGATGAGTGAGTGAGTGAGCGAGTGGATGAGTGAGTGAGTGAGCGAGTGGATGAGTGAGCGAGTGGATGAGTGAGTGAGTGAGCGAGTGGATGAGTGGATGAGTGAGCGAGTGAGCGAGTGGATGAGTGAGCGAGTGGATGAGTGGATGAGTGAGCGAGTGGATGAGTGGATGAGTGAGCGAGTGGATGAGTGGATGAGTGAGCGAGTGGATGAGTGGATGAGTGAGCGAGTGGATGAGTGGATGAGTGAGCGAGTGGATGAGTGAGCGAGTGGACGAGTGGATGAGTGAGCGAGTGGATGAGTGAGCGAGTGGACGAGTGGATGAGTGAGCGAGTGGATGAGTGAGTGAGTGAGCGAGTGGATGAGTGAGTGAGTGAGCGAGTGGATGAGTGAGTGAGTGAGCGAGTGGATGAGTGAGTGAGTGAGCGAGTGGATGAGTGAGTGAGTGAGCGAGCGGATGAGTGAGTGAGTGAGCGAGTGGATGAGTGAGTGAGTGAGCGAGTGGATGAGTGAGTGAGCGAGTGGATGAGTGAGTGAGCGAGTGGATGAGTGAGCGAGTGAGTGAGCGAGTGGATGAGTGGATGAGTGAGCGAGTGGATGAGTGAGCGAGTGAGTGAGCGAGTGGATGAGTGGATGAGTGAGCGAGTGGATGAGTGAGCGAGTGGATGAGTGGATGAGTGAGCGAGTGGATGAGTGGATGAGTGAGCGAGTGGACGAGTGGATGAGTGAGCGAGTGGATGAGTGAGTGAGTGAGCGAGTGGATGAGTGAGTGAGTGAGCGAGTGGATGAGTGAGTGAGTGAGCGAGTGGATGAGTGAGTGAGTGAGCGAGTGGATGAGTGAGTGAGTGAGCGAGTGGATGAGTGAGCGAGTGGATGAGTGAGTGAGTGAGTGAGTGGATGAGTGAGTGAGTGAGCGAGTGGATGAGTGGATGAGTGAGCGAGTGGATGAGTGGATGAGTGAGCGAGTGGACGAGTGGATGAGTGAGCGAGTGGATGAGTGAGTGAGTGAGCGAGTGGATGAGTGAGTGAGTGAGCGAGTGGATGAGTGAGTGAGTGAGCGAGTGGATGAGTGAGTGAGTTGAGCGAGTGGATGAGTGAGTGAGTGAGCGAGTGGATGAGTGAGTGAGTGAGCGAGTGGATGAGTGAGTGAGTGAGCGAGTGGATGAGTGAGTGAGTTGAGCGAGTGGATGAGTGAGCAAGTGAGCGGATGAGCGGATGAGCGAGTGAGCGAGTGAGCGAGCGAATGACTGAGCGAGCGAGCGAGCGAGTGATTGAGTGATTGAGTGAGTGAGTGGATGAGTGAGTGAGTGAGTGAGAGTGAGTCAGTGAGTGAGTGGATGATTGAGTGAGCGGATGAGTGAGCGGATGAGTGAGCGAGTGAGTAAGTGAGTGAGCGGATGAGTGAGCGAGTGAGTGAGCGAGTGAGTAAGTGAGTGAGTGGATGAGTGAGCGAGTGAGTGGATGAGTGAGTGAGTGGATGAGTGAGTGAGTGGATGAGTGAGTGAGTGGATGAGAGAGCGAGTGAGCGGATGAGCGAGTGAGCGAGTGAGCGGATGAGCGAGTGAGTGAGCGAGTGGATGAGTGAGTGAGCGAATGAGTGGATGAGTGAGTGGATGAGTGAGTGAGTGGATGAGTGAGTGAGTGGATGAGTGAGTGAGTGAGTGAGTGGATGAGTGAGTGAGTGAGTGGATGGATGAGTGAGTGGATGACTGAGTGAGCGAGTGAGTGGATGAGTGAGCGAGTGAGTGGATGAGTGAGCGAGTGAGTGAGCGAGTGAGCGGATGAGTGAGCGAGCGAATGAATGAGTGAGCGAGTGGATAAGTGAGTGATTGAGTGATTGAGTGAGTGAGTGAGTGAGTGAGTGAGTGACATTTTCGTACACACCCACGTCAGAGTTACGAAGCATATACGTCGTGGCGCATTCTACTCGAGCCTACGAAGGTGCAGTAGAAGCTTTCGGATCTATCATGGCCGACATGTCATGTTGCGGGAGAGGGATTCGATAATCGACATCTCACTCTTCCAGTTCTCTCATACATCCAGCACTTAAACGCGTCGTGTGAACCCTACTACAAGACACGAGAAAGCTTAAATTACCAAGAATGAAGCAACGAAAGAGGGAAGAAATTCTTAGCATGAGCTGTGAACATCAACGGCATACGAATATCCAGTTGGCACAAGGTTAACGAAAAGGCTCACAAGGCTCCTCGACTTGTCAACTCTGAGCATCGGCCGGCAGCAAAGCTCGCAAGGGATTGTATTCGACAGATTATATAAGTTAACAAGCAAGCTTCGGAGGCATTTAAACATGGGATGACAACTATCTTGCAGATTATCAGCAAGAACATTTCAGCTAGAGTCAGCGAAAAAAAACTGCTCCTGTAATGAGAAAGGCATGCAGCTCAATGTCCCTCCCATTTGAAATTGCTTGACTGCACAGCAAAGGAGTACCTTCAAATGCCTTGTCCTGCGGCCACGAGTTTCCGCGACTGCAGAGGAAACAATAATTTTCAGTTCTCTTGCATTTCTCGCAAAAATTCTGATGCTCAACTTCTATCCCACGCCTACAACAGGTCTCACCATTTCAGCCCAATTTCGTTTTACGGCATTAGAGCATAAAGAAAAAGTTTAGCAAAACGATTGAACCTTGCAACGACAAATTTGCCACGCTTACTTTTTTGCACAGGTCGTAAATGAAATGACCACCAGGGGAATATTTATTTTCCGTTTAACTTTCAAAGCAGATCAGCCTCGAAATCCTACCATTTTGCCCAACCGAAACAGCACAGTGTTTCGATAGCCAGGCACGTTCGAAATTTCAGCCTGCTAGGCATGATTTATGGTCAGCGATATTCACACACACACTACGCTAACATCTCAGCTGCCTTGAAGTGAATGGGTATGCAGCGTTGCCAGCGAGATCCGCGCACCAAAATCAGTGCCGACGCAAGCACTGATTTGACTTGCGAAATCGGGTGGTGGCTCCACAGTTATTTCGGTTTTCGGTCTTTTCTCACTTATAATAGCCACGTTTTCGGTGCGAATGGCTTCTTTGTAATTACACTGCGATAGTCTATTGATAAAGGCCAACTTAAATTTGTCCTTAGTGCCCCTTTAAAGGAGTATAGACACTAAATTTAGGTGGCCTGTTTTCTTCTCTACAATGATGCAGAAGACACTACACTATGCATTATCACCACGTGGTATTCGCCTACGACCGCTAAATAATTTATAACCAAACTTTTCTGTCATGCCGTTTCGGTTTCGGTTTCAACAGCCTTACGATGGCTGTGACGTCAAAAAGAGGTTATAGGTCACGTGAGGCATGGAAAAACTCGCTGCTTCATCGTTTTCATTCACTACAGTGCTGAAGCCAGCCTTCCTCAAGAACCGGAATGGCAACGCATGTAGAGGCTCCAATTTCATTGCAGTTTTTCATGCCTCACGTGACCTATAACCTCTCTTTGATGCCGCAGCCATAGTTCGGCTGTTGAAACCGAAACCTAAACAGCACGAGGAAGAAATTCGATTATAAATTATTTAGCAGTCGTGAAAGGAGATACCACGTGGTAATCCGTGCATAATAATGATTGACGCCTCATTACAAAGAAGAAAACACGCACCCAAAAGTTAGGTGACTATTCCTTTGATGCCTGTGGGTTGCAACGCAGTGTTTTACTGCGATGGTTGCCAGCGCACGACATACCAGCACAGTGGGTAAATCGCCAGATAACTGCATGAGCTATGTATAGGGACGCTACCCGAGCTCATCGCCTGAGATCATGACATCATGTCAGCATGGCATCGCCTGAGATCATGAGATCGTGTATCTCCTGCTGCAAGGCCGTCGCAAATCACTGTGCGGTGTATGAACTATACAGACTGGCGATAGAATCCCGGTCCCTGCTTCGGTCCCAGTTATTGCTTGATCACTGCGCACGACAGTGACGAGTGTGAACACTCGCATTTGCCTGAATGGCAAACGTTGAAAGCTTGCATACGCTAACACTTTTTACAGGTAACAGTTTGAAACGCAAGCCCTTCAATGTTTCCTAAAAGTGTGCGTGAAGACATGCAGCGTTTTGGCTGCATTCGCAGTCTCTTCACTAGTGTCTTCATAAAAGTTGTTCAAAACAGCAGAGCGAGCTTTCATTCTGAAGTGGGTCTCGATATCACTGTTGATATCATCAGAAAAGGCCAAAGCAAAAGGCAGCCTTAATGTTTCTAGCGATGACTGCCTCAATATATATATATTTTTTCTTTCGTGATAAATGCAGCGAACCGCACCCTGCGCATAATACTCTCATAGCATTTAAAACAAAAATAAAGAAGGCAGAGGAGAGGCCAGTATCAACTTCGTTTCAACGAGCTTGAAACATATTGAAAACATCAAAGAAAAGTAGCACGGAACCATGAATGCAAGATGTATTTGCTTCTGTGTTGTGTGCATGTTAATCCGTATAGTTTTCTTGTGTATTCATCATCCCAAACATACATCACAGTTCTAGTTAAGTAACCGCCTCACGCACTTTGAGCAATATGTTACACATTTTGAACGCTACGACTTTGAGTATCCTCCATATGTTTGCTGAACATACGACAGCTATAGGTATGTGCCCAGCAAACTCATCCAGTGTCTCCGCCCTTCTTTAGGCGACTTATAAACTTGGACCTCGTTCTGAAGTGCCATCGAAAACACCCCGAGGACCGCGATTAAGATAATGTTTCGAATACCGGTTATCCACGCATTTCCAATAATTTCACTTACCCGTAGGAAGAAACACTGCTTGCAATTCGTTATAAAAGAAACGGAGATTCATCGAGGGCATTATAAGGGGGCGTAATCAAGCTGCCCAGCCGAATAATTTATACCCAGAGCCCGAAATTATGGAGCAGCGCTGGCCACAGCTGGAGAAACACTGCGGCGTTCTCACGCTAGTTGAAGGACGGCTCCCAATTTCTCGGCTCGCTCAAAATCAGCGGGAACTCGCGGAACAATAGCGCGCGGCAGGAAAAAAAAAGTCAAAGAAATATTGGACGAAACACGGGAGATTTTCAGGTAATCGACTGACAACGGCATTTGTCTTTGCGCAGCAATCTATTAGCGGCCGCGGCCTCACCGGCGTAGGCACAAACCTCGCGCTCGAGACCATTAAGGAGGGCAGCCCTGGGGAAGAGAGGGGGAAGCTGCGCCTGATGTTCGTGCTGCATTCTCGTTACGATGCGAGACTGAACGCTTCTGCGCCGAGTGGCGCGCCCGGAGCGAAACATTCTTTTTTCGCGCGGTTCGAGAAAGTTTACTACGCGCCGCGGGCCCTGCGCGCCCGGGTTACATTTGCATCCCGCTCGCAGTGTTTACGTCTTGGACGTCAACAGTCATTTATGCGGAAACGGCTCTCAGTCACGCGCTTGAAAAACATGAAAATGAAGCGTCTTTTCTGTTTGCGTTGTTTCCAATATGAATGGTATTTTAAATTATAAGGCGCACGCAGCTCCAGCAATCATGTGCGTATATACAATTTTTAAAACTAATGTTCACCTCGCTAACCAAGCTTTCGCCGTATATAAGACATCAAGGCTTTCAAAGTATTTTTTCTTATCTCGCATCTTCCTCACCGTCATGGGAACTAGTGTACTGGCAAACACTTCATGACCACCCTCGCAAAAGCTCCTTCAGGTCCCATCTGGGGAAGGAAACTGTATTCACTAAATAAGCATGACATCAAGAAGTAACTCTTCGCAAAGGGCGTGGTAAAACATGGCTGGCACGAGCCGAATTTATCTGTAGCAGTGCTACTTTGTGCGGTGAGCTTAGATTTCTTGCACTTCTTGCAGGTGCCAGTTAAGGTTCTGCCAGCGCCTATGCGAGCAGCAGTCAAGTTCTCTATTGCACCATCATCGGCTGAAAAGGACCAGCGGCCAATTGCGTGAGCTCATATGGCAGCTAAACAAAACAACAAAAAAGAACCCCAAACTCAGACAGCATACATTCACCCCAAAAGGATGCATGCCTCTTGAATTACGCCATCATGGGCACGCTATGCACGGCACCAGTGCCAAGTTAAGAAAGAAAAAAAAAGCAGGGGACGAAGAGTTTTGTAGAACCGCTTCCGCGAACATCGTTCGCTGCACCTTTCCAATACAAGACGAGTACATGCGACTACGCGTCCTTTTGTCCTTGCTGAACTAAGCGGCTTTGAATATAGAATGCGAGGCGACCTGAAGTATTGGAAACATTTCTTTCTTTCGCCGACAGAGGAACGCTCTTCCGAAAAATGGTCGAAAGTGAAAGGAAACTACACAGCGTCGCTTCTCTGGCGGAACTTTCAATTTCGGCGAGGTCGCGCAGGCCGTGACAAAGAAGTCTGAAATTAAACGAAGCCTTACAAGAAAAGCAGCACACAACTCGGCGCTGCTGCCACTGCTTCTGCGGCGGTATAAATAGTGAAACCGAAATGTGCTTGCTCCTCGGCGCCCTATACGAGAAGAGCCTTTCCACGTCGATTTGTTTCTCACCTCTTCTACATTTCTCTCTCTTCCGTTTCACTGCCGCCGGCGGGCAATAAAACACGACCCCGGCGAAATTCTGCGGAGACATCCGATGATTTACGCCATCGGCACTGCGGCGCAGACCCAAGAGCACGGAAACCCGAGTTCCGCGCGCAGCCCGCGTGCCCTAGAACGCTGTACCCCGTACGCGAGGAGACGATAGTAAGCCGGCGAAGGCAGAGAAAAACTAGGCTGAAAGAGAATGAAAGAAGAGGGTGGAAAAAAGAAGGAAACATCGAAACTCGTCGCGACACCCTTTCGTCTCCACGGAGGTTCAAGAGGCGGAGAATGTTCGGGGCCACACGCTGTATATTTCGGGGCATGTGGCACCTCCGGCAGCAGTGTTACACACTGTCCCGGCTGCGTAGATTGCTCTTTGGGTGGCGGCGGGCGGGTGTCGCCGCAGAAGGAGGAGTGTGGCACGTCGCGAATTCCGAGTCCGGGACCCCGGCGGGGCCACATACCAGTGTCCCGGTGGTGTCGCGCGCGCCGAAGATCGACTACCGTAATAAGTAGCGAGGCACCGTATATACATGCGAGCCCGGACACGCACACATACGCACGCACGAACTGTGGACGTGTCCGGAGAGGTGCCAACTCATTGTTTCGCAAAAACTTCCCAAGAATTTCGCCCGCCTTTTTCTTTTTCTTTTGATGGCTCCACCTCATCCTGTTCCGTGGCGTGCTGTGTGCGCGTGCCTTGGGCCTGGCTGGTTTCTTCGACGCCCGTGTGTCTTTCGGGTTGTTCCGCCGGCTTTTTCTCAAGCCCCGCCTCTGTGGCTGTACGAGCAATGTCGTGCCGCGGCAGCACTGCGGAGAATGAAAATGCGCAACTCGCCATCCAGTAGATTTCGTTCTCGCATGCAGAAGAGGTCTCTAGTAGCTGTGGCGTGGCACTAGAAGTCCTATTGTTTCTTCAAGAGCTAACTTTAGCGTAAGGAATATTCCACAAGACCTGTTATGGCTTCGGGGTGGACAAGAAGGCGTATCTACTCGGCACTGAGAAACAACTGTACTGATTAATTTTATTTGGGAGGATTTCCCTTACAAAAAAAAAAAACTGTGTCGCATGTAGTGAAAGGCGCATGTAGTGAATGCATGGGTTTTATAAATGAAAAAAAATTACCGACGATTACGTTACTTCCTAATGCGAAATTTGAGCGCAGCAAATAAGCTGTTTCACCTTTTCGATAGATTGAGGCAAAGAAATCGAGCAACACATGTATGCGCTATCACAGAGTTTTTTTTTTATTTTTCACACGTATTCCTTTAACAAAGATTCCACTAACAGTTCTTGACAGTCATGAAGGAAGCTTTGTGGTCGGAGAAATAGACTGATATATGTTCGACTTGGTACACCAATGCTTGATTCTCAAAGACGAGATCTATACAAGTGCCTCGCGAGGTTGTCACAGCCGTGGGACGCGTTGCGAGCGAGAGGAACGGGATGTTCTCCCGCATAAGTGTTAGGAAATTGCTGTTTGTCTTTATGTCAACATTAAAGTCCCCCACTACTAACATCGGTGTGGATCGATGGACGGTTAATGCGAGTTGCAGGAAGTGCACGACGTCTTTCGTGAGTGCGGTAGGGGCGAAGTAGGCAGCTACTACCAGCAAGCCGTTGGGCAACTTTGCGGCGCACAGTTCGCCAACTTCATGTGACGTGCCAAACATTTCCACTGGTATTGCAGAGAGACCTGTGCGCAAGTAGATAGCGACTCCCGCCGCTCTGTTGTGGTCTCTGCGAGCACCACAGCAGTATAGGAAATCTATGATTTCGAGAGGCTCTTCGGGATCCATCCAGGTTTCAGCAAAGCAAAGTACAGAGGAATGGCGCAGAATGTGATCGTGGTGTACGTCCTTGGCATGTGCGGCAAGGGAGCGTACGTTAAGAATGTGGTTGTGAATGATGAATGAAGTGCTGCCAGCGAATGACGCGTCCATTGGCTGTCTGCATGTGTTACTGATGTGTGGTTAACATGTTAAGCTTCGCCTGTAAGAGTGGAACGCGACAGCGTCTTGCAACGCTGCCAGGGAGTCCACAGAACGCCATCGCCAATTCGGCTGTACGCCTTGCTGGACGGTAAATTTATGTTTTGAGGAAAGGCAATGTATCCCTCTCACATATCTGAGTGGACACCTGCACCTCGCCGTAAGGGAAAGGGGGAAGATGGGAGTGAACGAAGACGCCGTATTAGCTAGACGCGCCTTTGTTCATTCCAAACCATTCAGCTGGCATTACGGAGTGGCTAGCGTGCTCGTATCGCACTCCGGAGACCCTGGTTCGATTCCCCAACTCGATCAATTTCGTTCTCGGTTTTATTGATTTATGCGGTCTAACTAGAAAGGTTAATTAGGCTATTTCATATTTATATTATTGTATTTCTATCCATCGTGTTCTGTCATTAACCTGTCAATTGTTGGAACTGTCTAGGATGTTCGACACAACGTATATGAAACGAGCAACGTCTTACTGAGTGGGGAAGTGCGTGGTGGTGGACGGAACGCGGCTTCGTACTTATGTTTTTTTCAGCAGCGTGTCCTTCCGCGGACGCTGTTGTCGCTGCGGCGCGCGTCTTTCTTTTCTTTTCTCCTGACCTCTTCATTCTCCTCTATATTAATTAGGCTAATTGATTAATTAAGCAATTAACTAAACTCAGTCCAACTTAGTTGCAGCATCACTATACGATCCCTTTGATTGGTTGCATGGTTACTAGCTAAAGTACAATTGGCCCCATTTGAAATTCGCGCACTGTGACGTCACGAGCATTTCGACCAATTGAAAAGCGTGACATTGGGGGCGGAGCTGGTTACGAGGCCGACGCCGACGCCGACGCGAAACCCAGGAACGGACGCCAAAGAGCTGCGCTCTAAAAATTCTTTAGACAGTCCACAGACTGTCCATACACATCTGTTTAAAAGTATATCGACTATCTACAGACAAATGCTAGAGAATAGTGTATAGGCAATACAAATCTGGTAGATCGTCCATAGACAATCTGTAGGTTTATGGCCATACTCTTTTCCTAGACTTTTGTCTATAGACTATGAATAGGCAAAAATAAATATCTATAAGAAGACAACGGAGTCTATAAGAAGTCTATAGGCTGTCTATAGTCCATTTTTATAAGGGTTATACTAGACTGTAGTTTATAAAGGTTGAAATGAGAAGTGCGTATCAAAAATAGGGGAGAGATTAGGCGGGAATGAGGCCAAAGCCAAAAATGTCGAAGATAAATACTTGTTTAAATTCACTAAAACTAATAAGACCTCACCGAAAGTAACAAGCTCATATATACAGACATGAATGTGATACACTCGCGACAAGACCAGCTCGCACGTACTCTCAAACCCAGACAACAGGCGCCATCTTTCGTCGGGCTCCCAAAACGCTTCAAGCGTCATTGCATCATGCATGACAAACGGCCTTGTAACGTCTGTGAATGCTCAAACATGTCCGTGTCTTAATGACGAAATTATAAGAAGCCATCTGGGCACCACAGCGTTCTCTACGGATGCAGCAGCTCTGTCGCTTAGCGCTGTGTGCGATGTGCACGACATGTGTCGAGAGGTCTGCCGCTGCGGAGCGTTCAGCCTGCATCGTTTCACATCAGGCGTTAAAAAGGCCGACCTGTGCCAAAGATGCATTGCTGCGGTGTACACAAAGAATTATGAGCCATGCACGAAATAAAGTGTAAGCACTGTGTTTGAAACGTTGATCTAACTTCGTAGTCATTGCAATACGTTTACTATTCAGTGAGCGTGTTAAGGAAACATGCAGGTACTCTCGGAGCACTGGGATGGGGCGACGGCGAGCGTTGTGTCCCTGGAGGAAGGCGCGAGTAAAGATCTCCTTTTTGGACCCGGGGCCTGCTTTCTTGCTGCGAGCCACCCTGCCACTCTCCTCCCCGCGTAGCCTCAGCGTACCCCCTCAGCGGTGCCCCACTGTGCGTGCGGTGACGGCTGGTCAAAGCTGTCGGCTCGCGCGAAGCTCGAAACCACGCGCAGTTGCATAATGATCTGCGCCAACCGTGGTAACCAAAACACCTCTCGAGCGAAACCCTGTACCTATATACTATTTCTCGGCTGCACAAGAAAGACAAGTGCCGCCCACAGCTACAGAATTGTTTTGCTTTGTTTACACGTTAGCAGCATCGATCTATGAGGTCGCGCTGAAATAGCGCGGCGGCTAGCACTATGACCAATAAAGGACAACGGATTTGGTATAGTGGGGTGGTCGGCCATGGACCCATTTTTGTCGTTGGAACCGTCTTGCTTACATTTGCAGCTAAAATGCTCAAGTATTACACAAGTGGACAACGTCTCCTCAGGGTTCATCAGATTACCGTATACCCTGCATTTAATAACCTCGTGCCTAGGCACGTTCGGAATTGTAGCGCACGAGGGGTGCTGGCCTCGGAGTATTCGACATAGTGGCTTGACAAAACCATAACAGACGTGCTATTTGTGCAGAAATTAACGGATTATCGCGGATTATTAGGGCAGGCATGCTGATCAAAGGTTTGTAGCAATTGATGCTCGCAGCATTCTCGAAGCCTGCCTGGTCGTCGCACCGAAGTTCTAACAACACGTTGCTTGAGAGAATCGCATGCGAAGTTCTTGCATTCACCGGATGTAGTTGGCCCGACGGTGGCTGAATGGCCTGCAAAAGCCATCGCCGAAAACCATCGCCTCTCTGAAAGTCTCAGGATAGGTAAACTCGATCACTGGAAATTGCCCATAATTACGGCGTCGTGCAGCGTTTACAAAGTGCCAATTGGCAGCGCTCCCGTATACGTCGTGTCACCCCGAGTAGCATTCCGAAAGTGTGCTTCTCTCCGCGCTCAACAGATGGCGTTAGGGAGATCTCGAAATGTCGGCGTCCGTGGTGTTCTCGTTGCCGCGATTATTCAATCAAAACGAAAAGCTTTCTTTGCAATCCTGGTTGCCTATTCTTCTGCCTCAGGACACATGGCTGCTTTATAATTTGAGATAATTAAGGACATCTTCGCCGCTTATTGCGTTGACTCTTCAATGTTGTGCACTCAGTAGATGATGCAACCGTGTTTTGGGGCCCCAAAGAAAACTGATGTGTGCCTGTTGCCATGCGAGAGGACACAAATTTTTTTTCTTCAAGTACCTTCATGCATCAGTTTCACCTCATTACATCACGCGGAAGATCAACGTTGTTGCGCAGCTCTATCTGCACAAACACAATCGTCTCACCATGCGTAACAAGACGGCAAACTAGGCGAGCTTGTTAGTACATGTTCGAAAACGCATAAAACGTTAAAGACAGGGAGCAACGAATAAGTTACACTTGGCCGCTACACGCGGGACAAAGAAGCATATATGGTTCCTCATCGACCGAGAATGCCTTCCGTTTTGGTGTCTTCTCCCATGACCTTTCCGGCATAGGCACGACAGATCGAAGGAGCAGCAACGACCCTTGAATTCGCGAGAGAAATATTTATCTTGCCCCGACAGACCGAAGTGTCTCGCAGGGACCATTAAATAAGAATTCGATACGCGCCTTCGTTCCCTCGCCCGTCTACACTGAACCTGAAGCAGTCCGCACATGGCTACGAGCATGAACAGCGCCGATGGAGGTCTATCTCACTCGAAAGCTGCGTGTCTTTGAGATTCGCGTCGGCTCCATACCGGTTCGTGCGTGTGTACCCTCGGTATTGACATGAGAACAAAGCCTCCAAAAATTTACGTGCCCATCTGTGCTTACAAAATTATGTGCTAAACGGAGTCGGCATTCACTCAACGGAAGCTTCATTCTTGATTTGTTCTTCAATTTTGCAGATATACCGTGGGTTGCAGCAAGGAACTTTTTTCACTGATACAATTAAGGATGAAATATCTTTAACTGGCAGCCCCGAAAGTCTACTAGCTTTGTTCTTTTTTTTTTATTGAAAACAAAAGTGCCGTTAAGGGGAGATTCATGTGTAATTCTAAGTTTGCGTGAACACAATGTTTCAAAAGTGACAACCTATTCACCTGCACTGGATCATCCGAGATGTTAGGAAATATAAATTATGTGCTGATTCCAGGCGTTGGGTTATATGAAAAATACTTCAAGTACTTGGAACGATTACGTACGTACAAGAACATGACTGTATGCAAAAAGGTTGACAAAAAGTTTCGCTCATAGTTCCCTTCTTCGATGTATTGAGGTATTAGTCAGAACTGTGTTTAGCTTTAAAAGTTCACTATAAAACCGATTATACCTCCCTATAAACCAACCTCGTGTTTACGAACACAGAGGGCGCTAGTGGACGCAGGAGTCAGCCGCGGATATCGTCTGATCCGTCGTAAACGGTGCGCAGTTCGCTTATCATGCCGTTTGAAAACTGCTTTCCATACAGAGTTGCCCAGGCTATCTATTTTGAACAACTGTATCTGCGACCAAATGCAGCACATGCGGTAGCACGCCCGAGTATTCAAAAGCCTGTCCGATTCAGGGACACGCCTATTGCTGACTGAGCACCTCGACGTGGTGAAGTGCATAGGTCCGACATCGTTCAAAGATATGTGATGTCAGCTGTTAACGAACGGCCATGTTGGCAGGTGCACTGCAATAAGAAAAAATAAATTTGTAAAGTTTTGTTTACATCATTGCTATAGATCACGCTTCCGCCCTGTTCACACCAAAAGGGGCAACTCCATCCCGGAGATACTGCGATGTTTAAAGATATATGTACTCGGCATTTTCTTTTTAACGAGATGACCCCGTAAGCGCACCGGGTTACCAAAATACTACTTCTGAAACTTTAGCTTACATGCATCATCACGAGTCTTGCCCCCAGCTGCTGTCCCCATCTGGCGAAGGCAGCGCCACCGCATCTGCCCAAAGTTACAGATAGGTGTTTGTCTACAGACGGAGCCAGCGGCTGCAGCGACAAAAGCAAGGCTGTAACGCGCATGCGCATAGACGTGGATTCCTACCAGTGTCGTAAAACAAGTACGTTGCCTACATCTCTTATCGAAATGAACAAAGCAGAACGAAAATGCAGATGCATGGCAACCCTGCACAGAAGCATAAGGCGATCAGAAAATTTATGCATGCAGTCCACTGATGATCATATAAGCTTTATAACGAAGTGAAGTTTCTGTGGCTTCAAAACTGCAAGAAAATTTCCGCTTTCTTCTTGCACCCCCCCCCCCCCTTTCCCCTCGCCTTTATTACTTTTCTTTCTCCGGCTTCGCGCTTTTCTGCCCAAAGTGGAATTACTGATCAGTTCTTCAGTAAGTTATGGCAAGCATAACTTCGAGGGGGGCTTTCTGCAAGTTTACAATACCCTCCGCGCAATACAAGTTCTGCTGCAGAATAGCTCCTGCAACAGAGAACTTATAGCAAGCATCAGTTGTGCAGATGTGGTCTGTACGCTAGCTAAGCGAAAAGTCGAAAGTTCGGATGTAGACACAGATGCCTATAAAGCCGTCCTATTTGCCAGGAGACGTTAAAGAATCGCTGCTAGATCTCAAGAGACGTTCCCGATACTTCCGCTTGCTGCTTCTCATATCAGCTCTGGTTCAAGCCATACACGGCACATGGCGATTTCGAAGAAAACGAGTAAAGACAAGTGAGGCAGAAGAGGGGACGGGGGGAGGGGGGGGGGGGGGGATGAAAAGTATACGCGCTAAAAACGTGAAAAATAGGCAGCCAGTGCTAAGGGGCGTCCTCCGCGGTACACCACCCGAGCGGAGACCTCATCCCATCGCTGCGGCGGCTAACATCCGCGGAAGCTTGCGTCATATCTCAAGGGGGCTTAAAAAGTTCCACGTGCCTGGCGCGGCCTCTGCAGGCGCGCTTCGCTTTTTGTTTCTTTCCCCGTGCGTATATATGTATTTCAATACTGTCATCCTCTATATCTAGATGGATACAGATAGCGAGCGAGATGTATTATATATCTTAAGTCTCCGATTACGATGAGGCCAGAGTATATAGGCTCGCAGCGAGGGGCCCAAGGAGGGCAAGGAGGCATGGCTGGCTGGCTTGCCGGCCTGCCAGAATTCGAGAGAAACCCCGGAGGATTTAAGGAAGGCGAATGAGGTGAGCGCTGCAGCGTCTAGCGACGAGAGGAAGCACGTCTACGAAGAAAACACAAGCCCGAAGATTCCGCAAAGGCGCCGTGTAAAAGAAAAATGTTTGAATCAACGAAAGGAAAGAAAAAAAAAGAAGCTCCAAAGAAGGGCGACCGAGTTGATA
Organism: Amblyomma mixtum; assembly: GCF_055824585.1. Classification (NCBI taxonomy): domain Eukaryota; kingdom Metazoa; phylum Arthropoda; class Arachnida; order Ixodida; family Ixodidae; genus Amblyomma; species Amblyomma mixtum. Next base: position 88,387,750 of record NC_143017.1, on the reverse strand, counting down.
GAAAGTCAGCGCAGGAGCCATAGCCAGGGATCCAGGCGTGACCGTATATACGGCCGCAGCGAGTAGAGGAAAAAGGGGGCGAAAAAGGAACGCCGCCGCAAAATGAAAGACAGCTCCTCCCGGACCGGGATATCCAACATGGCGTCGGAAAGGAGAGAGGATTGGTTTTTCTCGCGCGCATGGGGTCCCCGTGAGGTCTTAATCAATCAAGGGGTTTCCTGCGTCGTTCCCCCCTCGCGCCTTGCACCGGTAGCAGCTTCAAGCGCTCGAGACTGGACGAGAGGGGGGAGGTGCCACCCACTTGGTGCCGTGGGACGAAAGGGAAGGGAGGGAAGAGGGGTAGGGAGGGCTTCGGCTGCTCCGCCAAGAAAGATCCATCTCCACTAGCGAAATTACCGCTAACTTTCTCGGCGCCGCCGCTAGCAGCAGAAGCAGCAGATCCAAGGTATAGCTCCCGCGTGTTCGTGCGACTCAGTGCGAGCTGCTGCTACCGCTACGAGCGCGAAAACGCACGAACAGGCGCTCGAAAAAACACGCCCGCACAAACGCACGCGTGCTTTCTGAGTAGGCATAGGCAGCGAAGGGAAGCCGGAACGGAAAGTAGGAAGTATTCGGCAGAGCGGGTGGGGGAGGTGGGGATGTCTGCCAGCGGAGGGTATCGAAAGGCCGCGAGAAAAGGGAGATGAGAGAGAAGAGCATGGTCCGTAGGGAAGAGGGGAGGGTGGCTGCGGGGGAGGAGGGGGAAAACGCAGGGGAAAAGAGGGGAGGGGTGGAGTGATGGGTAGCTTGCTCTACAGCGGTGTTACCTAGGAGACGGAAATGCGTCACGAACGCTGCTAAAACAACTTACCAAGGAAAAGAACAAAAAAAAAACAGCGGAGGCAGCAGCCG